>NC_136429.1:264902478-265594978 GCF_052849685.1 Lactuca virosa
TTTACAAACTCTTTTATATGCAAAAAAATTTATTAAACTCTTTTAAACTTATATGTTGTCAAAATCATGTCTATATAGATATAGTTATATAAGTAGGATTGAAAGGGCTTAGGACTGATAACACGCCTTATTTCATGTTCCTTGTTTGGTTGTGGACTTAGGATATCGGTTGTTTGTCCGAAGGTCGTTTGAATCTTAGTTATATATTATGTGTATGTATATAGATATAAAAGTTCTTCATTCAGTTCAATACCTTTGGGTAGCAAAGGTGTACAAACATGTTTATTCATACAAACAACATTACTAGTAAACTATAATAGGTATGGTTTAGGAAGTCACTACTTACTATTTCTAGAATAATGAAACATACAAGAGTCAGTTCATACATGAGTCAGTACAAACATACTATAACGAAGGACAATACCCACTAAGAGAAACAGATAGAACATACTATAACGAGAGACAATACTCACTATAAAGAGAAACAGATAGAACATACTATAACGAGAGACAATACTCACTATAAAGAGAAACAGATAGAACATACTATAACGAGAGACAATACTCACTATAAAGAGAAACAGATAGAACATACTATACACTAGACAGAGAGAACATACAATACACTAGAACATACTATACAAATACAAGAATACTACAATATTAATGTGAGATACTACTTCATGGCGCGACAATATACTACTGTGTCACGTTTTGTACCCAGAGTGTCCTGGAAGGAGAGCATGAATTTGTGTATAGATCTATACGGGATTGACCATCCCACACCTTGCTCCTAGCTACAGTGGGACCTACAGGTCTACGAGTGACGAATGTCATATCATTTCGACGTCTCGAACGTCGTGTTATACTAGTCGATCAAGTATGGTTACAATCTTATCACATTTTACCTTAATTAAACAAACAGGTTTAAGGTAGTTAGTACATTGGTAGTTACATAGATAAAACTATAGTACATCTTTATTTTCCCATTTCATTCACATTGTGATCTTCTCACATAAACGGTAATGAAAACTATATTTTGGTAATGATAGTAATACTTTGGGAAAACACACACTTTTACAAAAGAACAAACATAAAGAACAGTTGGGTCTTGGTAGAAGACTATTTTTTTAGAAAATATAGGATTTTCTAGGAAGTTTACAAACATTTACATCAAACACTTACAAACATTTACATCAAACATTTACAAACACTTTCTTCAAACTTATATAAACAATGACACTCAAATACTTATGAACTTACCATCTTTAATGCTGATGATCTACGCTTTCAAAATAACTTGTATTCGCAGGTCATGAGTAGACAGGTACTGATGACTAGGTTTTGAGAAGATGGAGCACATTCAAGACTCATCTCTTATTTTGATTCATATTTTTGGTGTCTTATAAACTATACAGAACACACTTGTATTAAATTATATTATTAATGCAATGGATGATGTTGTTGCTTGTTTTAGTATTATGCATTGTTGTGATACTATACATGACGTCCTCCGCCCCCGAACGTTTCCGTCGTTCCGGTTTGGGGGTGTGACACCTATAAATACGCTCATATCTCCATTATTCTAATTGGCCATATTTTTGTGAGAGCTCACAGTGAGATACATTTTTGAGTGCTTGTAATAGTTCTAGAAAGTTAATAAAACCCTCATCTCCCTCTCTCTATCTATCTCTCTCTCGTTCGCTCGTGGACGCAGGTCATCTTGACCGTACCACGTTAAATATTGTGTTCTTTTGATTTATGTTTTTTCAGAATATTTTTGTGAGTTCACCGAAGTTCATTTTTGATGTTAGTCTGGACTGCTTAACTTGTTTTGTTGTAACCCAAAAGAAACATTAAAGAATAAAGAATTTTAGAATATTTTCATAGAAGCAGTTTTGAACAAAATGGAGGATGATCTTGCAAAAATTGTGATAACCTTTTTCTTCACCAATTTTCCCCCTTTCGGACGTTAAAAAAAGTTATCGATGGTTTTCTCATAAGTAGGAATCATTTTGACATGTTCATTCTGTCACACCCCAAAACCGGAACGGCGGAAACGTTCGGGGGCGGAGGACGTCATGTGCAGTATCACAACAATGCATAATAGTAAACAAGCAACAACATCATCCATTGCATTAATAGTAATAATTTTAATACAAGTGTGTTCTGAAGTTTATAAGACACCAAAATGAATAATCAAAATAAAAGATGAGTCTTGAGTGCGCTCCATCTTCTCAAAACCTGGCCGTCGGTACCTGTCTATTGGCGACCTGAGAATACAAGTTATTTTGAAAGCGTAGATCAGCATTAAAGCTGGTGAGTTCATAAGTATTTTAGTGTCATTGTTTGTATAAGTTTGAAGAATGTAATTGTAAATGTTTGATGTAAAAGTTTGTAAGTGTGTGATGTAAATGTTTGAAAACCTTCCTAGAAAATCCTATATTTTCTACTAAAGCAGTCTTCTACCAAGACCCAACTATTCTCTATGTTTGTTCTTTTGTAAAAGTATGAGTTTTCCCAAAGTATGACTATCATTACCAAAATATAGTTTCTCATTACCGTTTATGTGAGAAGATCACAAAGTGAATGAAATGGGAAAAATAAAGATGTACTGTAGTTCTATTTAGTTAACCACTAATGTACTAACTACCTTTAAACTTGTTAGTTAATTAAGGTAAAATGTGATATGATTGTAACCATACTCGATTGACCAGTAAAACACGACGTTCAAGACGTCGAAATGATATGACATTCGTCACCCGCAGACCTGCAGGTCCCACTGTAGCTAGCAGCAAGGTGTAGGAGGGTCAGTCCCGTATAGATCTATACACAAATTCATGCTTTCCCTCCAGGAGACTCTGGGTACAAAACGTGACACATCAGTATATGCCAAGCCATGAAGTAGTATCTCACATTAATGTTATAGTATTCTTGTATTTGTATAGTATGTACTAGTGTAGTGTATGTTCTCTCTGTCTAGTATGTAGTATGTTCTCTAGTGTATAGTGTGTAGTATGTATTGATTCTCATTATAGTATGCTCTATCAGTTTCTCTTTATACTGAGTATTGTTTCTCGTTATAGTATTCTCTATCTGTTTCTCTTTATAGTAAGTATTGTTTCTCGTTATAGTATTCTCTATCTGTTTCTCTTTATAGTGAGTATTGTTTCTCGTTATAGTATGTATTGACTCATGTATGAATTGACTCTTTGTATATTTCGTTGTTCTAGTAATAGTATTAGTGACTTCCTAAACTATACCTATTATAGTTTACTAACAATGTTGTTTGTATGTATGAACATGTTTGCACACCTTTGCTACCCAAAGGTATTGAACTGAACGAAGAACTTTCATATCTATATACATACACATAATATATAACTAAGATTCAAACGACCTTCGAACAAACAACCGATACCCTAAGTCCACAACCAAACAAGGAACAGGAAGTAAGGTGAGCTATCAGTCCTAAGTCCTTTCAATCCTACTTATATAACTATATCTATATAGATATGCTTTTAACAAAATATAAGTTTAAAAGAGTTTAATAGAAAGTATTTAACATGTAAAAGAGTTTATAAAACAATTTGAAGTAGTTTGTTTTGATAACACAATTTGAAAAGTAAGAAATCCACTTGTTTGGTAGGTATTAATCACATGTGATTGATATAATAACTATAATAGTTCAACTTGTATTCCCTCCCCCCATAAAAGCATTTAAAATCATTTAAAAGATAAGTTAAGGGGTATGAACTCACCTGTAGTGAGTAACTCGAATGTAAGATCGATAAAGGATGCTAAGTGTCAAGTGAAAGCTTGAGCACACACGGATCCTATTTAGCATATAATGACACATATGTGAACACAATTAGTGTTTAAAACAACTAATCATGCAATGGAACAACCTTAGGCACTAGGAAACACTTGTAATGAAGTGTTAAACCACATAGGGTTGCATATAAGGGGTTTAAGGCCACACCATGGTGTTTACGGCCATATGTTCACGACCACTAGAGTTTACGGCCATGTGTTCACGGCCTCATGAGTTTACGACCGTAAACTCATGATGATTTGTGTCCAAAAGGTGTTTTAAGGTCTTATAAACACAAGGAAGTGTTCTAGCCTGAAGTCCAAGCCCTAGGAAGAGTTATGACCACATTTGCACCTTTAATAAGGGTTTATGGCCATGGGAGATGCTCTTGGCCGTAAACTCTCTTTGATCATGGATATTGGACGATTTCAAGGTGCTAAGCATGAGTTCTTACTAGATATCAAGTATAGGGAAGTAATACTTACGATATAGAAGCTAAAAAGGTTGATTTTGGACCAAAACACTAGCATGTTCTTGGTGTTCTTGAGGATCTTGAAGATCTAACCCAAAAGATGATGTTAATGGATGGAAACAAAGGGGTTATGCTAGAAAAGAAGATGTAGTAACTAATCAACGGCTGAATCACTTACATTTTGGAAGAAAAATGAAGATCCTTGATGATAGTTGAGAGCAAAACTCGATTTTCTTGGCTTGGAAATGGTAAACGTGTTGAAAAATGGCCAAGTATCACTTATATAGCCAAGAGTTTACAGCCACCATGAGTTTACGGCCGTAAACTCATGTGTCTTGGCCGTAAACTCCTCATGAAAGGGGTTTATGGATTGCTTGATGGTTACAACTTCAATTGACACTTCCTTTGACTCATTCCTTTGGTGTACTAGGCTCAGAATGCTCAAACAGACTCTAAACAGTGCTAGAAGATAACAGACACAAGTATGAGTTTGATCGAGTTTAAGTGTTGTACAAGATAGAAATTTTGGGTTGTCACATCATCCCCCCGTTAGAGAGAATTTCGTCCCGAAATTAGAGTTTAACAAGTAAGCTATTACAAATAACTAAACGAAAAGATGAGGATATTTCAGTTCATTTGATCCTCACGCTCCCAAGTGAATTCAGGTCCTCGCTTGGCATTCCAGCGAACCTTCACTATCGAGATACGACTTTGCTTCGTTTGCTTGACCTCTCGGTCCATGATCTCTACAGGTTCTTCCTTGAAGTTGAGGCTCTCGTTGATCTCGATCTCATCGAGTGGGATTACAAGAGTCTCGTCGGACATACAGTTTTTCATGTTCGAGACGTGGAAAGCAGAATGTATGTTACTAAGTTTGCGAGGTAGTTTGAGTTTGTAAGCTACAGGGCCGATTCTAGCGAGAATCTCGAAAGGCCCTACGTATCTTGGATTTAGCTTTCCACGCTTTCCGAAGCGTATCAAGCCCTTCCAGGGTGAGATCTTCAATAGAACACGGTCGCCCACCTGGAATTCTAACGGTTTCCGTCGTTTGTCTGCGTAGCTTTTCTGTCGGTCTCTAGAGGCTTTCAATCGTTCACGAATCTGAACGAGCTTCTCTGTCATTTCCCGAATGATCTCCGGACCTGTGAGAGTGCTGTCAGTAACTCGTGCTTTAGCTAATTGTGTGTTGCCCATCTCAGCCCAGCATAGAGTGGATCTGCATTTACGGCCATAGAGGGCTTCAAATGGAGCAACCTTTATGCTCGTGTGATAACAATTGTTGTAGGAGAATTCGACAAGGGGTAAATGAGTATCCCATGCCTTCCCAAAGTCAATCACGCAGGCTCGCAACATATCTTCCAAAGTCTGAATAGTCCTCTCACTTTGTCCGTCGGTTTGTGGATGATAGGTTGTACTCATGTCCAGCCTAGTTCCTAGTAAACTTTGTGGCGACTGCCAGAACCTCGAAGTGAATCTACTATCTCTATCAGAGATAATGGATATGGGAACACCATGCAGTCGTACGATCTCTCTGAGGTATGTTCTGGTTAGTTTCTCCATCTTGTCAGTTTCTTTCATAGGTAGGAAGTGTACGGACTTGGTTAACCTGTCTACGATCACCCAAATGGTATCGAGACCACCCGTCGTCTTGGGCAACTTGGTTATGAAGTCCATCGTGATCCGCTCCCACTTCCATTCAGGTATCTCCGGTTGCTGAAGTAAACCTGACGGTTTCTGGTATTCGACCTTAACCTTGGCGCAAGTAAGGCATTTACTCACGAAGGTAGCAATCTCTGCTTTCATGTTAGGCCACCAGTATAAATTTTTAAGATCCTGATACATCTTATCTGAACCTGGGTGGACGGAATATCGAGTGTTGTGAGCTTCGGTCATGATCAAGTCTCTGAATCCACCATGTTTCAGTGTCCAGATCCGATCCACGAGATATAAGGCTCCGCCACCCTTGACCACTAAGTTCTTATCCATCCCTCTCAGGGATTCACTCGCCACATTTTCAGGTTTCAAAGCTTCGAGCTGAGCTTCCTTAATTTGTGTGGACAAGTGTGAATGGATAGTCATAGTCAATGATTTGACTCTACGACCAGAGTATTCTTTCCGACTCAGGGCGTCAGCTACTACGTTGGCCTTGTCGGGATGATAACGAATTTCGCATTCGTAATCACTGAGTAGCTCGACCTACCGTCGTTGTCTCATGTTGAGCTCCTTCTGGTCGAATATGTGTTGTAGGCTTTTATGGTCTGTAAAGATAGTGCTTTTTGTACCATACAGGTAGTGGCTCCAGATCTTCAGAGCAAACACCACTGCTCCTAACTCAAGATCGTGTGTGGTGTAGTTGACCTCGTGTGTATTCAGATTCCTTGAGGCATAGGCGATGACCTTACCTTGTTGCATCAGAACACAGCCGAGCCCTTGATTGGACGCATCGCAATAGAGCACAAAGTCTTCTATCCCTTCGGGGAGGGACAGTATAGGTGCGATGCATAAGGCTCGCTTTAGCGTTTGGAACGCTTTCTCTTGCTTCTCTCCCCAGTCAAAGGCCATGTCCTTCTGGGTCAATGTTGTAAGCAGTTTCGTAATTTGAGAGAAGTTCTGAATGAACCTGCGATAGTAGCCAGTGAGGCCTAGAAATTGACGAATTTCTGTAGGCGTCTTCGGTGCTGACCAGTTCTCAATGGCTTTAATTTTGGAAGGGTCCACGTGTATTCCCTCTTCGCTAACCACGTGCCCTAAGAATTCGACTCTTCGGATCCAAAATTCGCATTTCGAGAACTTCACATAGAGTTTCTCGGATCGTAGTGTTTCCAAGACCTGACACAGATGTTGACTATGCTCCTCCTTACTACGAGAGTAGATAAGTATGTCATCGATGAAGACAATGACGAACTGATCCAAGTAAGGACGGAAAACCCGATTCATTAAATCCATGAATATTGCAGGCGCATTGGTCAATCCGAACGACATCACTACAAATTCGTAGTGTCCATAACGAGTTCGGAAGGCTGTTTTCGGAACATCCTCTCCTAACACTCGTAATTGGTGATACCCGGATCTTAGGTCAATATTTGAGAAGTAATTCGCCCCTTGCAGTTGGTCGAACAAATCGTCAATGCGAGGTAGAGGGTAACGATTCTTGACGGTTAGCTTGTTAAGTTCTTTGTAGTCGATGCACATACGGAACGATCCGTCTTTCTTCTTGACGAACAAGATCGGTGCTCCCCAGGGTGAGAAGATTGGTCTTATAAAGACCTTGCTGAGCAATTCGTTAAGTTGACTGGATAGCTCCTGCATCTCAGCTGGTGCTAGACGATAGGGCGATTTGGCTACTGGGGTAGCCCCTGGAACTAAGTCGATCCTGAACTCGACTTGACGTTGCGGAGGTAACCCGGGGAGTTCTTCTGGAAAGATGTCGGGAAAATCGTGTATTATTGGAATGTTCTTAATGTCTTTCGTTTCTTGGCTCACATCGACAACATGAGCAAGGAATGTGCGACATTCCTTTCGCAAGAATTTCTGGGCTTGTATGCTCGAGATGAGGCGAAGCTTGCTGCTGGGTTTGTCGCCGTAGATTACTAGAGTTTCGCTAGACGGTAGATTAAGGCGAACAGCCTTTTCGTAACACATAATGTCGGCACGATGAAAACTCAACCAATCCATGCCGATTATGACGTCGAAACTTTTAATTGAGACCGACATGAGGTCGATTGGAAATGAATGGCTATCTAGTGTTAGTGAACAACCTATGTATATGCAGCTAGTACTCTCTGTCTTTCCGTTAGCCATTTCTACTGTAAACGGTTCTTTAAGTGCATGCGACTTATTTTTAAGCAAGTGAGCAAATTTCTTGTTCACGAAACTCCTCTCCGCTCCACTATCAAACAGTATGCATGCATATGAGTTATCGAGGAGAAACGTACCAGTGACCACTGTGGGGTCGGCAACTGCCTCCTCGTGGCCTATAGCCAAAACTCTTCCCACGCCGTCGGCATTCCCTGCCTTCGGGCAGTTCCTCTTGTAGTGGCCCACCTCGCCACAACTGTAGCAAGCCTGGCCCACGCCAGCGTCGGGGACTTGGGTAATTGGCTTTGCTGGAGCCTTGCAGAAACGGGCAGTGTGCCCCTTCCTGTTGCAGTTAGAGCATTGCATTTTGTGGTAGGGTCCGTTGTGGTGGAAGCTGCATTTTTTGCACTTCGGCAAGTTTCCCGCGTACTGCTTTACCGGTGCAGTAGCGGCAGGTGCTATCGCAGCGCGAACAACTATGACCTGTTGCTTTTTGGCAGCTTTATGCTTCTTCTTGTCGTCCCAGAATTTTCGCTTGTTGTCGGCGGCTTTGGAGGGTTCTGAGATGGTTAGGGTTGTTGTTGTTGACGGGGTTCGGACCCCATGGTCGATGAGCCTTTGTGCCAATCGCTTGGCACTATCGAAGGTAGTGGGGTTGGAAGCTAAGACGTTCCCCTGAAATGGAGGCACCAGCCCCTATATATACCTCTCCACCTTCTTGGCCTCAAAAGGGACCATTCCCAGACATAGCGCTACCAGATCGCTGAATTTGGCAGTGTAGGAGACTATGTCGGAGCCCTTCATGGTTAGGCTCCAGAGCTCCTGCTCTAACTTCTGTACTTCGCCCCTCGGGCAGTACTCCTCGATCATCAGCTCCTTAAGAGCTTCCCAGCCGATGACATTTGCCACTATAAGAGATAGTGACTTGACATGGCTGTTCCACCATGTCAGAGCTCGGTCCGCGAAGGTGCAAGCGACAAATTTTACCTTGAAGGCCCTGGGTTTGCAGCTGGTGAAATCCTTGTATGAGCACTCCCTAGAGCGCACAGGAGTTTCAACTGGGGTGGGAGGCACATAAGTCCCACTCCCGCTAGTACCGATGGTGGTGAATTGTGCTAGAGCTGCAGTAACAGCCGCATTCACAGCAGCTTAGATAGCTGGTGGGTTGTATTGAGGAGGAGGAGGTGGAGTTTGATTAGGAGTAGTGTGCCTCGTTACTCGGAGTGGAGGCATCTCGTAGCTATAAGATCACAAAGATGAATATATTGATAAGAATTTAGTAGCGAGTATGATGAGAGTGACTCATGGACTAACTCTCCATAGCCCAACAACACAGATGAAAGCATGATTGAATAGAAGTCTAGTACTAGGAAGATGAAAGCATTTGGATAATTTCCATGAGATTAGATATATGTCAATAATACTGGTATTACAGATGTAACAAGTTTGGGAAAAATGACCTAGAAGTAGGTCTTACATCACACCAGGATGAGAAAATTTTGATAGAATAAAGACCTATCTACTGAAAGTTCAAGGTCTTAAAATAGACAGAAACTAAAACTAGAGCTTTTACATAGTCCTAATTTATATCCAAAAGAGAAAGTTGAGTAGGCTCTATCTGCGACGAGAACAACTAGAGTGAGTTCTTGATTCTGACTGACGGCGCTCCATGTCCCTCATGCGCCTTTCAGACATAGTCTGCCGAGCTCGAAGTTCCCTGACTTCGTCTTGGGTTGCAGTAAGTTCTCTCTGCAGGGCCGCATTCCAGTTCTGAGTTCTTGCATGAGCAGACTCAAGCTGGCGGATGTGTACGGTATTGACTCCCGTATCGGCATCAACCTCCATGATTCGGTTGATGGCCGCCTTACCCTGCTCATCATTACGAGCAACCCTGCGGACCAGAATAGGCAGGACTCTGTCCTCTAAGCCTCCCTCGCTCAGGTTATAGAAACTTCGGTCCCCATTGTAGGGCATGGGTTGACCCTGTTCTTGACTCCATCTGTTCAAGTTTGTTGTCCACAGAGGTTTGAGGCCTTAAAATGTTGGACGAGGGTTGAGATTTGGGATTTGAGCCACAGGGGGTTGGTTGTTGACTTCCGGCTCAGAGTCAGAATCCTCTGAGAAGTTCTTAGCAAGGTCATCATCCAATGGAATTGCAAGTTCCTCTTCAGGCTCAACATCGAGCCATCCTCCGTTGCCTTGGTTGGGAAAGTAAGGGTCTCCGGGGATATGGAATCCAGCCATGTTATCTAAGCGAGAAAAGGGGTAAAAGAAATAATTAATAGACGTACTAATTAAGATAATTATAAGATGATCCTTACTAGTTACTCCAACATTTGCGTAGTGCATACCACTCATATGTAACCAAGACAGGATAGACCTTCAAATAAGTGACCCTAACTCTAAGCCCACAACCAAACAAGGAACAGGAAGTAAAGCAAAGGTCATAGATTCTAAGTCTATAATACCCTAGTCACATGTAACCTTAGCGTATCCACTCCGCAACTATTGACATACTAATAAAGACCTTTTTAGTTTGCACATAAGTAATTATAGTAACACAAAATACTCCATTAGTATTTTAAGTTTAGGTTTTGTTCTAATGTTTTCGTTGTAGTAGTGTTGGTAAGTTTTTAGACTTGTTGCAACATTACAAACAATCCTGGGCACATGCTAATCACTTCTCGGAAATATATAGTTGATCAGGCTATATCACTCCCAGATCTGATTATATGAACCAACAATGTGAAAACATGTATGATGCTTATTCAATAACAACAAAACTTCAATCCAACACTATATTCAAGCACTGCAAATAGTTAACCAAGAATTGGAAACCCCATAGAGATTCCGGTTTAAGTCCATTTTGGACTAGGATTTCCTTATTGGGCCTAATGGACCAATAAGCTTCCAATTTAACTATCATGAACATAGAACCCTCAAATGGACCCTAATTGGGCCCACATACATGAAACATAATATTTTGGGCCTTATAAGCCTAAAATGAACTAGGTTGTCATTAATGGGCCTTATTGGACCACAACAAATTTATGTAGCCCTAATAGATCATAAAAATCATTCCTTGATTTATTTTGGGTCGAAAATCACCTAATGGAATTATGATATGGGCTTAAGCATTAAAGGGCCCAAATCTTCTTTTTTCCTTCTGCTCTTCTCGGCCCAACAACACAAAATAGGAAGAGTTGACTTTAGGATTGCCACCTCACCATTATTTCTTGGGTCTCCATGCATGCAACTCATGTTTCCAAGCAAACATCTCATCAACACTCTCTCTTCTCCTCTCTCTTTTTCTCTCGGCCGAAAACAACACAAACACACACACACACACATTTCACTCAAACACTCTCAAAGAACTCTCTTCATCCTTCATCAAAATTTCGAGATTTAGGAAGCTTTTCAAGGAGATTATTCCACAAATTCATCATCTAAGGTAAGTTCATGCTTGGATCTATGATCTAGATTCTTTGTTTTATCAAAAATCTCTTCCTAATCTATTCAAACTCATGATCACCCTCTTAGAAACATCTAAGTTCGAGATTCTCCAAGAAGACTTGCTAGGATCGAATGTTCTTCATTTCTCTCTTCAAAAACCGAACCCACAACTCAAGGTGAGCTTCATACCCCTCTCTTTTCGGTTTTTTTATGCTTTATGGGGGAGAATACAAGAAAAATGTGTAGATCTATGTGTATGTGTATGCTATGTGTGATTTTATGCATGTACGTGTGATTTTATGTGTTTTTGTGATAAACATGTAGCCAAAAAGGAGTGATATCTCGAGATCTATGACATGAGAAAGAAACAAACATGATCTAAGTTATGTTACACTAAACAAGTCAAGAATGATAACTTATAAAATTGTGATGAACATATTCCAACATAAAAATCCATTTTTGGGCTTAAATTGTCAAATATACAAAAATTGGGTTAAAGGTTGCCAAATCACGGTTTCTTAAGGGTTAAAAGAGCCAAAACAGTTACAATGATTGTTTTTATGAATATTACGATTTTTAAAGGACTTAAAATGGAATTTCTAGCTTAATGGGCTAATTTTGGGCTTTTCGGCCCAACAAGCCCAAAATTGCGAAAACATGGCATTTAAAGGGACTGAATTGGAAAATTTTTCAAAACAGGGGATAAAAAGTGTAATAAAACTATTTCAAGGGTTAAAAAATGCTTTTCATTTCCAAAAAGGATCAAAAATCTAAAATTTTGGATTTTGGCCTAAAAGTGTAAAAATTGCAAAAAGTTGGGCTTTAACCGGAAAATACTATTCTGGAAGGGCTGAAACTGTCAACAAAATAAGTTTTGAGTTAGAAATATCATTTCAACAAATCTATGATGCAAAAGTGTCAAGAAAATGTTTTAAGGGCCTAAAATGACTTTTCTTTTATATAAATGACTAAAATTGTTATTTTATAAAAAGAAAGGGGCTGAAAAGGTCAAACTACTGTTTTTAAACCAATTATTTTATTTATTTATAGAATATTGAGTCAAAAATACTAATATACGGCTTACAAAAATCGAAGGACAAAATACACGTATAACTCCAAATATCGTTATAAACGAATCGCTCGGTCTCGAGTCGATACAAAAACAACGAACGTTCAACCAAACCCTCCACTAGAGATGTGTTACCTAGGACGAGTAAACATTCAAACTTTGGGCTTGAAATTATCAAATTATGCTTGTTGGACCTTGCAAGTCCATTTACAAGATCTTTGGGCCCAAAGGGGATAACGCTTATGTGTCATTGGGCCTCCTATGGCCCAATTCCATATAAAAGGACTTTCAATAGCTTTTATGTGCTATTGGGCCCTAGTGGTCCATTAGTATAGCTAGTAACGTCAAAGTAATCAAATGTGAGATGGGCCAACGTGTCCTTCGCATCCTCGACAGCCTAAAAGTACTTACGATGGTAGCAGGACTTCGTACTCCTCTTCTCTTCGTTTGCTAAGGCTTATGAGTAATCAAAGTAGACGAACTTAGGACGTTATTCAACAGTAATCAAGGTGGTTTGGATTACGTGAGTAATCACGGACGGTACCTCTATGGGTCGTTCGTAGTTGACAGTTATAACCAGCCTTTACCGGACCTCGTTATAACGACTCACTAGTAATGATACTATTCGACACCACCCGAGAAATCAAGGAAGAGTAATCAATATTCATTCGACGTGACGGTATAACAATTAGTAATCAAGTATATCTTTCGACATCGGAAAACATCGGGTTTTCCGGGGAAATCAACACCACTCGCTCGTAAACTCTATAACTATAATACAAAACACCCTTTTTATATATATATGCCTTGAAATCATTCATGCATCAACTTATGGATCTTCACACTTTGATAAACTATTGTCTTTTTAGAAAATATCGGATTTTCTGGGTTTTACAAACTATACAAATCATTTTTATCACAACTTTGCTTATGAACTCACCAACATTCCATATGTTGACGTTTTCCAAAATAACTTGTATTCTCAGGTAACAGGTAAGCGGAAGGGTAATACCAAGTATGTTAGGATGTTTTGTTTTGAAAACTCTGAAACATTTTGTGTTATTAATGTGTAATATTTAAAACAATGTACTGGATGTAAACAATATCAGTTGTAATGTATTGATGCATGGTGATGTTTATGTTATGATTCATGTATATTTATTGTGATGGTATTCAATTTAAGTCACGCATGCCCCCGGACGTTTCCGCCGTCTGGTTTCGGGGGTGTGACAGGTTGGTATCAGACCTCTGTTTATAGTGAACTGGCATATCTAACCACACATTGATATGCAACTATAAACCAAAGAGAGACTAACACAACTCTGAACAAAACAAATAAAACACAACGATAAAACATCTTTACTTGTGTGATATAGGAGAAAGAATATGATACCAAATCAAATAAGATAACATCGACATCTCAGTTAAGTCGGGACTGTTCATGGTTGTAGTAAGGGGTGAGTGTAGCCTGATCAACTACATTTCCTCCGAAGTGCAACTATCGCATGCTCCGGGAAAACCACGATGATCAGTAAACCTAAAAACATACTCCTTGATACCAAGAAAAGAACACCAAATTGCATAATAACTAAAACATATAAGTAGCAATAATAGTTTACTCGTTCACCTCCTCTCAGCCACCATGGAAGGAGAACACCAGGGCATTCAGTTTCATCAAGTCCTAGTGGCTCACGGGATGATCGAGGATGAGCCTGAGGGAGATCAGGGAGGAGCACACGGCGTGGGTCCCGACGAGTACACGGACATAGACTACGAGTTTGATGGTACCGACGATGAAATGGATGAAGAACAAGACTCAGGCAAGGATTCTACCACATCGCCTACCAGCGAGATGCAGCAGGACCACCCCGCACCACCAGGGAATCCCGTAAGGGAGAATTGCTCTCCGGAAGCTGAGATTGCTGCTCTGCGGCAACAGCTATTCGCCATGGAAGCACGAGCGGTGCAAGATGGACAGGAAAGAGATGAAGTCATTGGAGAAATGACTGAGATGGCCCAGTTGTTAGCACAACACTTCGGCATATGACCTCACTACCGCCGTCGAGCGTACCTTAGAGTGTTAGGACTAGTCATATCAATCTTTAGTATTATGCTTAGGTGATCTATGTTATGTACCATCGACTCTATGTTTAAGTGATTACACTACTCATAGAGCCGTTACGCTACCGAACTTCCACCACTTTTGTATGCTCTTCTGAGCAAAATTTTCATCTATCAAAAATTCGGATAATATTAATGAAAAGTTTTATGTGTTCTATTGTGATGTCGCGATCTGCTATGTGCTATATATACATGATTGTATGCTAATTTGTGAAACTACTTAAGTTCATGCAAAACACTTAGTTGTAGGGCCACAATCTCACAAAAATCATAGGCACTCAACATCTTTCCGTTCTATGACAGAAAGATGCCCCAACGACCAACCCGTGGAAACCCTGGACCAACCCCACCCGAAGTCAACTCAGCTGCATTCCAAGCAGCTGTATCTGCTGCAGTTACTGCAGCCATGGCACAAATCCAACAAGGGAACAATGGTGGAGTCAATTGACAAGGGGCTGGGAGTTCGAACAATGGAACAAATCACGGACCTACCAGAACATGTTCCTACAAGGACTTCACCAACGCCAAGCCACGAACCTTTAATGGCACAGGCGGAATGATAACCCTAAAGAGATGGGTGGAAAAGGTGGAATCCATATTCGAAATATGTGAATGCCCCGAGGAGGTGAAAGTGAAGTTTGCCGCATGCACATTTGTTGACCAGGCTCTCACCTGGTGGAATGGACATATAGAGGCCATGAATCTCCCCATAGCCAACGCTATGCCATGGACGGAGCTGAAAGAAATGCTGATGGCTGAGTACTGCCCTCGTGGCGAAATTCAGAAAATAGAGCAAGAGTTGTGGGATCTCACCGTCCGAAACTCTGATATTGATGCATACATATCAAGATTTAGCGAGCTGTCATTGTTGTGCCCTGGCATGATTACGTCAGAAGGAAAGAAAATCAAACGATTCATCTGGGGATTGACCTCCCCAATTCAAGGAAATATAATCGCTGCAAATCCTGAAACCTTCGACAATGCCAAGAGGTTGGCCAAGAAACTGTACGACCACAACAACAAAAAGGGCGAGAAGTCAGCAGAAATTGAAGGCAAGAAGGAGAGTGACAACAAGAAGGGAAAGAACAACAAGAGAAAAGGGCGACAAGGCTCGGAGTCAACAAAGAAGCAACAAACAATGACAGTCAACGCTGCAACCACCCAAGTACCCTCCACACCACATGCTCCAGCCTCAGCTAATCCAAGCACTCCTAAGCAGTATTCTGGGAATCTCCCAAAGTGCAACAAGTGCAATTTCCATCATAATGACGAATGCAAGGAAATGCAATGCACCAGTTGCAATCGGAAGGGTCACATGGAAAGATATTGCAGGACCTATCCTCCCCAGAACCAACAACAATGGAACAACAACAATAGCCGCAACAACAACAACAACACCAACAATAGCGGCAATAACACAGGATCAAGCCCCACCTGCTATGGATGTGGAAAGACTGGGCATATCCGTCGAAACTGCCCCAACACCAACAACCCTGGGAACGGAGGAACAGGAAGGGTGCTAGCTATGGGTCAGGGAGAAGCGGTTCAGGATCCCGCTGTGGTTACCGGTACGTTTCTCCTAAACCACACTTATGCATGCATCCTATTTGATACCGGGGCAGAACGAAGTTTTGTGAGCAATAAATTCAAACACTTATTAAAACAACAACCCCAGAAGCTTAATGAAACCTTCACGGTGGAAATGGCTAATGGGAAAACAGAATCCACTGGGGAAATCTACATCGGATGTACCCTGGCCTTAAATCATCACGTCTTTCCAATAAACTTAATGCCTGTTTCCATTAGGAGTTTTGATGTGATTATCGGCATGGATTGGTTAAGCCCCCACCATGCTGAAATTATGTGTCACGAGAAGGCCGTTCGCCTTCATCTCCCAAATCACGAAACCCTAGTTATTTACGGAGACAAACCCAACACGAACCTTCGTCTCATCTCGTGCATTAAGGCACAAAAGTACCTACAAAAGAAGGACTTGACGTTTCTATCTCATATGGTGGATAAGTCCAAAGAAGAGATCAATATTCGAAACATCCCTGTGGCTTGTGATTTCCCGGATGTCTTTCCAGATGACCTTCCGGGGATACCCCCAGAAAGACAAGTCGACTTCCGAATTGATCTAGTGCCAGGAGCTACTCCCATCGCCAAATCACCCTACAGATTGGCTCCTGCGGAGATGCAAGACTTGTCCAGTCAACTCAGCGAGCTTTTGGACAAAGGATTCATCCGACCCAGTTTCTCACCTTGGGGAGCTCCGGTTCTCTTTGTCAAAAAGAAAGACGGTACCTTCAGGATGTGTATCGACTACAGAGAACTTAATAAGCTTACCATCAAAAACCGCTATCCACTTCCACGAATCGACGATCTATTTGACAAGCTCCAAGGAGCTAGTTACTTTTCAAAGATAGATCTGCAATCTGGATACCACCAACTCAAGGTCCGAAAGGAGGATATTCCTAAAACCGCCTTCCAAACTCGTTACGGACATTATGAATTTGTCGTAATGCCCTTCGGTCTAACGAATGCTCTTGCCGCATTCATGGACTTAATGAATCGAATCTGCCGACCATTCCTCGATAACTTTGTCATCGTTTTCATCGACGACATCCTCGTCTATTCTCGAAGCGAGGAAGAACACGGACGACATCTCCGACAAATCCTGGAAACCCTACGAACCGAAAAGTTATACGCAAAACTCTCTAAGTGCGAGTTTTGGCTCCATAGTGTGAACTTTTTGGGACATGTTGTTAGTCAGGAAGGAATTCATGTGGATCCTTCTAAAATCCAAGCCATCGAAGGATGGGCGATCCCAACAACACCTACCGAAATTCGCCAATTTTTAGGCCTCGCAGGCTACTAAAGGAGATTCATTCAAAACTTCTCCAAAACAGCAAAGCCACTTACCTCGCTTACACAAAAGGGTGTACCCTTCGAATGGACGGACAAGCAAGAAGCTGCATTCCGGACCCTGAAGCGAGCACCCTGCAGTGCGCCGGTGCTATCACTACCAGAAGCAACAGAAGACTTTATAGTTTACTGTGATGCGTCAAATCAGGGTTTAGGCTGTGTACTCATGCAGCGTGGAAAGGTGATAGCCTACGCGTCCCGACAACTAAAGACGCATGAGGTAAATTACACCACTCATGATCTGGAACTGGGAGCAGTGGTCTTCGCCCTGAAGATTTGGAGGCACTACCTTTATGGTACCAAGTGCACGATCTTCACCGACCACAAGAGTCTCCAACATATTTTGAACCAAAAGGAGTTGAACATGAGACAACGAAGATGGGTCGAACTGCTGAACGACTACGAGTGTGAAATCAAGTACCACCCAGGCAAGGCTAACGTGGTAGCCGATGCCTTGAGTCGGAAAGAATACTCGAATCGTCGCTTGAAGACTCTTTCCATAACCATTTGATCTCACCTAACCTCTCAAATCAGGGCAGCCTAGTTCGATGCAATGAAGGCAGAAAACAAAATAAGCGAAGCGTTGCGTGGAATGGAGAAGAACTTCGAAGTGAAGGAGGACGGGACATGTTACTTCATGAACCGCATTTGGGTCCCTAAACTTGGGGGATTAAGAGAATTAGTCATGAACGAAGCCCACAAGACGCGATACTCCATCCATCCGGGTTCAGATAAAATGTACTTGGATGTTAAGCAACATTATTGGTGGCCTAACATGAAGGCAGAGATTGCCACTTATGTTAGCAAGTGCCTCACATGTGCTAAAGTAAAGGTGGAATATCAGAAGCCCTCCGGATTACTACACCAACCAGTAATTCCCGAGTGGAAGTGGGAAAGGATTAGCATGGATTTTGTGACCAAACTACCCAAGTCGACGGATGGTTTGGATACCATATGGGTAATAGTTGATAGATTAACAAAATCCGCTCATTTCCTACCAATAAAAGAATCATACAAGATGGAGCGCCTGACAAGAATCTACATCAAAGAAATCGTGAGACTCCACGGAGTGCCCATATCTATAATCTCAGATAGAGACAGTAGGTTTACTTCACGCTTTTGGCAATCGCTTCAGAAAGCTATGGGAACGCAACTTGACATGAGCACTGCCTACCACCCACAAACGGATGGTCAAAGCGAGCGAACCATTCAAACGCTAGAAGATATGCTTCGCGCGTGTGTGATAGACTTTGGAAAATCATGGGATACCCACTTGCCTTTGATCGAGTTCTCATACAACAACAGTTATCACTCGAGCATTAAAATCGCTCCTTTCGAAGCATTGTACGGGCGTAAGTGTAGATCACCGTTGTGTTGGACTGAGGTAGGGGACACCCAACTAACAAGAGGGCAAACGCCAAGCGGTGGAAGCCCTTGGAATTCATACGTGAGATGACCGAAAAGATAGTTCAGATCAGGGCCCGACTGCAATCATCACGAGACAGACAAAAGAGCTACGCCGACAAGCGGTGGAAGCCCTTGGAATTCAGAGTTAGAGATAGGGTGTTACTAAAAGTCTCTCCTTGGAAAGGAGTGATTCGTTTTGGAAAGCGGGGAAAACTAAACCCTCGATACATTGGACCCTTCGAGATTCTTGCACGAATCGGTCCAGTGGCTTATAGACTGCAGCTACCCGCTGAGCTCAGTAGTGTACACCCTGTGTTCCACGTTTCCAATTTGAAAAAGTGCTTATCCGACGAGACTCTCGTCATTCCATTAGAAGAAATCAAAATCAACGAGAATCTTCTGTTCATCGAGGAACCAGTCGAAATCATGGACAGAGAGGTGAAGCGTACTAAGCAGAGCCGCATTCCGATTGTGAAGGTTCGATGGAACGCGAGACGCGGACCAGAATTCACATGGGAACGCGAGGATCAAATGAAGCAGAAGTACCCTCACCTATTCTCGCATTCTCAAAAATAGCTTT
This sequence comes from Lactuca virosa, assembly GCF_052849685.1. Taxonomy (NCBI): domain Eukaryota; kingdom Viridiplantae; phylum Streptophyta; class Magnoliopsida; order Asterales; family Asteraceae; genus Lactuca; species Lactuca virosa. The sequence goes on from NC_136429.1 coordinate 264,922,118, forward strand.
CAAAAGAATTTCGGGACAAATTCCCTCTAACGGGGGGATGATGTCACAACTAGGAATTTTGATACTTGTAACTACAACAATTATATCAATTATGAACCAATAATGTGAAAACATGTATGATGCTTATTCAATAACAACAAAACTTCAATCCAACACTGTATCCAAGCACTGCAAATAGTTAACCAAAAATTGGAAACCCTAGAGATCCCGGTTTAAGTCCATTTTGGACTAGGATTTCCTTATTGGGCCTAATGGACCAATAAGCTTCCAATTTAACTATCATGAACATAGAATCCTCAAATGGACCCTAATTGGGCCCATATACATGAAACATAATATTTTGGGCCTTATAAGCCTAAAATGAACTAGGTTGTCTTTAATGGGCCTTATTGGACCACAACAAATTTATGTAGCCCTAATAGATCATAAAAATCATTCCTTGATTTATTTTGGGTCGAAAATCACCTAATGGAATTATGATATGGGCATAAGTGTTAAAGGGCCCAAATCTTCTTTTTCCTTCTCCTCTTCTCGGCCCAACAACACAAAAGAGGAAGAGTTGACTTTAGGATTGCCACCTCACCGTTATTTCTAGGGTCTCCATGCATGCAACTAATGTTTCCAAGCAAACATCTCATCAACACTCTCTCTTCTCCTCTCTCTTTTCCTCTCGGCCGAAAACAACACAAACACACACACACACATTTCACTCAAACACTCTCAAAGAACTCTCTTCATCCTTCATCAAAATTTCGAGATTTAGGAAGCTTTTCAAGGAGATTAATCCACAAATTCATCATCTAAGGTAAGTTCATGCTTGGATCTATGATCTAGATTCTTTGTTTTATCAAAAATCTCTTCCTAATCTATTCAAACTCATGATCACCCTCTTAGAAACATCTAAGTTTGAGATTCTCCAAGAAGACTTGCTAGGATCAAATCTTCTTCATTTCTCTCTTCAAAAACCGAACCCACAACTCAAGGTGAACTTCATACCCCTCTCTTTTTGGTTTTTATATGTTTTATGGGCTTTAACCTGAAAATACTATTCTGGAAGGGCTGAAACTGTCAACAAAATAAGTTTTGAGTTAGAAATATCATTTCAACAAATCTATGATGCAAAAGTGTCAAGAAAATGTTTTAAGGGCCTAAAATGACTTTTCTTTTATATAAAGGACTAAAATTGTTATTTTATAAAAAGAAAGGGGCTGAAAAGGTCAAACTACTGTTTTTAAACCAATTATTTTATTTATTTATAGAATATTGAGTCAAAAATACTAATATACGGCTTACAAAAATCGAAGGACAAAATACACGTATAACTCCAAATATCGTTATAAACGAATCGCTCGGTCTCGAGTCGATACAAAAACAACGAACGTTCAACCAAACCCTCCACTAGAGATGTGTTACCTAGGACGAGTAAACATTCAAACTTTGGGCTTGAAATTATCAAATCATGCTTGTTGGACCTTGCAAGTCCATTTACAAGATCTTTGGGCCCAAAGGGGATAACGCTTATGTGTCATTGGGCCTCCTATGGCCCAATTCCATATAAAAGGACTTTCAATAGCTTTTATGTGCTATTGGGCCCTAGTGGTCCATTAGTATAGCTAGTAACGTCAAAGTAATCAAATGTGAGATGGGCCAACGTGTCCTTCGCATCCTCGACAGCCTAAAAGTACTTACGATGGTAGCAGGACTTCGTACTCCTCTTCTCTTCGTTTGCTAAGGCTTATGAGTAATCAAAGTAGACGAACTTAGGACGTTATTCAACAGTAATCAAGGTGGTTTGGATTACGTGAGTAATCACGGACGGTACCTCTATGGGTCGTTCGTAGTTGACAGTTATAACCAGCCTTTACCGGACCTCGTTATAACGACTCACTAGTAATGATACTATTCGACACCACCCGAGAAATCAAGGAAGAGTAATCAATATTCATTCGACGTGACGGTATAACAATTAGTAATCAAGTATATCTTTCGACATCGGAAAACATCGGGTTTTCCGGGGAAATCAACACCACTCGCTCGTAAACTCTATAACTATAATACAAAACACCCTTTTTATATATATATGCCTTGAAATCATTCATGCATCAACTTATGGATCTTCACACTTTGATAAAATATTGTCTTTTTAGAAAATATCGGATTTTCTGGGTTTTACAAACTATACAAATCATTTTTATCACAACTTTGCTTATGAACTCACCAACATTCCATATGTTGACGTTTTCCAAAATAACTTGTATTCTCAGGTAACAGGTAAGCGGAAGGGTAATACCAAGTATGTTAGGATGTTTTGTTTTGAAAACTCTGAAACATTTTGTGTTATTAATGTGTAATATTTAAAACAATGTACTGGATGTAAACAATATCAGTTGTAATGTATTGATGCATGGTGATGTTTATGTTATGATTCATGTATATTTATTGTGATGGTATTCAATTTAAGTCACGCATGCCCCCGGACGTTTCCGCCGTCTGGTTTCGGGGGTGTGACAAAAGGTATTGAACTGAACGAAGAACTTTTATATCTATATACATACACATAATATATAACTAAGATTCAAACGACCTTCGAACAAACAACCGATACCCTAAGTCCACAACCAAACAAGGAACAGGAAGTAAGGCGAGCTATTAGTCCTAAGTCCTTTCAATCCTACTTATATAACTATATCTATATAGATATGCTTTTAACAAAATATAAGTTAAAAAGAGTTTAATAGAAAGTATTTAACATGTAAAAGAGTTTATAAAACGATTTGAAGTAGTTTGTTTTGATAACACAGTTTGAAAAGTAAGAAATCCACTTGTTTGGTAGTTATTAATCACATGTGATTGATATAATAACTATAATAGTTCAACTTGTATTCCCCCCCATTAAAAGCATTTAAAATCATTTAAGAGATAAGTTAAGGGGTATGAACTCACTTGTAGTGAGTAACTCGAATGTAAGATCGATAAAGGATGCCAAGTGTCAAGTGAAAGCTTGAGCACACACGGATCCTATTTAGCATATAATGACACATATATGAACACTATTAGTTTTTAAAACAACTAATCATGCAATGGAACAACCTTATGGACTAGGAAACACTTGTAATGAAGTGTTAAACCACATAGGGTTGCAAATAAGTGGTTTAAGGCCACACCATGGTGTTTACGGCCATGTGTTCAACGCGACTAGAGTTTACGGCCATGTGTTCACGGCCTCATGAGTTTACGACCGTAAACTCATGATGATTTGTGTCCAAAAGGTGTTTTAAGGTCTTATAAACCACAAGGAAGTGTTCTAGCCTTAAGTCGAAGCCCTAGGAAGAGTTATGACCACATTTGCACCTTTAATAAGGGTTTACGGCCAAGGGAGATGCTCTTGGCCATAAACTCTCTTTGATCATGGATATTGGATGATTTCAAGGTGGTAAGCATGAGTTCTTACTAGATATCAAGTATAGGGAAGTAATACTTACGATATAGAAGCTAAAAAGGTTGATTTTGGACCAAAACACTAGCGTGTTCTTGGTGTTCTTGAGGATCTTGAAGATCTAACCCAAAAGATGATGTTAATGGATGGAAACAAAGGGGTTATGCTAGATAAGAAGATGTAGTAACTAATCAAGGGATGAATCACTTACATTTTGGAAGAAAAATGAAGATCCTTGATGATAGTTGAGAGTAAAACTCGATTTTCTTTGCTTGGAAATGGTAAAAGTGTTGAAAAATGGCCAAGTATCACTTATATAGCCAAGAGTTTACGGCCACCATGAGTTTACGGCCGTAAACTCCTGTGTCTTGGCCGTAAACTCCTCATGAAAGGGGTTTATGGCTTGCTTGATGGTTACAACTTCAACTGACACTTCCTTTCACTCATTCCTTTGGTGTACTAGGCTTAGAATGCTCAAACAGACTCTAAACAGTGCTAGAAGATAGCAGACACAAGTCTGACTTTGATTGAGTTTAAGTGTTGTATAAGATAGAAATTTTGGGTTGTCACACATTCCAAGGGAGGTGTCTAAGTTAGAGAAGATTTAGCTTTGTTAGATATATAATGGTGAAGAATGTAAAAGAAAATTAAAAGACGACTATGCTCTTTATAGATTGGTGATTGCAATATCCTTTCCAATCTTACCACTTCCTTAGACTAAAAAATGGATAAACTTCTAACCCCACGATATAATATTGTAGATGGAAGAAAGGAAGCAAAAATAAAGCTAGTTGATAAGGTTGGTTGGGAAGGAAAAAGACGACATGGCTATCTCCTCTACAAAGGTGTTCGTTGGAGTATTTAGGAAAGTTATCATTGTTACTAGCAAGTGAGGTATCATGATTAATAGATGGGAGGAAGATCAAAAAAAGGAAGGATACATATATGTCCTAAAACATGTTTCATACAATACTTAATGATCAGTTTCTCATGGAGATCAAAAAATTAATGGTTTGCGAGTTTAAAAAATTCAATATGTAAAGAATATAATGATAACAAATAAGGCAGTAGGAATTCCAAATACGGAGTTCAACTGCCTAGGGGATTATGGTTCTTAGTTAGGAGTGCATAATTGAATCCATTATAGAATTTTAGAGTACAAAAAGAAATGTGTAGATCTACCAGATAAATCCTTGAAAGTTTGTGAAGTAGTAGCAGGTTGAAAGTTGAAAACAAGTTCACACCCTTAATTCATTCATAGAAACTGAAAGGAGATATCAAGAAGTTATAATAACATTAAGGAGATATGGATAATTATATTACAAAGACAATAAACTATATACATTACTTCATCATAATAAGAGATAAGCACTTAATGCCCCAATACCGAAATACAAATTAGTTAAATTGATGATCTCACAACATAAAAATGATAACTCTAAACCTTTTGGAAACATCATGCCTAAAAGACATGGTCTTAAGATACTGATAAGTGACATAACCTAAGTGGACCTTCTACAGACCATTACTTCTATTCGATCCCACTTATAATAAATGTCATAAAATAGAGGATGGTATTGGTTTTTTCTCAAAAAATGTTCCTTATTTCATTATAGTAAATACACACATCTAGACATACATCAACTGTTCACAAAACTCTTACCTTCTATAGGAGAACTGAACTCAAACTTTTACATGTTTCTGAAGGTTTGACAAATATAAGATAGATATAAACATCTGCCATTATAAAATCTATATTTTTCATGGCAATAGTGATTTATTTTTCCTAATGGTTGTGTTAGAGTGGTAAGATAAAATCATTGAGTTCTTGCTCATCCATGTTGAACTTTTCCGTATGATACTAATAACTTGTTTCACTAGTACGATTGTCTAGAGGAGGTCATGTCTCCTTAAACACTTGAAGATCTAATGTTTGCATTTTATCTAGACACACATTATCAACTATATATCTTTATTCTACAACTTTGTTTCCTGATCTAGTCATAACATTGTATTTTTAGAAAGATGTTGATATTTTTCATACTTTTAGAGACAATAACTTATTATGATCTCTATCTCATAATAGATTTAGGCTAATAAGAGTGCCCCGACTAGCTCAAATAACAACCTATAAGTCTTTTTTCGGGAGGGGGGATTGTCTTACTCGATCTCCTTAATGAGGTTATTTATACAAATAATTAATATTTAGAAATCTCAACTTACTATAAAACACACATATGAGCCATCCTCACAACAAGGTGTTTATAAAATTCAAGTGATATTATGTTAGAGTTACATTTGACATTAGGATCTTAATGAATACAATGCTTATTACTAAAGAGGGAAAATATCCTCAAGTCAATACTTGGTTAAAAGGTATCAAAACATGTCGATCTTTCAAAGAGTAGTGTAGGTGTTTTATCTCTAAAAGAATTATGAATCTCAATGGAAAATTAGTTTATGATACATATGGAACTTTTTTCTATGCATGGTTTCTTGTCATGGAACAAGTCTTTTATCCATGGTTCCAAATCATATTTTAACTTCTAGAGCCTGATAATAAATTCTAATTATTAAATTCATCATGATAGTTCAGGTTTTAGATCCTAGGATAAAAGCAAGGGAGAATCTTAATTCCCAATTTACTCTAAAGAACTTGGTCAAATATTGAATGGCTTTTCGAGGTTTTCTGTTGCGCTTCTATTTATCATATGTACACTATTTGGCTTTTATTGTTAGTGAATACAGAATGGGTAATACAATCTTTTAAATATGTATTTATCCATAGTCTTGCTATGGATCCTACTTACCTCTTTCGAAAAATAGAACACAATAACACTCGTTGCACAAAGCATTATAAGAGATTCACTTACATTCTAATAAAAGATATGAAAAGTGCAACAAAACTATGTTAAAATAGTCTCTTACTTCATGATATTTGATAGAGACACTTCTTTTTGTAAAACTCTCTTAGCACCATCCAAAAATATGATGCCTCTGTTTCTGTCTATAGTAATGGATGTACTTAGACCATCCTCATATGAATTATGTGACTAAAAAAATCCGTAATATGTAATTATCTTAATTTCTTCCAAATGGAATACTTGTCACAAATCTTTTAATGATGATTATAAACTATATACTACCATGATTCTTGTTCTCACCTAATTCATGTTGTCAGAATTGTTATTTATTTTGAACAAAATTGTGTGTATTTATATCATTCAAGTAAAATGATAGGTGCATATTATGACAAAATCCTAATGAAACAATGTATTCATAAATGCTCATATTATTAAGAAAATAAACGTTTAAAAATCAAAATGGACATGTTTCAAGAAATAACTAGATATACTAAAAACTAATTAAATTTTAGAAAGAAATAAGCTTTGTAATCCAATCACAACTCTGACTTGCATTCACTATTTCTTTTCGACTCTTCTCTATTCCTAAACAAAATTTTAGATGTTAATATCTCCTGCACTAGAAATAAAAAATATAAAAAATATATATCTCATAGTTATACTTAACTTGTTGGTCTCATCAATCTTGGGTTTTTTAATCTCCATAAGCTAAATCAGTTTATTTTTTATAGTGTCCTACGGTGGCATAGTGGAAACAATAATCTTTCTATCCAGATTTACCATTTTTTTATGTTCAAATTGCTTTCTTGTTTGCAAGTCCCTTTATTTTTTCCATTCAAATTATCATCATACTTACATTTCTTATTTTCTTCCATCTTCTTGATGTATAATAGAATAAATTTGTTTGCTTACAACACAAAGTCTTAGTCATGACTATATTTTCCACATTGCTTATATCCAAAATCAATTTTGAATTCTAGAAAATTTACCATTGATATGGAAGTTGAGCAAGTTATTCTCGTAAAATCATTCAACTACTCTCTTATACTTGTTGATGAAAGAGTCATAAAACATCCTTATTTCTTTTCGATTACCAATTTCTTGTTGAAGAAGCTTAACTAACTATAGCGAAGACTTTTTCTAAGAACGTAGGTTTCCTTAAGATTGATTATCATGTCATATGCATCAATACTCTCATAAACCATTTTATGATCTATGGTCTTACTTGAAAGAATGAGAGGTGCTATATCAAATTGATTATTTAATATGTTAGACCATTCACTTTGATCTAATGCATTTGAGTCATACAGAGATGTTTCTGGATGTGGACCACCTATGATGCAAGACTTCTTTTCGTATTGGAGAAAAAATTACATGTTACAATTCAACCATTTAAGTTCTTGCCATTAATTTTTTCTTTCTCAAAGAGATATCATAGGGACAAGTTATAATCAGATGTAACGACCAAATACAATAGATATGAAAAAGTTTGAATCTTACTATTATCGATATTTACTATCTTTAGAAAATTGATCACGCTTATGTTTGTTATCAAATTTAATTTAAAAAGGCCAAGATCTATCCAAGAAGACCGAAATTATACTCTATTAACCATGCAAGAGTTTGTGCATTACTCTTAATTGCAAAAATATGGTGCTAAACAAATTTGCATGCATACATTGCGTTTGCGAAATACCATTTATTTTTAAAAATACTTTTTGACTCTTAAAATTACTTGAAAGTAAATTACACTAATTGTCGTATACTGTTTTTATTTCAATTGAAGCATCACTAATGGACATGAAATGACTATGTTACCCGTATCTATTTCTTTTTTAATTTCGTATTTGTTTATTTATTATTTAATAATTAAATTTAATAAAAAATAGGCTGATCCCCAATTACTCATCCCCTTTTATGTTTGATGAACCTCACTCAGGAACCCTTGCAACATCTCATCACCATATTTGAGTCATCACTGACAGCTCTACTTCTCAAAGCCCCAACCTTTTCTCCATTCTCCATATAACGCTTTCCCCCCTCTTTCCTTGCTCTCTATTTAAAGAAAATAACATCTACACCCATGAATTAAGTCAACTCTTCCGAATCTGTAATTATGACGACTACCACATATATCTTCTCCAATTTGGATATGCTTCTGATATGCTTTTATAACTATAATTGTTGTTCTCGAAGTGTAAAAGGGTTTTTGTTGGCGTAACCTAGATCATAGATCTGAACCATGTATACAAAAAGAGATGTTGTTGGAGTGTATATATTTGAAAGAAATAAAGAACAAAAGGATGTTAGTAATAGCTGAAAGGAGAAATTTCAAACCTGGATGGTGCAGAGATGGTGATGCACATGTAGAAATGACGATACGTAGGTGGTGATGGTGGTGCACAGGTGACAATAGTGAAACAGAGAAGAGAAGAGAGAGGAGAATGGGGGGGAGAGAGACTGTGATTTATGTTTTCGGATATCCTCCCACTAGAGTGTATATCTGCAATACACTTTTGCAGCTACAAAAACGATGGTCTTACCATCTCTCTCTCTCTCCCTCTCTCTCTCTCTCCCTCTCTCTCTCTCTAATTATTGCACCAACAAACACATGATGTATGTGTGTGTGTTTGTTTTATGTTTCTTGCTCCGGTGAGGTCATTGGCTGCAGTGATTTAAAGCATCACTAACAACTCTACTTTTGAAAGTGCCATCCTTTTCTCCATTCCCTATATTACCCTTTCTCCATCTTTTCCTTTTTTCTCAATCAAAGTGAAGAGCATCGTCACACATGAATGAAGTAAACTATTCCGAATTTTCAACTCTGCCGGTTACCACACATCTCCTTTCTTATTTGGATATGCTTCTGATATAGTTCGGTAACTATAAAGCTTGTGTTGGATTGGGTGTCTAATCCCATAACTATAATTGGTATGTACTTGACCCGAGAGTAGCATGGTCCATTTGGGTTGCCTTCACCAGAGCAATTTGATAGGATGGACTTTTGAGAAGAGGATATTTATGATTTATTAATATATTATAAGTTCTAATACACTAATATGAAATCATAGTATTTAATTAGTATTAATCAAGAATTAATTTTATAATTAATTTAGTGATCAAAAGAGACTAATTAAATTCATGGGGACTAATTGTGTAAATTAGTTAAATATATTTTGCAGGCTTATGATACATGATGGACTAAGTTTATGAAAGAATCCATAAAGAGTTAGTCCACATGGATCATGGATCGTGGATAATAAGACCAAGGATGTGGATTAGGGTTTAACCATGACTCTTAGAATCCTACAATATATATATATATATATATATATATATATATATATATATATATATATATATATATATATATATATATATATATATATATGTCACCGTATAGCTAAAATCGGTTACTACGTATGTTCTAAGAGTTCATTTTAAGTCGATTTTATGCAAGGATATTCTCTCTCAAGTCCTCCATTTGTTCATGGTGTTTGTGAACCATTTAAGGCATCACATTTGAGGTGCTAAGTTCTTAAAGGACAAAACTACAAGCTACAACAAAGAGGTAATTCTATAAATCAATTCTATGTTGTTTATGTCAATTGTATGCTAGTTGTAGGCTTAATGCTTTGGAAACAATATTGCATGTATAATTAGAGAAAACATATATCTAAAGCATTTAGGGTTATATGTGCACCATAGGATGTTGTAGTATACAAAACCCATCAGTGGTATTAGAACCTAGGGATTTTTTCTATTATATTTGATCCATGGATTATAATTCAAAGCTGAAAAACTGTTCTGACAGCACCTACTCGACGAGTAGGTTGTTTTTTTGACTTGAACTCTACGAGTCCATAGTTGGGCTCGACGAGTTGGATGATCAGACAACAGTTTTTCGGGTTTTTTTTGGCCTGTTTTGGATTAGGATCATTACCACAAAATGCTTTAGTTCATAAAATTTAATTTTGTTGGTATGGTAATGATTATACTCATCCAGTCAAAAGATAATTGTCAAAATTTCAAGATTTATATTAGTTTATATGAGAGGCTAATTTCTTGTAAATTGTTGATATGAATTGTCTTGCCTTCTGAGTTAATTTAGATCATAGATAAATTACATGATAATTTTTTATTTGTTAAAATATTGATCTAAATGTTCTTTAAAGTCTTCCATAACTTGTCCTTAGGTTATGGAACAGAAAATTTTTTTCCATAAAAACCACATTAAACTCAAAAGTTATGGAAATCAAAAGTTTTTTAAGAGTTACAAAACTTGTCATCAAGTTTTGGTATTTGAAAAGTCTCAAATTATGAAACTATTATAATTAAAAGGTGTTACTCTTGGGTTTATAAATTAAAATAATATAATTAAATAGTTTTTAATTTTGAATTTTTATATTTAGAACCTTGAAGTATTTGACTAGTTTAAATTGCACCTTATTGACTTTATTAAATTAATTAAAGTATTTAATTAAAAGAGAATTAATAATTTCATAATGACATGGTTTAAGTTTAATTAAATTAAGAGTATAATTTATTAATAGATTAAACCACCTAGTATTTTAAAAGTGTAAAATACACCCTTATACTATATAAAATTATAAGTTTAATAATTATATATATATATATATATATATATATATATATATATATATATATATATATATATATATATATATAAGACAAGTCAGTCTTACCGTTAGTAGGCCTCATTCACGAAGTCGGTCTATAAGGGGGGTATAAGGTTACTACTTATAAAATGGTGGTTTAATGGGTGTCCACTCTCACCCACCGCTTCCTTGACTGGTGGAGGGTCGTTAGTTGAACGGGTAGGATAAGACATTATCATTAAAAGTATAATGAATACTTTAAGAAACTAAATGTCTTATAAATTCCCAATCTTAGTTACTTAGGAAAAAAATGTGAATTTGGTGCTAACCCATGAAATTGCACTTTACACCTTGACAAGTCGTTAGTGGAGCGTGTGTGGTTAACCGGCACACTAACTTGGACTAGTAAGGGTGGAAAAGGGTAGCTCGATGTTTTTCATAGATCAATGGAGCTTATGTGGTTAACCGGAACATTGATTAGGTGATAAATGACATCGAGAGTACCAAGCTAATTTGCATGGTTATTCACACCTTGTTTGTGATTCTCGACATCCCATTCACAAACTTGAAGGGCATAATCGAGATTAAACATGCCATTGAAAAAGTTTAATGAATCTCCAAAGATCTAGGAATTTCAATTCATTTAAAACTTGATAATCAATTTCGTTTTTCATGGTGGAAATTGGTAAATCGTCATTTACCTACCTTCAAATAATTTGCAATTGGACTACGGTATCCCTCTTCCGAATTGTAAATTATTGTGTTGGGTCCTAGCCTTAATATTTCATTTGGGTGTTATATTAAGGACATAAATCAACTAAACTTGAATTTCTCCCTTGTAGATGTCTAGTTCTGACAACTATGGTCTTCCCGAGTTCTTTCTTCCTAAAGATGATATTCTACAAGACGATCGAGGTGAAAGATTAATCCCTTTTTCTTGCTGTAGTGGAACTTCTCTTCCTCCACCTCCTCCAATAATTCTCCCTGACCCAAAAGTTCAAAGACTTGAAAAGTTCAAGGTCACTCAAACCCTATTGGCAAGGAAACACTAAGATGGAAGGTCTATGTGTGCACATATCTTAGAGATGAAGTCACACATTGACAGGTTGGGAATGTTAGGAGTCGATGTCTTAAGGAAGTTGGTTGTTGACTTGGTTCTTCAGTCACTCCCTGAGTCGCATAGTGAGATCATTAAGGACTACTAAATGACAGATCACGGCATGACTCTTATCGATCTTGCCTATTTGCTTGTTGCTCCTGAATCATAAATGATTTGGCGCACTAGTCAAGCAAATTTGATTTGTAAGATCTACTTCCCAAACTTCCATGGACATTGACAATGGCAACATTGGAAGTCCATAAAAGCTTTCTCTTCCCAATGGAAAGGGATCGGCCATGGTCAAGTCATTTGACCAAATGGTAAGGAGAAAGGCTAAGTCTGAGATAGTCCCATGTACCATTCCCAAAGAGTCCATGTGTTTCTGTTGCCAATAGAAGGGGCATTCGTTGTGAAGCTTCCGTTTCTACCTGAAGGACGACAAGGATGGTAAAGTCAAAAAGTTTGACTCTACTTCAGGTAAGTCCACTATCTAACTTATTAAGTTCCTATTTTGAGATTCTTAACACATGATGTAATGTAATTACATTTTGATGTTTTGTAGGATCGAAGAAAAGAAAGGAAGCTTAAAGGAAGAGTAATTTGATTCTGATCGCGAAGAGATGGATTTCGATCGCATGGTTCGATGATCAGAATTTTGAGCTGCTGCTTAAGAGTTATGATAGATTGCTTAGGAATAGATAACAACATAGTTTTCATTTGTACTTGCATTATAAGGAAAAGTTTTTCCGCATTTTATAAATAAAGAATTTTTTTTTTGAAATTGATCTTATTCTAAGTTTCCTTGCAATGGCGTTTATGAAAATTGTTGTTTATATGTTTCCATTTATAACAATATTGGAAAATGGATTTGATTCTTTCGTTTGTGGTAATGTCAAGATTTACCAAATAAGGAAAGATTCTCATCACCTAAGTTTCAGTTGGACAGAAACTTGGAATCATGCAACATGGATTGTGTGATGAATGAGAACTTCATCTTTGGGAAATTAAGACTAATTCCTTTTTCACATGTATATGTGAGTCAAGTGAAGAACAAGCGGATCGGGTACACTTGGTTGAGCGCTAATCAGGTCCACCACAAAGAACAATAAGACTATTCGTTATCATTTACTAAAGTTTAGTAAATATGGTTATGCTTAAAAGATTAATTGTAATTCTGAATCATTGGAAAAGTCTTAATGTATGGCAGAACGAATAAGAAGAATCAAATTAGGCAGAAAGATAAAAGTTTCTCCAATATGAGAATAAGGCAGAGTACATTAGTATCGTGTTTTATGATCATCTTAGTGATTATGAAATCATATCATAATTGATCCTCGAAGGACATCTTAGTGCATTTGTATGGCTAAGAAGAGGAATCGTGAATTGTTGAAATGGTTAAATCAAGAAGATAAATCATACTTCGTTCCAAAATCAAGTCTTAGAGTCGTACTCAAAGATCGAGCCTTGAGTGATATAATCTTAAGAAATTTTTATAACACCTATAAAATGTACGGTAAAATGTTTCTTACACTTGTACATTTGAAATTGGTAAGTTGTGATGTTTTTGATAAGACAAAGACCAACTAAGACCAATTGTATGAAGTGTTTGTCATGATAAGAAACCACACTAACTCTTGAATATTTGTTGTCAAGTAATGTTTCTTGACAAAGAGAGTCTTCTATGTCAAGATGTTAGTGGGAGTCTTAAAGATCTTGAAAAGTTTCAAGAACTAATCAAGAATGAAACTATTTTTTATCACTAGCACACGACTTGAGGTTTGGAACTTATCATGTTGACATATTCTTGATTCTGTTCCGATTCTAGTAAAAGTTGACTATGCATGTGAGTTCTATGAGTGCTCAATTGTTTGCATAACAACTTGGAAGCAATGGTAGGCCCTCGTGCTGCCAAGTGGCAAGAAATTAAGATTGAACAAGCTCAGTCCATATGAGTTTGAATTTGTCATAGACCTTGTCTTATGATAATAGTTGGTTATGACAGATTCACATCGATAAGAACACATACACCATAAATTCTAAGTATCATAAGGTTTCTCTCCGCTTCATGAAAATTATTGTGAGGAAACGCTTTCACTAAGTAGATTTTAAGGATATATCAATTGTGATATTTTTATTCTCAAATTCGATTATAATTACGGCATCCCTCTTCATAGTTAGAATTGTGAGAAATGGCAAAAGGTCTAAACATTTGAGACTTATTGCTGTAAGTTCTAAAATTGTTTAGACACACAGGTGTGCTATCTAAGGAAAAGTGCATGAGTTTGAGAAGCTTAGATAAAGGCTTATCAAAGCATCTCATGTCAGAAATCTGAATTTTTGTAAGAAAGTCAATAAGTATTGATTTCTAGAAGTCCATCTGATTTCTGGTTACATGTCAAAGCTATTGGGAGCATAAGTGTAATGCTAGTAAATAATTATTATGCTAGTGGGAGCATAATCATTATGTTAAGTATTGCAAGTTAGCAAAGTTAATTATAGAAAACAAAGGTTTCGACTTGCAAAGTTGCAAAGGTTGAAAAGTTGTTTTGCTATAATTAAGGGAGAGGAATTCATACTTCATTTCAATTCTAAAATCTTAGATTGTGAGATTTTAATCAAATTTAGTCAAGGACATATATGAATGTTATGTTGAAAAGATCCGACATAAGGAAATTCTATATATGGAAATGTTATAGCAAGAGATTGGTAAAGTATCAGGTCTTTATGTGATTCATTATGAATCGTATTCCATATTCGGATATAGGATCGATTACATAAGCTATAATATTAATTTGTTCTAATTTTCCAAATGCCTAGGGCATTAAGAGGGAAAAGGGACTAGAGTGAGATATGACTAAAATGGTTAAGCAATTGTCGAGGACAATCTGAGGCTTACCAAAGATTGGTTGCTCATGGACAGTTGGAAGTATAGTATAAGTTTTGGAAGGTCCATATTGACATACTCTGAAAAAAGAGGTAACTCTTGTTCAGAAGTGATAGTCAAAATGGGAATATAGAAATGTTCCATAAGTGGAAGTTGATCATAAAATCTGTGTAAGATTAGAAACCTTAATGCAAGAAGGATGTTCAAAGGAATGTACTTTGAATATGAGACTTCCTTTACATGGAATTTCTCTCTATGAGAATACTTTGTAATGTCTGTTGCCAAGTCTCTATGACTTTTGTGCATAGTCATTACAAGAGGATCATTGCATATAAGTTTAGAATCTAACAGATTTCAGCAAATGGCAAGAATTTGGTATTCTTAAATTTACGATAAGGATTTGGAATTGTGAAATGAGCATCATTGAAATGTTTTCCATTGATCTATTTTGCAAAGAGAGGACCATAGGAAAATATAGTGTGCATGCTTGGAGCATGGCATAACTATTGTTTAATTCAAGTATTAAGTTGATTAACTGAAACATTATACAATGAATAATGTGTAATCAATATGGTGATTAAATAAAAGGTGTTTTATTTATATTCAAAAGTTTTGAGACCATATTGGATTTGATTATTCTTGTGTTTCACTTTGCATGTTTTGACTTCCCGAATAACTAGGTTATTCAAATTATCCACAATCGATCATACTTTGGAAGTAGGTATTGAGGCAAGACTGTCATGAATCTGACTATAGATTGTCTAGGTGTTTTAGACATAGCACAAGTTTGATGCAGTGTTCATGAGTACTCCTGGAATAAGATTCGAGTATTGGATTAAAGCCACGCTCATCTGAATCACTTCATGGATTTTATCAAGAGTGATTGTGAGACGATAATATCTTATATTCTTAAAACCAAGACACGTGAGTTGTAATTTACAAGTCGGTTGCACATTGACATATGTAAACGCACCAGTAACTTGGTGTTATAAAACATATTGTTGTGTGTGATTTGGTGAGTAAGTACAAGCAAGCATTTGAGTCGAAGTTTATCCATTCCTTTTACCCAATGTGGTTAAAAGCGATATTTGTGGGCCCCTTGATGATTTAGTGATGACACCCTAAGCGCTTGGCCAAGCCTGGACTGATTTGATTTGTTCAATTAGTCAGTCGTCATAAATCGGAAATCAGGAAACCATAGATGGACAGAGAGAATGATTATAATCCATGTCTCAGTCCATATGATATCTTGTAGAATGGAGGAATATATTATCCCTTATCTAATGGACGCGTCATTGACTAGGTCAAAGTTCGACAACGGCTTTTAAGAGCTACGATTGCTTGTCGGGTTGTGGAGTCGTACTTGCAATTATAGTTATTAGACTTATCCAAGTGGGAGACTGTTGGATTAGGTGTCTAAGCCCATAACTATAATTTGTAAGTACTTGACCCGAGAGTAGCATGGTCCATTTGGGTTGCCTTCACCAGAGCAATTTAATATGACGTACTTTTGAGAAGAGGTTATTTATGATTTATTAATATATTATAAGTTCTAATATATTAATATGAAATCATATTATTTAATTAGTATTGATCAAGAATTAATTAGGAATTAATTTAGTGATCAAAAGAGACTAATTAAATTAATGGGGCTTAATTGTGTAAATTAGGTATACATATATATATATATATATATATATATATATATATATATATATATATATATATATATATATATATATATATATATATATATATATATATATATGTATACCTAATTTACACAATTAAGCCCCATTAATTTAATTAGTCTCTTTTGATCACTAAATTAATTCCTAATTAATTCTTGATCAATACTAATTAAATAATATGATTTCATATTAATATATATATATATATATATATATATATATATATATATATATATATATATGTATACCTAATTTACACAATTAAGCCCCATTAATTTAATTAGTCTCTTTTGATCACTAAATTAATTCCTAATTAATTCTTGATCAATACTAATTAAATAATATGATTTCATATTAATATATATATATATATATATATATATATATATATATATATATATATATATATATATTGGGCTTATGATACATGATGGACTAAGTTTATGAAAGAATCCATAAAGAGTTACTCCATATGGATCATGGATCATGGATAATAATCCCAAAGGTATGGATTAGGGTTTAACCATGACTCTTAGAATCCTACAATATATATGTCACCCTATAGCTAAAATCGGTTACTACATATGTTCTAAGAGTTCATTTTGAGTGGATTTTATGCAATGATATTCTCTCTCAAGTCCTCAATTTTCCCATGGTGTTTGTGAACCATTTGAGGCATCACATTTGAGGTGCTAAGTTCTTAAAGGCCAAAACTACAAGCTACAACAAAGAGGTAATTCTATAACTCAATTATATGTTGTTTATGTCAATTTTATGCTAGTTGTAGGCTTAATGCTTTGGAAACAATATTGCATGTATAATTAGAGAAAACATAGATCCAAATCATTTAGGGTTATATGTGCACCATAGGATGTTGTAGTATACAAAACCCAACAGATTGTTCTCAGAGTGTAATAGGATTTTTTATGGCGCAACCTAAATAGTAGATTTGAACCCTAGATATGAAAGTGTTATTGTTGGAGTGTAGATCTATGAAAGAAATAGAGAAGAGTATTTTGGAAATATTTGAACAAAGAAATTTGAAAGCTAGATTATGCAGAGATGTCGATACACAGGTAGCGATAGCGATGCGTAGGTGGTGATGGTGGTATATATTTGGAGATTTTCAAATGGAGTAGAGAGAATAGAGGATGAGGGGGATACTGTGTTTTATGTTTTTCGGCTATCCTATCACTAGAGTGTAAATTTGTAACCCACTATTACAGCTCCGACAACGATGGTGTCCCCATCTTTGTTTCCCTCTATTTATCTCACACACACACACTCTCTCTCTCTCACTCTCTCATACACACACACACACACACACACTCTCTCTCTCTCTCTCTGTGTCTCGTTATTGCACCAACATACACAAGGTGTGTGTATATGTGTGTGTGTGTGTTTTGTGTTTCTTCCTCCAGTAAGGTCACCGACTGCAGCTATTAAGAGTATCACCAACAACTCTACTTCTCAACGTCCCACCCTTTCTCCATTCCCCATATAACCCATTCCCCCACTTTCCTTCTCTTTCCATTCAAAGTGAAGAACGTCTACACACATGAAGGAATTCGACTTTTTCGAACCTTCAGCTATTCGTTTATCACACATCTCCTCTCCTATTTGGATATTCTTCTATAACTATAAAGGTTGTTCTCATATTGTAAAAGGGTTTCACAGGCATAACATAGATCATAGATCTAAAACATAGATATAAAAGAGTTATTGATGGAGTGTATATCTATGAAATAAATAGAAAAGTGAGGATGTCGACAATAGTTGAACGAAGAAATATGAAACCTAGATAGTGCAAAGATGGTAATACTCAAGTGGAGATGGTGATGTACAAATGGCAATAATCAAACATAGAAGAGAGGATGAGAGGATGAGAGGAAGACCGTGTTTTATGTTTTTCAGCTATCCTATCACTAGTGTGTATATCTACAACCAATTATTACAACTCCAACAATTAATGGTCTCTTAGTCTCTATTGCACTTGCTCTTGTTATTGCACAACCATATGCAAGGTGTGTATGTGTGTGTGAGTGTGTTTTTTGTTTCTTTCTCCGGTAAGGTCATTGGCTCTAGCGATTAACATAAAAGAGGTGTTTTTCCAGTTTTATTGGATGCTGATGGGGAAAGGTCCTTTACATAGAGACAAACTGGAGAGGTAAATGAGGGTGTGACTTATTTCTTTCAATAAAAAAAATTACAAATAAAAATATACTTAAAAAATAAAAATAAATTAAAGAAGAACAGATAAGGGTAAAATTGTATTTGTATGTCTATATAACGATATTAGGGATGAAATGTACGATTTGAATCTAAAGAGGGACGGACCGAGTTAATTTTTGAAAATAAGGACTAAACGCACATTTTGACACTTATTTTGAACAAATTTAAATTCAATGTTTTAAATTAAACGGTTTTTTAATTTAACTTGTCTCCCAAAATAAATTAAAATAAAACTAGCAACACATCACATACAACAATAATTATTTCTTATGTGCCATGAAAAATTCTTGAAAATCAACCATACTTCCTCTTTTTTCTTTATACTAGAACCGCGAGTTAAAACTGAACTAGAAGATAACTATAAACTTGTTTAATCATAAAGTCATACCCCTCCTTTATAGGCTTTTATTCCTCGAGGCATGGTGTGTAAAAGTAATAAAACTCAATGGGTAAGGACTTGTCTTAAAAGTGATTAATAGGCTTTCATTTTATCACTAGTTAAATGGATGAATATGTAAAATGCTCCCTCTCTCCCCCTCTATGTTATAAACTAGTTAAGACATGTAGAGTAGAAGCGATACTTGGAATACTCTCTTCTAAGATCAAATAGTTCGTTTCTATTAAAGGCTAGATATGTTCTTTATAATGCAACGAGAATTATATTCAAGACAACTTAGTTATTATTGGTGTCAAGCTTTAGATGAGCTCTCTTTTGTGCCCACGATATATATATATATATATATATATATATATATATATATATATATATATATATATATATATATATATATATATAATGGTTTCATAAAATAGTTGACATTGGTGGAAGTTACATTCGCAACTGATAGGTGGGTGGAGGTGAGTAGTCCAAGTGATCTTAGGGGACTGCCAGAGTGTGCTGGTTTGAGCACTTACGTATGAGGAAATCTAAGCGGTTGGTGGTGGCTTTTCTAATCTTATGGGCATGCTGATGCACCTGGCAGTAGTGGAGTTCCTAGAAAAAGTGTTCTAGTGCATGCTCATGTGTGAGATGAATCCTAGAGAGAAAGAGAAAGAGAGAGTCTAGGATGAGCAGTGGTGTTTGGTTGTGGTGGCACAAGTATCTGAGATTGATGGTGGCCTGGTGTAGCGACTAAGGGACTTTGACACAATTCTTGGGTCATGTACGAATATGTGTGGAAGTGGTGGATAAGGTGTGTAAGTCCATAAGTATATTTGGTATGTACTTGACCCGACCCGACATAGTCCATTTGGGTTGCACTTCACCGGAACAATTTTGAGAATAGTATATTTATGATTTATTAATATATTATAAGTTATAATATATTAATATGAAATCATATTATTTAATTAGTATTGATCAAGAATTAATTTGGAATTAATTTAGTGATCAAACGAGGCTAGTTAAATATGGATTCTAATAGTATAGGCTAATGAATTATTTAGGATGGGCTAAGCTTGCATGGAAGTCCATGAATAGTCCCTGGAGTTTTTAACCCATGGATCCTAAGTAAATGAAAGGTCATGGGTATTAGGGTTTGCATGGATGTAACCCTAATCCTCCATACTATATAAAGGTGTCACTAGCTCTAGAATTCGGCACTAGTGTGTGAGACTTGAAGCATAGCCAATTTTTAAGAGTGCATCATATTCTCTCAAGACTTCCAAGTTGTTGTGTTGATTTCTGATTCCACTTGATACATCCACATTATTGGTGTTAGGCTCTTAAATCTCCATGAAATCAACTACAAGTAAAGGTATGTATTTCTATCTAGATTTTTGTTGTATAAGAACCTACAATTGCATGCTAGATAAGACAATGCTTTGGAAATCAATTTTGCATGTATAATAGAGAAAACATAGTTCCAAAGCATTTAGGGTTGTATGTGCACCTTAAGGTTGTTAGGATGCCCAAAACTCATCAGTGGTATCAGAGCCTAGGCTTGTTTTCTATTATATTGTTGCTTATTTGTGATTTTGCAAAGCTGTTTTTGCTGTCTGACTGCTCAACTCGGCGATCCATGAGCAGACTCGACGAGTTGAAGCTTTTAGGCATGGACTTGACGAGTCTGTTCCTGCACTCGACGAGTCTGATGATCAGACAACATGTTGTTCGAGTTTTTTTGGCCAGAATTGAGTTAGGATCATTACCTATAACTGTCTTGAATCATTTAAACTATTTTTTATGATATGGTAATGATTATCCTAATCTAATTACAAGGTGATTGTCATAATTTCAAGAATTGTATGAATATGATTATGCTAATGTCTTGAATATTGATGATATGAATTATCTTGTTCTATGAGTTTGAATATGATCATGCATGCTTATTTGATTAATTGAATCCATTATGTATGTGTTTTAATGGAGTCCATAATTTGTCCTCAAGTTATGGATTACCAAAAGTCTTTTTCTTTAAAAGAGTAATTAAGAACTCATAGATTTTAGAAATGAAGAGTCTTCATTTTAATAGGCCATTAAACTCATAAGTTATTGAGTTGAAAAGTTTTGAAGAGTTTCAAAACTTGCCCTCAAGTTTTGGAACTTTTAAATTCTCACACACTAATACTTTAATTCCAATCCCTAGAATTTTAAAAGTTTAAAATTCAAGCCTTATATTGTTATAACATTAAAAGTTTAATTATTATATATATATATATATATATATATATATATATATATATATATATATATATATATATATATATATGTATAAGATAAGTCAGTCTTACCGTTAGTAGGCCTCATTCACGAAGCCAATCTATAAGGGGGTATAAAGTTACTGCCTATAAAATGGCAGTTTAATGGGTGTCCATTCTCACCCACCGCTTCCTTGATTGGTGGATGGTCGTTAGCCGAACGGGTAGGATAAGAAATTAATTCTCATTAAGTATAATGATTATTATTATAAAGTAACTAAATGTTTTATAAATTCCCAATCTTAGTTACTTTAGGAAAATGTGAATTTGGTGCTAACCCATGAAATTACACTTTGTACCTTACCAAGTCGTTAGTGGAGCGTGTGTCGTTAACCGGCACACTAACATGGACTAGTAAGAGTGGCAATGGGTAGCTTAATGTTTATCATAGATTGGTGGAGCGCGTGTGGTTAACCGGCACATCAATTAGGTGATAAAATTAAGTGTACCAAGTTAATTTGCATGGTTATTCACACCTTGTTTTGTGATCCTCGGCATCCCAGTAACAAACTTGAAGGGCACAATCGAGATTTAAACATTTCATTGAAAAGTTCAACGAATCTCAAAAGAATCTAGGAATTTCAATTCATTTAAAACCTAATTTACATTTCGTTTTTCATGGTGGAAATTGGTGAATCGTCATTCACCTACCTTCAAATATTTTATAGCTTGGATTACGACATCCCTCTTCTAAGTTATAAAATATTGTGTTGGGTCCTAGCCTAATATTACATTTGGGTGTCTTATTAAGGACTCTTTATCTAATCTAAACTTGTCTTTCTTCCTTTTCAGATGTCTTCCAACAATGCTCCAGGCTCAAACCCCACTGACTCCTTCTCTCTCATGAACCTTTATGGGAGGGTCATTTTTTATGGAACTAATTTCAATGACTTGATTAGTAACATCAGAATGGTCACACGCTATGAGGACAAGGAATATGTCCTTGATAAGGAGCTTAAGGAACTTGATGAGTCGTCTTCTACTCCACAGGAGGTTGCTGATTTTAGGGCACATGAAAAAGATGCCACCAAGGTAGCTTGTATCATGCTTGCCACTATGGCACCTGAACTCCAAAAGTCCTATGAGGACTTCTACCCTTTTGAGATGCACCAGGATCTGATGGAAAGGTACCATCAGAGTGCCCGTCAAGAGAGGTATGAAATAATCGCCTCCATGATAACAACTAAGATGAAGGATGGAGAGTCTATCACGGGCCACCTACAAAAACTGCAAAGATTTGTGGACCGTCTGCTCAAACTGAATGTGAACTTTGATGATGAGCTGGCTATAGATACCATTCTACACTCCTTACCTCCGTGTTATGATCCGTTCAGCATGACCTATGATATATATAAGGAGAGGTCACCTTGAGCAAGCTTCAGGGCCTTTTGAGGACTGCTGAAAGCAACCTCAAAGGGAAAAATGTTGTTTCTACTCCTACCACTGCCCCCATTCTGACAATCGGGCAAGGTAAGGGGAAGAAGAAGAAGACCCCTACGAAGGGTACCAAGGGAAAGTCTCTTAAAGGATCCTCTTCTAGTGGAACCAAAGGTGGTTCTGCTACTCCCTCTTCCAACCCAAAAGATGCACAATGCTTCTATTGTCAGGAAAAGGGACACTGGAAGCAAAGTTGCCCCAAGTACTTATAGGATATAAAGGATGGGAAGATCAAACCCTCCTTTGCAGGTATTTACACTATATTGTCTAATAACTCACGAAATACTAATTCTTGGGTCCTTCATACAGGGTGTGGAATTCACATTTGTTCTGATTTGCAGGGGCTAAAAAGAAAGTGAGGATGTGGAGCACGGGAAGACAAACTTAATAATAGGGAGTAGGAAAGCTTCACTTGTCACCAAGATTAGAGTTTATTCTTTATTGCTAAATAGTGGGTTAATGTTAGATTTGAATAAATGTTGTTACTCGTCTGAAATGGCGAGAAATATTATTTCTTTTCATGGTTTGTACAAGCAAGGATTTACTTTTTCATTTGATAATGAATGTGGTGGTATTAATGCTTTTTATAATAATGTTTTTTTATTTTAAAGCATTACCTTGTGATGGTGTATATGAAACTGTGTCTGTTGTAGATAACTTAGGAAATAAGGTATTGCATATTAATTCTTCCACTAGTGTGGATAAGGCATCATTGTGGCATTATCGTCTTGGACATGTCAACAAGAAGCACATAGGCCAACTCCAGAAGTCTGGAGTCTTTGAATCATTTGACTTAAAGTCGGATGATAGCTGCGAATCTTGTTTGCTTGGAAAAATGACAAAGTCACCCTTCACTGGTACTTGTGCTAGGGGTGAGGATTTGTTGGATCTCATACACATAGATGTGTGTGGACCCTTCAAAATCACCACAAGGGATGCTAACCGCTTCTATGTGACTTTTACTGATGATTATAGTAGATATGGCTATATCTACTTAATCAAGCATAAGTCAAAAACCTTTGAAAAGTTCAAAGAGTTTAAACAGGAAGTGGAGAATTAGCTGGGCAGGAACATTAAGATGCTTCGATCCGATCGAGGGGTGAGTATCTTAGTACAGAGTTCCTTGACTATCTTAAGTAATGTGGAATTGTTTCACAATTGACACCTCCCAGGACACCACAGCTTAATGGTGTGGCTGAGAGGCGCAATCAAACCTTGTTGGACATGGTTTGTCCCATGATGAGTCGAGCTTCGTTACAAATATCATTTTGGGGGTATGCCTTAGAGACTGCCGCCCATATCCTTAATCTAGTCCTAACTAAAAAGGTTGCCAAAACACCTCATGAGATGTGGATTGGGAAAGTTCCCACATTGGACCACATCATGATTTGGGGTTGCGAGGCTTTCGTGACGTGCGGTACTCATGATAAGCTCGAACCTCGTAGTGAGCGGTGTATTTTCATCGGCTACCCACAGAAATCCTTTGGTTACCTCTTCTACAGACCCAGTGAAAATGTGGTCTTTGTGGCAAGGAGAGGAGTCTTTCGTGAGAGAGAATTCATAAGCCAAGGAAATAGTGGGAGGAAAATTGACCTTGAAGAGCTTCAAGAGTCAAGCGGTGAAGGAACCTCAAACCCTAGCAATCAACCTGAGGAGGAAACTCATGTTGAATCAACTGACGAGCCCATACCTCTAAGGCGTTCCACTAGAGTTAGGAATGCACCTGAGCATTATTATGGTTTCCATATTACAACGGAAGGTGACAGATTTATCAGTGATAGTACACTGGTAAATTTGGATGAACCTAACAACTATAAGGAAGCCATGGCAGGCCCTGTGTCTGCTAAATGGAAAGAGGCTATGGATAGCGAGATCCAATCTATGTATGACAATCAAGTTTGGAACTTGGTTGAGAATATACCGGGTCGTAAGACAGTCAGATGCAAATGGATCTTCAAGAAGAAGACCGATATGGATGGGAAGGTACACACTTACAAGGCGCGACTGATCATGAAGGGCTTCACTCAAACTCTGGGAGTTGACTTTGATGAAACCTTCTCGCTAGTAGCGAACATTAAGTCTATTAGAGTTATGCTAGCCATTTTTGCATTTCATGATTATGAAATATGGAAAATGGATGTCAAAACCGCTTTCCTTAACTAAAAGTTGGCTGAGGATGTTTACATGAGTCAGCCAGAGGGTTTTGTCAATGCAAAGTACCCTGATAGAGTGTGTAAGCTTGAGAAATCCATTTATGGATTGAAACAAGCATCTCCCAGCTGGAATCTTTGTTTTGATGAAAAAGTCAAAGAGTTTGATTTTTCGAGAAGAGGGGATGAGTCCAATGTATATATCAGAGCGAGTGGGAGTATAGTCAGCTTTTTAGTACTGTATGTGGATGACATACTACTCATAGGAAATGACATCCCAACCTTGCAGGAAGTTAAGTCCTGGCTTGGGAAGTGTTTCGCTATGAAGGACCTTGGAGAAGCTGCCTATATCCTAGGGATAAGGATATTGAGAGATAGAGTAAAAGACTAATTGGACTTAGTCAGAGTACTTACTTGGATAAGGTGTTGAAGAGGTTCAACATGCAGAATTCCAAGAAAGGAGACTTACCGATCCAGAGCAATGCCAAACTAAGTAAGACTCATAGTCCAAGTACAGAGGCTGAGATAGCTGAGATGAGTCGATTACGATATGCTTCCGATGTTGGCTCGATCATGTATTTGTACTCGCCCTGATGTGGCCATTGCTTTGACCATGGTCAGTAGATATTAGGGGAACCCTGGCAAGGCTCACTAGACTGCGGTGAAGAATATTCTCAAGTACCTGCGGAGGACTAAGGATTGGATCCTTACCCTTGTTGGGAGTGAGGACTTGAGATTGGTGGGGTACAGCGATTCCAGCTTTCAAACCGACAAAGATAATTTCCTCTCTCAGTCGGGATGGGTATTTACTCTGAATGGAGGGGTGGTTACTTGGAAAAGTTCCAAGCAGGAGATAGTAGCTGATTCAACATGTGAATCGGAGTACATAGCAGCAAGTGAAGCGGCGAGGGAGGCGATATGGCTGAAGAACTTCATCGGAGACCTTGGAGTTGTACCAGCTATAAAGGAACCTATGGAGATTTTCTGTGACAGCAATAGTGCGGTTGACTTAGCCAAGGAACCAAGAGATCATGGCAGATCCAGACACATTGACAGAAAATATCACTTCATAAGACACAAGATAGAAGAAGGACTCCTCGTGGAAAAGAGTGTATCGTCAGAAGAAAACCCTACAGACCCCCTCACGAAGGGACTAACTAGGGTTAAGCATTTGCAGCAGGCGAGGACCATCGGGCTGAAGGACGATATTAGTTTTAATAATTAGATAGCTATTTCTGAAACTTGTAAAATGTAATTGACATTTGATGATTAAATAAAAGTTGTTATTTATTCGTGAGTAAAGTTAATATCTTGTGTCAATCGTTTACTATTGTTTCAACTTTGCATGTTTTGACTTCCAGAATAATTATATTATTCAAACTTTCCACAGTCGATCATACTTTGGAAGTAGGTATTGAATCAAGACTGTCATGAATTGGGTTTGTAGATTTGTCTGAATTGTATTAGACATAGCAATGTTGCTGCAACATTCATGAGTGCTCATAAGTTCTGAGTATTGGATTAAACCCACGCTCACTTGTATCACTTCATGGAATTTATCTCGAGTGATCGTGAGACGGTAATATCATATAAGTCTTCAAACCTAGAGATATGAGTTGTTGACTATGAGTTGGTTGTACATTGATTGTACGAAAACGCATCAGTAACTTGATGTTATAAAACGTGCTCTTGTGTATGATTCAACAAGTAGTTAGTACAAGCATATGAGTCGAAGTTTATCTGTTCCTTTTAGTACTTGGAGGATTAAAATCGATATTTGGGCCCCTCGATGATTTTATTTTGACCTATGTGTCGGGCCCGGTCAGAACCAAATTGATGTGTTCAATTAAGTTCTATGTCAAACGAATCGGAAATCGGGAAACAAACTGCTGGACAATAAGTACGACGTTGTTCCATGTATTTGTCCGACTGATATCTTGAGAACAGAGGATTATATGACCACTTATCTAAAATGGCACTTCATAGTTCGACAAGGTTTTAAGAGCTACGATTGCTGGTCGATACCTGAAGTCATACTTGCAACTATAGTTATCAGACTTATCCAAGTGGGAGACTGTTGGATTATGTGTCCAAGTCCATAACTATATTTGGTATGTACTTGACCCGACCCGACATGGTCCATTTAGGTTACACTTCACCAGAACAATTTGTATGGATAGTCTTTTGAGAATAGTATATTTATGATTTATTAATATATTATAAGTTATAATATATTAATATGAAATCATATTATTTAATTAGTATTGATCAAGAATTAATTTGGAGATAATTTAATGATCAAAAGAGGCTAGTTAAATATGGATTCTAATAGTATGGGCCAATAAATTATTTAGTATGGGCTAAGCTTGCATGGAAGTCCATGAATAGTCCATGGAGTTTTTAACCCATGGATCCTAAGTAAATGAAAGGTCATGGGTATTAGGGTTTACATGGATGTAACCCTAATCATCTGTACTATATAATGGTGTCACTAGCTCTAGAATTATGCACTAGTGTGTGAAACTTGAAGCAAAGTCGATTTTTAAGAGTGCATCATATTCTCTCAAGACTTCCAAGTTGTTGTGGTGATTTGTGATTCCACTTGAGGCTTTCACATTATTGGTGCTATGCTCTTAAAGCTCCAAGCAATCAACTACAAGAAAATGTATGTATTTCTATCTATATTTTTATTGTATAAGAACCTACAATTGCATGCTAGATAGGACAATGCTTTGGAAATCAATTTTGGATGTATAATAGAGAAAACATAGTTCCAAAGCATTTCGGGTTGTATGTGCACCTTAAGGTTGGTAGGATGCCCAAAACCCATCAGGAAGGTAGTATGGACCCGTACTCCTGAAAGCACATGATCCGTACGGGAATCAAGAAGGGTTAAAAAGGGTTCATAGGAGCTAGCTGTCACACCCCCGAACCGTCAGAACGGACGGCGAAAACGTTCGGAGGCGGGTGACGTCATGCGTAGTATCACAACAGTTGTATCATAGTAGGCAAAGCAAACACAACCATTACATTACAATATGATTATTTACATCTGTTTGAAAACATATTTTGTACATAAGAGTATATAACAAAAGTAAAAGACGTGACTCCAAATGCTCCGTCTTCTCCAAAAGTTGATAAAAGTACCTGTCTATTGCTGCCCTAAGAATACAAGCAGTTTGAAAGAGTATCAGCATAAAGCTGGTGAGTTCATAAGTATTTAGTTCTGGTGAAAAATGTTTCTATGATCCCTTGAAAAGTGTTTCCCAAGAAAATCCTATATTTTCTTATGAAAGATGTTTGATTATCCATTAGTTATTTGTTAAACAGTCCGTTTATGAAAGGTTGAGTTATCCCGGGAAAATCCTATATTTTCCCTAAAAGTTGATAGTTGGTTATCTGTTCTTGTTTGAGGTGTACAAGTATCTACCATACATGTATCGTTAGACGTAGCTTTCTTGAAAAACTCTGTTTGTTCCCTGTGAGGTGTATTAGCCTTATTACATAAATAAAACTAATAAATAAGTGGTGAACTAATCCTAAGGGTGTTATTAATACCCTCTAGTAATCGAATCGGTTATTACTTTGAGGTTAGTTCACTTGTTTCATTATTACAAATGTAAGTTATTGTTATCTAGGTTGCGAGTGTCATAACCGTACTTAGACTTGATATGGCACGTAACGGGGCCAATATCTTTTTATGACTTTGTCACCCGTAGACCTGCCGGTCCGACTGTAGCTAGCAGCGAGGTGTGGGATTGTCAGTCCCGTATAGATCTATACACAATAGTCACGTTCTCCCTACAAGAGATTCTGGTTACAAGTGCTAACCCTACACCCAGTTTCTGTGGGGGTGTTACCAAGGACGTGTCTCCAACTTTAGACTAACAATTTGTACGTAATAATACTGATAATCATGTTTAATATTTGTATGAATCCTTTATAAAATAACACATTTTACGATATAATTCACGAATTCGTTGCTTTAGTTTTGAAAACTGTTTCTACGATTTGATTTCTTAATCGTTTGGTAAAACTGTTTTCTGTGTTAAAAGCATTGTAAACGTATAGTTATCTTAAGCAAAATAATATATTTTGAGCACAAGTTTCCTTGTACTTTTGCTTGTATTCCCCCTCTGAAAACATGGAAAATTCGAAAAAGCGTAGGGGTATGAACTCACAGTTCGTAAGATTCGAGCGTAAGGTCGGTGTGGATGCTGAGTGTCAACTGATGTTTCGTACGCAAGTGGATCCTATTAACATATGGTAACACATATATGTATTAGATGAGGACATAACACTATTTGTTATGGAAGGAAACCACCTTAGGAACTAGGAAACACTTGAAACTAAGTGTTAGAATCACACGTGATTGAAGATGGGGAGTTTGCGGCCGTAATCAGGAGTGTACGGTCAGGGGTTTGCGGTCCAACAGGGTTTACAGCCCATGAGTTTGCGGCCCAAGTTTTTGCGGTCTATCGGTTTACGGCCTGTGGGTTTATGGCCCATGAGTTTACGGCCGTAAACACTTGGTGAAAGGTGCAATTTTCGGTGTTCCAGGGTCCTTTCTAGCCTCTTTGAAATGTTCTAAGCCTTATACACGGCTCAAAGTAGGGCTTAAAGGCCAATAATCGACCAAAAATGGAGTTTACTGCCATTAAAGGGAGTACGGCCGTAAACCCATTTCGTGTTCATGATTTTAGGTCGATTTTTAGTTGAAAACAAGTGATTCCCAGTAGCTAACAAGCATAGGGAGTAGTTACTTACTGTAAGAGGCTTGGAATGAGGTTTTTAGCCACCAAGAACTAGTGTATGTTCTTGGTGTTCTTGGTGAGAGAGAGAATCTAGAAAAAGATGAAATTTATGAGATGAAACATGGATTCATCACTAGAAAAGGGATTGAAACACAATAGAAGTGAAGAATCACTTACATTTTGAAGATCCTTGAGCAAAAACTCGAAAATTGTAGAGAGAGAGTAGAGAGAGAAAGCTTATGAGATGTGTAAAGTGTGAAATGAAGGCCACTCATCCCTTATATAGGGGTGAGTTTCCTGCCAAGGGGTGGGGTGGGGGGGTGTACAGCCGTAAACTCAAGTTTGCAGCCGTACACTCCTCTTGAAGGGGTGTTTGGCCCGGATTCTATGCTTTGACTTGGAAAAGTTCGTTCTTGGACCCAAACCTTGATTGTACTGAGTTTAAAATATTTAATTAGACCCGAGATATAGCTGACAAGAGCAAAAATAAATTCCGAATTGATTTATTTTTAACGGTTTGAAAGGAAGAAATTTCGGGTGGTCACACTAGTGGAGGGTATACATTGTCATTTAGGACTATCATTAGTTGTAGTCATCCCCGAAGCTGTCGGCCTGTCTGTTATAATTGTTTAGAATGCGACCGGTAATCATTTGGGGCCTAATATCCGTGCCATTTTAGGTCTTGTTGGTAGAGACATGTGAGGTTTAGCTGATTCAGAGCTATCATAGACCTTTCTCATAGTAGTCCCAGTCTGAGTCACATGACTCAAGGAGGAAGCTACTGTGATGATCAGTTTGAGGATTGCAGCCTTAGGCTGAGTGGTCAGTCGATGAAAAGGGATGTTGATTTCTCCAACGGGGTTGTGTTTTCCCGCCTCTTGTGCTCGAGGGAGGAGATAACAGATATGGTTTAGTTGATGGTTAAGATATGATATGGTGATCTCCTCATCGGTTCTTTTGTAAGAAGGTGAAGTTTGGTTTGTAGTAAAGTATATGTGTGTCACAAGAAATGGGATGGTTAACACTAGATAGTTCTAGTGGTTCGATGGCCAAGTTGAAGGCCATGTTACAGGTTTAATATATATTATAGATTCTTGGAGTTCATGTGTATCCTAGAGCGAGGCATCAAGTTGTTCTGTTTTAGGACTCAAGAAAGTTCTGTAGTTCTGATAGGTTTGTCGGAGGTAAATTTTGAGAATCTATAGGGTATTCTTGATGTTTCAAGAGAAGGATGAGGTTGTATATAAAATTTCCAAGTGTAAGATTTTTTGTTTGTAAGTCAGTTCGAAAGGTGCTTTGTTTATCCAATGGTGTTGTAATCGTTTTCGCCAAGTTTAGTTGGCGACGCTGGGGGAAAGGCCTCTGAAGTCTCTATCTGATATTCGAAGTTTTCTTGTTCAAAGGATCAGCTTGTCTTGTTTCATTCATTCTGAGAGTCAATTCGATTGTGTTCAAGGTTAAGTCGGTCAGAGGCTTTGGTGTTTCAAACGTTAGTCCATAATAGTTCGAACCCTAAGTGGGGGAGAACTGGTTATTCTGCTTGGAGGATCATTGGTTGGTCCTATTTTTATGGTTTCATCACGATGGGTCAGAGTAACATGCAGTTCATGAAAGTTAGGTTTTGGTTTAGGGTTTATGGATGCCTAGGGAAAAAGAAAGTGGTTATCATCAAAGTGTTCATAGTTAGGAAATTTCTTGGTGTGTTTTCAAGGATCTATTGGCTTCCTTCACGGTTGTATAGAATTTAAGGTTTAGTCATATTATGGGTGTAGAGCAAGTTTCCGTTAGGTGTGTGTGTGTGTGTTTTCCTCACATCAGGAAGCTGGTTGGTAAGGAATTTGTTGTGGTCAGTAGTGATGGGTTATAAGCAATACATCAATCCTATGGTGTACATGCAAACCCTAAAGATTTGGATCTAGTTTGTCTAATGAACATGCAATAATCATCCAAAGCTCATAAACCCTAGATCTACCATATGAATATCGAAATTAACATGTAAGAATAGATCTAGATGAATACCTCTTATAGAATGGCTTGAATCTTGTATCCTTGGAGCTTAGAGTCACAAATGTCACTCCTCTAATGGTTTACAAACACCACAAGCAAGAGGATGATATTAGAAAGAGGAAAGGAGCACCAAAACCGTCCAAGATCTCTACCGGAAGACTTAGCCACGTTTTTGGGATCCCTAGGGGTCTATTTATACTTGTGTGGGCTGCTAGGGTTTCAGGAGAAACCCTAATTCTCTACTTAGGCCTTAAGCAACCCATGGAACCTTTCTAGAAGGCCCTTAGACGAAAATCATATGGGCTTCCCATAGATTTCGTCCAACTCCCTTCCCTTTAGGAATCAATAGCCCATAATGCAATTATCTTATAATTACAATATTAGTCCCCCAAGTCTAATTAATCTCTTTTGGCCACAAAATTAATTTCTTAATTAATTCTTGTCCAATATTAATTAAACTCTATGATTTCTCTATTAATATATTATTCACATAATATATTAATAAACCATAATTAACCTCTTTCTTCATAAATCATCCTATCTAGTTGCTTTGATGAAGGCAACCCAAAAGGACCATGCACAACCGAGTCAAATACTTACCAAATATAGTTACGGGCTTAGACATTAATCCAACAGTCTCCCACTTGGATAAGTCTAGTAACTATAAATGCAAGTATTATCCGATTAGCAATCGTAGCTCTCAAAGACGCTGTAGAACTCTGATCTTATGAGTAACTTGTCCTTTAGATAAGGGATCATATATTCCTCCATTCTATATATCGTATGAAGTGAGACACGGATTTTAATCATACTCTTTGTTCACGTGTTGTTTCCCGATTTCCGATTTATGATGACTGACAACAGACTACAATTGAACACATCAACTCAGTCCCGGCTTGGCCAAGCGCTTAGGGTGTCATCACTAAATTATATAGGGGCCCACAGATATCACTTTTATCCCACTTTGGGTAAAAGTAATGGATAAACTTTGACTCGAATGCTTGCTTGTACCTACTCATCAAATCACACACAACAATATGTTTTATAACACCAAGTTACTGGTGCGTTTACATATTATCAATGTGAAACCGACTTGTAGAATACAACTCACACATCTCGGTTTCAAGAATATAAGATATTATCTTCTCACCAATCACTCATGATAAAATCCATGAAGCGATTCAAGTGAGTGTGGGTTTAATCCAATACTCTAATCTTATTGCAGCACTCATGAACTCTGCAGCAAACTTGTACTATGTCTAAACACTTTAGACAATCTACAAACGGATTCATGACAGTCTTCATTCATACCTACTTCCAAAGTATGAGCGACTGTGGAGGGTTTGAACCTCTTACTTGAATTATAACATGCAAAGTGAAACACAAGAATAATACTAATCCTATATGGCCCCAAACCTTTTAGTATTAAAAAAAACATTTTATTTAATCACAATATTGATTACTCATTATTTGTTGTTTCGGGTAATCAACCTCTTACTTGAATTATAACAACAGTTGTCTTATGCACCAAGCATGCACACTATGTTTACCTATGGTCTTTACTTTGTGTTATAGATCAAATGAACACATTTCCAATGATGTTAATTTCACAATTCCTAATCTTAATCAATTAGTGTAAGAATACATAATCTCGTCACTACTAGAATATGTTAGATTATAACATTTTATGCAACGGTCCTTTTGTAATACCACGACGCCAAAGTCACCAAGACTTTGCCAATGAAATTACAAAGTGCTCTATTGGATATTGTTACAAGACAATTCCATAGTCATGAAGTCTCACATTCAAAGTACATTCCTTTAAACATCCTTCTTGCATAGAAGTTTCTAATCTAGACATAGATTCCAAACGTCCAACTCCCAATAATGAAACATTTCCATATTTTCCATATGACAACTCATTCTAAATAGAATCTTATCTATTCATAATAATGCCAATATGGTCCATCCATGACTATACTTCCAATTGTCCGCAAGCGACGAATCCTTGGTGAACCTTAGATTGTCCTTGACAGTTGTTTATTTATTTTAGTCAAATCCGGTTATATTCTCTTTTTCCCTCTAAATGCCCTAGGCATTTGGAAAATTCTAAAACGGTCGAATATTACAGCATATGCAATCGATCCTATACCCGAAGCGTATGGCATACGATTCATAATGAAAAACGTGATACTTTACCAGTTTCTTGCTATAATATTGTCATAATATTTCTATTTTCCGTGTTCTCAAAATTCAAACTATGAAGAGGGATGCCGTAATCATAATCGAACTTTGAGAATGCAATTAATAAATATATCCTTGACTAAATTCAATTAAAATTTCTCGATCTAAGCTTTTAGATTGGAAACGAAGTATAATATTCTCTCCCTTAATTATAGCAAAAACAACTTTTCAACCCCTACAACTTTGCAAAGTGAAACTTTTGTTTTTCTATAATTAATATTGCCAACTTGCAACACTTAAACTAATAATACTCATGCTCCCACTAACATGATGATTATCTCCATTCCAGCATAACATTTATGCTTCCACTAGCTTTGACACGTATTCAGAAAATAGTTAGACTTCTAGAAGACAATACTTATTGACTTCTAAAGTTCATATTTCCAATACGATCACACACCTTTCCTTAGACAGCTCACATGTGTGTCTAAACTAATTAAGAACTTGTATTACTAAGTCCCAAATGTTCAGACTAATTGCCAAATCTCACAATTCGAACTATGAAGCGGGATGTCGTAATCATAATCGAATTTGAGAATGTAATTTACATAATTGCTATCTCCTTAAAATCTCTCTTAGTGAAAGCGTTTCCTCACAATCATTTTCATGAAGAAGAGAAACCTTACGACACTTAGATCTTATGGTGCATGTGTTCCTATCCATGCGAATTTGTCATAACCATAATCATAAGATAACGTTCGTGACAAATCCAAACTCTTATGGACAGAACTTGTTAATACTTAATTTCTTGCCATCAAGGGTCCCACAATTGCTTCCAAGTTATTTAGCAGCTCACCTATGCTAGTCAATGTACTTTCATTGAACAAGGAGCTTTCCTTACGCAGTCTATTGAGAACTCAAAGAACTCATATGCATAATCAACTCAACTGGATTGGCACAAAAACAAGAATACGTCAACACGACAGGTTACAATCCTCAAGTCGTGTGCTAGTGTTTAATAGGTTTACTCTTGATTAGTTCTTGAAAATTTTCAAGATCTTTAGACTCCCACTGACCTCTTGACATATTAGATTCGCTTATCAAGAAACATTTCTTGACAAAAACAAATATCCAAGAGTTAGTGTGTGTCTATATCAAGACAAACCACTACACAGTTGGTCATAGTTGTCTTTATCTTCTCCATGACATCACAACTTACCAATTTCAAACGTGCAAGAGTAAGAAAAACAATTTTCTACTTCACATTTGATGAGTGTGTTAGACCTTCTTAAGATGTGTCACTCAATTCACAATCTTGGAGTATGACTCTAAGACTTGATTTTGGAACAAAGTATGACTCATCCTTTTGATTTAACCATTTCAACAATTTCCGATTCCTCTTCTTAGCCATACTAGTGCACTAAGATGTCCTTAGAGGATCAATTGTGATATGGCTCTTAATCATTAATACGATCATAAAATACGATACAAAAGTACTCTCCCTTCTTCTTAGATTGGAGAAACTTTTATCTTTCTGCCTTCATTGATTCTACTTATTCGTTCTGCCATTCATTGAAACTTTTCAATAATTCAGAATTACACTTAATCTTGTAAGTATAACCACATTTACTAGAATTTTAGTAAATCATGACGAATAATGTTATTATTGTTTATGGTGGACTTGAGTAGTGCAAAACATTGTGTACTAGTTCCTTTAGTCCTTCACTTGGCTCACATACTTATGTGAACAAAGAATTAGTATTAATTACCTAAGTACCAAGATTTCCATACATCACACAATACAAGCCGTATGATTCTAAGTTTCTGTCCAATTGAAACTTGGGCGATGGGAATCTCTCCTTACTTGGAAAATTATGACATTACCATGAATAACTTAACTAAGAATCACATCCATTTAAACATTGCTAATAATAGAAATAAACAAACATCAATTTTTCATACATGTCATTGCAAGGATAAATAAATAAGACAAAATCAAAATTTATTTTATTGCAGAAAAATTTGTCCTTACAACGCAACTCAATTGAAAAAATATGCTATTGCATTTCTTAACAATCTATCCTAACTCTAAAGTAGCAGCTCAAAAACTCCGATCTTCGAATCCATGCGATCGAAATCCATTTCTTCACGATCAGATTCAGCACGCTTCTTCCTTTAAGCTTCGTCTCTTTTCTTCGATTCTACAAAACATCAAAAATTTAATCTTATCACATAATGTATCAAGAATCAAAAATAAGGACTTATAGAGTTAGTTAATGGATTTTACCTGAAGTGGAGCCATACATCTTGACTCTCCCATCTCTTAGATCTCTCAGGTAAACAGGACAGCTTCGTCTCCAATGTACCTTCTCTTGGCAATAAAAGCAAATTTACTCTTTTGGAGCAGCACACGGAACTACCTCAGACTTTGCATTTCTCTTATGATCAAACTTTTCGACCACGTCATGCCTTTCGTTGCCATTGCCTATGTCCATGGAGGTTTGGAAGGCAGATCCACCAATCAACTTTGATTCTCCAGTGCGCCAAATCATTGTTGATTCAGCAGCAACAAGCAATTAGGTGAGATCGATGAGGGTCAGGTCGTGGTCTATCATATAGTACTCTCTTACGAACTCACTATATGAGTCAGGAACGATTGAAGAACCTAGTCAACAGCTAGCGCTTACAGACAACGACTCCTAACATTCTTAACCTATCAATGTGCGACTTCATCTCTAAGACATGTGCACACATTGACTTTCCTTCTTCATGTTTACTTGCCAAAAGGGCTTGAGTGAGCTTGAACTTTTCAAGCCTTTGAACTTGTGGGTTAGGGAGAACAATAGGAGGAGGTGGAGGAAGTGAAGCATGATCTCTTGTTCCTCGATCGAATCGTGGAATATCATCTTCATGTGGAAAGCTTGTTCCACGGGAATTGGGAAGACCATAGTTGTCATACTTTGACATCTTCAAAACGGGAGAAAATTCAAGTTAGTTGATTGATTGAGTCCTTAATAAAACACCTAAATAAGATATTAAGGCTAGGACCCAACACAATACTCTACAACTTGGGAGAGGGATGCTATAACCCAAATTGCAGAACATTTGAAGGTAAGTGAATGACGATTCACTAATTTTCCACCATGAAAAACAAAAAAGAGATTAAGTTTTAAACGTATTGAAAACTCCTAGATCCTTTGAGATTCATTGAACTTTTCAATGGCATGTTTAAATCTCGATATGCCCCTCGATTTGTGACTGGGATGCCGAAGATCACAAAATAGGGTGTGAATAACCATACAACCTTACATGGTGCCCCCAATGTTACAGTCACCTATTCGATGTGCTGGTTAACCACACACGCTCCACCGAACTATGACAAACATCGAGTCACCCTTCGCTACCTTTTTTTAGAACCCATTTAGTGTGCGGTTAACCACACATGCTCCACTAACGTCTTAGCAAAGGTACAAAGTGTAATTTCATGGAATTACATCAAATTCACTTTTCCCTAAAGTAACTAAGATTGGGAATTTTGTAAAAACATTTAGTTACTTTATAATTCATTATACTTTTAATGGAAAGGGTTTGCCCTATCCTACCTGTTCGGCTAACGACCCTCCATTAGTCAAGAGTGCGGTGGGTAAAAGTGGATACCTAATGGCGGTCATTTTACAGGCCGCTTCCTTAAACACCCCTTATAGACCAGCTTCGTGAATGAGGCCTACTAACGGCAAGACTGACATTTAAGTTATACATATATAATATTAGACTTTTAATTTTATATATATAGTATAAGGGTGTATTTTACACTTTTAAAATACTATGTGGTCTAATTTAACGAATTACACTTTTAATTTAATTAAATGTAAACCATATCACTATGGATTTATTAACTCTCTTTTAATTATACACTTAATTAATTTAATAAAACCATATGGGTGCAATTTGAACTTTTCAAAAATTAGGGTTTTAGAATTTAACATTTTAAAATTAAACTTTTAATCAAAATTTAAATTCCAAAACTTGAGGGCAAGTTTTGAAACCTTTCAAAACCATTAGGTTTCACTATTTAAATTTCAAAACTAAAACTATTAAGTTCAAATTTAAATTATAAAAACTTAAGGGTGTAAATTGAAACTTTTCAATGTAACTAGGTTAAAATTTAACTTATAATAATCATATATTATCCATATTTAACCAAATCCATCAATTTTGATGAAGATAATCATTCCAAACTTAAAAAATCGGATTTAGGCAAGAAAAACGAGTTTTGACAATTATCCTCAACAAAATCTTGCAGAAAAATCGAAAATCTCGGCAACAGAACAGCAAACTCGTCGAGTTGGGTTCAGAACTCGTCGAGTTCACCCAACTCGTCGAGTTCATATAGAACTCGTCGAGTTCATGCTCCAGACAGCAAAAATTTTCGATTTCCTGATCTTTTACAATTCACAATTGCATCAATTCATTATACAAACAGCCTAGGCTCAGATACCACTGATGGGTTATGAGCACTACATCAATCCTATGGTGTACATGCAAACCCTAAAGCTTTGGATCTAGTTTGTCTAATGAACATGCAATAATCATCCAAAGCTCATAAACCCTAGATCTAGCATATGAATATCGAAGTTAACATGTAAGAATAGATCTAGATGGATACCTCTTATAGAATGGCTTGAATCTCGTATCCTTGGAGCTTAGACTCACAAATGTCACTCCTCTAATGGTTTACAAACACCACAAGCAAGAGGATGATATTGGAAAGAGGAAAGGAGCACCAAAACCATCCAAGATCTCCACCATAAGACTTAGCCACGTTTTTTGGATCCCTAGGGGTCTATTTATACTTGTGTAGGCTGCTAGGGTTTCAGGAGAAACCCTAATTCTCTGCTTAGGCCTTAAGCAACCCATGGAACCTTTCTAGAAGGCCTTTGGACGAAAATCATATGGGCTTCCCATAGATTTCGTCCAACTCCCTTCCCTTTAGGAATCCATAGCCCATAATGTAATTATTTTATAATTACAATATTAGTCCCCCAAGTCTAATTAATCTCTTTTGGCCACGAAATTAATTTCTTAATTAATTCTTGTCCAATATTAATTAAACTCTATGATTTCTCTATTAATATATTATTCATATAATATATTAATAAACCATAATTAACCTATTTCTTCATAAATCATCCTATCTAGTTGCTTTGATGATGGCAACCCAAAAGGACCATGCACAACCGGGTCAAATACTTACCAAATATAGTTACGGGCTTAGAAACTAATCCAACAAGTAGTTCCTTTATGGTAGCTCTATGGACCTAGATATAGGAGCTGAAGCCACTCTAATTGTGTACCAAGCATAGGAAGCATGGTTTTCCTACGATATAGTTTTGTCATTTTTGGTTGAGTTGGGAAATGGTTGATTGGTCCCAAGGTTCATTCAGGCTATTTGAAGGTTTTAGGCGGTATCTGCTAAGCACACGTTTGATGCATCAACCCTTAGTCAAATTTAGTAAAGTTTGTATTTTGGCCTCTATGTAGGTGTTCTCTCGATTTGTAGGTTATAGAACTGTGGTTCCTAGTAGGATTGAGATCGCAGCTAGCCTTAGTTATTGGAAGATCAGATATCGGAGCAACGTTGTTCAGTTTTTCAGGTATTATCTTGGTTACACAAAGTTTGGTTTTGGCAGGTCGCGTCTGTTGGGTTGGTATTTGGGTTGATTTGACCATGATTTTGGTAGCATTTCTAGATAATTTTGGAGTTGTTCTTCGAGAGTGGTTGTTTAATTTGTCTTTTTCTATTTGATGGGATCTCTTCAGCTTTTTCAAGGTGTAAGATCTTGTTGTGCTTATTAGAAGAATAAGTTCGGTACCGGTCGAGGTTCTTTGTTTCGTTCGATTCACTGTTACGTCTCCTTTTTGGGTAAGGTCACTGCGAAGAAGGAACACAATCGGCTGGGGAGCATTGTATTTCCTCCTGGAGGGTGTGAATTGTTGTTATTTCATGATGGATCAAAGTTTGATTGTCTAGCTTGTTCTGGTCATGCACGAACATGTTTCGTTTGACGATGTGTCGGTGTGTAACACCTAGTTCTTGCTAATCACCATTTTAGAATTTTAGATTTAATTCTCAAGTTTAAACCCTACTCACGTGAGCCCAGATGGAAGAAACGTGTACTCCCTTGCAACTCACGAAGTGAGCCCTTATGGGTTACGATGTGAGATGTGACTGTGACAAAAACCCTAATTTTGGGGGATTTGTTATGTATTTAAAGGAAGTGAGGGCTAGTGTTAGCCCACCCTTAGCCTCCATTACTTCCTAACACTCTTATTTGAAACTCTAGCACCCCCATTGTTGATTTAAGCTCATTTGGGGTGATTTCTAGCAAAGAAGAAGAAGAGGAAGAGCATATAGTTCATCATTTCTACATTCAAGTCTCACCGTCATTCATCTTTGTACCTTCTAGATTCTTGTAAGTGTCCAAGTCCAATGTTTTATGAGTCAATAAGCTTAGATCTAGGTTTCTTATGCATTATCTTTCACAAATAGAATGATATAGTGTTTGGAATCCATAAAGTTGCCAACTTTATAGATCTCCAGTGTCTCTTTGGTAATATAAGTGTTGGAACTGAAGTATGGTTGGGTTTTAAAACTCTTTCATGAGCTTCTAATGTCATTTCTTCCTTTCGTGCCCAAGCTTGTTTTTAGGACATACATGTCCAGAAAACCACGATTCTTATGATGTTATGGAGTAGATAAGACTTTCTGGAAGTTTTGGTTGCTTGTCCAAAAGGATTAAGAGCTTATTGCATCAAGTTGTTCAGGACGTTTCTCACGATGTGAGGGTTTGTAGCTCACGACGTGAGAATGGTATAACTCAACTATTTTGTTTTACTAGGTAACGACGTGACCACTAGTTGTTCACGATGTGATGGATGGATATGTGACTTTTGAATGTGGATTTTGACCTTTGACCTTTGACCAAGTTTCATTTTAGGTCAAATAGGGTATCTTGAGTAGCAGATTAAGGTTGGGTCCTTATTTATTATACATGTGACTAGTAGAGATAGTATTTGGAGCAGTGATCAATTCATCTATCTTTCATACTGTGAGGTAAGTTTTTCCTCATTGTACTCGTAGGTCAAAGGCACTAATGTCGGCCTACTAGGTTATGTATCCTGGTATGTAGGATGATGTATGTTGGTTATATGTTAGGCTGGTAGATCTGTACGATTACCTGTACTTGTTGGTTATATGTTTATGTTTATCTGTTGCATATGTTGACATATTGTGGTTTGGTTGAGGCGGTCCTGCTTTTTGCTGAAGGCTAAGATACTCGGGGCGGTAAGGATAGGCTGCAGGCTCTGCGAGACGGTCTAGATAGGTTGTAGGCCCTACGAGGTGGTCCAGTCATGCTGAAGGCTCATGTATTCATGTTGTTATCTATTTAGTAGTGTGGGGTACTTTGGGGTAAACTCACTAAGCTTTGGCTTACAATTTTGTTTTGTGCTTTCAAGTACTTCAGAGGACAGGGTCAAGGCAAAGGCTTCGTCGTGCACATCATCCTTGTATTTATGTGATTTATGAATTTTAGGATACTCTGATTCATGCTTGTGACTTTTTGAAACTATGTTTTGTGAAACTTTTGGATTTTGGAATGGTTTTAAAAAATGAAAATTTTTCCTTGATTTTTGGAATGTTACACAGTGGCAGTGGGATTGTAGAAAGGTACATGTCTTATACTGGTATAGCTCATGTATTTTGGCAGAATGCTGAGTAAAATGTTGACTGTGTTCCTACCATTCAGTGGAATCAGGGCAGTATGTCCTTAAGCCCGTAGGATGCGGGTCGGTAGTCTTCATGTTGTGGTTGGGAGATGGTAAGAACAGTGAGCAGACGTAAGCTTCTCATCCCAGTGGCTGGGTGGCGTCACGCCATGATGTGAGCCATCGTGGAGTTTACCTTCATGAAAAAGGTCGACAGTTAAGTAGTAGATACCTGTCTATGTGGATTCGTTAATCGTATGGCATTGGTGGGTGTTTGAGCAGTATAGTGTTGTCATTGGTGTCTTAGTGACCGACAGGTTGAGTTCAGCAGTTGCAGAGTGTTGACTTACTAGGAAAGTCATGGTTATACGTTAAAAGCTCATTGATGGAATTATTCCTAACGAACTCATGTTCATGTCATGATGATGTTTTGTGTGAGCCCTATCTCCATAGTTTACATATGTCATTGAGGTACGCATACTATACTAGCCAAGTCTTAGTAGCTGGTGGCTGTTAAGAGTACTTCCTGAGTTGTTGATAACTCCAGTACTAATGAGAGTCCTCAGACTATTAATAGTTATAGGGTTGCTGATAACCCATAGTTTTTTAGATTGACATAGGGAAGTGGTATGTTGATTTGGAATACCACGAGGTGGTGGTGCGGGTAGTTATAAGACCCTTCTGAGTCTTGGCAGATGGTTGTGCACTTATGTCGTTCTAGGAGATTAACTATCATAGGAGTTTTGATATTGCCCATAGTTATGATCCTGGGAGTAGTTGGTTAGTTGTGACTTGTCAATAAATCAATTTTGTTGTTAAGGACCCCAATCATGATGTCTAATATTAGGTCGAGATGAGATGAACCGCTTCTGCTCTGTTTGATTATCTCCTTGGCTTGATGCAAGGTTCTTGAACCAAGGGGGATATGTGGACTAGATTAGCCCTCGCTTGTTCTTTCTCA
This sequence comes from Lactuca virosa, assembly GCF_052849685.1. NCBI lineage: Eukaryota > Viridiplantae > Streptophyta > Magnoliopsida > Asterales > Asteraceae > Lactuca > Lactuca virosa. The sequence goes on from NC_136429.1 coordinate 264,964,903, forward strand.
CTCTGATGTCAGTAAGTGAGGTTGGCATTTTCTACAGTTAGTATTGGATTCCTATCTACTGTTCCCAGGGGGATGACGTAAGGTTAGGAATGTTTTTTCTGGGTTCAGACCCTTGAGTCTTAGTCTACATGGGGGATGTGTGAGGGAGGCCTTGTCTGCCGGGAAGACATACATGTTCGTGAAATTTTAAGTTAAGTGTGAAGGAGCCAACTCTTCTCGAGTTGGTTGTGATGTATTAATCTTCATTTTCTGTCCGGGGGGGGGGGTCATTTTGATCTTGGAAAATCTTCACTCTAGTTTTGCGTACACGCTTGATTTTGGAAATATTTAGGTTCTTGGTTGTAGTTTTGGCCATATGCCATAGCGATGGCTCAAGTAAGAAGTTGTTGGTCTGGGAAGATCCCTCAAGAAGTTTTCGGAGGGGGCTATTTTAGGATGATTGGTAAGGAAACATTTTGAGGATGAAATTAAATTTAAGTGGGGGAGAATTGTAACACTCGTTTCCTGGATTGGATCGTTTTAGGGCATCAAGGAGTCAAAAAGTTGGTTTTGGGGGAAAACCAAGTGTCACGACGTAACAAGTGGAGTTAAAGAATTCACATTTGGAGGAGCAGTCACGATGTGACGCATAACTATTCATGAGTTGACAAAGGCTGTAGCCTAAGCCCATGATTTTTTTTTCGGGGTTGGTTCGTATTTAAGCACCCTAAGCTCAAATTTAGTGTTCATATCTCAGCCTCTAACCCCATTAAACCCCAGAAACCCTAACCCTAGCTCACCTTGGTGGTTTTGGCCATTTTGAGTGGTTTTGGTGCTCCTTGTTGAAGAAGATGGTGTGCATTGTTTCAGCAATCAAGCTTCTTCCTCACAACCTTATATTGTTTTTGGACCTTTGTAAGTCTTAAATCTCTTGCCTTCATCTCTTAAGCATGCTAGAGCTAGGTTTTATTCATTTTTCTTCATATTTGGGTTGGGTAGCTTGCATGTGATCCATAAAGTTAGCAACTTTATGGATCATTGAGGGCTTTTATTTAGCATATGTACCAGATATGAGGATTGGTGGTGGTTTGGACTCCAAGCTTTAGTTTTGGTCTCATTTCCCTTTGTTTTAACCTAGTAAGTGTTGAAGTTATGCATTGGACATGAATGACTATAAAGCTATGATTTTTATGGTCCTTTGGATTGGGGAAAGCCTTCTGGAAGGTTTAAAAGTTTGTCTTGAAGGATTAAGAGCTTAATGATCTAGGTTGTCCAGATCGAGTCTCATGACGTGATGGATGATGTGTCACATCATGACGACGGAAGATATCACGAATATTTTGTCTGGACTTTGTCACGACATGACCAATGGGTGGTCACGATGTGACAACTAGCTGGGGCTGACTTTGACCGTTGACTTTTGACCATGGTTGACTTTTGGTCAAACTTAGGGTTTTGGGGTGTAGATTGAGAAGGTACTCTTCATTGCCATTACGTGCCATCTAGGATCAGTCTTTGATGAGTGAGAGCTGTGGTGTTTAGCTTCTATTTACGAGGTGTGTCTTCTCACTATACTTGCATGTGTAGTACTATATGGTTATTGACCAGCTAGGTCTTATTTTGTTTATTGTTGTTATATGTGAACTGAGTTGCTGATAACTCCTAGACTGCTGTGATTCTATGGGACTGCTGATAGTCCCCAAGGTTGCTGATAACCCGTGAGGTGTACTGTTAATCCACACGATGTTCTGTTAGCCCACTGGGATGGCTGATAGTCCACAGGGTTGCTGATAACCCATAGCTGATTGTTATGTTATGTTGTATGCGATATTTAGGGAACTCACTAAGCTCCGTGCTTACAATTGTGGATTGAATATTTTGTACTTACTTATCAAATTGTGAAGGCATGACTGTACACACACATCAAAAGTTTTATGATTCGAGATTTCCGCATTGCCTTCATTATAACTCTGATATTTGAATAACGGTTTATGAAAAATGGTTTATCCTGAATGTAACTTTACTAAAAATGGATTTTATATTATTTTAAAAATAAAAAATTTAGCTTGCATTTTAGAATGTTACATTTCCACACCACAATCGTTTTCTTTCCCCATCTTACGACCTCAACGATCATTGTCCTCATTATAGCAAATCAATGTTCGTGTTTTGCATCAATAATTAATGTTTGTGGTGGTATCCTGATTAGGATCTTGGAAATTACTAGTAGCCCCTCTTGTTTGTGTGACGAGTAGTAGATACACTCGGTCTGTGGTTGCAATGCAATAGCCTAGAATTGACGAAATGTTGAGTTTTTTATTTGATTTTTTTTGTGTTAACTAAGAGTAATGATTAATTTGTGGATAAGGTTTGGTTGTATACTGGAACTCTATGTTGAAATTTGATTAGGGTTTAAAGTTTGGGTTATCGAACTGCAAACGCTTTAATCAGTCTTTGCTTCGGATTTTGATAAACATCTTGTGTGGTTCCTGTGAAACAACCTATTGAATTGAATAATCTGGAAAAAGAGTCAGTGAAGATGAAATCGTTATAGATGTATCTTTTAGGCAACAAGTAACAGGAAGGAACTTTGGGAGTGTAAACTTGTAGGGTCCGCCAGAGTTGGATGCGTCGTCAGGGAAGCGAGCTCCACCGAGAATAGTGTACCGTCAAAGAAGATGGTAGCTCCAGTGAAGGCTTAAGGGTATATTATGGTCAAATAGGAATAGAAGGTACTTTGACTAACATTGACTTTCATTTTTAAGTGAAAATCTGACCTGACAATAGGGTTAACTGAATTACCCCCTTCATACAAAATGATCCGAAGGAAAACTAAATCCATAGCTAATGCATAGATGAAAAGGAAAACAAAAACAAATTGTTTGTCTTAATATTTCATCATAAATCTGTCGGTAATTTGCAACGGAGTACCGATAGGGAAAAAAATAAAAGAATAAGTAATAAATTACATTTTTTATTTTTTAAATTAATTTTGTTGTTCAATATCAAACTAGTGAAGATAGACCCAAATAATTTATTTCCGTCGCCAGAAGGAAGTCGGGGGGGGGGGGGGGCGTGGTTGGGAATCGTTTCAGACGAGAGCAAAGGAGGCAGGCACAGGAAAGAGCTGAAGTCGTGGGGTTATCTGCGAAAGCCTTTAGCGGCGACATTGGGTATTAACGGCGACACCCCTAGAGGGAAAGGTTAGCGCCTTTTTTACTCATTTCCAACTGTTAGATTAAATGCAGATCAAACGGACAAGGTTCATTTCACGCGGATCGACATTGTAGCGGTATGAGCGGTGACATGTAACGCATCAATTATATGTCGCCGTTAATAAGGATTGTCGCCGCTATTATACATCTTTCCTGTAGTGATCGGTAAATTGGGGTTTCGTTTTTTTGCTGCTATTATGTCATTAAATGCAATTTTTCAATGGCTAAAATGAATAGGAAAAACTGCCCCTTTTTATTAGTGTAACTTGGTACAATTTTTTATGGTGATCTAGTTAGGTGAACAGATAAAAGAGTGAAGTATTTATGATCTTAACCCTTTTTATTAGTGTAACTTGGTACAATTTTTTATGGTGATCTAGTTAGGTGAACAGATAAAAGAGGGAAGTATTTATGATCTTAACCCTAACTAATTAAGTGAGGTGTCGAAGATTTTAGGGTTTGATCAATTCTAGAGCTCTTTAATGATAGGGTTTCATGGTTAATTAGATATTTATTAATGCTAGGGTTTCATGTTTAATTAATGATTTACGTTAGAAGAAAGGACACCAAAAAAGAGTGTAGCGATGAGCAGTAAAAGCTTCAGTTGCAGCTGCAATCATAAAAGTCTTGCAGCAGCCATTATTATGCTTCATGCATCCATATATCTATTTTTCATAAAGTTTCTGCACATACAAATTTTCTTTTCTTAGCTAAGTACTTATGTAGGTGTTTATGAAACGTGATCTGATCCCCAAGCATTACTCGCTCCCCAATTCCTCAATTTAGACCAATCAGTCAAGCACAAAAGTAATTAATTAGCTCTCATGCTTATCTCCCACAAAGAGAAAGACAGTCTAGTCTTGTGTGTAACCGAAGCCTCCCACCTTTAATTGAAATATAAAAAAATCCTGAAGTCTACCACTCATTTTACCGCTTGACTTCCAAAACTTGGAAACAAAATATATCCTTCAGTGTCGAATTTTATCTTGGTCTACAATATGTGGTCAAACAAGCCGACTACATATTATCTCTGATACTTGTTAATCAGGTAATAATTCATTTCCATATCTAATTACAATATAATATATGGTTATCTCAGGTGGTCCCGAGAGCAATAAGCAATATAACAGTGGGATATCTTTAAAAACCCTTATTCTTTTGGTCCCTCCTCTACACATATATTGTAGCTGGCTTTATCTAAGCAGTAATCCTTCTGTGGTTCACACAACAGCTTTCTCAAAGATGCATTGGGAGTTTTAGTCAATTGATTAATTTTTTTTTTTTTTTTAATTTGCTTGTACATACTGTCATACTGTTTGATCAAATATTCTCTTTTCTTCAATAATAGTATACACATATCATTGAACATCTTTGGCACTTATTATGTGTCTTGGATAAATTCTGGATTTGGTTCAGCCATTACTTATGAAATGTTCCCTTTGATTATTTCTAAGAATCAGAAAAATAAGAAAGAAAACAAATAGAACAAACATGAAATAAATAAGAAATGAAAGTAATTATTAAAGGAAGTACTATGCAAACACCTTTTCTTTTTCTCTAGCCCATATATGCATGTGTATGTATATGGTATGTAATTGATTATGCATCTCCTTTCTGTATGTAGTTTTTGAGTTTGGGTAATTAAGCATGAATATATATACCTTATAAATGACTGTAAAAGCCAGCTATATGTACAATAAAGCATTTATCCACTTATTCTACCTAGGATATATAGAATGGTCCACCATATAGTTGAAGTTTTTATTTTTTGCACTGACTACCTTGATTGGTTTAATCATACACCAGTATATATCATTGATATATAACTACATGATTACTAAAGGTATGACTACTACAACTCCCTTCACTAACCAAAATGTTCAGTGTGTGGTATGCATTTACCTAACTTGCGTGTCGGCTGACAAAGACAGCACGTGTTCGTAAATTCGCCATTCCTTTTACTTTTCTTTCGCGTGCAACATGGTAAGATTCTTAGAAATATCATCTTCACATAAAGAATTAAAATATATATGAATTGTAGTGTATTTAAATTTAAAGAATAATATATATATTGATAAGTGACAGGGACATATATTGCTTTTTTTGTTACACATAATTAGAAATCAGGTTTATATACAGCTTCCCAAAGAACTTGCACACGGATTCATCAACAATTCCATTCAGAGACTGGAGTTTTTCATCTTTCTTTACAGGAAACTTTACACTGCCAGATCTGCAGTACTACCAAAGGCACATGATAGTTTCAATCGATGTGAGTTCATTTTTGTGATCTATACCTTTCAATCGAAGTACTATAACAGATTGAATTTGCAGGTATTAATTAGCCTTCAGTTGTGATGATCTCAAACCATACTTGCTTGTTCTTGTTCATCTTCTCAACTTTCATTATTTTCTTTTTTTAATCATAAAATATAGCATATTTAGATCTTGACTACAAAACCCTAATTTTCTATTCTTATCTTCAAGAATTAATCATCAATCATCTACTTGTAATCTTCCTAATTCATAGTGGATGCTGGAGAATGCTTCTCGTTATCAATTATATGTTATAAATGAAGGAGTTTCTTAATATTGAACTGCGAGTGTTTGATTAACTTAGAGTAATTGGTATAACCTAAACGTTCCAAATTAATTGCATAAAATTAATTATCAAAGAAATCAAGTATATACATGAAGATAAGTAACCGGTGAACAGTTGTGTGTTTAGCTGCTTTTTTGCAGCCAGATGGTGCAAGAAGTAAGATGTTCAACAATAATTCAGAAGGAAAAGACGTTCGAGCAAAACAAGAAGGAAGCAGCAATGAGCATATAATTCCTAACCATACATCAACTTCAAGACAATGGGCAGGTTTTAAGAACCCACGAATCGTAAGGGTGTCTAAGGATTTTGGAGGGAAAGATAGGCATAGCAAGGTATGCACTGTAAAAGGATTGAGGGACCGAAGAATTAGACTTTCTGTTCCTACAGCTATTCAATTGTATGATCTTCAAGATAGGCTAGGGTTAAACCAACCTAGCAAGGTTATAGATTGGTTGCTAGATTCAACTAAAGATGATATTGATAAGCTTCCACCCCTCCAAATGATACCTGGAGATGTCAATCAATTCCATCAAGCACCGACGACGTCCTTCATTCCTCAAGATTTGAATTCACCTCAAATTTCTTTCTCTCAGTTCCTAACTAATCCAAATGCAACCTTCGTGAAAGATGTGGGAAACCGAACCTTACTGTATACCAAACAAGGAATGAAGCTTGACAACTATCATGACATCAATGGAGACCATCAGAGAATGAAAGGGAAGGAAGCACTAGTTGAAAAAAAGTGGAACGAGCAAGAAAATGGAGATGGAAATGGAGGTTTGAACTTTTTTCCCATACCTCAATACTCTTACCCAGGATTGTTTCCATACAACCCTTCATATAATTGGGAACCTAATTCAAATGTAGCAATATCTCAGTTTGGGAACCAAGGGCTAATTTCTTCACATACTGATCCTTCAATGGTTCTTCCATCTGCATCCCAGTTTTTCTTGTGTCCTCCTGCTGCCATCACACCCCCACCTTTCCCTCCCTATCTGATGTCCACTTTAGCAGAGAATTATGATCTTGCTAGAGAAAATAATAACTTCCATTTGGTTAGCTCAAGTTCCCCAAATGTACCACCAAATTTTCTTTTGCCACTACTTAACGCCAATGATTCTCAAGAGAGAGTACCCTTCAGCTTGGATGCACATCCGAAGGTACGTTCACAGAAAAATGTTGATAGCTGATAGCCAATAATCAGATGACAACATCACTTCACATGCTTCGTAGCTTTCCTTACACAATACATATATATATATATATATATATATATATATATATATATATATATATATATATATATATATATATATATATATATATGATTTCTTGTAATTAGATTTGAATGGTGTGTAATATAAATATGGAGAGTATATTTAGCACTTACATGATGATTGCTTTATTTACTTTGAAACTAAGCGAATATCGGTCACAATATTATAATATAATTAATATATGTTATTAAAAATAGTTATGTCGGTATCATTAACTTTAAAATAATATTTTTTAATATTATAATTCCTTTAACTATAGAATAAGATAGATACATATTTAAACTTACTCGTCTCAAGAGTGTTTATTCTTGAATTGTATAAAATTTCATTAACTTTTGATTTTTTGTATTATTTAATATTGTGATAATTAATGATATATATATATCCAAACATATTTTTGTTCTCTAACAATATTGTTTGATCTATTATTTTTTCCTTATAAAATACATCAATAAATACTTCTTCCATTCACCTACACAAATAAAAATTTACACTCTATATATAATATCAGTTAACTTTGAAAAAATATTTAATTACACGTTTACATAGAGACAAATATGAGTAACGAAGCCATTTTACCTAGAAAATATCACGTCATCGAATATACTTCAAGTCGACATGATCGTCATGCGAGTAAGTCATATTTTAGGTTATCGGTTTGATATTTGTCACTTAACCGAATCGTGTTACTTTCGTTAATCCGTTTTTTGGTTATTCGGGTTTAGTTTGAGCGAATTCGGTTTCGTTACTCGAATAAGATACTAAATCCAAATTGTTGCATTCGTCTTCTCTTACTCACATAATCTCATCAATTTGTTTAATATCATATTGGTTATTATATTTTTGCAACCATTCACTTGGTTAAACTTTGCACTCGCGTACATCGAGTCATGTGAATATATCATATATCATATATTAATAGTGAAACATATGTAAATACTTATTTGAGTAAAAAAATTAAATCATCCAGGTCATGTGTTTTAATGAATTAATTAAACATAATACTATAACTTTTTCTAATTAAAAGTATTTACATAAATAATCATCACATTTTAAACATATAACGTATTTATTCAAGTGAAAAAAAACTAAGCAAACGAGCTTAATAAAAAATTCTCTAAGAATGAGCAATCTTGTCATTCTACTCAATTGGAAAAACTAATAATTAGAATCCTAATTATTATCTGAAAATAACTATATATACATACATATATATATATATATATATATATATATATATATATATATATATATATATATATATATATATATTGTATGTAGAGAAATATATGGTTGAGATGTATTATCACTTTAGATTTTGGTTTCACTAGAGATATGAGAAACAACCCATAAAAACACACAAATTGAATAAAAAACTTCATCAAAAGTGAAAAAATATTAATAATAAGAATAAAAACACTACATGTATTAAATCAATAACAAACCTTGTAACAAAAGAATCCAAAAATTTTAGCGATAATACATCCATTGGTATTCTCTGCAAGGAAATGAAATTATGCATACACATAAGTTAGGATATTATGAGGAATCTTTTAAAATGCAATGGCTATATATATATATATATATATATATATATATATATATATATATATATATATATATATATATATATATATATATATATCTAAGTTAAAAAATGAACATGATTTAATCAATTTGTTTCATAAAATACCATTAAGTATATATAAATTACAAAACTTTTGAATGATTGTCATTAATTATGTGGAAAACGAAAAGTTTTTGAGGTTTCAAATGCATATGGTGAAAGAGAAAATGTATCATTTATAAATATATAGGCGAATCCTCGCACGTTGCGCGTGAATATAATTATTTAATTAAAATAATAAATTTTTACAAATTATTATTTAGTATTTATATATGCAAAAACCAATGTCAGTAGCAAAATAAAGTATATAGTTAACCTATTACTTTTATTAATTGTAATAAGTTTATATCATTGGTTATTTCTATTATTAATTTGTGATTTTATAAATCATTTTATGTTGTGTAAATTGTATATCAAACGTATGTTGATTTATATATATATCAAATAACAAAGTAGTATGAAAAAATAAATATTATAACTTCTGATGATTTAATAGACTGTTTTAAGTTGTACAATTATATATAAAACATATGTTGATTTGTATATAAAACAAATAAGAAATAACATGGAAAAATACTACAACTTTTAAGAACATAAAAGCATTACAACATTTAGTATAACATTTACATCATACAAAACTTATTAAACACTTATAAATCATTTAAAAGGAATATTTAGAAATCAATATACATTTGATATATAAAAACATTTTTACAAAAAAAATCGGGTTGAAAAAAACATTGATGCGATAAAACTCATTTTTTCAACTCTTTTCATATTTGAATCACAAATATTTTCAAACATATTTTGATCAAAACTTATATGTGTAGTATATAAATAAGTGAAAAATAAAAAATCATTGACCAATAATAATCATAACTTAAAAAAAAAAAACCTTGAATTTAGTGGAAAATAAAAAGGGGTGACTAATTATATTAAATTTAGAATCAAAACTACATTTAAAATAGAAAGCTCTTGAGTTGTAATAGGAGTTTCAAACACTTATGTTGTATACAATGATGTAATATAAATATTGCCAAGTATATATATTATAATAACAATATTATTGGAATTTATCATTAAAATAATGATTTTTACACTAATTTGGAACTAATTTTGTAATTATTTTTTTGTATACGATAACATATATATATATATATATATATATATATATATATATATATATATATATATAATAAGTTGTGTTTGAATTGAACTAAATAAAGTTTTTAATTTAATAATAATTATAGGTAATTTTAAATGATTTCGAAATAATTTATTTAAGTATTTTTATTTAATTTATTATTATTATTATTATTTCAAATAACAATAATCTTTTAATATAATATAATCTATTTTATAGGTTTACTTTATTTTAAACTATTATTATTTTAACTTAATTAAAAACTATTTGTTTGAAACAAGTTCATTATTATATTTAGAAAAGGTTATCGTACTTTAGTATTATACTTTTACTTTTGCCGTTAAAGCTATAAAATATTGGAAGGGAATGAAGAGTCCAAGTATAATAGTGATTTGAAATTCAAAGTTGTAGTAATTGTTAAGCATTAAGACCAATTTAATAAAAAAAACAAAAAAAATAAAAATAAAAATAAAAATAAAACTTATTGAGAGTGGGTTAGGGAGTGGAGAGTGTTACACGTGAAGTATATTTTTCTCACTTATATTTTTTTATAAAAGTATTAATATTTTCTTTATTTTTATTTTAACTTTATGGTGAAGAACGAATAGGAAAAAAGAAATTAACTAATGTAATAAGATATAATAGAGTACCTATTTTTATTACTATAAAAACATTTAAAAAATGGATGCATGCATATAAATTTTGCGAGAACATAATGAATGTATTTTTATAACACATAAATAATAATTGATTTTAAACGATAAATCCATATCATATTGAAAATCATTCCTTGTAATTCGTCATTATCATCAAAATTTTGGAATAATAATTGTAAACTACTTTTATCAAAATCAATTATCAAAAGTTCCATCGATGCTATTTACAACAAAATAAACAATAGAAACTAACATATTATATAACTAATAGCATAAAATACATGTTGAATAATATTCTCTTGGACAAAAAAAATAAATTTCTTAAACATAAAAGAGAAAGACGACATAAAGATACATACATGTTAACAAAGTTAATTGTTCTAACTGATAAGTAGCTTAAATGTTGATTTACCAAAAGCTCATAAGAATTAATTATTAGTCTCACTTCATCATCTTGTGATTATAAAAAGATCCATACACCATCAAATTAATAAAATTGTCTCAAGTATACATTTACACACATACCTAAATTTGAAGCTTCGTTAATATATAGAACATTACATGCACCAAATTTGCATTTACTTGCATTTACATTTGGAAAAGTTGTAATTGCTCTCTTACATCCATGGAACCATTCACATAAATCTTCAAAGTCTACCAATATAATCTATCATTTTGTGTTGACATACATGCAATATGCAAGCTAGAATGTTATTATATAAGCTTAATATTTAATTTAACCTATCAATTAAATAGCATGATTTGAAGAGTTTTGGAAGTTACAAATCACAACATTTCAATTAATCATATAAGTTGAATAGTCTTGTGAGTTTCAAATTCATGAGGTTCAAGGAAAAATGCTAGCTTTAGAAGATATATAGAAAGGATAGATAGATAGATATATAGATAGAGACTAGGTGAATACTCGTGCGTTGCGCAGATTACAACAATATGATTGAAATCATTACAAATATATGTTTTTTAAATATATCAATGACGTTGTTATTAGTACTTATATAATAAATCTTATAATAAGTTGGTATAAGCATTTTTTATTTTGAATAATATGATAATGTATACATCTTTTAAAATTCTATAATATCAATTATCTCAATGGCCTCTACCTGCAGGTTAATAATAAATAATATTAAATATAATATATTGTTTAATGATATTTATAGTTGTTTTTATGATTAATTAGCTTTAAAAAGTTTATTTGCTTAAGATTTTAATTTTTATCTTTGTAATTATTTAAAACATCAAACATTATTTTGTTTTTTAAAGGTAACAATATAATTTTTGTATATAAAGTTACTTTTAACTATTGTTGTTGTAAGTTATTTAAAATAACGTATTTGGAAACTATTAATTATTTTAATTTGGTTTCAGAAATTGAAGTTTTTTAAAATTTATTTGATGAATATTATTAGTTTCTTTGATTATAATTATTTAAAACAACAAACATTGTTTATGTTTTTAAAGATAACATTATAAATTTTTATATATTTATTATTCTTATTGTATGTTATTTTAAGCTACTTATTTGAAAATTATCAATGATCATAAAAAATAGTTCATGGTTTTTCTTTTGTTAATTTAGGATTACAATTTATGTTTAACACTACAATTTATAATTTTTAACTATTTATAAAATATTCTCTCGATTGTTTTCAAGTTAAACTGAAATTTTGATTTAAGTTAACAATTTAACATTATATTGAAATTAATAATTTAACTGTTTTTCATAAAATCATAAATTATACAAAAGTTGTGACTTTAAAATGACAATTGATTATGTACGATAACATATCTAAACTAATAAGTTAACTATAATATGTTAAAAAGTTAAAATCATAATTTTATGAATAGAAGTAAAATATTATATTTTAATATTGTAGTTTAGTTAATATATGATTCCAATTTAGTTTTTTGCATTAATTTATCATTATTAACCAATTTATAATAAGTATTAGAAAGAAAATTAAAAGTCATGGATGTTTCAAATGCATATGTTGCAAATAAAAATGCCTCCCTTATAAGTATATTACACGAATATCCACACGTTGCGCATAATATTATAATATAGTTAATATATGTTATTAAAAATAGTTATGTCGGTATCATTGACATTGAAATAATATTTTTTTACATTGTAAATACTTTAAATATAGAATAAGATAGATACATATTTAAACTAACTCATCTCAAGAGCGTTTATTCTTGGATAGTATAAAATATCATTAACTTTTGATTTATTGTATTATTTACTATTATTATAAGTAATCAATTTGTATAACTATTCTTTAGAATTGTATTATCTTAATGATATATATCCAAACATGCTTTTGTTCTCTAACAATAGTAGTTTGATCTATCATTTTTTTTCATAAAATACATCAATAAATACTTTCTTCCATTCGTTTACATAAATAAAAATTTACAATCTATATATGAAATCACTTAACTTTGAAAAAAAATATTTAATTACACGTTTACATAGAGACAAATGTGAGTAATGAAGTCATTTTACCTAGAGAATATGACACCACCGAATATACTTCATGTTATCTAGGCATGATCGTCATGCGGGTACACAAGTCGGATTTTGGGTTATCGGTATGGATTTTGTCACTTAACCGAATCGTATTACTTCTATTAATCTGTTTTTTGGTCATTCGGGTCCAGGTTAAACAAATTCGGTTCCGTTACTCGAATAACACACTAAATCTAAATTGTTGCATTCGTCTTCTCTTACTCACGTAATCTCATCAACTTGTTTAATATCATCTTGATTATTATATTTTGGCAGCTATTAACTTGGTCAAACTTTGTACTCGTGTACACCGAGTCATGTGAATATATCATATATCATATATTAATATACATATATACTATATAGAGTGAAGGGTATGCAAATACTTATTTGAGTAGAAATATTAAATCACCCAAGTCATTTGTTTTAATGAATTAATTAAATATAATACTATAAATTTTTTAATTAAAAATGATTATATAAACAATCATCACATTTTAAACTTATAATGTATTTATTTAGGTGAAAAAACATTAAACACACAAGCTTAATAAAAAATACTCTAAGAATGAGCAATTTTGTCATTCTACTCAATCAGAAGAATTAATAATTAGAATCCTAATTATTATCTGAAAAAAAATTCTTGTAGATAGATGGATATATGGTTGAGATGTATTATCATTAAAGATTTTGGTTTCACTCGATATGTGAGAAAAAAACCCATGAAAACACACAAATAGAATACAAAAACTTCATCAAAAGTGAGAAAAAGATAAATAATAAGAATAAAAAGACTATATGTGTTAAATCAATAAAAAACCTTGTAACAATAGAATCCAAAAATTTTAGCGGCAATACATTCATTAGTATTCTCTGTAAGGAAATGAAATTATACATACACATATGTACAGATATTTGTTGTTAACGTTATGTAATTTATAAATTGATGTTATTATCATTTAAAAGTATTGCTCTTTAGTTTTGAAACACTTATTATTATTAATAAGTTAAAGAATACTTTTAAGAAACATTTAATATTACTATTAAAATGTGAAACATACACTAAATAATAAACTGATAAGATAGACAATTTGTATTTCAAAGAGACTTGCATGGATAATATGACATATCCATCATTTTTATAATTTGATTTTATTATTTATATTTATTGTTCATTAGTTTTAAAACCACTTATTATTATTAATAAACGAAAGAAAACTTTTAAATGACACTTATTCTTATTATTAAAATGTTAAACATATGCTAAAATATATAGTGATAAGATTGACAATTTTCATTTTAAAAGGGCCTTATATGGATACTATGGATAATATTCAATATTCATGATTTTTAATTAATTATTACATTGAAGCAACATAAACATACAAACATATATATAATATTTAATTAAATATTATCTATATCACTTTCCACAACATATGATCAATAACATGAATATAATCTAATTTACATTAAAGTTTCAACCACAACATACAATGATTGTCTTAAAAGAATATTTAAACCAAGAAAAAAAATTAGTATATAACAAACTTACAAATTAAAAACATTAACATAATAACATGGCTCGAAAAATGGTCTAAAGCACTCAAACCAACACAAAACCTTTAAACTTAATTTCTTTGTGAATTTTGTATGTGATTTGTATTTGTGTGTCTACTCAAAGAGAATGACATTTTTATATTAGACTATCCATTAATTGCTTATTAAACATATTATATAAGTTATAAAATATTTCATGTTGTATGATTAATTACTTTGAAGGTGAAAATGTGTCGGGGTTTCAAATGTATGAGGTACTTGGAAATTTGTGTGTGTGTGTGTGGGGGGGGGGGGGGGGGTTCAAATGCTTGAGGTGCAGAGGCGTATCCACCAAGGGCTTAGGTAGGTCCTAGGACCTACCTAAGTTCTCAATTTCATTTACAATGTATATAGTAGAAAAACTAGAAACTACCTTAGAAAAAATAGAGGACCTATCATGAGTTTGTTTTTTAAAAATTTTTCTTAAAAACCCATTTTAAAAAGAAAAAAATATAAGTTATTAAGGGCAATTTATTATTTTAAATTAGGGGATTGATAACAAAAAGTTAACAACTCTTAATCGGCACTCTCAAAATATTAATAAATAAATAAGTTGCTCTAATAAAAATAAGTCCACATGCCAAAGACTCTCACTCTCCTTTCGCTGCGTTATCAATGTACTAATAATCAACTAGTTTTTTAACATTTTCGGTAAACCGTACAAGTTTTTCAGTTATATATCAATCGGTTTTTAAAATTTTTAATCGGTGGTGCTTGATCGTTTTTAACCGATTGAACTGGTTCAGTTCTTTTAAGGTACATGACCCGACCCAACCCGACCCCCAAAAGTGTTGATTTTTTTATTGGCTTCACTTAATTTAGGAACCATGCAATTTTTTATTCTAGATTCGGCATTGATGAGGTGATAGGAAAATGGATCATTTGTAAGTATAATATGAATATGATATAGACTAGGCGAATATACACGCGTTGCGCAGAATACTATAATATAATTAATATATGTTAGCGCAGAATACTATAATATAATTAATATATGTTATTAAAAATAGTTATATCGTTATCATAGATATTGAAATAATATTTTTTTACATTGTAATTACTTTAAATATAGAATAAGATAGATACATATTTAAACTAACTCATCTCAAGAGTATTTATTCTTGGATAGTAAATCTCATTAACTTTTGATTTATTGTATTATTTACTATTATGACAATTAATCAATTTGTATAACTATTTTTTAGAATTGTATTATCTTAATGATATATATCCAAACATGCTTTTGTTCTCTAACAATAGTAGTTTAATCTATCATTTTTTCTTCATAAAATACATCAATAAATACTTTCTTTCATTCGCTTACATAAATAAAAATTTACAATCTATATATAAAATCAGTTAACTTTGAAAAAAATATTTAATTACACATTTACGTAGAGACAAATGTGAGTAAGGAAATGATTTTACCTAGAGAATATGACACCACCAAATATACTTCATGTGATCAAGGCATGATCGTCATGCGGGTAAGTCGGATTTCAGGTTATCGGTATGATGTTTCTCACTTAACGGAATCGTTTTACTTCTATTAATCCCTTTTTTGGTCATTCGGGTCCAGTTTGAATAGATTCGGTTTCGTTAATCGAATAACACACTAAATCCAAAATTGTTGCATTCGTCTTCTCTTATTCACGTAATATCATCAACTTGTTTAATATCATCTTGGTTATTATATTTTGGCTGCCATTAACTTGGTCAAGCTTTGTACTCATGTACATCGAGTCATGTGAATATATCATATATCATATATTAATATAGAGATATACTAAATAGAGTGAAGGGTATGCAAATACTTATTTGACTAAAAATATTAAATCACCCAAGTCATGTGTTTTAATGAATTAGTTAAATATAATAATATAACTTTTTTAATTAAAAGTAATTATATAAACGATCATCACATTTTAAACTTATAATTTATTTATTTAGGTGAAAAAATTAAGCACACGGGCTTAATAAAAAAATGCTCTAAGAATAAGCAATCTTGTCATTCTACTCAATCGGAAGAATTAATAATTAGAATACTAACTATTATCTGAAAGTAAAAAAAAAAATTCTTGTAGGTAGAGGGATATATGGTTGAAATGTATTACCATTCTAGATTTTGGTTTCACTCGAGATTTGAGAAAAAAAAACCCATGAAAACACATAAATAGAATACAAAAAACTTCATGAAAAGTGAGAAAAAGATAAATAATAAGAATAAAAAGACTATATGTATTAAATCAATAACAAAACTTGTAACAGTAGAATCCAAAAATTTTAGCGACAATACATTCATTGGTATTCTCTGTAAGGAAATGAAATTATGCATACACATATGTAAAGATATTATGAGGAAACCTCTAGACAACAATGGCCATGAAATACTATCCTCTTTAACAAATGAAGGTTTTTTTTGCCACTTGTTACACTCTCATTCAATTTGTCAAATGTCATTTTGTGGTTATTTTGAATTAATTTTTTTTCCACATGTCATTTTATGAGTTTTTCTATTTTATTAAATTCCACATAATATTTTAATGTAATAACTGTGATAAATGTAGTAATAAATGGATATAAATTTCATTAATGAACTTACTTTTCAATTTTAAAATTCCCAAAATTAAAGCTTCTTAGTTTCTTTTATTTGTTTAAATTATTTATTTAAATTTAAAAGATAAAAAAAACATTTCCATTACAATAATTCATTATTTTTCTTATTTTTTATAAATTCAAAGTTCTCAAATATTTTGACCTTAACCCATGTAATACATGGGTCTCACAACTAGTTAAGTATATATAAGTTAAAAAATGAACATGATTTAATCAATTTTTTTCATCAAATACCGTTAAGTATATATAAATTACAAAACTTTTAAATGGTTGTTACTAATTGTATGGAAATGAAAAGTTTTGGAGGTTTCAAATACATATGGTGCAAGAAAAAATGTCTCATTTATAAGTATACTAGGCGAAAACTCGCGCATTGCGCAGAATACTACAATATATTTGAAATATTTACAGATATATGTTTTTTAATTGTATCAATGACGTTATTGTTAGATCTTATATAATAAATCATATAATAAGTTGGTATAAACATTGTTTGTTTTGAATTTATTGATAATGTAGACATCTTTTAAAATTCTATAATCTCAATTGTCTCAATGACTTCTACATGCGGGGTACTCATGAATAAAATTAAATATAATATATGGTTTCATGATATTTATAGTTGTTGTTATGTTTAATTAATTTTAAATATTTTATTTGCTTAAGATTTTAATTTCTATCATTTTAATTATTTAAAATATCAACCATTGTTTTTGTTTTTAAATGAAGAATATAAATTTTGTATATAATGTTAATTTTAACTATTATTGTTGTAAGTTATTTAAAATAACGTATTTGGAAACTGTTAATTATTTTAATTTGGTTTCAAAATTTTAAATTTTTAAAAATTTATTTGATGATTATTGTTAGTTTTTTTTATTGTAATTATATATATTTAAAACAACAAACATTATTTTTGTTTTTAAAGATAACATTATTATTTTTTATATAATATTACTTTTAACTATTCTTATTGTAAGTTATTTTTTAGATACTTATTTGAAAATTCTTAATCATTATAAAAAATATTTTCATGTTTTTTTTTCTGTTAATTTAGGATTACAATTTAGATTTAACACTATAATTTATAACTTTTAACTATTTATAAAATAGTCTCTTAATTTTTTTTAAGTTTAACTGAAATTTTAATTTAAGTTAACTGTTTAACATTATATTGAAATTAATAATTTAGCTATTTTGCAAAAATCATAAACTATACAAAAGTTGTGACTTTAAAATGACAATTGTTCACATACAACATATCTAAACTAATAAGTTAACTATAATATGTTAAGAAGTTAAAGCCATAATTTTATAAATAGAAGTAAAATATGATATTTTAATATTCTAGTTTAGCTAATTTATAATTAGAATTTAGTTTTTTCATGAGTTGAACATTATTAACAAATTTATAATAATTATTAGAAAAAAATTGAAAAGTCATGGAGGTTTCAAATGCATTTGGCACAAGTAAAAGTCATTTTTACTTGTGCCAAATGCATTTGAAACCTCCATGACTTTTCAATTTTTTTCTAATAATTATTATAAATTTGTTAATAATGTTCAACTCATGAAAAAACTAAATTCTAATTATAAATTAGCTAAACTAGAATATTAAAATATCATATTTTACTTCTATATTAAAATTATGGTTTTAACTTCTTAACATATTATAGTTAACTTATTAATTTAGATATGTTGTTGTATGTAAACAATTGTCATTTTAAAGTCGTAACTTTTGTATAGTTTATGATTTTTGCAAAATAGTTAAATTATTAATTTCAATATAATGTTAAACAATTAACTTAAATTAAAATTTCAGTTAAACTTAAAAAAAAATTAAGAGACTATTTTATAAATAGTTAAAAGTTATAAATTATAGTGTTAAATCTAAATTGTAATCCTAAATTAACAGAAAAAAAAACATGAAAATATTTTTTATAATGATTAAGAATTTTCAAATAAGTATCTAAAAAATAACTTACAATAAGAATAGTTAAAAGTAATATTATATAAAAAATAATAATGTTATCTTTAAAAGCAAAAATAATGTTTGTTGTTTTAAATATATATAATTACAATAAAAAAACTAACAATAATCATCAAATAAATTTTTTAAAATTTAAAATTTTGAAACCAAATTAAATTAATTAACAGTTTTCAAATACGTTATTTTAAATAACTTACAACAATAATAGTTAAAATTAACATTATATACAAAATTTATATTCTTACATTTAAAAACAAAAACAATGGTTGATATTTTAATTTGGTTTCAGAAATTTAACTTTTGAAAATTTATTTAATGGATATTGTTAGTTTCTTTGATTGTAATTATTTAAAACAACAATCATTGTTTTTGTTTTTAAAGATAACATTATAAGTTTTTTATATAATATTACTTTTAACTATTCTTATTGTAAGTTATTTTTAAGGTACTTATTTGAAAATTCTTAATGATTATAAAAAATAGTTTCATGGTTTTTTTTGTTAATTTAGGATTATAATTTAGGTTTAATACTATAATTTATAACTTTTAACTATTTATAAAATAGTCTCTCGATTTTTTGCAAGTTTAACTGAAATTTAGATTTAAGTTAACCGTTTAACATTATATTGAAATTAATAATTTAATTATTTTGCATAAAATCATAAATTATAAAAAAGTTAGGACTTTAAAATTAGAATTGGTCACATACGATAATATATTTAAACTAATAAGTTAACTATAATATATTAAAAAGTTAGAGTCATAATTTAATAAATAGAAGTAAAATATGATATTTTAATATTGTAGTTTAGTTAATTTATGATTAAAATTTAGTTTTTGCATTAATTTAACAATATTAACCCATTTATAACAATTATTAGAAAGAAATTGAAAAGTCATAGATGTTTCAAATACATATGGTGCAAGTAAAAATGTCTCTTGTATAAGTATACTAGATGAATATTTATTATCTTTTAAATTTAAACAAATAACTTAAATAAATAAAAGAAACTAATGAGCTTTAATTGTGATAATCTTGAAATTAAAAGGTAAGTTGATTAATGAAATTCATATCAATTTATTACTACATTTATTGCAATTATTACATTAAAATATTATAGAGAATTTAATAAAAAAGAAAACTTATAAAATGACATGTGGTAAAAAATTAATTCAAAATAACCACAAAATGACATTTGACAAATTGAATGAGAGTGTTACAAGTGGCAAAAAAAACCTTCATTTATTAGAGATGAGTAAATGAATCATCGTACGTTGCGCAAGAATATATTTATATAGTTTTTTTAACGGCAAACACACAAATCCACACAATTATTTAATCATTCTCCTAATTCTATAAAATATGATTTAATATTTATAAATGAAAAAACAATGTTAATAAATGTATATAAGACATATATTGATTTATATATATAACGAATAAGAAATAGTATAAAAAATAAATAATTGATGATTTTATTGACCATTTTAAGGTTTGTAAATTGTATATAAATTATATGTTAATTTATGAATTTAATCAATATCAAATATATGAAAAAAAAAATAAATACAACAACTTTTAATAACATAAAAACACTACAATATCTACTATAACATTTATAAAAAAAACATTATTAAACATTGATAAATCATACAAAAAATATATAGAAGACACAATATATATATATATATATATATATATATATATATATATATATATATATATATATATATATATATATATATATATAGTGTTCCAAGAAAAATCCGCTTATTAATAACGATGATGCGGCAAAACACTTTTTTTTTCAACTCTTCATATTTTAATCACAAATATCTTCAAACACGTGATTGTTTGTGAGAAAACTTATTTATATATTACTAATACGGATACAATATATATAATTGAGAGGAAAATAAAACTAACCATAAGTTGCACAAACTTTTGAGTTTTGAGTTGTAGTGATTAATAACTTTATATTTGAAATCATAAGTATTCAAAAATAGAAAACTGTTTTGTTGTTGTGAGAAGTTCAAGTTAATTTGATTTTAGTAAATTTCCCGCAATGCGCAATATATATATATATATATATATATATATATATATATATATATATATATATATATATATATATATATATATATATATATATATATATACACACACACATACACACACACACACCAAAAGGCTTCTAGCCCAGCGGTACCGGTGTTGCCCTCCCTCCTAGAGGTTGAGGGTTCAAGTCTCATTTGAGACATAGGTGGTATTAGGAGTAGTTTAAGAGTAGTGTAGATTTGTCGTTCTAATATATATATATATATATATATATATATATATATATATATATATATATATATATATATATATATATATATATATATATATATATATATATATATATAGACACACACACATACACATACATACATACACGCTATTAAAATAATCATATCGCTATTATTAACTTTGAGATAATTATATTTATACGAAGTTGATATAAAAACTCATTATAACCTGTTTGTTGCCTTTTGAGGCATACAATAAAAAATTATTAATAACATTAAAGTAATTATGAGAGAATACTTATTGTTCCAAGAAAAATCCAAATAGTAATAACTATTATACGGCAAAACACTTTTTTTTCAACTCTTCATATTTTAATCACAAATATCTTAAAACATGTGATTGTTTATGAGAAAACTTATTATATATTATTAATACGGATACAATGTATATAAATTAGAGGAAAATAAAAAGTCACTATCAATTACTAACCATAAGTTACAAAAACTTTTATGTTGTAAGCACTAATAACTTTATATTTGAAATCATAAATATACAAAAATTAGAAAACTATTTTTTTGTTGAGAGAATTTCAAATGAATTTAATTTAAGTAAATTTCCCGCGTTGGGCAGAATATATATATATATATATATATATATATATATATATATATATATATATATATATATATATAGAGAGAGAGAGAGAGAGAGAGAGACACACACACAGAAAGAGACACATACATACATACACGCTATTAAAATATCATATCGCTATTATTAACTTTGAAATAATTATATTTATACGAAGTTGATATAAAAAATTATTATGACATGTTTGCTGCCTTTTATGGCATATAATAAAAAATTAATAATAACATTAAACTAATTATTAATAGAAGCTTTTTTAAGCTTGTAAACTTCTCATTTTAGGCCAGTTAATATAATATGTGGATGAGTTGGTATAACGATGGACTTGAAATTAAGCTTTTATGATACAAATTATGAACATGTCAATATAATTAACATATATTACTTTAATCAATTACAATATGTGGTTCAAACAAACTTTTATATATGTACAAATGTAAATATAAAAGGAAACAAAAATCTAAGAAAAAACAAAGCATATTGAAATATTCATAACAAAAACGAAGAGATAAAAACAAATATGCTAATGATGATGTTCTCACATGTAACTTCGACAATTGCAAACCATAACTCGAATTGCACACCACTACTGGAAAAAAAATCTAACACGATCAAAGTATGAGTAAAAAATGATACATTCATCAACAACCTTAACTTGTAGAGCTCTTTTAGGGACTCCATCACTGCTGATATGTTCTAAAAGAATTGCGTCTATTGAAATTTTTTCTTTTCATTTTCTGGTAACATCCTTCTTACATGTAAGAGTTTATATAGCATGTTTGGTGTTTAATGCTAAATCAATTACTTATAATTATTAATAGACATTTGAAAAGTCATTTGAGAATATGAAAAGACAAAGGAGTTTCATATCAATGTGGTGCTTAGAAAAATGCTTTCTATTAAAGGATATGTAGATATATATATATATATATATATATGTATGTATATATATATATATATATATATATATATATATATATATATATATATATAAATATATATAGATAGATATAGATAGATACTGAGTTTCATATACAGATCATAACATTTAGATTTTAATTACCGAAGATATGGAGATTAAGGCTTCAATTCCATCATCTACTAGAAGTTTGTATTTAATTTCTGCTACTTTTGTAAGATAAGCATTGTTATTACATTCTTATCATTATCTTTGAATCAATTAAATTCACAAAGTGGACAATTATATATAGGGTTAGCCTAGATAAACATAACCGAGTTATTACAAGACTAACTAATGTTTATTACACTATCAACCATAATCTCTTAAATCACTCGGTGGGATAGAGTACTTGAATGAATACTCAATCATTTCTCCCGGATAAGTATGATTCATCAACACCTACAGATTGCGAGTTTGTTGGCATTCTACAAGAGTGTCTAGAATAGTAAGTGGTCGTCATTTATACTCTACTAGATGACTATTATTAGTAGTACAATATTGGTGATTGCCTCACACCAATATTTTATCTTTCCCAATCTTTCATTACCCAATATAAATTAAATATGAAAATAGAATAGTCAATTATTCCAACATTTCAATTTAAATCAATCACAATCTTATCATGCTACTTTACCTAACACAATTATTTATAAGTACGAGTAATAAGCAAATTTGGTATTTAAGCACTGAAACACTGTTGTTTCTATATGTAGATGAAAGTAGTTATGCACTCACATTATTTAAAGGTTGATGGTTCGTGGGAAAGTTAGTTCTTCGCCCAATACTTTAGCTTTCTCTTTTAAATGACTTACATACAATTATTACTAAGTTTCAGTCTTTGATTATATTATTCGAGACTATAATAATAATAATGTCTTACATTCCTCAGTAATTCAAAAGAATACAAATTTCTAGGAAATAAGGAATGACCAGATAAGATCATATTAGAGGTAGGTGTCGTTTGGAATATAGATGTACTTTTTGGAAAATCCACTTGAAACACCTTACTAAGACTTTGCGTAGACATCACTCCGTTAAGTAGATCGATCAATACTATAATTGGAATTAATGATAAATCTTATTTATTGGTTCATATTAACGAAAATTGACATAAATATAAGTTACACTTAAAGCGTAGTAAGTGCAACTCAACTTACAGGGTATTCTAGGGAAACTTGGAAACTGCGTAAATAGAACTTCATCGCTGAATACTTCTTATTTAGGGCCTTCTATCACCTTAAAACCTCGCTATGAATATTTTGGAACTCTGAAGGTCAGCTCTCGGGGTTACGGGAAAAAGTAGCAGAGAGAAAGGTTTTCGAAAAATGAATAAAATGAAGTTATATTTATAGAATCTCGAGAGGCACGTCATGCCTAGAGAATAGCGTGTCATTTGATTATTTGTAGACCCAGGTAATGAAACAAGGTAGCAGCAGAACTCTTCCTTTAAATACTCTTAAAAACCTTCAAAATATTTCTAGACTTAAGTCATTTGATTATTTTGAGAAAATAAAATTACATATATGATCCATATGGGTTACCAAAGGTCACAAATTTATTCCTTGTTAATTTCTATTAACAAAAATGGTCCTTGTGGATGCACTTTTTGTGTTGTAGGTCCCTAACCCACATAAAATAAGTAAAATACCCTTTTCCTAATTTTTTATTATTGTTCTATTTTTACTATAATTCTAAAAGAAAAATAAAGCATGGTGCTCACCATAATTCTAATACGCACCCCCCCCCCACACACACACACACACACACACATACACACACATATATATATATATATATATATATATATATATATATATATATATATATATATATATATATATATATATATATATATATATATATATATATATCAGTGGATCTAGAAAAAAGTTCAGCCCCTCATTGGCTGGAGTTCTTTTTTTTTTCTACCCATTTTGTTTTGTGGCCATAAATTTTTATTTTCTTTGAAAAAAAAATTCTGAAAGAACAAAAGTTCTTAAAATTTAATTCTATAGAAAATGAGCACAAGAATGAAAATTTGAAAACAAAAATTATTTTTTATTTTTTATATTTATAAAAAAACCAGAAAAAAAAATTCTCCAAAAATTCTGAAAATTTAAGGAATACTTCTACCCACTATTCTAATGACTTTGTAAACATAATTTTTAAAAAATAAGATGTTTTAAAAAATAAGAAATACTTCTACCCACTATTTTAGTGACTTTGTAAAATAAGAATTTTTAACAACATAATATGATCTAAATAGAGATGATTCAAAATATTTATGATTCAAAAATATTATGATTCAATATGTTTATGATCTTTAACTTGTTATGATCTAAAAATATTTTGATTCAAATATTTAATAATCCTTACTTATTATATATTTTATGATTCAAAATTAAATGATTCGAAAAATATAATGATCAAAATGTTGTATTGAACAAAAACTTTATTTAATTCAATATATTATGATCCAAATTAATATGATCCAAACTAATATGATCAAAAACTGTATGATAAATAATATCGTTATAATTCAAAATACTATGATTCAAAATAATTTGATTCAAACTTTTATAATCTAAAAATAATGTGATTTAAAAAAAGTATGAACGGAAAATATTATGATCCTTAATATTCTTCTTTTTTAAAATTTTATAATTGTTAAACATTAAAAAAACTGAAACCGATATTTAGTTTAAAAAAAAAATAATAATAAAAAATAAAAACTAAAATAAAGAAAAAAAAAACTCTACTTGAAAAAAAAATGAAAAAAGAAAAATAATTTAAAAACGAAAAAAATAAAAAAAAACGAAAAACATAAAATAATAATAATAATAATAATAATAATAATAATAATAATAATAATAATAATAATAATAACGTTAAAACCGAGCATATATATATTTAATTTTTTTTAATATTTCTTAATGAAAATTAAAAAAATAAAATAAAATAAACCCAAATAAACGAAAAAATAAAATAAAAACCTATTCAAATAACGTTCTATGGATGTTCGTCGCACATAATTATTCTCTCGATGTCGTATTACGTTCCATTGACGTGCGTCACGTGCGAACGCGTCACGACCAAGTAAATGAGTTTGACGTTTGTGTCCTTAACGAAATGATTGGTAAAGAATAATCATTGCGGTTCTTTCCAATTTTTAGTTTCCTACCGGATCCGGACCATATATATATATATATATATATATATATATATATATATATATATATATATATATATATATATATATATATAACATCCCAAAATTCATGACCAAAAATTTCCTATTTAATTACGTAATTATAAAAAACGAGTAGTCTGAAAACATCAATAGTGTCATCCCATAACATAATCAAAACATATATCCAAAACATGTCATAAGAAAACAACATCAGAGTACAACTCCCAAAGATCTCATGTGCGGAAAATCATAGTGTGATACGTTGCATTCATGTCGGCTCCTTTCCTTTTGAAGAAGAAGTACCTGAAAGCCAAAACTGAAAACCGTAAGCAAGAAGCTTAGTGAGTTCCCCCCTCATACCACATACCATACATACATAACAATCAATCATATTTGGGTGCTTACAGCCCCTTCGGTCTCTTTCAACCGGTACTGGGTATATTTCACCCCTTCGGTCTCTATAAACCGGTACTGGGTATGTCTCAACCCCTTCGGTCTCTTTCAACCGGTACTTGGTATGTCTGAACCCCTCCGGTCTCTTTCAACCCGTACTGCCAAGCATATCTGGGTGCTGGCGTACCCCTTCTGTCTCTTTCAACCGGTTACGGGGTCTATTTCACCCCTACCACTACCACATATTATCCTAGCACATAAATCACATACTACATAGAATATCTGGGTGCTGGACTACCCCTTTGGTCTCTTTCAACCGGTTATGGGGTCTATTTCACCCCTCCCTACCACTACCACATAATATCATAGCATACAAGCATATAAGTCGCAACAGAAAGTGGCATACCAGACAATTATCACAAATTCAACCGGTATTGGGTATATTTCACCCCTTCGACCCACTGATACCGAGAAGGTAACTCACCTCGCACTGCTAAAGTCCCGTGGATAAAACTCTACCTGTTGGTGATAGATTCCCGAACTATCAACATCAAAACAACACCGAATTAATAATTGGGTTCCAATACATAACCATAAGTCCATGCTTGGGGTAAAAAGACTACTGTAACCCCAACCTAGCTGGATCCCAAACCAAAGCCCAACATATGGCCCAAATTTCCAAACTGGGTCCAAACCCCTCACATTGGCCTTACACTAAAGCCCATCCAAACATCCTAATATTATCCGATCTACATCGAATAACCATGTTCATGTAAGTAATTACAGCTAACCATATTTAATTAAATATGGTCCATCTAATTGTCATAGTAATTAATCACATGATAAATGATATATAATCAGCCCAAAATAAAGTTTTGCTAGTGCAACTCAAATTCCGAGTCCAATACTAGATAGCCTCATCTTTCAGTCCAATTGATTTACCAGCCCAAAATGATTCTTTCGCCCATTAGAGATCAAACCTAAGTATCCAAACATGGGAGTTAAAGGAGTCGGTACCTTCATCGCTTCCAGCTTCTATGCCAATCAGCGCCTTCCTCCTTGATCGATTCCATACTTCCACTCCAGCGATAGCTTCACCTCTGGCGAAGCTCCCATCTCCGGCACACAATAATCGTTTGTCGGAAGCACTCAGCAGCCTCCCTCATCGTCTTCGGAGAGAAGCGGGGCTATATAATCCATCTCCTATTTCTTGATTCTTTGAAGGCACCAACAATGATTTCTTCAAGAGCAAGACGTAGATCAAGCACTCTGATGGTCATCATTGCCATTGATGGCTTTAAGCGCTACCATCGGTGATATAGCTCGCCGGAACCAGGCTCGATCTAGAACATCACCATAACTCGAAATCTTCCTGAACATCGCTATAACAACTCTAAGCCCTCGATTTAGAAAAGAATAGAATGGCTACTGCTTTTAATCACTCCCTTCAAGTTGATAGATCGCGGCTCCCCCCGCCCCCTAATCTCGTTTCTCTTCTCTTGATTCACCAACGAGATCACAGCTACCGGAGCTATTGATCGGAAAAGTTACTAGAAAGCTCCATTCTAATCTCTCTCTCTCTCTCTCTCTCTCTCTTTTACTGCACACACACACACACACACTACGCACACAATCACAATCAGGGCTCCATTTAAGAAAAATGGTGCACGATCGAAGGGTAGCAAATTCTGATGCAGGTCACGACAATAAGCCCTCTGCGAAGCTCCATTCACTCTTGTCGGATATCAGGGGGAAACATGGAACTAATTTCAAAAATTGGCAAAAGTGACCCTTGAGGTTTGGCGCTATGACAACTTTTCCCCCAGGCTTGATTCCCTCTTCAAAAGAAGTTTCCTATAATTACTATGTGGACCCTCGACTTAAATATATATACCATTTATTGATATTAATAAATCTCACTTATTTACTTTATTAATTACAAAACTAATCCGAAATTTACACTTTTAACCCCCAAAATCCAAATTATATCATTTAACTCCCCGAAACCAACATCCTGTTAAGTTATTACGGATTTAGGGCTATAATAAAATATAATATACAGCTCGGGGTTCAGGGTTAATTATCTATTTAATTTCGAACGGAATATTACAAATCTCCCTCACTTAAATTAGATTTCATCCTTGAAATCATTCCTTACCATCCCTAACACACCACAACTTGAGCAACACAGTCACGATCCCGAGCATACCCCTACCTTCCCAAGACAACCGAAACCAACCCTCGCAGGGCTCTACAACCTGTAGATGAACGGGTTCTTTACAACATGATCACATTTACTCAATCTGAAATCTGAAGTCTCGAGATGGTCTGACTCCCTGACAAACTGCCCATAATGAATCATTCTTGTTGAATCCAGTCCACTGATCTCCCAATTGACTACTCAACTTCTGATAACTTGAGGTTATCTCTAGATAACAGAATCACTGACCAGTTATCCCTACAGATCACTTATACTTGACCAAGGCTAAGATAATCCTTCAAGTAGGAAACTCGTACCTGGAACGGTTAGACTCAGACAAGAGCTGCACAACAGGATCAAATCATCTACTCTAAAATTATTTAATCCAACTGTAAGTGACTTAGCACTTTCGATCAACAAGCTGTCCCACACACAAGAATCCTCGAATCACTACTTTTGCCCGAAACATCATGCTGCCTCTTATCTACTTTCCAAAAGAACCGATACCTCCCTGATCACAACTTATCCGCCAACTATCTGGAATATTGGATTCCCGCCCGGTTTCTGAGTCAAGAACACCCTCACAGTCACCCCACGCGATTTTCAAAAGAAAACTTCAGCCGACAATAGCTACTCGAACCCTATCAGCACCAAACCCAGTGCTAAGTTGAATGCTACGAAACCAACTGTGGTCTTACCTCATACCCGGTCTCCAACGACCTACTATTCCCTGATTCCAATTACATTGTGGCCTAAATCATCTGAAATAATTTGTAAATGGTACGGCGACCCCGCAGTCTTACATCACTTCCAATACTATCTGGCCGCTAGTGTATGCTACGGCTACCCTGCAGTGTTACAACACTTCCCACACTGACTGACCACTAGTGAATGCTACGGCTACCCCCGCAGTCTTACGACACTTCCCACTCTGACTGACCACTAGTGAATGTTACAGCTACCCCCGTAGTCTTACAACACTTCCACACTAACTCCTAGCTAGTGAATGCTACGACTACCCCCGCAGTCTTACAACACTTCCATGCTAACTGCTAGCTAGTGAATGCTACGGCTACCCCGAAGTGTTACAACACTTCCACGCTGCCACACCTTCCGCCCACTGCCTTACTGCTAATCTATCTGCCCGAACACCATACAGATGCTAACATGCGCCTGACCCACTCCCAACTGAACTTAAATATGATTGGAACCCCAACCTGAGTCCTCGAAACCCGCTATCCGATGCCAATAAAAACATGAACCAAATGTTGGAAAGTTTCCCGAACTCCCAACTCACACAATCCTCAATCTAAACGGCCACTCGACCGCCTTCTTCCCAGACGGGGATGCGAAACTCATCCTAGTTTCACACATATTTTTGCTTCCTGAATACCTGATCGATTCTCCCCCACTTAGATTCGACTAAGTCTTCACGGCACATGAGAATTGAGGGATTTCTAATCCTTCTTACTCTCTAATAATTAAACGGTTGACTACCTACGCTTACTAGTGCTAGCGATCCATTACTAGCCAAACCTAAAAGACCATACAAACCCTGAAGAATAGATGAAAACTTTCTGAATCCCAGCAATACTGATAACTCCAGATGCCTTGAAATGATACCGCACTCAAATCTTGAAGTCCAATTATCCGGTGCTCAGAGCAAAATTCAGCATTAGACCACTTCTCTTGGCGCTTCCAAAAGCCCAACCTAGGCACAACGACTGAACTCACCGAACCCTGACAATGATGGAAAGCCACCCTGCTGAACCCTGACCACAAACCTTCCACACAATACCCCTGAGCCGATCTCGAACTCAACCCAAAATATCAACCGAACACTTGGAACTCGCTTATACAAGATACGACCCCTTACTAATCCACTAACGATTAATGGTATGCAAATGGCATATAACACTTCCTGAAGACATAAACCCAAACATAAGTAGATAAATAACTCATATATACATTTACCCCCACGGATGCAAGATTCCAGAATAATGTACATACTGATAAAACCATGAAGAAAGCAACATATAACATCCCCGCAATGTCTCGTGCTGGAGTCCTGACCTCCTCTGTCTGACACGGCAAAGCCCGACTCCTTTCTGCTGGGCTCCTTCCCTAACCTGTCACACCCCAAACCAGACGGCGGAAACGTCCGGGGGTGGAGGACTTCATTTGTAGTATCACAACACATGCATTATAGTAATCAAAGTACAAACAACCACTATATTTAAAAAGTATAAATATTTACATGTGTTTCATCATTATATACTGAAACTAAATAATTTTACAAAAGAATAAGACAAGACATAAACAGCTCCATCTTCTCAAAAGCACAAGGTGTACCTGTCTACTGGTTCCCTGAGAATACAAGTAATTTGAAAAGAGAGTATCAACATAAAGTTGAGTGAGTGCATAAGTATTTATGTTTGAAGGAATTTTTTCTGTTTCTTGAATATGTAAACTGTTCCAGAAAATCCTATATTTTCTGTTGTATATGAAAAGTAGTTATAGTTGCATAAAACTGTTCTATTTGTAAACCAATGTTCTGTATTTGTAATCCTTTTGTAAACTTGTATCTGAGAGTATATCTGGTTTCACCAACTATTATTGTAAACTGTAATGTTTTACTATAAACTGTATCTTGTAAACTAGTACTTTGAAATAGTACATAAGTTTAGTTAATTATACACTAACGTATTGTTAATATCTTTTTATGAGTTATTATAACCATACTGACTAGATGGCCTGACCCAACGCTATGAGTGCGCTGAAAACATGTTGATAACAATTTGTCACTCACAGGCGTGTATGCCTGACTGTAGCTAGCAGTCCGAGTGCGGGGTTGTCAATCCCAATATAGATCTATACACA
The DNA here is from genome assembly GCF_052849685.1 of Lactuca virosa. Classification (NCBI taxonomy): domain Eukaryota; kingdom Viridiplantae; phylum Streptophyta; class Magnoliopsida; order Asterales; family Asteraceae; genus Lactuca; species Lactuca virosa. The sequence continues at coordinate 264,996,703 of NC_136429.1, forward strand.
CATTGTTTCGATCCCCGACTGGAGATTTTGGTTATAATGTCAGGACTTTACTATATTGTTTAAATAAATTAAACAACCTCAACTACTTGTCTCATAAAAGCATATAAACGTTACATGTATAATAGTTATGAAAACCTAATCATTCTGAAATAAATGACTGATAGTATGTTCTTGAATTAGTATTCTTAACATGTATCTGATAGAATGTATAATCTTGACTAGTTTTGAATCAAACCTTTGTTCTTGTAAAACAATGTATTCTAGTATACTTGAATCATGAATTAATGTGCTATGAATCATAAATTATACCTATTATAATTTATAATTACTTTTTGTATTGATACATAGTATGAATGCAACCCCTTGCTCAACTTGTTACAAAGGGTAATTGAAACTAATTGAACAAACTTTTATACTTGTATACATATACAAATATATATAAGTAAAATTTAAATGACACTCGGACAAATAACTGATACTTATAATCCCACATCCAAACAAGGAAAAGGAACCAAAGTGGGTTATCAGTCCTAAATCTTTTAAATCTTATTTATATAAATATATGTATACTAGTATGATTTTTGGGGAAAAATATAAGTTTATAAAAACATTTAAAAGAAGTTTGATATTTTGAAATCTATTTTGGTGACTTGATGTCATTTTGAAACAATCATTTAAAACCACTTGATTTAATGATAATTGAAATCCATTTTGATAAGATATTGAAAATCACATGTTTATAACACAAAAAAAAAACTAACTTTGTGTTAGACTTGTATTCCCCCCTCCCCCTTAAAACAGTAAAAACTATGAAAATACAGGGGTATGAACTCACCTGTAGTAAGTTATTCAAATGCAAGATTGGTGTAGGATGCTAAGTGTCAAGTGAAGTCTTGAGCACAACGGATCCTATGAAGCATATAATGATACATACATGGATATAATTAGTGTATATAACAACTAATTATGATAGGAAACCACTTTAGATACTAGGAAACACTTGGATTTAAGTGTTACAATCACATGTGATTGTTCTAAAGGGGTTTACGGCCACTCTTTGGAGTTTACGGCCACACCTTTGGTGTTTACGGCCAAAGAAGATCTTGAGTTTACGGACAAGGGAGATGCTCATGGCCGTAAACTCTTATGTTCTTGGGAAATGGTTGTTTTCAAGGGTGTATGTTATGAGCTTCTATAGAATAACTAGTATACTGGATAATACTTACATTTTGAAGCTTGAATTGGGTATTCACGGTCTAAAGAACTAGTATTTGTTCTTGGTGCTCTTGAATATCTAAGCAAAAGAGATGGTTTCATGAATGAAATCATAGGGTTTCACTAGATTAAGCAAGGTATCCACTAATAAAATAGGAGAAACACTTACTTATTTGAAGATCAAGGTGTAAATCTTGATGATAGTTGAGAGAGAATTGGATATCTTGAGGTAAAAGTGTGAGAACTGGTGAAAAATGAAGGAAATCTGTATATATGTACGAGGGTTCACGGTCCGAGGGTTTACGGCCGTGAACCTCGTTTACGGTCCGAAGTCGGCTAGAGTTTACGACCGAAGCCTCGTTTACGGCTGTGAAGAGTTTACGGTCTGAGGAGTGAAGGGCCGTATACTCTTTGCGGCCCGAAGAGTTTGCGGTCCGAAGCGACGGGATAATTGCGAAGTTTCTCGGATTTTCAAGCCTTTTCCTTCCAACTTCAATTGTAGATATTTTATGGATTTTAACAAATAAAGGTTATTATTATAACCTAAATAGAAACCCAAACAATAAAAAGGACTTTAGTTGACTAGAGTTGACTTTACAAAAAGAAAATAACGAGATGTTACATTATCCCCCCGTTAGAGAGAATTTCGTCCCGAAATTAGAGTTTAAGCAATTAAGCAATTACAAATAACTAAGCAAAAAGAGGAGGATATTTCAGTTTCATTTGATCCTCGCGCTCTCAAGTGAATTCAGGTCCTCGCTTGGCATTCCAACGAACCTTCACTATAGGAATATGACTTTGCTTTGTTTGTTTGACCTCTCGGTCCATGATTTCTACCGGTTCTTCCACGAAGTTGAGGCTGTCGTCGATCTCGATTTCGTCGAGTGGAATAACAAGAGTCTCGTCGGACATACACTTTTTCATGTTCGAGACGTGGAAAACAGGATGTATGTTACTTAGTTTTTGAGGTAGTCGGAGTTTGTAAGCTACGGGACCGATTCTAGCAAGAATCTCGAATGGTCCTATATATCTTTGATTCAACTTGTCATGCTTTCCAAAGCGTATCATCCTCTTCCAGGGTGAGACCTTCAACATGACGCAGTCACCAATCTGGAACTCCAAAGGTTTTCTTCTTTTGTCGGCGTAGCTTTTCTGTCTATCTCTGGAAGCTTTAAGTCGCTCCCGAATTTGTACGATTTTCTCCGTGGTTTCGCGAATGATTTCCGGACTAGTGAGAGTACTTTTAGGAACTTGACTTCTAGCTAGCTGCGTATCACCCACTTCAGCCCAGCACAGAGGTGATCTGCACTTGCGGCCATAGAGAGCTTCGAAAGGAGCAACCTTTATGCTAGTGTGATAACTATTGTTGTAAGAGAATTCGACAAGGGGTAAATAAGTATCCCATGCTTTACCAAAGTCTATCACGCAAGCTCGCAACATATCTTCTAAAGTTTGAATCGTCCTCTCACTTTGTCCGTCAGTTTGTGGATGGTAGGTTGTACTCATATCCAGCCTAGTTCCTTAAAGATTTTTTTAAAGACTACCAGAAACGAGAGGTGAATCTACTATCTCGGTCAGAAATAATAGATATTGGCACACCATGCAGTCTAACGATTTCTTTGAGGTAAGTTCTTGTTAACTTCTCCATCTTATCTGTCTCTTTTATTGGTAAGAAGTGTGCGGATTTGGTTAATCTATCGACGATTACCCAAATAGTATCATAACCACCCGATGTCTTGGGTAACTTGGTTATAAAATCCATTGTAATCCGCTCCCACTTCCATTCAGGGATTTCAGGTTGTTGCAATAAACCTGAAGGTTTCTGGTATTCTACCTTTACTTTGGCACAAGTAAGGCACTTGCCCATAAAGGTAGCAATTTCGGCCTTCATGTTAGGCCACCAGTATAGTTTCTTGAGGTCCAGGTACATCTTGTCTGAACCTGGATGAATGGAGTATCGGGTTTTGTGTGCTTTATTCATGACTACGTCTCTGTAACCACCGAACTTTGGTGTCCAGATCCGGTTCATGAAACAATAGACTCCATCATCACTAACACTCCTATGGTGTACATGCAACCCTATAAACCTTGGATCTATGTTTTCTCTATTATACATGCAAATATTAAATATTCCAAGGTTTCATCCTAACTAGCATATTATGAAGCACCTATACTACAAAGTTCTAGTTAGATGACATACCTTTTGATGTAGCTTGATGTCTTCAAGCTTTAAGAGCTTAGCCCCAATAGTGTGGAAGCCTCAAGTGGAATCACAAATCACCAAAACACCTTGGAAAGCCTTTAGAGAATATGGATACTTGGCTCATACTATGAAATCGGTTATTGCCCTCTTTAGTGTATCCACACTAGCCACTAGCCTAATTTCATGAACCATAAGACCCTTTATATAGTGTGGAGGATTAGGGTTAAACCCTAATACCCATGACCTTTCATTTCCTAGGATCCATGGGTTAAAGCTCCATGGACTATCCATGAAGACTTAGCCCAACCTAAATGAACTTGGCCCACTACACATATATATATCTAAGAGTCCATATTTAATTAGTTCCTTTTGATCACTTAATTAATTATAAATTAATTCTTGATCACTACTAATTAAATAATATGATTATATATTAATATATTAGAACTTATAATATATTAATATAAATCATAAATATACTATTCTTAAAAGACTATCCATATAAATTGTGTCGGTGAAGTGCAACCCAAATGGACCATGCCGGGTCGGGTCAAGTACATACCAAATATAGTTATGGACTTAGACATTAATCCAATAGTCTCCCACTTGGATAAGTCTAAAACTATTATTGAGTATGACTTCAAAAACCAACTGGCAATCGTAGCTCTTAAAGCCACTGTCGAACTCTGATCTTGTCAATGAACTCTGACCTCTGTCAATGACTTGTTCATTAGATAAGGGATCATATATTCCTCCATTCTAGATATCATATGGACTGAGATATGGATTATAATCATTCTCTCTGTCCATTTGTTGTTTCCCAATTTTCGATTTATGATGACTGACTGATTGAACAAATCAAATCAGTCTTGGCTTGGCCAAGCACTCACATGTGTCATCGCTAAATCATCGAGGGGCCCACATATATCGCTTTTATCCCGAAGGTAAAAGGAATGGATAAACTTCGACTCATATGGCTTGTTCTACTACTTGTTGAATTATACACAAAGGCACGTTTTATAACATCGAGTTACCAAATGCGTTTTCGTGCAATCAATGTATAACCAACTCATAGTAACAACTCATATCTCTAGGTTTGAAGAATATAAGATATTATCGTCTCATGATCACTCGTGATAAAATCCATGAAGTGATTCAAATGAGCGCGGGTTGAATCCAATACTCAGAACTTATGAGTACTCATGAATGTTGTAGCACCACTTTGTCCACCAACTTGGACCTCTACAAACCAACCCATGACAGTCTTGATTCATATCTACTTCCAACATATGACCGACTGTGGATGGTTTGAATAACTTAATCATTCAGGAAGAGCGACTTAGTTATTCTGGAAGTCAAAACATGCAAAGTGAAACACAAGAATAAATGAATCAAATATGGTATCAAACCCTATGAATATAAATAAACACTTTTATTTATCACCATACTGATTACTCTATATTCATTGTTTCGGTTTTATCAACTTTATACTTGAATTAAAAATACTATTTGTCCCATGCTCCAAGCATGTACACTATGTTTTTCTTAAACAATAGCTTTGCCATACACCAAGTATGCACTCTATGTTTGTCTATGATCCTTACTTTGTGAAATAAACCAATTGAACATAATTTCAATGATTCTAATTTCACACTCCCAAATCCTTATCGAAAAATGTGAGAATTTCAAATTCCTATCATTTATCGAAATCTGTTTAGATTTTAAACTTATATGCACTGACCCTCCTGTAATGAATATGTACAAAGTCACAAAGACTTGTCAACAGTCATTATAAGGTATTCCAATGGAGATCAACTCCATGGAAACGAAGTCTCATATTCAAAGTACATTGCTTCGGACATGCTTCTTGCATTAAGTTTTCTAATCTTACACAGATAACTTCCACCTATGGAGACAACTCCATATTCTCATTTTGACTATCACTTTTGAATAAGAGATGCCTCTTTTCAGAATATGTCAATATGGTCCTTCCAAAATTAGCACTATACTTCCAACTGTCCCTGAGCAACCAATCTTTGGTAAACCTCAGATTGTCCTCGACAATTGCTTAATCATTTTAGTCATATCCAATTCTAGACCTTTTCCCTTCTTAATGCCTCTGGGAATTTGGAAAAATTTAGAAATGACAAATATTATAGCACATGCAATCGATCCTGTACCCAAAGCAAATGGTACACGATTCATGATGTCTCACATAAAGACATGATTCTAGACCAGTCTTTTGCTACAATATTTTTTATTTTCCATGTTTTCAAAATTTGACTATGAAGAGGGATGCCGTAATCATAATCGAATTTTGAGAATGCAATATATAGAATTTCCTTAAGTTGAACCAATCCAACATGAAATTCATATATATATTCTTGACTAAGGATGATTAAGGTCTCAATCTAGCCTTTAGACCTGAAATGAAGTATATCCTCTCCCTTAATTATAGCAAAACAACTTTTTCAATCCCTGCAGCCTCACGAATTGAAACTTTTGTTTTCTATAATTAACATTGCTAACTTGAAACACTAACAATAATTATCATGCTCCCACTAACATGATGATTATTAGCATAACACTTATGCTCCCACTAGCTTTGACATATACTCAGAAATCAGCTGGACTTCTAGAAATCAATACTTTATTGACTTTCTTACCAAAGTTCAGATTTCTGATACGAGATGCTTTGATAAAACTTTATCAAAATCATACACCTTTCCTTAGATAGCATGCATGTGTGTCTAAACAATTTCAGAACTATGAAAAGGGATGCCGTAATCATAGTCTCAATTGTTTAGACCTTTTGCCATCTGCTTCAAATCTACTTGGTGGAAGTGTTTCCTCACCATCATTTTCATGAATCGGAGAGAAACCTTACGACCCTTAGATTTTATGGTGTATGTGTTCTTATCCATGTGAATCGTCAAAACCATAGTCACAGGACAAGGATAATGACAAATCCAAACTCATATGGACTGAACTTATGCAATCTTAACTTCTTGCCACATGGCAGTACATGGCCTGCCATTGCTTCCAAGTTGTTATGCAACCAATTGAGAACTTTCAGAACTCTTATGCAAAGCCAACTTAAACTGGAATGGGCACAAAATATGTCAACACGATAGGATATAAACCTCAAGTCGTGTGCTAGTGAAGAACCTCAGGTTTTATTCTTAATTAGTTCTTGAAATTCTTTTTAGGATCTTTATGACTCCCACTATCCTCTTGACATATAAGACTATCTTGCCAAATATTCAAGAGATAGTGTGGATTCTTTATCAAGACAAACACTTCACACAATTGGCCTTAGTTGGTCTTTGTTTTATCCAAAACATCACAACTTACCAATTTCAAATGTACAAGAGTAGGACACTTTTACTCTTACATTTGACAAGTGTTTTAAACCTTTCTTTAAGATATGTCACTCAAGTTACAATCTTGGAGTATGACTCTAAGAATTGTTTTGGAACGAAGTATGACTCATCTTCCTAATCTAACCATTTCAACAATTCATGACTCCTCTTCTTAGTCATAAGAATGCACTAAGATGAACTTTAGAGGACTAATTGTGATATGATTTCTAAATCATTAAGATGATCACAAACATGATACTAAAGTACTCTCCCATCTTTTCAGATTTGAGAAACTTTTATCTTTCTGCCTAATTTGATTCTTCCCATTCGTTCTGCCATACATTGAGACTTTTCCAATGTTTCAGAATTATACTTAAACTTGTAAGTATAACCATATTTACTAAACTTTAGTAAATCAAATAGTCTTAACGAGCTTTGTGGTGGACATGGCCAGTGCACAAGAATGTGTACTCGATCCCTTTAGTCCTTCACTTGACTCACACATCCATGTGAACAAGTAATTAGTCTTGATTTTCCAATGCTTGAAAGTTCTCATTCATCATACTATTCAACTTGCATGATTCCAAGTTTCGGTCCAATTGAAACTTGGGTGATGAGGAACTTTCCTGATTTGGTAAATTTAGACACTACCACAAATGAAAGAATAAAATCCATTTTCCAATATTGCTGTCAGTGGAATCATATAAGCAACAATTTTCCACAAATGCCATTGTAAGGATACTTCAAATAAATAAAATTAAACAATTTTCTTTTATTTTAAAACTTTGCGGAAAAACTTATCCTTACAATCCACATGGAAAATTGTTGTTATCTATTCCTTAGCAATATATCATAACTTCTTAAGCAACTGCTCAAAATTCTGATGCGATCGAAATCCACCTTTGCGATCAGAATCAGCATATACTTCCTTTAAGATTTCTCTCTATTCTTTGATTCTTAAAACATCAACATGTGACCCAGTCACATCATGTAATGAGGATCTCAGAATAGAACTTAACAGAGTTAGATAATGGGCTCTACCTGATGTAGAGTCAAACTTATTGACTTTAACATCCTTTGGTAAATTTGGCAGCTTTGCAATCAACGCCCCTTCCTTTGGCAAAATAAACATATGGACCCTTTGGTAATGGGATTATCTCAGACTTAGCCTTTCTCTTTACCATTTGGTCAACCGGGTTGACTATGGCCAATCCCTTTCCATTGGGAAGAGAATGCTTTTTCTGGATTTCCAGTGTCACCATTGTCACTGTCCATAAAGTTTTTGGGAAGTTGATCTTCTAATCAAATTTGCTTTACTATCGTTCCAAATCATTGCTGATTCAGCAGCACCAAGCAAATAGATATGATCATTAAGGTTCATGTCATAGTCTGTTTGATATTAGTCCCAAAGGAACTCACTATGTGACTTAGAAAGTGATTGAACATCCAACTTTCTCAAGACTTTGACACCCAACTCTCCCGGCTTGTCAATATGTGACTTCATCTCTAAGATGTGATCACACATAGACCTTGCTTGCCATTAGGGCTTGAGTGACCTTGAACTTGTGGTTTAGGGAGAATAATTGGAGGAGGTGGAGGAAGAGAAGTATGACTTCCATTAGCCAAACTCGGGAAGTCATATTCATTAGGAAAACTTGGTTTGGGAAGATCATTGTTGTCTAAACCAGACGTCAACAATGGGAGAAATTCACGTAAAGTTGATTTAAGTCCTTAATATAACACCCAATATGATATATTAAGGCTAGGACCCAACAAAATATTTTATAACTTGGAAGAGGGATGCCGTAATCCAAGCTATAAAATATTTGAAGGTAGGTGAATGACGATTCACCAATTTCCACCAAGATAAACGAAATGTATTATTAGGTTTTAATTGGTTTTGAAACTCCTAGATTCTTTTGAGATTCATTGAACTTTTCAATGGCATGTTTCAATCTCGAGTGTGCCCTTCAGGTTTTGTGACTGGGATGCCGAGGATCACAAAACAAGGTGTGAAGTAACCATGCAAATATACTTGGTACCCTTAATATTTACCCCTCAATCGATGTGCCGGTTAACCACACACACTCCAACGATACTATAATAAACATTAAGTTACCCTTTGCCTACCTTGTTAAGTCCAGGTTAGTGTGCCGGTTAACCACACACGCTCCACTAACAGCTTAAACAAAGTGCAAAGTGTAATTTCATTGATTAGCACCTTATTCACATTTTCCTAAGTAATTAAGATTGGGTATTAATAACAGTTTAGTTACTTAGTATTTATCATTAATACTTTTAATGAAGGGATAATTATAGTCCTTGTCCTACCCGTTCGGCTAACGACCCTCCACCGGTCAAGGAAGCGGTGGGTGAGAGTGGACACCGATTAAACTGCCATTTTATAGGCAGTAACCTTATACCCCCCTTATAGACCGGCTTCGTGAATGAGGCCTACTAATGATAAGACAACTTTACTCTTATACATATATATAAATATTATTAACTTATAATATTATAAAGTATAAGGGTTGAATTTTAACTTTTAAAATTCTAAGGGCTTAACTTGGAATTAAAATATTCATAAGTGAAAAATTTACAAATTCCAAAACTTGGGGGCAAGTTTTGAAACTATTCAAAACTTTTCATTTCATAACTTATGAGTTTAATTAAGGTTTAATGAAAAAAAAAATTCAAGTTCCATAACTTGAGGACAAGTTATGGAAGACATTAAATCATTTAATGATGACATTAAAAATAGTGACTCTTCTATTTTCATAACCTATGAGACTTAATGACACTTTAAGAAGGAAAACTCTTCACTTTCCATAACTTGAGGACAAGTTATGGAGTTCATAAAAACCATTAAGATCAAATATTCCAATTAACACAATAATCAAATAATTTTTCTATGATCTAGATTAAACTCATAAGTAAAGATAATTCACATCAACAATTTTTAAGAAATAAGATAATCATATAAACTAATACAAATCTTGAAACTTTGAAAATTATCCTTTGAAGACTCTTGGAATTCATAACCTAAAGAGTTAATAAATGAGACATTTCACATCCATAACTTATGAAAGTTTCAAAACTCTTAAGATCATAACTTCAAAAAAACTTTTGAGTTCCAAAATTTTATGACAAAATTTGTAACTCCTTAAAACCATTTAGATCAAACCTTTAAAACAAATAAAATAAAATAATCATATCATTCTATCTTTTAATAAATTGACCTAATTCAACTCTTGTAGTAAAGTGACTCAAATTTTATAAATAATTAGTTTTTCATAAAATCAAGTAATTATCATAAAATTTGACAAATTTCATGTTTTTTTTTCTTTTTGTTTTCCTTCAACTTGAAAAAAAAATACATTTGCATCAATATAACAGAAAACAACCCATGACTCTGATACCACTGTTAGGTTTTCAGCATTCTAACACTCCTATGGTGTACATGCAACCCTATAAACCTTGGATCTATGTTTTCTCTATTATACATGCAAATATTAAATATTCCAAGGTTTCATCCTAACTAGCATATTATGAAGCACCTATACTACAAAGTACTAGTTAAATGACATACCTTTTGATGTAGCTTGATGTCTTCAAGCTTTAAGAGCTTAGACCCAATAGTGTGGAAGCCTCACGTGGAATCACAAATCACCAAAACACGTTGGAAAGCCTTTACATAATATGGATACTTGGCTCACACTATGAAATCGGTTATTGCCCTCTTTAGTGTATCCACACTAGCCACTAGCCTAATTTCATGAACCATAAGACCCTTTATATAGTGTGGAGGATTAGGGTTAAACCCTAATACCCATGGCCTTTCATTTCCTAGGATCCATGGGTTAAAGCTCCATGGACTATCCATGAAGAGTTAGCCCAACCTAAATGAACTTGGCCCACTACATATATATATATCTAAGAGTCCATATTTAATTAGTTCCTTTTGATCACTTAATTAAATATAAATTAATTCTTGATCAATACTAATTAAATAATATGATTATATATTAATATATTATAACTTATAATATATTAATATAAATCATAAATATACTATTCTCAAAAGACTATCCATATAAATTGTGTCGGTGAAGTGCAACCCAAATGGACCATGCCGGGTCGGGTCAAGTACATACCAAATATAGTTATGGACTTAGACATTAATCCAACAGTTTTCAGGTTTTAAGGCTTCAAGTTGAGCCTCTCTGATCTGTGTGGACAGATGTGAATGGATTGTCATGGTCAACGACTTTACTCGGCGTCCCGAGTATTCTTTTCTGCTAAGAGCGTCAGCTACTACGTTAGCTTTACCAGGGTGATAAAGAATCTCACAATCATAGTCGTCCAGTAGCTCCACCCATATTCGTTGTCTCATGTTCAGCTCTTTCTGATTGAAGATATGCTGAAGACTTTTATGGTCCGTAAATACTGTGCATTTCGTGCCATATAAGTAATGTCTCCAGATCTTCTGAGAAAATACCACTGCTCCTAGTTCAAGCTCATGTGTTGTATAGTTGACTTCATGTGTCTTTAGCTGCCTTGAGGCATAGGATATAACCTTTCCTCTCTGCATAAGAACACATCCAAGCCCTTGATTAGAAGCATCACAGTACACTAGAAAATCCTCTATCCTTTCAGGAAGAGACAGGATTGGTGCATTACACAGAGCTCGTTTCAGCGTTTGGAATGTTGTTTCTTGTTTTTCTCCCCAGCTAAAAGTTACACCCTTTTGCGTCAGGGTGGTAAGAGGTTTAGCTATTCGAGAGAAATTCTGGATGAATCTGCGATAATAGCCAACAAGACCTAACAATTGACGGATTTCTGTAAGTGTTTTGGGTGTTGACCAGTTTTCAATTGCCTTAATTTTGGAAGGGTCGACGTGTATTCCTTCTGAACTGACCACGTGACCTAGGAATTCAACCTTCCTGATCCAAAATTCACACTTTGAAAACTTCGCATAGAGTTTCTCTGTTCTAATAGTTTGCAAAACATGACGAAGATGTTGGCCATGTTCCTCTTCACTTCTTGAGTAGATAAGGATGTCATCAATGAAGACTATGACGAATTTGTCCAGAAATGGACGACACACTCTGTTCATTAGATCCATGAACACAGCAGGTACATTCGTCAATCCGAATGGCAACACTACGAACTCATAATGACCATAACGATTTGTGAATGCGGTTTTGGCAATGTCATTCTCCAAAATCCGTAACTGGTGATACCCGGATCTTAAGTCTATTTTTGAGAAGTAGCTCGCACCTTGAAGTTGGTCGAACAGATCGTCAATGCGAGGCAGAGGGTATCGATTCTTAATGGTAAGTTTATTCACCTCGCGGTAGTCTATGCACATACGAAATGATCCATCTTTCTTCTTCACGAACAAAACCGGTGCTCCCCAGGGTGAGAAGCTTGGTCTTATGAAACCTTTGCTAAGGAGTTCGTTAAGCTGACTGGATAATTCCTACATTTCAGAAGGTGCAAGACGATAGGGAGATTTTGTCACACCCCCAAACCGGAACGGCGGAACGTTCGGGGGTGGTTGACGTCATGCATAGTATCACAACAATTGTATAATAGCAAGCATAGTAAACACAACCAGACATTGAATACATATATGAAAAAAGTTTATATTGTTTAATACATAGTTTTGTTCATATCAAAAGTAAAATGGAAAGACGTGACTCTAACGCGCCGACTTCTCCAAAATCCAGGAAGTATCTTTCTACAAATTCACTGAGAATACAAGCAGTTTTGAAAGAATATCAGCATAAAGCTGGTGAGTTCATAAACATTTCGTTTTGGTGGAAAATGTTTCATCGATCCTTATGCTTTTTCTTGTATTCCCCCCCTAAAAACATGAAAAACTCGGAAAAGCGTAGGGGTATGAACTCACCTCGGGTAAGTGGTTTGAAGGAAGGATCGATACGGAATGTCGGATGTTCAAGCGAAGCCTTGAACACGATTTGATCCTAATTAACAAGTAATGACACATAAAGGATGTCAAATGAAGGCATTTCACCACTAGATATGATAGGGAACCACTCTAGGAACTTGGGACTACTTGCACTAAGTGTTAGAACCTTAAAGGATTGCATGAGGGAGGTGTATGGCCACCTTAAAGGTGTGTGCGGCCATGGGTGTGCGGCCCAAGGGGTGTGCGGCCGTACACTCATGATGGAAGGTGCCTTTGAGGTGTTTTCAAGGTCCATACTTGCATCCATGAAGTGTTCTAGGTCCATACTTAGTTGTAGTACAAGTTTAGGGTCTTAGAAATGGGTTTGTGGTCCTAGGGTGTGTGTGTGTGGTCGCACACACATGAGTGTGCTGCCGCACAAGGGAGTGTGCTACTTCACACATGAGTGTGCTTCCGCACAAGGGTATGTGCGGCCGTACACAAGCGTGTGCGGTCGTACACCCTACATGTTTGTGTCCAAAACGCCAATTCTAAGGTGCAGCAAGGCTATGGTCATGTCTAACTCGAAGATGGAAGTCCAACTCTCACTTTGGAGGGTCTTTTAGGAGTGTGAGGCCACCTTATGTGGGTGTGCGGCCGCACTCCTTCAAAGAGATGAAGAACATGTCGGGACATGATGAATAAAGGCTTAGATCGAGAGGCTCTTCAAGCACAATAAGCTAAGGGATGGGTTACTCACGTTTTTGAAGCCTTGGGAGGGTTTATGGTTGAAGAAGCTTCAGAGAAATGGAGTGGTGTGCTGCCAAGGTGTTAAAGGAATGAAAGAAAAGGGGTCTACCCTTTATATTGGGGTGGGTGTGCTGTCTAGAAGTGAGTGTGCGGCCAAGAGGTGAGTGTGCAGCCGCACACCCATGTATACGGCCGTACACTCCCCCTAAGGGTGTGTATGGCTCGGTTTTGTCACCCTACGGCTTTCTCAATCATTCCTAATCTCGACCTTGGTTGTACTAAAGCTTAGAACGCTTAAATGAAGCCTTAATCAGTGCTAGGAGTTAACAGAAACGAGTTTAACTTAGATTAACTGACTAGATGTACCAGGTAGAAGTTTCGGGTTGTCACATCATCCCTCCGTTAGAGGGAATTTCGTCTCGAAATTCAAGAATGAAGATGTAACTCGTGGACTTGGAAATGATGGGGGTACTTCTGTTTCCTTGGGTTCTTGTGCTCCCAAGTGAATCCAAGTTCTCGCTTGGCATTCCAGCGGACCTTCACTGTCGGGATGTGACGTTACTTCGTTCGATTGAATTGATGTTCCATGATTTTGAATGATTTCCCCCCATGAAGCGTAGACTCTCGTCTAGCCCGATACTGTCGAGGGGAACTACAAGTGTCTTATCGGACATACATTGCTTTGGTTCAACATGAGGAAGACAGGATGAACGTTGCTAAGCACTTGAGGTAACTGGAGTTTGTATACTATGGGACCTGATCCTAGCAAGGATCTCAGACGGTCCAATGTATATTGGATTTAGTTTTCTACGCTTTCCAAAGCATATCAGGCCTTTCCAGGGTGAGACCTGCAAAAAGAACACGTTCACCAATCTGGAAATCCGAGGGTTTTGTCTCTTATTGGCGTAGCCCTTTCGTACGATCCTTTTCAGTCGCCTCTCAGATGATTTCAGGACTCGTGAGAGTACTGTCGTGGACTTGACTCTTGACTAGTTGCGTGTCGCCCACCTCAACCCAGCACAGAGGGGTTCTATTCTTACGGCCATAGAGGGTTTCGAACGGCGCAGCCTTGATGCTGGTAAGGTCGCCGTTGTTGCAAGAAAGTTCCACTAAGGGTAGATGAGTGTCCCACGATGTATCTACAATTGTCCGGATTGTTCTCTTACCTTGTCTATTTATTTGTGGATGATACTCTTTGCTTGAATACTTTCGGGTTTCGAAGAGAGATGAATTTTCGAAGTTTGCATCTAGTTTGTCGTTACGAGTGACGGGAGTTTTGCGATCAAATAATTTATGACAAAAGAGTCTTCTTGGGGACAAATGGATTTGGTATAACTTAAACTCAGTTGAACTAGACATGATGATGTCGTAGAATCGCGCATTAAGTTAGTCCGGGAGGATCGTTTTGTTAGAACATTGATGTCACTGGGTGAATGCCTCTGGTGTTTTCTGTGTTTGACTCGAAGTTAATAGGTACTACTAATACGAGGGTTCTAATGTTTTGAAACTATGAACTTTTACGAAATGGTTCTTACTAGATCTCTCTATGATCGTTTGGTGTACACAAGCCAGGTATAACTACAACTGAACCTAACGTATTCACTAAGCTATCATAATTACTCATTAGGGCTTTAAATCTTATAAGAATGTCGTGATTCAATTTTGACGAGAAAGTAATCACGATTATGAGCAATTATTGGGGTTTTTGAAAACGTACCAGAACATAACAGGGTTCTTTGATGTTTCCTCATTCCCTGAGGTCAGACTCCTCTTGTTTCCTCATTGTTCTTCTCTGTTGGGTAGTCTATCTTGAAATTTCCCATTTCGCCACATGTACAGCACACTTGAACTAAGCTAGCGTCGGTAGTGGAAGTGACGTGTTGAGTCGGGGTCTTTTCGAAGCGAGCTTCCTGGCCATCCTTAGCCCTTGGACAATTCCTTTTGAAATGTCCTACCCTACCACAGAGGAAACAAGTTGGACTTGTCCCAACATTGGTAGTCGGCGTGATGAACTTGACTAGGGTCCTACAACTGCGGGAGGTGTGCCCCTTCCTGTTGCATCTAGTGCAATGTAGCTCTCGGCAGACTCCATGATGATGGTAGTTGCATTTGCTGCAGTGCGGGAGATTTCCAAAGTAGGGTGTGGTTGGTGTTGGAACAGCGGGGTTGGCGGGGGTGTTAAATGCCTCAGTTCGTTGCCTTTCAGTAGGTCCTTGGGTTGAGCAACTTCCTTGGAACTTTCGTTTCAGGATGTTAGGTTGGAGATCAGGTGTGTCCTTTCTAGTAGGCACTTGTTCTTGAGATTGGTTAACACCAAGATTGGGATTGCCATTAACCCTTCCACCCTCATTTGTGTTGTTAGCGTTAAGAACAGCTAGGGCGGCTGTTACCGCTGTTGTGACAGTAGCTTGGAACGTAGCTGAGTCCATCTGGAGGATTGGTATCTTACCGGTGGGTTGGTTACGTTTCTTTGGAGGCATGATCTGCTACACGTCAAGAAAAGAAGCTTGTGAGCAACAGCGGCTGCCTCAGGATGTATCCTAAATGTTTATCTATGCATTAAGATTTCCCAGTTTGCTATCTGACTCTCATTGATTCGACCCACATCCCCATGATGTGGTCCTAGCAAGAATAAAAAAGATTTGAACACAATAAAGTTCACATACAATAACTTACGAACTACTGGTTGCTCAGCTCATTGAGCTGGCTGGATAATTCTCACATTTTCGCCGGCTCTAGATGATATGAAGGGCTAGCTATAAGGGTAGCTCCGGGGATCAAGTCGACATAGGATTCAACTTGACGCTCGGGAGGAATTCCTGGAATGTCTTTGGGAAAGACATCAGCAAAGTTGCAGACTTTAGAGATGCTCTCGAGGTCTTTAACTTTTTGCGTCACGTTGACACGTGAGCCGGGAATGCATAGCATCCCTTTTGCAGATACTTATGGGCTTTGGCGCAGGAAATGATACGAAGGTTCGAGCAAAATTTTCTCACTGAAATTAGTGAGGATTTTGTCAAAGGGAAGATTGAGACGAATCGCCTTCTCGAAACAAAGAACATCAGCACGATTTGGGGCTCAACCATCCCATGTCGATTCGGACATCGAAGTTTTTCATGAAGACTGATATGAAATCGATGGGGAAAAGGAAGGATCGTCTAAGTACATCCTATGATACATGTTTTGAAGACAAAACAGTGATAGGACCTTGATAAAGTTGCTTAATTTGCATGCTACCGATCTAAGGTATACTTTTGACAATGTTAATCTTTAACTGAAATATGATTGTTGCCATCATAACTGAAACTGAGATTACACATATTTCGGAACCCTTGACCTAGAAATAGGTCTAATTCATTCTAGCAGAGAAAGAATCTTGGCAACATGAAGGATAGAGATGTTTAAGGAAAAGAGTTACTTAGAACATAAATATGAAAGTTATTCTTTGAACCAAAAGGAAGGATGAGTAGAGTATTCTCCTATCGGCGACGGGTACCCCTCAAGTGAAACCTTAATTTGGCCAGCTGGCGTTCCACACCAAGCAGGCGTCTCTCGTATTCTGACTGGCGAGCTCGGAGGTATATGACTGCGGCTCGGGTTGTAGCTAACTCTCGCTGCAGAGCTTCATTGTTCCTTGCAGCTCTCGCATGAGAAATCTCGAGGCGATGAATGCGATCCGTGCTGGTGTACAGATCCACTTCGAGCTCCACAGTTCGCTGAAGGGTTGCTATACCTAGCTCCATATTGCGAGCCACTTGGCGTATCAGGATTGGAAGGGCCCTGTCCGCGGGTCCTCCTTCGTTCAGATTGTAGAAGTTGCGGTTTCCATCGTATGGGAGGGTTTGACCTTGCTCGTGGCTCCACCTATTCAAACTCTCGACCCACATAGGCGTTGGACCTTGGAATTCAACTCGAGGGTTAGGATTTGGTATTGGGGCCACTTGAGGTAGTTTCTCGACTTCGGGTTCCGAGTCAGTCTCTTCAGGAAATGGTTCGGCAAAGTAATCGTCCGAAAGAATTTCATGGTTTCCTTCTGGCTCTGGCTCGATCCATCCATCATCTCCTTGGTTGGGAAAGTACGGGTCGCCAGGAAGATGGAATCCAACCATGCTATCTACGCGAGGTAATGGTAAAGGGATAGTTAATAGGCATCGCATCAATAATACTTCCAATGTATTATAGTTACATGATTGATTCTTGAAGAATGGATTTTGGGTAAGTTTCCGGTTCGGTTGTTATAGCATCCTAAAATACTCCTATAGTATTTTAATCCTTATGTTTGGTAATAGAACTCTTCTGGTACCTAGGTAAGTTTTAGGCTTACTGCAACACCACAGTCACTCCCAAGCACATGTTGGTCATGTCTCGAATGAATCTAGTTGATCAGGCTATATTGACCCTAGACATGATTACATAACTGCCCAGGTTTAACCGCAATGCCCAACATCCAAATACTTTTGTTTTGTTCTACTTATGACACTAGTTCGGGTACTTAGGTATACTTGTATACTTTGTTATAAAAATACTTATTTTTTGAAAGTATAATTTTAGTTTAGAGCACTTAGGCCCCTTTAGTATTTATAGTTGTATACCATGTAAGGTTCGGTATACTTAGTTCGCTATAAACAAGGGCTCTGATACCAATCTGTCACACCCTCAAACCGGAACGACGGAAACGTTCGGGGGTGGTTGACGTCATGCGTAGTATCACCACAATTGTATCATAGCAAGCATAGTAAACAAAACCAGACATTGAATACATATATGAAAAAAGTTTACATTGTTTAATACATAGTTTTGTTCATATCAAAAGTAAAATGGAAAGACGAGACTCTAACGCGCCGACTTCTCCAAAAGCCTGGAAGTACCTGTCTACTAATTCCCTGAGAATACAAGCAGTTTTGAAAGAATATCAGCGTAAAGCTGGTGAGTTCATAAGCATTTAGTTTTGGTGGAAAATGTTTCTTCGATCCTTTTGAAAAGTGTTCCTCAAGAAAATCCTATATTTTCTTATGAAAAGCGTGTTTGAAAACCCATTCCTTCCATGACTTCCACATTCATACAAGATATGTACAATCGAAGGAGTCGTAGAATGAATATGAATTATCTGTTACTTACCTGTTAAACAATCCGTTTATGAAAAGTCGAGTTATCCCGGGAAAATCCTATATCTTTGCTAAAAGTTGATGGTTGGTTATTCGTTCTAAACTGAGGTGTACAAATATCTACCATACTTATATCGATACACGTAGTTTTCTTTTAAAAACCCTGGTTACTCCCAGTGAGGTATGTTAGTACTATTACATAAATAAAACTAATAAAAGAAAACATGATGACAAAATTTCATTATATAATGTTTCGAGAGTAATACTAATCCTATATGGCCCCAATACTTGTGAGAGTAAATAAAACACCTTTTACTTAAACACCATATTGATTACTCATTATTCATTATATAATGTTTCGAATAATCAACTTTATACTTGAATCAAAACAATAGTTGTCCCATGCTCCAAGCATGCACACTATGTTTACCTATGGTCCTTTGTTTGTGGAATAGATGAATTGACAAAATTTCAATGATGCTCATTTGACAATTCCAAATCCTTATCGTAAATGTAAGAATACCAAATTCTTGCAACTTACCAAAATTTGTTATATTCTAAACTTATATGCATTGATCCTCTTGTAATGACTATGCACAAAAGTCACAAAGACTTGGCAACAGACATTACAAAGTATTCCAATGGAGAGAAATTCCATGGAAACGAAGTCTCATATTCAAAGTACATTCCTTTGAACATCCTTCTTGCATTAAGTTTTCTAATCTTACACAGATTTAACGAATAACTTCCACCTATGGAAACATTTCCATATTCCCATTTTGACTATTACTTCTGAACAAGAGTTGCATCTTTTCAGAATATGTCAATATGGTCCATCTCCTATTTCTTGATTCTTTGAAGGCACCAACAATGATTTCTTCAATGGCTCCCCCCGCCCCTTCAATCTCGTTTCTCTTCTCATTGATTCACCAACGCGATCAAAGCTACCAGAGCTAATGATCAGAAAAGTTACCAGAAAGCTCCATTCTAATCCCTCTCTCTCTCTCTCTCTCTCGCTCTCTCTCTCTCTCTCTCTCTCTCTCTCTCTCTCTCTCTTTTACTGCACATATACACACACACACTATGCACACAATCATAATTGGGGCTCCATTTAAGTAGAATGGTGCACTATCGAAGGCTAGCAAATTCTAATGCAAATCACGACAGTAAGCCCTCAGCGCAGCTCCATTCACGCTTGTCGGCTATCAGGGGGGAACATTTAACCAATTTCAAAAATTGGCAGAGGTGACCCTTGAGGTTTGGCGTTATGACAACTTTTCCCCCAGCCATGATTCCCTCTTCAAAAGAAGTTTCCCATAATTACTATGTGGACCCTCGACTTAAATATATATACCATTTATTCATATTAATAAATCTCACTTATTTACTTTATTAATTACTTTGCCAATACAAAGCATTAATCTTATAAATACCCTCTGACTTCTGAAAATCCTTCCAGAGCCAATCCGGAACTTACACTTTTAACCACCAAAATCCAAATTATATCATTTAACTTCTCGAAACCAACATCCTGTTAAGTTATTACGAATTTAGGGCTATAATAAAATATAATATACAGCTCAGGGTTCAGGGTTAATTATCTATTTACTTATTCTATTTAATTTCGAATGAAATGTTACAATATATATATATATATATATATATATATATATATATATATATATATATATATATATAGAAAGAGAGAGAGAGAGAGAGAGAGAGAGAGAGAGAGAGAGAGAGAGAGAGAGAGAGATAGAGAAAGAGAGAGAGAGAGTTAAGTTCAAATGTTTCTCACATCTATTGTGTGCTAGAATGCACCAATAAGAATTTAGTAAAAATTAAATTATTATTTAATCAAATAAAGATAGATATTAAATGATTTCCATAATTATATGTATATTAAATAATATCCATAATTATAATTCATATTTTATGGAAACTAATTAAATTTGTCATTCATATTAACAATAATACTCTTTCAGAATAAATTCGCATCTAGTTTTTCATTTATGGGTTCATATTTCTTTCATGACCCACTCACTCAAAATACAAGAAAGTTGCATAGAACATGGAGAACGAAAGTGTATTCTAGTAGAGTGAGAGTTTATTATAGAATAATGAGAGTATATTCTAATAGACTGAGAATGTATTCTAGTAGAATATACTCTCATTCTTCATATTCCATGCAACTTTGTTGTATTTTAAGTGAGTGAGTCCATAAACAAAACATGAACCCATACATGAAAACCTAGATGCGAATTCCTTCTGAAAGAATGCTATTACTGACATTAATAGAGAATTTAATTAGTTTCCATGAAAATGAGAATTATAATTATGGATTTCATTTAATATACATAAAATTATAGAAATCATATAATATCTATAAATATATAATTAAATAATTATTTAAGTTACTAAATTCCTATTGGTGCATTCTAGCACACCATAAATGTAAGAAACACATGAACCTAGCCCTATATATATATATATATATATATATATATATATATATATATATATATATATATATATATATATATATATATATATATATAAAGCCTATTTCCCGATAAGTTGTTACTTATTTTAATTAAATAAGAAGGTGGGTTTTTATTTTCTTCATGATGCGAACTTGTGTTGGTCACTACACATGCCAACTGTATTAGTTGTGACATGATCATTATTGGGTCGCGACACGTGGCCGCAATAGCACAAAACCCTAGGTCTCGTGTTTTAGACCCTATTTAAAGGCTCTACCTTCTAGGGTTTCATCAAACCCTAACATCGTCTTCTCCTTTCAAGCGTTCTTGTTGTGATTGTGAAGAAGAAGCCGGTTGATTTGCTGTACTAAAAGCTAAATTTAGAGATTATAAGCTTCCCTGTCAGTTCCATGTGCTATATAAGTATTCAAATTTGAATCTTTATCGTGTTTGGCTTCAAGATCTTGTATTTTAAGCTCATTTCTTTCCATCTTTCTTGTATTCCTTATGGTTGGAGAAATCCACATGTAGTGGCTAATTATGATGGCTTTTATTGACTTAGTGAAGTTAAAAGAGAGCATGAGCAAGCTCTATTTGAGCCATGAAAGAAGGTTTTAGCCTCTTTGGCTTGTCTTAGATCTAGGGTTGGAGTTTGTTATTTTAAGGTCTTGCTTGTTAGGAAAGTTGGGATTTTTATCCATTAGATAGATACCTTATGAGATAATGGCTGGAAAATTAAAGCCCTTGACTTAACAGATTAAGAGCATAGCAAAGAGGTTTTTTTACCAACTAGTCATGATGCATCCATTTGATGGTCGCGATACATCTGTACAGATCAATTGTGACAATTTTGGAGTGTACTGGATAAGACACAACGATGTTTTGGTTGCGGCGAGTCTGGCTTTGAATTTTGACTTTTTTACCAATTTAACTTTTGGTTAAACTTTCATGGATATGATGTGGGGTTTTGTTGAAAATTATTTTCCCAAAAATGCTAAAAAAGGCAATAGTAGTCTAAAACTATAATAAACTTAAAACTCATTTTAAACCACCAAGGATCATAGAAGGAAAAATGTTAGAACCCGAAATTTAGAGAGAGTTGACTTATAGGGAACTATTAACCAAAAGGGCAAAATGGTCAATTATGAGAATTTAGCAAGTTCATGAAGTTTTTACTTCATGAAAATGGCCAAGATGAGTCTAAGTCACTAAGATGAGAAAGTTTAAGAGAAAGAATGCATGAGAAGATGCATTTTGGCTAAAAGGGTAAAATGGGTATTTTTATGCTTTTTGGGCGAAGTTGTTGACTTAATAGATTAAGACACGTATTAAATCAGTGAGAAATCACTTAAGGTAGTTATAAAGTATGTTCCCTCCTTCATTTTGATATAAAGATCATGGAAAACGGATTACAAACGAAGAAGTTATGAGTGTTAGAAGATTGTAAGAAAATTGTCCCTAAAGTTAGAATGGAATCAACAATGCACTTTTCCAATCTTAAGGTACCGCGATACGCTAAATAGATCACCATGACGTGATGATATAATTTGGATGCCAATGACTGATTTTAAAAGGTCACCATGGCGTGGTGGAACTGTTGGGTTTCGTATACTACAACATCCTATGGTGCACATACAACCCTAGAAACTTTGGATCTTTTTTTTCACTAATTATACATGCAAATGGTTTCCAAAGCTTTAAGCCTACAACTAGCATACAAATGATATAAACTACATAAAATACTAGTTAGAAGTTTACCTCTTTGTGTAGCTTGTAGAACTTGATGATTTTGGCCTTAAAGAGCTTAGCCCCAATAGTATGGAAGCCTCAAATGAAGTCACAACACATCATGGACAAATGTGGAACTTGAGAGAAAATTCCATGCACCCAAAAACACCCATGAACTCCAAGAACAAGCATGTAGGCGTTTTTTAGGTTAAGAGCATGTATTTATATGTTGGATTTCAAGGGTCATGGGTATAACCCAAATCCATACCCATGGGTTTATGATCCATGGTTCATGTGGCCAAACTCTTTATGTATCCATACATAAACTGGGTACAACATGGATCATAAGCCCAACACATATAAATATAACTAATTATCATAATTAGTCCCCATAGATTTAATTAGTCTCTTTTGATCACTACTTTAATATCTTAATAATTCATATATAACTTATAATATCTTAATAATTCATATATAACATTTCTCTCAAGAGTCCATCCTAACAAATTGTCCTGATGGTATGCAACCCAAATGGACCATGCTATTCTCTGGTCGAGTACATACCAATAATA
Source organism: Lactuca virosa (assembly GCF_052849685.1). Classification (NCBI taxonomy): domain Eukaryota; kingdom Viridiplantae; phylum Streptophyta; class Magnoliopsida; order Asterales; family Asteraceae; genus Lactuca; species Lactuca virosa. Next base: position 265,020,035 of record NC_136429.1, read on the forward strand.
GTTATGGGCTTAGAAATCTAATCCAATAGTCTCCCACTTGGATAAGTCTAAAACTATTATTGCAAGTACGATTCCAAAATCCCGACTAGCAATCGTAGCTCTTAAAAGCCGTTGTCGAACTCTGACTTAGTCAATGACATGTGCATTAGATAAGGGATCATATATTCCTCCATTCTAGATATCATATGGACTGAGACATGGACTATAATCATTCTCTCTGTCCATCTGTTGTTTCCCGATTTCCGATTTATGACGAATGACTAATTGAACAAATCAAATCAGTCTAGGCCCGGCCGAGCACTTACGTTTTTCATCACTAAATCATCGAGGGGCCCACAAATATCGCTTTTATCCCTCCAAAGGTAAAAGGAGTGGATAAACTTCGACTCATATGCTTGCTCTATTTACTCATCAAATCGCGCACAACAATGCGTTTTATAACACCAAGTTACTGGTGCGTTTTCACATTATCAATGTGCAACCGACTTATACACTGCAACTCATATCTCTCTGTTTGAAGAAGATAAGATATTATCGTCTCATGATCACTCGTGATAAAATCCATGAAGTGATTCAAATGAGCGTGAGTTTAACCCAATACTCGAATCTTATTCCAGGAAAACTCATGAATATTGCAGCTATGTCTAAAACATCTAGACATACTACAGACCCATTCATGACAGTCTTGCCTCAATACCTACTTCCAAAGTATGATCGACTGTGGATGGTTTGAATATCCTAGTTATTCGGGAAGTCAAAACGTGCAAAGTGAAACACAAGAATAATACTAATCCTATATGGCCCCAATACTTGTGAGAGTAAATAAAACACCTTTTATTTAAACACCATATTGATTACTCATTATTCATTATATAATGTTTCGAATAATCAACTTTATACTTGAATCAAAACAATAGTTGTCCCATGCTCCAAGCATGCACACCATGTTTACCTATGGTCCTTTGTTTGTGGAATAGATGAATTGACAAAATTTCAATGATGCTCATTTCACAATTCCAAATCCTTATCGTAAATGTAAGAATACCAAATTCTTGCAACTTACCGAAATTTGTTAGATTCTAAACTTATATGCATTGATCCTCTTGTAATGACTATGCACAAAAGTCACAAAGACTTGGCAACAGACATTACAAAGTATTCCAATGGAGAGAAATTCCATGGAAACGAAGTCTCATATTCAAAGTACATTCCTTTGGACATCCTTCTTGCATTAAGTTTTCTAATCTTACACAGATTTAACGAATAACTTCCACCTATGGAAACATTTCCATTTTCCCATTTTGACTATCACTTCTGAACAAGAGTTGCATCTTTTCAGAATATGTCAATATGGTCCTTCTAAAATTAACACTATATTTCCAACTGTCCATGAGTAACCAATCTTTGGTAAACCTCAGATTTTCCTCGACAATTGCTTAATCATTTTAGTCATATCCAGTTCTATTCCTTTTTCCCTCTTAATGCCTAGGCATTTGGAAAATTTAGAATGGATGAATATTATAACACATGTAATCGATCCTATATCCAAAGCATATGGGATACGGTTCATGATGTCTCACATAAAGACATGATAGTACACCAGTCTTTTACTATAATATTTCTATTTTTATTTGCCATGTTCTCATAATTCAAATTATGAAAAGGGATGTTGTAATCATAATCGAATTTTAGAACGCAAATAATGTAATCATGACTAAATTTTATTAAAGACTCACAATTTAAGCTTTTAAAATTTGAATTAAGTATAATTTTATCTCCCTTAATTAGAGCAAAAGAACTTTCCAAACCCTGCAACTTTGCAAATTGACACTTTTGTTTTCTATAATTAACATTGCTAACTTGCAACACCTAACATAATAATCATGCTCCCATTAACATGATAATTATTAGCATAACACTTATTGATCGATTGTGATATGGTTTTTGCTAATCATTAAGATGATCATAAAACATGATACTGAAGTACTCTCCCATCTTTTCAGATTGGAGAAACTTTTATCTTTCTGCCTAATTTGATTCTTCCCATTCGTCCTGCATACATTGAAACTTTTCCAATGTTTCAGAATTATACTTAAACTTATAAGCATAACCATATTTACTAAACTATAGTAAATCATGACGAATAACCTTATCGTTCTTTGTGGTGGACCTGATCAGCGCACAACCAAGTGTACCCGATCTCCTAGTCCTTCACTTGACTCACATATGCATGTGAACAAGGAATTAGTCTTAATTTCCCAAAGATGAAAATTCTCATTCATCATACAATACCAGTTGCATGATTCCAAGTTTCTATCCAACTGAAACTTGGGTGATGAAAATCTTTCCTTATTTGGTAAATTATGACACTACCACAAACGAAAGAATCAAATCTATTTTCCAATATTGCTATCAATGGAATTGTTGGGTCAAAATATGGTTTATACTTTGCTTTTCTAAGAAATTGTACTTTTCCGTAATTTTGTGGCTGTGTACGGCCGTACACAGGGTGTGCGGCTGTACACACGTGTACGGCTGGAGGTCCATATAAATAGATGTAATGGGTAGAGGAGTGTATAGCTAGTAGAGAGAAGAGAGCATATTGTAGAGAGAGAAACTAGAGAGAAGAAGAGTGTGTGTAAGTGTGTGTGAATCTTGTATTTGGATCTACATTCTAATCATCAAATAATACAAGATTCATCATCTTCTTCTTCTCCTTCTCTTCTTATTGTGATATGGCATCATCCGTTTGATTGGGATTCCGAACCATCAAACGGATCTGATTGATACACAAGCAGATTGGGGACTTACAATTGGTATCAGAGCTTGGATTGCATCAATCAATTTTGTCAGATCTGGAGCTTATTTGATCTTATTTTGAAAAGATTTTTGCGCTTTTGGATAGATCTCTGAAAATTAGGGGGGTTTGTTCTTCGCGTTTTTAATAAAAACGAGTTCTGGATCGAGTTTTGGAGCAAAAATGTTGAAAAACGTCGTTTTTTTCGCGATCTGATTGAAGGTGTGCGGCCAGTTGAAGGTGTACGGCTCGAAGTGTGCTGCCTCGGAGTGTACGGCTCGGTGTGCGGCTCAGAGTGTGCGGTTCGAACGTGTGCGGCTCGGACGTGTGCGGTCTCGGTGTGCGGCTCGGTCTCGTGTACGGTCCGATCCTCGCTTCCAACCTCGTCTTGTTCAGCAACAGCCTCGCAGCAGCGTTCATTAAAAAAAGAAAGGGGAAGTTGGGGGTGCCGGGGATCGAACTCAGATCTCCAGGTTCTTCAAATCAACGCCTTTCCAACTGATCTAGGTTACTAGATGATATATGCCTTCCAAACTTAATTCAAAAACAGTCGTTTCCGGTTCCCACTTTCGCATTTTTGACATTTTTAACCCCAAAATCAATTTCTTTTAATTTTAAATTCCATTTTCAACCCAAAAATTTTAGTTTTTAATTTTTGACTTTTAATTTAGACTTCTTACTTAAAATTTTGCCTTTGACTTTTAAAGTTTGACCTTTGACTTTAAACTTTGACTTTCTCGTTTAACCTTTAAATTTTCAAATTTAGCTTTTCGGTTTGACTTTTAAGTTTGACTTTTAGGGTTGACTTTTGAGGTTTATAGTCAAAGGGCATTTTTGATAAAAATGAGTTCCTCAAACATTCCGGTCAATGAAGTTTCTTGTTCTTAAACTTGCATTAAAACTATTAAATTTCTCCGAGATCAAATCGATTTATTAAAAAGAGAAAATGAGGACCTCAAATACGAAGGCTATACTCTTAGGAAAGGTCAGAAACCTCTGAAAGCTCAATTAGAGGCCAAGACTAAGGACTTTAGGAAATTACAAGAAGATTACAGCAACAAGTGTGAAAATTACGATCACATTAAGAAAAAACTTGTTGCTGTAACTGAAGAACTTGACGCTTTGAAAATTAAGTGTGGAAAAACAGATGTTAGTTTCAAAAATTATACTGTGTCAAGTAAGACAGTCGAGTCCTTATTTGAAAACCAATTAAAATTCAAAGATAATCAAAACAAGGGTCTAGGGTATGATAGTGTTCCCCCCCCCCCCCCTTTCAATCATAACTATACATCCATCCCTATGACACAGGAAGAAATTGACAGGGAGACACATCTTCAATATGGGAAACCTACTGTGGTTATGCCAGAAAAGGTTGAGGTGAACGTTTCTAATGATTCTGTTACAATGTGCAGGTAAAGTCACAGAAGATGAGAACAAGGAGAAAACAATTGAACAATCCAATGACTCAATTAAACTCTGTATCTGTTGCTTCGAACTCAGTTGCTTATGATCAACCTGCTGTTGAGAAATACAGGCCACCAAAACAAGCGAAACGGACGGCTTGTTGTAATTGTGCTTGTGGGAACAATAAGAGACAAGGCAAAGATACGCCATCAGGGGCAGGAAGAAACAACTTCACAGTGAAGAAAAAGACTTGTTTTCACTATGGAACACCTCGACACATTGCCAAAAATTGTCCTAATCGCGCATACGTTCCCTACTATGCACAAGGGTGGCAGAACGCGCCAAGAGGGAGATACTCCAAAAGAAACCCCTCAAGGTCGCGTTCAGACAATGGCGACTGGAACACGCAAAAGGCCAAGAATCAAACCCACAAGGCCAAGAATCTGAATCCCAAGGGAAAGAAGGGAATGCCGGCCAAGAATCCAAATCCAAGAGATGCTCTCGTGAAGCCAAAATCAAAGTCATCTCAACGGCCGACATCAAGATTAAAAGCAAGTACTGAGCCACCCATCAGATCGAAAAAGAAATGGGTTAAACCCAACTACAAATGGGTTCCAAAGGCTCACTCTCCCAAATCTTCTAACGATTCTAATATTTCTTCATCTTCTGTTTGTGATAAACAGGATATGTCATGGGAGAGAATACCGTGCAAGGATGAAAAAGGTCAACCCAGTTTCAAAATGGACTGGGTTCCAAAGACCAACTAATCCCGCTCTGTATTAGAGCAGCTATGGAGGCATATCATCAGACTTCGGTTTGGTGGTAGTGGCTGTTCCAGGCACATGATAGGGGACATCTCACAAATGTACAACATTCATAACTTTGTTTGGTAGTATGTGTCCTTTGCGGGAAAGGAAGAAAAGAAGGGATCACACATGGGGTTAGTGCTTAATGACATGAAGAATTTTCGGATCAGTTCTGAGATTACGCGTGCTGTTCTCAGACCTTCTGGATGCAAATTCAATCGGTGACTTACGGTTTGAGTTTTTCTTCTCTATACTCCTGAGTTTTTCTTAAGCTGATTCGCTTTAAAGACTAATTTTTGTTTTAGGATAGTTCAAATTTACGCATTTACATTCGTTTCTCTCCTATGCACAAATTTAGGGGGAGAAATAAAAACTAAACAAAAATTAGAAAATTTTAAAAAATCCAAAAACGCAAAAATCTTTTCAAAATAAGATCAAATAAGCTCCAGATCTGAAAAAATTGATTGATACAGGTGAAGCTGACTTGAAGATTATGTGACAGATTGCATTGAAGCCTCCTCAACCAATTTGCTGCTATCTTGTACCTGCTGAAGTGATCTAGAAGATTAGTTCTCTCTGATGTTCTCTCTGAAGATTCTCAAGCTGAAAGCGCCATCTTTCAAGAATCTCTACAAGAAGCCTCCTCACCCAATGTGCGTTTAGAGTCAAATTTTGAAGACAAGGCCAACTGCTCAAGATGAATTCATTCGTTGAAGATTCATCAAGTTCATCTTGAAGTTGTGACGAATTTGAAGATTAACGCTGAAGCCAAGCTCCAAATGAAGATCGACAAGAAGAGCCAACTACTTTTTAGGGGGAGCTTGTTGGGTCAATTAGAAAAGAAAGCTATAAACCAAGGGGGAGATTGTTGGGTCAAAATATGGTTTATACTTTGCTTTTCTAATAAAATGTACTTTTCCGTAATTTTGTGGCTGTGTACGGCCGCACACCCTATGTACGGCCGTACACAGGGTGTGCGGCTATACACACGTGTACGGCTGGAGGTCCATATAAATAGATGTAATGGGTAGAGGAGTGTATGGCTGGAGGTCCATATAAATAGATGCAAACCCGGTTTACGACCGTAAACTCTGTTTATGGCCGTAAACACTGTTTACGACCGTAAACCCTCCCCCACCTCCTGACCGTAAACTCACCCCTATATAAGGGATGAGTGGCCTCCATTTCTCACTTTACACACTCCAGAAGGCTTTCTCTCTCTACTCTCTCTCTCTACAAACTTCGATTTTTCTCAAAGATCCTCAAGAATGTAAATGATTCTTCACCTTGATTATGTTTCTATCTCATTTCTAGTGGCAAATCCATGTTCTTAGCTCATAAATCTCATCATTTTTCTAGATTTTCTCTCTCACCAAGAACACCAAGAACACACACTAGTGTTTTTGGGACTCTAACCACCCTTTCAAGCTTCTATTTCGTAAGTACTCTACCCTTAGCTTGTTGGATACAAGAATCACTTGTTAACATCTAGAAATCGTGACTAGAAGGGTGTTTACGGTCAAGGCAATCTCCCTTGACCGTAAACTCTATTTCAGTGGCACAAAGTTGCCATAACACCCTCCTAAACATAGAAACTAAGCTTAGAACACTTCCAGAAGACTAGAAAGGGCCTTGAAACACCGAAAATCGCACTTCTCGTTAAAGTGTTTACGACCGTAAACACTTGGACCGTAAACACCTTTTACGACCGTGAACACTTGGACCGTAAACACCTTTTATGACCGTAAACACCTGGACCATAAACCCATGGACCGTAAACCCCTTTTACGACCGTAAACTCATGGACCGTAAGCCCATGAACCGTAAACTCCTTTTTCGACCTTAAACTCCTCATTTTCAATCACATGTGATTCGAACACTTAGTTTTAAGTGTTTCCTAGTCCCTAAGGTGGTTTCCTTCCATAACGAATAGTGTTATGCCCTCACCTAATGTATATATATGAACTTCTTCATGCTAAATAGGATCCGTTTGTGTCCAAGGCTTTTATTGACACTCAAAAATTCCTAGCAACTTACACTCGGATCCCACGCCAATCTGTGAGTTCACACCCCTATACTTTTCCGAATTTTTCATGTTTTTCAAGGGGGGGAATACAAGCAAAAAGTACAAGGAAACTTGTGCTCAAATATATTATTTTGTTTAAAATAATTATATGTTCAGTATGCTTTTAACACAGAAAACTGTTTTACCACTCGATTAAGAAATCAACTCGTAGAAACAGTTTTCAAATCTAAAGCAAGGAACTTGTGAATCTTATCATAATATGTATTGTCTCATAAAGGATACATGCAAATCATAAACAGGATTTTCGTACTATTACTTGTAAATTCGTTAGGCTAAGTTTGAGACATGTCCTTGGTAACACTCCCCCAGATTCGTGAGTGGAGGACTACGACTTATAACCAGAATCTCTTGGAGGGAGAGCGTGACTATTGTGTATAGATCTGTACGGGACTGACTATCCCGCACCCTCGCTGCTAGCTACAGCGGAACCGTTAGGTTCAGGGGTGACAAAGTCTTAAAAAGATACTGGTCCCCGTTCGTGCCTTATCCAGTCAAAGTACGGTTATGGCACTCACAACTTAGGTAACGAGAATTTACTTTTCCAATATACTCCTCTGGGTCTAACCAGAGCTTCGAAAATACAGCTAATATACTCCTTTGGGTGTAACCAGAGCTTCGAAAATACGGCCAATATACTCCTTTGGGTGTAACCAGAGCTTCGAAAATACGGCTAATATACTCCTTTGGGTGTAACCAGAGCTTCGAAAAGAAAACTGCTGTCCGAGTATGGTAGATACTCGCGTATGTATAATCAACTATCAACCCTTAAGAAAATATGGGATTTTCTGGAATAACTTAATCTTTCATAAATAGTCTGTTTAATGTGTAACTAATGGATAATCAAAACTCTTTCATAAGAAAATATGGGATTTTTCTTGGGAAACAACTTTTCAAAGAATCTAGGAAACATTCCTTTCACCAGAATTAATCGCTTATGAACTCACCAGCTTTATGCTCATATTTTAAAACTGCTTGTATTCTCAGGGCATCAATAGGCAGGTACTTTTGCCAACTTTTGGAGAAGATGGAACATCCTGAAGTCACATCTTTTACTTTTGCTATATATACTGACATGTATAAACTATGTTTTTGAACAATGTAAATATTCTTATTATAATGTAATGGTTGTGTTTACTATGCTTTCTATGATACAACTGTTGTGATACTACGCATGACGTCCTCCGCCCCGGAACGTTTCTGCCTTCGGTTTCGGGGTGTGACAGATTGGTATCAGAGCTATTGTTTATAGTGAACTAAGTATACCGAACCTTACATGGTATACAACTATAAACACTAAGGGGCCTAAGTGCTCTGAACTAAAAGTATAATTTTAAAATATAAGTATTTTTACAAAGAGTATACAAGTATACCCGTATTCCAAAAACCGTGCCATAAGTAGAACAAAACAAAAGTATTTTGGATGTTGAACACTGCGGTTAAACCTTGGCAGTTATGTGATCATGTCTAGGGTCAATATAGCCTGATCAACTATATTTATTCGAGACATGACCAACATGTGCTTGGGAGTGACTTTGGTGTTGCAACAGGCCTAAAACTTACCCAGTATCCCTATAACTTAAAATACTATAGGAGTATTTTAAGTCAGAGCCGAATACTTAGTAGAAATTGATTCCAAGTGTTGCTACTCATTCCTCTTAGCGATAACTTACTTGCATCAGTAACCTTTCTTTGCTTATCGCTTAGTAGAACACTCTAATCATCATATTGAGATACATCTTGCTTTATATCTCTTGATTCGATTCCAGAGGACTTACCATCCTCTTCTTCCTGATTGTTTCTAGAACAAGATGCCTCCCCGAAAAAGACCTAACAGGAGGAATGACGACGCTCCACCACCAACACCGCCCCCTCAGTTCGATCCCGTTATGTTCCAAGCAGCTGTTACTGCTGCTGTGGCAGCCGCGATGTCACAGATGAACCCTGGCGGATCTGGTGGTCAGGGAGGTGGTATGCATCCCCAACATCATGAAGGTGGTCAGGGAAACCAGAAGGAGTGTTCCTATAAAGACTTCATGAATGCAAAACCCACATCCTTCGACGACAAAGGAGGTGTTATTGCCTTGACTCAATGGTTCGAAAAGATCGAGTCCTTTTCGAAATCTGTTCCTGTTCTGAGGTGAATAAAGTAAAATTCGCCGCTTGCACTTTCGCCAACAGGGCACTGACCTGGTGGAATGGTCGGGTCAAATCCCTAACCCTACCAGTGGCAAATGGTATGGGTTGGGACAACTTAAAAGAACTTATGATAGCTGAATACTGCCCACGGGGCGAGATGCAGAAACTAGAGCACGAACTCTGGAACTTAAGGATGAAGGAATCCGACATTACTGCCTACACTTCTAGGTTTGAAGACCTAGCGCTTCTTTGTCCGGGAATGGTCACCCCGGAAAGCAAAAAGATTGAAAGATACATATGGGGACTGACACAACCCACCAAAGGAAATGTCTTGGCTGCTAGGCCAAACACCTTTGACAGCGCTAAGTGTCTGGCGCAAACTCTCATAGATCACAGAGTTGATCTTGATAAAGTGTCAACCGCTCCTGAGCCAACTAAAGGGAGTGGTGAGAAAAGAAAGTTCTGGAAGCAGAGGAAGGGCCAGTCTTCACAGGAGCCCTCAAAGAAACAGCAAACGGTGGTAGTCCACGCTGCTACTACTCCTGCTGCTACTCCTGTAACTCAAGCACCTACCAATAGATATACTGGCACCCTCCCTTGGTGCAGTAAATGCAGTTATCATCATCGCATACCTAGCCCATGTCGTGAAATGCTCTGCAACAACTGTGGCAAGAAGGGTCACCTGACTCGAGACTGCAGAACACCAGTCCGATCAATCGATCAGGCCTCGGGAGCAGGCATTGGTCAAGCCTGTTACGGCTGTGGAGAGGTCGGGCACTACAAGAGAAATTGCCCCAAGGCAGCAACAACTGGCAACACCGGGAGAGTTCTGTCCATGGGTCAAGAAGAGGCAGTTGCAGACCCCACTGTTGTGACGGGTACGTTCCTCCTCGACAATTCTTATGCATGCATTCTTTTCGATTCTGGTGCGGAGAGAAGTTTTGTTAGCCATGCATTCAAACATCTTCTTAGGCGTAAACCTCAACCATTAACTGAAACATTTACCGTCGAGATGGCTAACGGTGAGAAAGAGAGCTCTAATGAGATATACGTAGGTTGTACTCTTACCTTAAACGATCATTCTTTTCCTATCGTCCTTATGCCAGTTTCCACAAAAAGCTTCGATGTCATCATCGACATGGATTGGTTGAGCCCCAATCATGCTGATATCCTTTGTTACGATAAAGCTATCCATCTCAATCTTTCCTCGGATGAAACTCTTGTAATCTACGGCGATAAACTCAGTTCAAACCTTCGCATCATTTCGTGCATGAAAGCCCAGAACTCCTGCGGAAGGAGTGTTATGCATTCCTAGCCCACGTCATTAACGAGAAGCAGGAAATTAAAGACCTCGAGAGCATCCCTGAAGTCTGCGATTTTCCCGATGTTTTCCCCGAAGACCTCCCGGGAATCCCTCCCGAACGCCAAGTCGAGTTTCGCATCGACTTAGTCCCCGGAGCTACCCCCATAGCTAAATCCCCATACCGATTAGCACCGGCAGAAATGCAGGAGTTACCTAGTCAGCTCAATGAACTGCTCAGCAAAGGATTCATCAGACCGAGTTCCTCACCCTGGGGAGCCCGATCTTATTTGTGAAAAAGAAGGATGGATCCTTTCGGATGTGCATTGACTATCGAGAGCTGAACAAGCTCACAGCCAAAAACCGTTACCCTCTTCCTCGAATCGACGATCTCTTCGACCAACTTCAAGGAGCCAGCTACTTCTCGAAAATAGACCTAAGATCAGGGTACCATCAGCTTAGAGTCCATGAGAATGATGTTCCCAAGACAGCATTTCGGACTCGATATGGTCACTACGAGTTCGTAGTAATGCCCATCGGTCTAACCAACGCACCGACAGTGTTCATGGACCTGATGAATCGGGTGTGCCGTCCTTTCCTGGACAAGTTCATTATCATATTCATCGACGATATACTTGTCTATTCCAGAAGTGAGGAGGACCACAGACAGCACTTGAAATTGGTGTTGGAAACCCTAAGGAAGGAGAAGCTTTACGCACAATTCTCCAAGTGCGAATTCTGGATTCGAAAAGTAACCTTCCTAGGTCACGTGGTAAGCGAGGAAGGCATACACGTGGACCCTTCCAAAATCAAAGCGAGAGAGAACTGGTCAGCACTGAAGACACCCACAGAAATTCGCCAATTCTTGGGTCTCGCTGGCTATTATCGCAGGTTTATTCAGAATATCTCCAGAATTTCCAAACCTTTAACCACTCTGACTCAGAAAGGCGTACCCTTTTGTTGGAGTGAAAAGCAAGACACTGCGTTCCAGACGTTGAAGCAGGCCCTATGCAGCGCACCTATCTTGTCTCTGCCCGAAGGGACGGAGGATTTCGTTGTTTACTACGATGCATCCAATCAGGGTTTGGGCTGTGTACTCATACAATAGGGAAAAGTTATTGCTTATGCCTCGAGATAGCTGAAAGTACACGAAGTCAACTACACAACACACGACCTGGAGTTGGGAGCAGTGGTCTTCGCATTGAAGATATGGAGACATTATCTCTACGGAACCAAGTACACTATCTTCACTGACCATAAAAGCCTACAGCACATTTTCGATCAGAAGGAGCTGAACATGCGACAACGGCGTTGGGTCGAGCTACTCAGCGATTACGAGTGCGAAATCCGCTACCATCCCGACAAGGCCAATATGGTGGCAGATGCCCTCAGCCGAAAAGAATACTCAGGTCGTAGAGTGAAGGCACTGACTATGACTATCCATTCCCACTTATCCGCGCAAATCAAGGAGGCTCAGCTGGAAGCCTTAAAACCAGAGAACATGCCGGGTGAAGCCTTAAGAGGAATGGGAAAGAACCTGGAGATCAAGGGAGACGAAGTCTTTTATTTCATGGACCGGATCTGGACCCCAAAGTTCGGTAGGTACAAAGAGGTTGTAATTTAACGAAGCTCACAACACTAAATACTCCGTTCACCCAGGTTCAGACAAGATGTACCTCGATCTCAAGAAACTATATTGGTGGCCGAACATGAAAGCAGAGATCGCTACCTTCGTGGGCAAGTGCCTGACTTGTGCCAAGGTGAAGGTCGAATATCAGAAACCCTCAGGTTTACTCCACCAGCCGGAGATACCTGAATGGAAGTGGGAGAGAATTACTATGGATTTTATCACCAAATTACCCAAGTCTCCGAGTGGGAACGACGCCATCTGGGTAATTGTCGACCGTCTGACTAAATCCGCCCACTTCCTACCGATCAAGGAAAGCTTCAAAATGGAGAGGCTCACGCGAATCTACATCCAAGAGATAGTTCGACTGCATGGTGTGCCTGTGTCCATTATCTCCGATCGAGATAGCAGGTTCACTTCGAGGTTCTGGTAGTCACTACAGAAAGCTCTTGGAACTAAGCTGGATATGAGCACAGCTTACCATCCTCACACTGATGGACAGAGTGAGAGAACAATTCAGACATTGGAAGATATGTTGAGAGCCTGCGTTATCGATTTCGGCGCGTCATGGGACACTTATCTTCCTTTGGTTGAATTTTCCTACAACAACAGCTACCATACTAGCATTAAGGTTGCACCTTTCGAAGCCCTCTGCGGTCGCAAGTGCAGATCCCCTCTATGCTGGGCTGAGGTGGGCGACACGCAGCTAGCTAAGGGACAAGTCACCGACAGCACTCTCACAGGTCCAGAAATCATCCGTGAAACCACCGAAAAGATCGTGCAAATCCGAGAACGACTTAAGGGCTCACAAGATAGACCGAAGAGCTACGCCGATAAACGACGAAAACCCTTGGAGTTCCAGGTTGGAAACCGTGTCCTACTAAAAGTCTCGCCCTGGAAAGGCATAATACGCTTCGGAAAGCGTGGAAAGCTAAACCCGAGGTACATAGGACCATTCTAGATCCTTGCTAGGATCGGTCCTGTAGCCTACAAACTTCGATTACCGCATGAACTTAGCAACATTCATCCTGTATTCCACGTTTCGAATCTTAAGAAATGTGTATCTGACGAAACCTTTACGATTCCTCTCGATGAGTTTGAAATCAACGAGAACCTGAACTTCGTGGATAGAGAGATCAAACGAACGAAACAGAGTCGCATCCCGATAGTGAAGGTTCGCTGGAATGCCAAGCGGGGACCTGAATTCACTTGGGAACGTGAAGATCAGATGAAACAGAAGTATCCACATATCTTTTCAAATCCATGATTTGTATTCTATGTTCGAATTTCGGGACGAAATTCCCTCTAACGGGGGAATAATGTGACAACCTGAAACTTTTCCGTTATCCTTACTAAATTTCCGTTAATCAAATTTGGATTCTTATCTAGTTCCGTCAAATTTGATAGTTTGGGAAGGACTTTACGTTTAAATAAATCTTTTCGAATTTATTTCCGTTCACGTTAGTATAATTTTTAGTCTAACGGAATATTCTAAACTCAGTTCGATCGACTTTCGTATTTGAAAACGAAGTTTTCTAAGTCGAAACATAGCATTCGGGCCAAACGACTCTTCAAAAGGAGTTTACGGCCGCAAACCCGGTTTACGACCGTAAACTCTGTTTACGGCCGTAAACACTGTTTACGACCGTAAACCCTCCCCCACCTCCTGACCGTAAACTCACCCCTATATAAGGGATGAGTGGCCTCCATTTCTCACTTTACACACCCCAGAAGGCTTTCTCTCTCTACTCTCTCTCTCTACAAACTTCGATTTTTCTCAAAGATCCTCAAGAATGTAAGTGATTCTTCACCTTGATTATGTTTCTATCTCATTTCTAGTGGCAAATCCATGTTCTTAGCTCATAAATCTCATCATTTTTCTAGATTTTCTCTCTCACCAAGAACACCAAGAACACACACTAGTGTTTTTGGGACTCTAACCACCCTTTCAAGCTTCTATTTCGTAAGTACTCTACCCTTAGCTTGTTGGATACAAGAATCACTTGTTAACATCTAGAAATCGTGACCAGAAGGGTGTTTACGGTCAAGGCAATCTCCCTTGACCGTAAACTCTATTTCAGTGGCACAAAGTTGCCACAACACCCTCCTAAACATAGAAACTAAGCTTAGAACACTTCCAGAAGACTAGAAAGGGCCTTGAAACACCGAAAATCGCACTTCTCGTCGAAGTGTTTACGGCCGTAAACACTTGGACCGTAAACCTTTTACGACCGTAAACACTTCGACCGTAAACACCTTTTACGACCGTAAACACCTGGACCGTAAACCCATGGACCGTAAACCCCTTTTATGACCGTAAACTCATGGACCGTAAGCCCATGAACCGTAAACTCCTTTTTCGACCTTAAACTCCCCATTTTCAATCACATGTGATTCGAACACTTAGTTTTAAGTGTTTCCTAGTCCCTAAGGTGGTTTCCTTCCATAACGAATAGTGTTATGCCCTCACCTAATGTATATATATGAACTTCTTCATGCTAAATAGGATCCGTTTGTGTCCAAGGCTTTTATTGACACTCAAAAATTCCTCGCAACTTACACTCGGATCCCACGTCAATCTGTGAGTTCATACCCCTATACTTCTCTGAATTTTTCATGTTTTTCAAGGGGGGAATACAAGCAAAAAGTACAAGGAAACTTGTGCTCAAATATATTATTTTGTTTAAAATAATTATATGTTCAGTATGCTTTTAACACAGAAAACCGTTTTACCACTCGATTAAGAAATCAACTCGTAGAAACTGTTTTCAAATCTAAAGCAAAGAACTTGTGAATCTTATCATAATATGTATTGTCTCATAAAGGATTCATGCAAATCATAAACAGGATTTTCATACTATTACTTGTAAATTCGTTAGGCTAAGTTTGAGACATGTCCTTGGTAACACCCCCCGGATTCGTGAGTGGAGGACTACGACTTATAACCAGAATCTTTTGGAGGGAGAGCGTGACTATTGTGTATAGATCTGTACGGGACTGACTATCCCGCACCCTCGCTGCTAGCTACAGCGGAAACGTTAGGTTCAGGGGTGACAAAGTCTTAAAAAGATACTGGCCCCCGTTCGTGCCTTATCCAGTCAAAGTACGGTTATGACACTCACAACTTAGGTAACGAAAATTTACTTTTCCAATATACTCCTCTGGGTGTAACCAGAGCTTCGAAAATACGGCTAATATACTCCTTTGGGTGTAACCAGAGCTTCGAAAATACGTCTAATATACTCCTTTGGGTGTAACCAGAGCTTCGAAAATACGGCTAATATACTCCTTTGGGTGTAACCAGAGCTTCGAAAAGAAAACTGCTGTCCGAGTATGGTAGATACTCGCGTATGGATAATCAACTATCAACCCTTAAGAAAATATGGGATTTTCTGGAATAACTTAATCTTTCATAAATAGTCTGTTTAATGTGTAACTAATGGATAATCAAAACTCTTTCATAAGAAAATATGCGATTTTTCTTGGGAAACAACTTTTCAAAGAATCAAGGAAACATTCCTTTCACCAGAATTAATCGCTTATGAACTCACCAGCTTTATGCTCATATTTTAAAACTGCTTGTATTCTCAGGGCATCAATAGGCAGGTACTTTTGCCAACTTTTGGAGAAGATGGAACATCCTGAAGTCACATCTTTTACTTTTGCTATATATACTGACATGTATAAACTATTTTTTTGAACAATGTAAATATTCTTATTATAATGTAATGGTTGTGTTTACTATGCTTACTATGATACAACTGTTGTGATACTATGCATGACGTCCTCCGCCCCGGAACGTTTCCACCTTCGGTTTCGGGGTGTGACAGATCACTAAATTAATTCGAAATTAATTCTTAATCAATACTAATAAAACATATGATTTCATATTAATATATTATAACTTATAATATATTAATAAATCGTATATAACCTTTCTCTCAAGAGTCCATCCTAACAAATTGTCCTGATGATATGCAACCCAAATGGACCATGCTACTCTCGGGTCGAGTACATACCAATAATAGTTATGGGCTTAGACATCTAATCCAACAAGAACATCCCACCACAATGCGGTGTCGATGGTTAAAGACATGTTTTGCAGCTGTTAGAGTTTATTTCGTTCCATTTCACTGGGAGATGGATTGGGAGCTCAAAGTTGGCAATTTAGGGGTCAAATCCATGCCAAGAGAATCTAGATATGTTGGGTTGTTATGATTTTCATCCTCTCAACATTAAGGTATTATTTCTCCACTTTTTGTGAAATTATTAGTTTCTGTAGATTGCTTGAATTAATCAACCTAGAGCTTGATTATGATGCAGATGAGAGTGTTTAGATGCTTTCATCAAGCTTATAAAGTGATTCCATGGTGGAATCAATTCAATGAGAGTTAGGGTTTAAAACCTTAACTAGTGATTAGTGAATTGATGCATTAGATGTAGATTATAATAAATTATGTAGTATGTGATGCTTAATTCATTTCTTGGAGTAGATTAAGATATAGAACATGTAAAGTTAGAAATACGATCCATTAAGTGGTCACTTTTACCATAAGATTAATTAAGCTCTTAATTGGCTAATATAAGTATTAAGAAACTTATATGTATTTATGAATAGGGCTAAGAGCAATGAAGATGGATCAAGATGCATCAATGGAAGAAAAGAGCCAAGAGTAGTTAGTGTTTAGTAACTATCAAGGTGATTTCTTACTCTCATTATCTCCATTGTTAATAATATATATATATATATATATATATATATATATATATATACACACACACACACATGTATGTATGTTGTATGTAAGAGTCATGCATCTGATCATGACAAAGAGAGAGAAAGAATAGGATTATATGTATTATAATTCTATGTAAGATTGTGCACTTGTGGTTATACATTTAAGATCATGTAGGTGAGCATGTATGTATAACCAAAGTATGTAGAGAAGTATGAGGAGAGAACAAGGGTATTTTGTGTAATACCCATAAGAGTATATAAAAATAAGAATATGATTATATGTATTATAGTCCTATGTATAAGTAGATGATGATGAGAAAATGTATATGTAGATACCTAAAATATAGTAGATAGAGATAGTGTATGATTATATATGTATATCTAGATATTAATGGTGTTATCTAAAATGGATATATGTTAATGAACATATATAACGATGAAGTAATTAATGAGTTAACTACTAGATCAGATATAGATGATCTCTTGATAAGATAAGAGATAGATTGTCCATGGGACAATAGTTCTGTGATGAGTCATATAAAAGATTTAGAGAAGAGTAGAAATATGATTCCTTTAGAAATAAGATAGACGTTGCTTCATGAATAAGAGTATGACGCCTTCAGGAATAAGAGTATGATTCCTTCGGGAATAAAAGTATGATTTATGTGGGAATGATATTATGTCCATGCAGGGAAAGAGATGATGATCCCTTTTGGGATGTAGATAGATGATTAATGCGGGAATATATATTGTGCATGGTTAAAGAAGATAGAGGAAAGGTTCCCTCAGTGGAACAAGACAAGAGAGTTATTTTAAGAAATTAGATGTAATCTATGTGGGATTAAGAGTAAGGAATATGTGAGGGATTCAAGAGAAGAAGAACGATTAAGGATCGTAATGGATCATTGGAGATGAGTGTACCCAAAAATGAAGTGGGAAGTTTTTCCCATTAGAAGATAAACAAGACTGTAGTATGAGATGGGACCATTGGGGTATAGATGAGAACATATTGTTGAGGCACTGGGGTTAAGAATATAGAGATGAGGAGTAAGAAGAGTATGATACAAGAATGCTAAGAGTAAGAGATATGTCAAGGGTAGAGTTAGAGATAAAGGAGAGCATGCATAGCGTATAGAGAAGAACAGAGAAAGTGTAAAAAAGATAGAGTGTATGGAAGAAAGAAAGAGGAAATAGATTATGTGTAGAGTATGAGATGAGCTTCAGAAGGGGCTAAGACAAGATAAGATGAGAGGATGATAAAAGGCTAAGAGAGAGTAAGATATGAGAAAAAAAGATTAGAAGAAGATAGAGTACGAGAATGAAAGAATAGAATGTTAAGGCATGAGAAGAGATAAAAGAAAATAAATAGATGAGATGAGAAAGAAAATAAGAGTAAAGATGAGAAAACATGAGGAATGATAAGAAGTAAAGGGAAAAGAGTAGAAACAATAAATGTGATAAGATGAGAAAGAATAGCAATGTATTTTATGAAAGAAATAGATTAGATTGCAGAGTAAGAGAAATAAGAGAATCAAAAAGAGTAGATGAACATGAAAACATATAATAAGATAACTCACTAGACCTTTGGACTGATTTAATAGATATTTTTAGGTTTTTGCAAGTCCAGGTAGCAGCCTTGGTACGTGAGAAGACTGATGCACCAGGACCTAGAATAGATTTCAATTCCTTGTTATTTCAATTTGTATGTAATATTTTTATTGTAAGCATGGGGTTTAAAGTTTTTTAAGTTTAGTAGAATTCCACATTTAGTAGATAAAACTCTGATAATAGCTTTAGATTTTATTTTATAAAATCCAGGTCGTTACAAAAAAAGTGTTATAACAATTTTAGTCTTTGATTCCTCTCGGGAGGTTGGAAGTTGATGAAGATGGAAAAATACTTAAAGGAGAGCTTCTATATAAGTATCCACCAAGCAAGATTAAACTACCACAAATGCTATTCTTCACTTGTATATATGTTGATCTTAAGCCTTCAGATTTCATAACAAATGAACCTTAAAGAGAAGCAATATATAAAACTATGAACTAGTTTTTGCATCAATCTCTTTCTTATATAGTCACACATCTGTAAGACACACCATACTTCCATTAACTGTGCAAGTAACATCATTTAAGAAGCTTGGATTTCAACAAAGTCAACAAACTAACTTCTCCCACTATTAGATTGGTTTACAGCTTTGAGGAGAGGGGATAGATTCTTATATGATATTTACCCAAGCTCATAAATAGATACTTATATATGAACTAAATGGTTACTCTAATTGCCTAAAAAGTTGTACACAACATTAATAATATATCATATGTTATTTACTACTTTTTTTTCTCTTTATTATTATTTCCTAGAAACAATAATTTCCAATATCATGGTAAAATATTATTTACGTAAAATAATGTTTTTCCAATTAAATACAAGTGTTTATAATATTTATTAATAATTAAATTGACCTATAGGATCATCTTTCATTAGAAAATATAATTTTATAATGACTCTTGGGCATTAAGTATTTCAACCTCCAAGTTGTATAAGACTCATCATAGATTGATATAGATAGTGGTGAACATCTAGCAACATTTCATTGCCCCTAATAACATACGACAAAAATTCCATTAATCAACCTCCAATTCCCAAAATCTCAAAGCTACAATTGATGCATAAGCTAAATTTATCAATTATCTGATTGTTACATACATCCGTTTGGACATGAGAATTAGATCACAATGAATCTCATTTGGTGTTCAACTTTGGGTAACGAACATTAGATGTCTATATCTCAAAACGTAAGAGGAAAAAATCTCATCTTGACTACATAATCCTCTTGCACAATTCACACCACACCTGATAATAGCCTTTATAACTGCCTGATTAAGGATCAACATTTCACGATATCAAAGCATAGTACTCCCTACACTTAAGTCCCATTATGTACCTAAGGTGTTATGGATACAAAAATAGTATATTTTATCAAGTATCACTCACAAATGCGATCCATGAGGTGATCTTGATGCGGATCAGTTCAATACTAGTTCTCTAACAAGTACATATGACTCTTGGTTACATGTTATTGCATACTTTCATTTTATGAGAATCAACCTATCCAATTCATATTAGTCATACTTTGTAATTGTTCCCAAAATTATAACTGACTATGAACTCTTAGAACAATTATATTATTCATGGATTAAATATGTTAATATAGAACACAACAAGTATTGATGCGAAGTTCAAATCACGATATATCAAAACAACATAATAGTTTTTGTAATGTTCCAATATCCAGATAATATATTCAAATCAATATGTCATTTCTAGAATAAGAAAGTCGTACAACATAAGCTTGAAACTTCATGCTTAATTTAAAGGAAAGACTTTATTAATGGGTTAGGCTAAATTTAATTTTTGTGAATTCTACGAATACGATTATCTCCATATTTAACTTTATTCTAAGTACAGTTAAATATCTTGGATAATAGGATTTATGTTATGATGTAATTTAGAGTCTCTTAGCTTGATTAAGTATACTCTTGAAGTCACAAAACATTTCTAGGTTATCCCTGGATGGAAGGACCGAACTTAGTTTTTTAATGAACTCATTCATCTAATCATGTTTGATTGCATCTTATAAATTAGCACTACATTCTTGTTTTGTAGTAGATTGTGCAATTATGTTTTTCTTAGACCTCCATGTGACAACCCGAAAATTTTATTCTGTACGCTTGGTCAACTTTATCAACATTGAACTTGATTTTCGTTACCTTTTAACGCCGTTTAAGAGTTCGTTTAAATGTTCTAAGCTTGAGTACAGCCGGGAATGAGATTAGGAATGAGTCAACAAGTCGTATAGAGGCTAAACCGGGCCATACACCCTCTTGGGAGGTTTGTACGGCCGCACACATGGGTGTACGGCCACACACCCATTTTCCAGCCGCACACTCATCCCTATATATATAGGGTGACCCCCTTCACTCATTCCTTTCTTTTGGCTGCACTCTACTTTCTCTCTCTACTTTCTCTCTCTAGAAACTTCATCCAAGAACACTCTAAGGGCCTCAAAAACGTGAAGTACTCCGTCATTCAGCTTGTTATACTGGTAAGACACCTTGATCTAAGCCTAAAACTCTTCATGTTCTTCGTGTTCTTCATCACTTGAAGGTGTACGGCCGCACACCTTCATAAGGTGTCCGTACACACCTCAAAGACCCTCCAAAGTGAGAGTTTGACCCCCTATCTTCTAGTTGGACTTGGTTTGAACCTTAAAACACTGGAAAATCGACTTTTGGAGCATAAATGAAGAGTGTACAGTCGCACACCCCTGTGTACGGCCGCATACACACTCTGTACGGCCGCACACTCCTGTGTGCAACCGCACACACATCCTGGCCGCACACCCTGGCCGCACACACACTCTAATGGCCATACACCTCCCTCGTTCGATCATTTATGGCTCCGACACTTAGTTCAAGCATTTCCAAGTCTTTAGGGTGGTTTCCCGTCATATTTTATCATGGAATACCTTAATCTAATACATATATGTGTTAATATATGTTAATAGGATCCACTTGCGTACGAAAAATCAGTTGACACTCAGCACTCGTAACCGATCGTACACCCGAATCCTACGTTAAACTGTGAGTTCATACCCCTACGCTTTTATAAGTTTTTATAACGTTTTTAGGGGGGAATACAAGCCAAACATAAAGGTTTTCACAACTTAAAAACTAATGCAATTACAATGGTTTTACGTTAAACATTTAGATACTTTATCCCTTTTGTAAAATACGAAGCATAAGGGGCGTTTTCTAAACATAATTGCATAGTTGTCAGAGCAGTGCATAAACACAACTTACCAGTCAAACTATAATAGGTATAGTTTGGGGATTTCATTACCAGTTTTACAGAATCAAACTCCATGCAATGTCAAACATATAAACTATGACGGATTTAGTTTATTCATACAGATAACAAGAGTATCTTACTAAATAATTATTTTGTTTATAATTATTTATACTCTACAACGTATACAACGATTTCGAACTCGAGAACAACCGAACTATATGTAAACTAGTTAATATAGGATTGTGAGATCTATCTTTGTTATGCCCTTCGGGGTACCAATAAATCCTCCCCGGTAGTATAACCAGCGTCTCCTGGAGGGAGAGCGTGGAATTTGTGAATAGATCTATTCGGGACCGACAATCCCACACTTGAACTATTAGCTATAGTTAGGCGGGCACGTCTGGGGTGATAAATTTTGTAATCGTACGATGCATGAAGAAACGTCAAGGAGGTCACGGGTCATATTAGTATGGTTATACGACTCACAATAAGTATAAACTAACCTTTGTTTACGAGATTTCTTTCTTCAATAGTTTTATTTAATTAATAAAACTACTTATCTACTTATTGAAGGATACTCCAAGGATCCAACTCTTGGTTTTATTTGAGTAATAAAACTACTATTCATACTGGAGGTAACCAGGGTTTTCAAACGAAACATACTTTTCATACAGTAATCTACAAACATGTTAGAAAATATGGGATTTTCTAAGAAAGCATGCATACATAATTCATAACTTGATATCAAAGGTTTTAGTCACGAATGATACTTACTTATGATAAAAAGAAATCAATTTTACAAATTCAGTGACTAGTTTTCAATACAAAAACATGCTTATGAACTCACCAGCTTTATGCTAATACGTTTTCAAAAACACTTGTATTCTCAGGACAACAATAGATAGGTACCCGTGCCAGCCTTTGGAGAAGACGGAGAAATTTTGGAGTCTCGTCTTTATCTTTTGCTACTTTCGAATATACTGACATGTACAAACTATGTTTTCAAACATATGTAAATCTTCATATTGTAATGTAATGGTTGTGTTTACTTTGATTGCTATGATACGATTGTTGTGATACTACGCATGAAGTCACCCGCCCCCGGACGTTTCCGCCGTCCGTTCTGACGGTTCGGGGGTGTGACAGATTGGTATCAGAGCTATTTTTTTATAGTGAACTAAGTATACCGAACCTTACATGGTATACAATTATAAACACTAAGGGGCTGAAGTGCTCTGAACTAAAAGTATGTTTTTAAAATATAAGTATTTTTACGAAAAGTATACAAGTATACCTACATACCAGAAACAATATTATGGGTAGAACAAAACAAAAGTATTTGGATGTTGGTCACTGCGGTTAAACATGGGTAGTTATGTAATCATGTCTAGGGTCAATATAGACTGATCAACTATATTCATTCGAGACATGACCAACATGTACTTGGGAGTGACTGTGGGGTTACAGCAGGCCTAAAACTTACCAAGTATCCATACAACAGGACGTCGATAGAACAAATCAGACAACCTAAAATACTATAGGAGTATTTTATTAGAGTCAAATTCATTGCAGAGATTCTCTTCCAAGTGTTACTACTCATTCGTTTTAGCGATAACTTATTTGCATTGGTAGCTTTTCCTTGTTTATCGCTTAGTAGAACACTCTAGCTATCATAGTGAGATCTATATTGCTTCATATCTCTTGATTCGATTCCAGAGGACTTACCATCCTCTTCTTCCTGGTTGTTTCTAGAACAAGATGCCTCCCCGACGAAGACCCATCAGAAGGAACAACAACACACCACCACCACCGCCACCTCCTCAGTTCGATCCTGCCATGTTCCAGGCAACTGTTACGGCTGATGTGGCTGCTGCAATGTCACAGATTAATCCTGGCGGAGCTGGCGGGTCGGGAGGTGGTACTCATCTCCAAAATCCTGAAGGGAGTCAAGGGCACCAGAAGGAGTGCTCCTATAAAGACTTCATGACTGTGAAACCCACATCCTTCGACGACAATGGAGGTGTTATTGCCCTGAATCGATGGTTCGAGAAGATCGAGTCTATCTTCGAAATTTGTTCCTATTCTGAAGCTAAAAGGTGAAATTTGCCGCTTGCACTTTCACCAACAGAGCATTGACCTGGTGGAATGGTCGTGTCAAATCTTTAACTCTGCCAATAGAAAATGTTATGGGTTGGGAGAGCTTGAAGGAGCTCATGCTGGGTGAGTACTGCCCACGAGGCGAAATGCAGAAATTGGAGCACGAACTCTGGACCCAAAAGATGAAGGGTTCCGATATTGCTGCCTACACTTCTAGGTTTGAAGACCTTGCACTTCTTTACCCGGGAATGGTCACCCCAGAGAGCAAGAAGATTGAAAGATATATCGGGGGATTGACGCCCCCAACTCAAGGGAATGTCTTGGCCGCCAGGCCAAACACTTTTGACAGTGCCAAGTGTTTGGTACAGACACTCATAGATCACGGCGTTGATCTCGATAATGTGACAACCAATCCTAACCCAGCAAAGGGGAGTGGTGAGAAAAGAAAGTTCTGGAAGCAGCGAAAGGGCCAGCCTTCACAGGAGCCCTCCAAGAAACAACATACGGTGGCAGTTCACGCTGCTACTACTCCTACCGTTGCTCCTGCAACTCAAGCACCTACCAGTGGATATAATGGTACCCTCCCTTGGAGCAGCAAATGCAACTATCATCATCGCATCCCCGACGCATGCCGTGAAACGCTCTGCAACAACTGTGGCAAGAAGGGTCACATGGCTCAAAGCTGCAGAACACCAGTCCAACCAACCAATCAGGCCTCTGGAGCAGGTGTCGGTAAAGCCTGTTATGGCTTAGGGGAAGTCGGGCATTTCAGGAGAAACTGTCCCAAAGCAGCAACGACCGACAACACAGGGAAAGTTCTATCCATGGGGCAAGAGGAGGCAGTTGCTGACCTACCATTGTTACGGGTACGTTCCTCCTTGAAAATTCTTATGCATACATTCTTTTCGATTCTGGTGCGGAGAGGAGTTTTGTTAGCCATGCATTCAAACATCTAATCAAATGTAAATCGCAACCTTTAACCGAAACGTTCACCGTCGAGATGGCTAACGGAGAGAAAGAAAGCGCGAACGACATATTCATAGGTTGTAATCTTACATTAGGCAATCATTCCTTTACTATCGATCTTATGCCTGTATCTATTAAGAGTTTCGATGTCATTATCAGTATGGATTGGTTGAGCCCCAATCATGCTGATATCCTTTGTTTCGAAAAAGCCATTCGTTTCAATCTTCCCTCTGGCGAAGCTCTCATGATCTATGGCGATAAACTCAGTTCAAACCTCCGCATCATTTCGTGCATTAAAGCCCAGAAACTTCTGCGAAAGGAATGTCATGCATTCCTAGCTCATGTCATTAACAAGAAGCAGGAAGTTAAAGACCTCGAGAGCATCCCCGACGTCTGCAACTTCCCTGATGTCTTTCCCGAAGAGCTTCTGGGAATTCCTGCCGAACGCCAAGTCGAGTTTTGCATCGACTTAATCCCCGGAGCTACCCCCGTAGCTAAGTCCCCTTATCGCTTAGCGCCAGCAGAAATGCAGGAGTTATCTAGTCAGCTGTATGAGCTGCTCAGCAAAGGATTCATCAGACCGAGTTCCTCACCCTGGTGAGCCCCGATCTTGTTCGTGAGAAAGAAGGATGGATCCTTCCGGATGTGTATTGACTATCATGAACTGAACAAACTCACCGTTAAGAACCGTTACCATCTTCCTTGAATGGATGACCTCTTCGATCAACTTCAAGGAGCCAGCTACTTCTTCAAAATAGACCTAAGATCAGGGTATCATCAACTGCGAGTCCACGAGAGTGATGTTCCTAAGACAACATTTCAGACTTGGTATGGTCACTACGAATTTGTAGTAATGCCCTTCGGTCTAACCAACGCACCGACAGTATTCATGGACCTGATGAATTAGGAGTGCCGTTCTTTCCTAGACAAGTTCGTAATCGTGTTCATCGACGATATACTTGTCTATTCCCGAAGTGAGGAAGAACACCAACAACACTTGAGATTGGTGCTGGAAACTCTAAGGGCGGAGAAGCTGTACACGAAATTCTCCAAGTGCGAATTTTGGATTCGAAAAGTAACCTTCCTAGGTCACGTGGTAAGCGAGGAGGGCATACACGTGGACCCTTCCAAAATCGAGGCGATAAAGAACTAGTCAGCACCGAAGACGCCCACAGAAATCCGTCAATTCTTGGGTCTAGCTGGCTATTATCGCAGATTTATCCAAAATTTTTCCAGAATTGCCAAACCCCTAACCACTCTGACTCAAAAAGGCGTACCCTTTTGTTGGAGTGAAAGGCAAGACACTGCGTTCCAAACGTTGAACCAGGCCCTGTGCAGCGCACCTATCTTGTCTCTGCCTGAAGGAACGGAGGACTTCGTTGTCTACTGTGATGCATCCAATCAAGGCCTAGGCTGTGTGCTCATGCAACGGGGAAAAGTCATTGCTTATGCCTCCAGACAGCTGAAAGCACACGAAGTCAACTACACAACGCACAACCTGGAATTGGGAGCAGTGGTCTTCGTATTGAAGATATGGAGACATTATCTCTACGGAACCAAGTGCACTATCTTCACTGATCATAAAAGCCTGCAGCACATGAGACAACGGTGATGGGTAGAACTACTCAGCGATTATGAGTGCGAAATACGCTACCATCCCGGCAAAGCCAATGTGGTGGCAGATGCCCTTAGCCGGAAGGAATGCTCAGGTCGTAGAGTAAAGGCATTGACCATGACTATCCATTCCCATTTATCCGTGCAAATCAAAGAGGCTCAGCTGGAAGCCTTAAAACCAGAGAACATACCGGATGAAGCCTTGAGAGGAATGGAAAAGAACCTAGAGATCAAGGGAGACGGAGTCTATTATTTCATGAACCAGATCTGGACACCAAGGTTCGGTGGTTATAGAGAGGTTGTCATGAACGAAGCTCACAGGACCAGATACTCCATTCATCCAGGTTCGGGTAAGATGTACCTCGATCTCAAGAAGTTGTATTGGTGACCTAACATGAAAGCAGAGATCGCTATCTTCGTGGGCAAGTGCCTGACTTGCGCCAAGGTGAAGGTCGAATACCAGAAGCCCTCAGGTCTACTCCAGCAGCCAGATATACCTGAGTGGAAGTGAGAAAGGATTACTATGGATTTTATCACCAAATTACCCAAATCTCCGAGTGGGTATGACACCATCTGGGTAAAAGTCGATCGATTGACGAAATCCGCTCACTTCCTACCAATCAAAGAAACTTTCAAAATGGAGAGACTCACGCGAATCTACATCCAAGAGATAGTCCGACTGCACGGTGTGCCTGTGTCCATTATCTCCGATCGAGATAGTAGGTTCACCTCGAGATTTTGGCAGTCCCTACAGAAAGCTCTTGGAACTAAGCTGGATATGAGCACAGCTTATCATCCGCAGACAGATGGAAGACATGTTGAGAGCATGTGTCATTGACTTCGGTAAGTCGCGGGACACCCATTTGCCATTGGTCGAGTTTTCCTACAACAACAGTTACCACACCAGCATCAAGGCTGCGCCTTTCGAAGCCCTCTATGGCCGCAAGTGCAGATCCCCTCTCGGCTGGGCGGAGGTAGGCGGCACGCAGCTAGCCAAGGGGCAAGTCCCTGACAGCACTCTCACTGGCCCAAAAATCATCCGCGAAACCACAGAAAAGATCATACAAATCCAAGAACGACTGAAGGCCTCACGAGATAGACAAAAGAGCTACGCCGATAAACGAAGAAAACCCTTGGAGTTCCAGGTTGGAGACCGTGTCCTGCTAAAGGTCTCACCCTGGAAAGGCATGATACGCTTTGGAAAGCGTGGAAAGCTAAATTCGTGGTACATAGGACCATTCGAGATCCTCCCTAGGATCGGTCCCGTAGCCTACAAACTCCGTTTACCTCAAGAGCTTAGTAACATACATCCCGTCTTCCACGTCTCGAATCTTAAAAGGTGTTTATCCGACGAGACTCTTACTATTCCCCTCAATGAAATTGAAATCAACAAGAACCTCACCTTTGTGGAAGAGCCAATCGAAATCATGGACTGGGAGGTCAAGCGAACAAAGCAGAGTCGCATCCCGATAGTGAAGGTTCGCTGGAATGCCAAGCGTGCACCTGAATTCACTTGGGAGCGCGAGGATTCAATGAAACAGAAGTACCCCCACCTTTTTCCAAATCCATGATTTGCAATCTATTTTCGAATTTCGGGACGAAATTCCCTCTAACGGGGGGATGATGTGACAACCCGAAACTTTTATTCTGTATGCTTGGTCAACTTTATTAACATTGAACTTGATTTCTGTTACCTTTTAATGCCGTTTAAGAGTTCCTTTAAGTGTTCTAAGCTTGAGTACAGCCAGGAATGAGATTAGGAATGAGTCAACAAGTCGTATAGAGGCTAAACCGGGCCATACACCCTCTTGGGAGGTGTGTACGGCCGCACACATGGGTGTGCAACCGCACACCCATCTTCCAGCCGCACACTCATCCCTATATACATAGGGTGACCCCCTTCACTCATTCCTTTCTTTTGGCTGCACTCTACTTTCTCTCTGATGAATCAAAGAATCGAGTAATGAATTAATCAGAGTATGAATTCAAGTAAGAATGCGAGATTTGAACACAGGATGTAAATATGATCTTGTTATGCTCTATTACGCTTTCGAATTCTTTACAAAGTACAATAGACAA
This sequence comes from Lactuca virosa, assembly GCF_052849685.1. Lineage (NCBI taxonomy): Eukaryota > Viridiplantae > Streptophyta > Magnoliopsida > Asterales > Asteraceae > Lactuca > Lactuca virosa. The sequence goes on from NC_136429.1 coordinate 265,048,539, forward strand.
GTCTGTAAAAGTTTTTTTTCTAACTCTAGTAAATAACCCTAATTATAGGGAACTGAAATCGTACAAAAAATATACCAAGGCATTGACTCTAAAGCTTCGAATAAAAGCACCCTAGTAAAATACATTACTAAACATTCGAAGAGTCCAAAACATACTTCGACTAATTACAACAATTCGACCCTTACAATCTCCCCCTTTGTAATCATAGTCGAAGTCTTCAATTTGTAAGAAGTGTGATGGAATACAGCAACACTCTTCGAATCTCTGTGTACTAGGAAATAATCTTCTTCAACTCTTTCTTATCACCTTAATTGTTCTTCTTGCAATGATTCATACGAACAATTAAATTCGTATACTGAGACGTTGAATATCTCTCCACTTCGCTTGCCTGGAATAAGAATCGTTTAGCTTTTCCAGCTTTGTCTTTTCCTGCGAAGACCATTCCGAAAGGCTTCAGGCAAATTTCACAATCAGCATATTTCTTCAATTCCGCCTGAGTCTTCGTTGGAGCCATCGGTGCTTTTATTTCCATTCCTTTGGCAGTAACTAATTCCACATCTGTTAGTGCTAAGCACTCATAATAGTTTTCGATAAAAATCTTGATGTGAGCAACTCCAAGCTTAAATTCATCCGGTTCAGTGTTTTGAAGGAATGAAAATGATTTGTCTTTTAAAAGCAATGATACTTGTATAAGATCATACAAGTTCATCAACGGAAAATCAGCAATCGTAAATTCGCAAATCTTTCCATTTGCCCTGGCAACCACATACTTAACATTCTGGATTGTGTTTTCGAAAATCACATCCTTTTTCATACTAATCACTTTCTTGATTTTAATCAATGACCACACATCCTCAGGGGCTTTTCCAAGAACAACATGAAAACGAATTTTCATGTGTGTACCTTCATCCTTATCTTTAAAATTCCCTTCTGCTTTGAACTGAGGCATGATAAACATCATTTCATTTATCGGAAATTCCAGCTGGCTTGCATCAGTATTCGTGACCAAATAACTTTGTTTTGGTTTCTTCTTAAATGAATACATGTGATTATACGCTACCTTGGCCTCGATTGTTTCGTAATTATAATGTTTGGTAGGATCACCTTTGTCCATTCCCTTCGGATCACCAGCACGCTGAGCCATAATGCTTTGAATCACTCTCAGTTTTTCGATTTCAGCTTCTGCTGCAGCCTTCTTTTCTTCTTTTGACAATTCCACTACAATCGATTTTCCTTTATCTTTCAATGCTGGATTGGCAATTGCCTCTTTTGATTTTGAACCACTTTCACCAGTCTCTGTGGATTTACCAATTATAATTCCTTTCGAAATAGGTCTTGTAATAGGTAATGTTGTTACGACTGTTGAAGTCACCATCTCAGCAGAAACTATCACTGGCTTTGTTGTTGGAATCTTCGAAGAAAATACTTTTCCCACAACTTTCGCATCCTCTCCACTAGTCTTCGACTCACTAGTTTTTCTTTCTCCCCCTTGCACCCCTGTGAAAACAGGTGGGGCATTCGTTGTTGGAAGAAGACTTGATATGCGAAAGAGAGGAGCAAGTTGTTTGTTCATAATTGCTTCGAAGTGGACAAACTTTTGTGACAAAAATTCAGGTGTAATCAAGGAAGAAGACACCGACCTGTCAGAAATTTCTTTTAACTCCTTGAGTAAAGTAATCACTTCCTTAAAGTTTGTACTTTCGGTTGATGAAATTTGAGTAAGTTGTGGACTCAAACTTTCATATAATTTGACTGACAACGTCACAAATTATATCAACCTTTTGATTCAATGATGCATAGTCTTGTTGAACAGTAGCTATTTCTCTTTTCATATCTTCACGAAGTTCGTGAATTTGCAAGTTTACATCCTCTCGAACTTTCTTCACATCTTGAATAAAAAGAACATGTATTTCCTTTGCAATATTCTTCAACTCTTTCAGATCACCAGCAAATTTCGAATTTTGAGAATTGATTCAAATTTCATTGGTTTGATCATTGAGATCAACTTTCTCCAAAATTCGTGATTCAGAGTCTGTGAGCATTCCAGATACTTTGCTCACAACTCTGGCTTCGAACATCTTCAACATCGAATCAATCTCCAAGCTTGAAACAGATGAACCACCCCCCAGATCAGCTTGATATTGAATTATCGAATTCAACTTCTGATTTAGGATTTAAAATTGTTTTATGGTCATCAGCATATGATCTGGAAACTGCTCTTCTTCTTCCTGGAATTCCAATTCCTCATACATACCTCCAAACCCCTCATTACCAGTTTCTGTCTCCATAAAAATAGTTTCTTGAACAGGTGAAGTTGGTTTAGGTGGTTCAGTAGATTGTGAAGAAAAAATAGAAGTAAAGGGTTGATCAAGAATGTGTTCGAATGTTGGAGAATTAGTGGTTGAAGTAAGAGGAGTAGTAGATGTTGGTAATGAAACAATGCTTTCGAAAGGAGCAGAAGTAGATGGACCTTTAGAGTCAGTTTTCGAACCTCCTTCACCCATAATGACATTTGCATCCGTATCAGATACGTATGCAGGGATGCCTGAAGTTCGAACCGCCTCAGGAACTGATTTGGCAATCGAATCTTCGGGCGGTATGACAACTGTCTTCTTAGGAGTGGAACTTTCTTTGAGAAGAGTAAACTCTGGGGTTTCTGGAATTCTTTCACCATCATCTTCTGTTGACTCAGTAGAGATTACAAGTTTTCGGGTCTTCTTCTTCTTTTTCTTTGACAAACGCTTTGCCATATCCTCAGCCCTTCCTTTCTTGGACACCGGAGAAATAGGTGCGGGCACTTCTCTAATTAAAACGCCTTGATGAGTGATTTGAGGTTTTCGAACCACTTTTTGTGTAGGAGACTTGCGTTTATGGGTTGATTTCATTTTGATTCTTCGAAACATTCCAGTCTTCGAAGGAATGATGACATTCTCTTGTATTTCTTCAAGAATAGGCTCAATCACTTGAGTCTCAGCAACTGATATTTCAACAGTTTCAGGCTTCTTCTTTGGAGATTTCGAAGATTTTGACTCAGTTTCATTCTTCTTTGTCTTCTTGGATTTTGTATCATCTCTATCCAGTAGTTTGCCAGTTTCAATTGTAGAATCGATGGTCTGCAAATATGCCACCAAGACAGAGTTCAAAGGATCAACTCTTTTAAGGATAGCATCTGGAATACGAGCAACTTATGGAAAAACTTCAGCACTATCTGTGACATCCTTCGGATAGTGGTATGATTGAAAAACTGCTTTGTCTTCATCATTGGGTACCAAAATCCCTTCCTTATTGTAAAAGTATTGCAAAATGAAACTCCATTATCTTGCACACGAAATACCATGAATAGCATTCGTGTGTTCTACGCCATTTTGGAATTCCTTCCACAACTGTGTAGAATAATCCACTTGAAGATCATAATAGATGCCAGCAACCATGACATAAACCTCCATTATTCCTTTATAAAGAGCAGCTGATCTTCCAGTCAAACATCGTAGAAAAATACCAAATAAGAAATTCCATAGTCGTGGAAGACCAGACTTCTTAAAATCACTAATCTTGGACAGTGGTGGCTGATATCCCATTTCATTAAACATGTGAACGATTTGTGGAAAAGTAAATGAAACATATGGAGGCAAATTTGGAATATCAAGAATTTGGCAGAAGAGTTTCTTGGTTAGCCTGACCTTTTTGTCGTTCACCAGATGAAAAGTAATCGTATAAGATGCTTTGTTGTAAGTCGCAGTTGATCCTTCTTGAGAAAGCCAGGACAATGGAACAGAGAAAGAATTGAACATCGCCTTAGCCAAAACAGAGTTCTTCAAGGCAACTATTAGCATCTTCAATTCTTCCGGGTACTGAGAAACATCACCCTCCAAGTAATAGTTTGTTGCTTGAATCTTCATTATGGGTAATGAAGAGGCATCTTCAGTGGTATGAGAATCAACATGAGAAGAAGTCGCCATTGTTAGGGTTTGAAGATGATGATGAACAGAGAATTTGGGAAATTTGCTTTTTGAACGCGTAAACTGACAATGAACCCTTGAATTCCCTTTTATATGTAACCCTTAATTTTGAATTTGAAGCGGGATATGTATTTAATGATATCCGACGTGGCACCTTGAAAATCGGACCATTACTGCGTAAAAGTAGCCATGCGTCAAAAAGTAGCTGTCACATCGCCTTGAAAAACGGACATAATACCATACGTCATTTATAAACAGCCTGTCTTGTTTTCCCCAAGAATATTGTAACCGTCAGAACCCTTCGAATGGAAGTAAGGCTCTTTCACTTTTGGGATGAAAAGCGAAGTCATACGCCAGAAGTTCGAAATCATCAGCCTGAGTTGGTATTACTTAGAGCCTCAAGGATTTCGTGAGTGCAGTGTGCCAAAGAATATAGACGAGAAACAAAGATAAGAAAAATATGGGATATTGTGATGTCAAACTATTGACACAAAAGCAGATGAAATCCTGGGCAAAGATTACTTCATTAATCATTAAGAGAAATGATCAATAGCTTGTGTGGGTTCCCGTGAATTACAATCGAATATTTGTTGATAAGTATCGAAGGGATTCTTTTATAATGCTTCGTGGATAGTTCAAAAATTTCGTTACATATCATCCTAAACATAAGGTGAGAAATTGTAAAAGAAATTACTTGTTTGACCAGTGTAGTCAGTGACACATTGATTTAGATAAAATTTTGAAATGAAAAGGACATTCGAATGAAACACACACGAAAATCATATTCAAAAAAAAAATTTATGTGCTGGATCTTGTTGGGTGACAAACATCGTGGGTTTCGAATGCTTGATCAAGACCACTCATTCGAAATGAATATGATTTGGAGTTTCGAATTTTCGTACAGAAACAAAAGTTTCGTGAAAATCTGGAGCTTAGTTCCCCGTCAATTCCTTAAAAAGGTAATGATTAATGGGTTTCACTTTCATCAAGGTCTCATGATGTCAGATCATAAACACAGATTTTTGATATGTCTAAGTCTCGATTGGTTTGATCAGAGACCTCTCGGACATATGTCTTCGTGTGTGATCGTGTAAGAACTTTATGGTTGAAAAAGATTGATACAAGACACGAAAAGTACCTCTGTTATATTTGGACCAAACAGTAAACTCTTAACTCATTTTGAGAAGAGTAAGGTAGCTCAGAGAGTAATGTGAATATAAGCCTGATTGGGAAGAGAACTTCGTATGAATAATTTCATTAAGGCTTTCGTACACACACATTGAGTCATGGAGGCTTTGGTCAACATACAGCAGCATACTTCTAGGGACAACCTAACTAGTTCGAATGATGACAAATTTATCGATTCATACGAAAAAAGTACCTGACCCTAGTACTGCAAGCATAATCCCCTCTGTATGTTCATAATAATCTGCAACAAAATACTAAAAAGAAATAAGAATCAAAATATTTTTGTTGTTTTGATTTTTCAAAAATAAAGACAAAACAAACGAAAATCTTTTTGGATTTTTGAATTTTCGAAAATTAAATGACAAGAAAAAAACAAATGAAAATCTTTTTGGATTTTTGAATTTTCGAAAATTAAATGACAAGACAAAAACAAATGAAAATCTTTTTGGATTTTTGAATTTTCGAAAATTAAATGACAAAAATAAAAGAAAATCTTTTTGGATTTTTGATTTTTCGAAAATTTAAAATATACTATACTTGTGACAAAAACACGAAATTATATCATCCCCTTATAAGTGACAAATGTACGAATTCGAAGGAGTCGAAGCATTGACTATGAACAGTAACCTCTGAATCAACCCTTAAAATAAGTAACAAATGTGCGAATTCGAAGGGGTCGAAGCATTGACTATGAACAGTAACCTCTGAATGCTGAATGACTTTGCATTGTCTTTTATTCAGCGCCTCTGATTCATTCCTGGTCAACCATCATTCTCCTTTTTCGCATGGAACAGAATTTCCATCAATCATTCCAAGTCCTTCTATAATTTTCACAAAAGATTTTTCATCTAATGCTTTCGTGAAAATATCAGCTAACTGATCAGTTGTTTTCACGAAATGTACTTCAATATTTCCATCCTCCACGTGATCTTTGATGAAATGATAACGAAGAGCTATATGTTTAGTCTTCGAATGCTGCACAGGATTATGACAAATTCTTATCGCACTTTGAGAATCACAATATAATGGAATCTTTTTCATATTTATTGCATAATCACGCAATTGACTTTGGATCCATATTATTTGTGAAGTGCAAGCAAGAGCAGCCACATATTCTGCTTCAGCTGTTGAAATTGATACGCATGTTTGCTTTTTCGACTGCCAGCTCACTAATTTTCCATCAAGAAATTGACATCCACCACTTGTGCTTTTTCGATCAAGATTACAACCACCCAAGTCTGCATCCGAATATGCTTGTACAAAGAACCCAGTTTTCGAAGGATACCACAATCCTAACGAAATTGTTCCTTTAAGATAACGAAAGATATTCTTCACAGCAGTGAGATGTGGTTCTCGTGGATTAGACTGATACCTAGCACAATTACACACAGAAAACATGACATCAGGTCTACTTGCTGTAAGATAAAGTAATGAACCAATCATGCTCCTATATAAAGTTATCTCAACAACAGGTTTATCTAACGACTGTGTTAGCTTTATGCCCGTTGCCATTGGAAATCGTAACTTTGTGCTATTCGTCAACCCAATTTTTTCGAGCAGATTCTTCGTATATTATTCCTGATTAATAAAAATCCCTTCTCTGTTTTGACGAATATTCAGTCCAAGAAAATTATTGATTTTTCCCATCATGATCATTTCAAACTTGCTTTTCATCAGATCTTCGAATTCCCTAGAGAAGGCATGGTCCGTTGAGCCAAAAATAATATCATCAACATAAATTTGAACAAGCATTAGATGATTCCACACTTTCTTTCGAAATAATGTGGGATCAACCGATCCTTGTTTAAATTTAGATTGTTTCAAAAATGAGGTAAGAGTTGCATACCATGATCGTGGTGCTTGTTTCAAACCATAAACTGCCTTATCTAAAATATAAACATGATTTGGAAATTCTTCGTTAATAAAACCTGGGGGTTGTTCCACGTAAACAGTTTCTTCAAGCTCTCCATTTATAAATGCACACTTCACGTCCATTTGATAAACATCAAAATCTTTGTGAGTTGCATAAGCCAGAAATATACGAACAACCTCGAGTCTTGCGACAGGGGCAAAAGTTTCTTCATAGTCGATTCCTTCTTGTTGTGAATATCCTTTGACAACAAGTCTGGCTTTGTTTCGAACCATGTTTCCATCTTTGTCGGTTTTATTTTTGAAAATCCATTTTAACCCGACAATCGAAACATTTTCAGGTTTAGGAATTAATCTTCAAACCTTGTTTCGTTCAAATTCAGACAATTCAGATTGCATTGCAATAACCCAGTCTGAGTGTTCCATTGCATTCTTAACTGTTTTTGGTTCAATTTTAGAGATGAAAACATTAAACATGCAAAATTCTTGATGAGTATTCAATACCTCATTCTTTTCACGAATTTGAGCTCTTGTTAAAATTCTCTCTTGTGGATTCCCAATTACTTGATCCTTCGGATGATCTTTTTTCCACTTTTCCATTGGTGGATATGCTGGATCAAATTCCAAAGGTGCACCTTCGTATGTATCATCGTTTTCTGAACCTACAATCGAACAAACATCATCAAAATCATTATTATTGTCAATGTTTTCTAAATGCTCCCTCTCAACATTATGCTCATCCTCAACATTATGCTCCCCCTCAACATCATCATTCATTCTTTCTTTCTCCCCCTCAAAAGAATGCTCTTCGTCATCTAATGTATTCGAATCCAAGTGCTCCCCTTCCACTGGATTGTTTTGCATACTTTCGCCATTCTCTGGAGAGTTTGATGTTAAATCATTAGTAAGCTTTGTTAGTTCAGAGAGATGATTATCATTTGCATTTATTTCAGCATCAACCGCATGATCTGAAATTCCAAAAATTAAATCATAATCAATATCTAATGTTTGTGAGGATTCAGATTCATCTTGTATGTTTTTCAGAATAGGATGATTTTCAAACTGTGATGTTGTTTGTTTAATGTAGTAATCATAAAATGTAAGATTAAAAGTTTCTTCAACTTTTTGTGTTCTTTTATTCAACACACGATATGCAACTGAATTATGCGAATATCCTAAGAAAATCCCTTCATCTGCTTTTGCTTGAAATTTCGTAAGATTATCCTTGAGATTCATAATGAAGCACTTGCATCCGAAAACATGAAAAAATTTGACATTAGGTTTTCTATTGTTGAGAATTTCATATGGAGTAATGTTAAAACGACGATGAATGAACGATCTGTTTTGAGTGAAACATGCGGTTGATACTACTTCAGCCCAAAGATATTGTGGAAGATTCGCATATGCCAACATAGTCCTTGTCGCTTCGCATACAGACCTATTTCTTCGTTGAACAACACCGTTTTGTTGTGGTGTGTATGGAGATGAAAAATTATGCAAAATCCCTTTGTCCACCAAAAATGAATCAAGAACATTGTTCTTAAATTCAGTTCCATGATCACTCTTAATTTTTCGAACAATCTTCTTCAAAGTTGTTTCCAACTTTTTGATAAAGTCGATCATGATTTGTGCAACTTCAGATTTAAGCCTGAGAAAATAAATCCACGTGAATCTGGAAAAATCATCAGCAATAACTAAAATGTACCGTTTCTTGTTGAGAGTTGAAACTATCGAAGGACCACACAAATCAATATGTAAGAGCTCCAGAGGTGCAACAATTTTCGAATCAATCGTGATTGGATGACCTTGTTTATGTTGCTTGCCAACTTCACAAGCAGCACATAAAGAATCATTGTCAAATTTAAGAACAGGTAAACCTCTTACCAGATCTTGTACCACAAGTTTATTAATGTTTCGAGAATTGAGATGAGAAAGTCTTCGATGCCATAGTCAACTTAAATCGGCTGTTGCTTTCGAAAGAATACATATAACAGGTTTCCTACTATCGGATTGATGTCCAAAGTGAACATGTCACCTTTCCTTTTGGATTTCAGTAACACTTCTTTTGTGTTGACATTCGAAATAACACTTCCTTCTTCATTAAAAAGAACTTGATTGCCAGTGCCCACAACAAGTTGAGAAACACTGATCAAGTTATGTTGAAGACCTTCAACATATGCAACACGATTCACTGTGAATTGTCCATTCGTGATCTTCCCATATCCTTTGACTTGACATTTTTTATTGTTCCCAAACTTTACTACTCCAGCATTTTTGAGACTTTGAAAATCTCGTAAATTCTCCTTCTTCCCAGTCATGTGACGAGAGCAACCACTATCAATGTACCACTTGTTATCATATTGCTCGTCACATAGTACCTGCAATCATTGGAAAAATTTAGGTACCCAAGGCTTTTTAGGTCCTTGGAAATTAGATTTCAATTTCGAATGTAATGAAGAACTTTTAACCCAATCACAAACTTTAGTCTTGACACTATCAATTAAGTTCACTTCATCATTTAAAGGAACCGAAACATAAGATTTTGATGGTTTCAAATGTTCACTGACATTACCCTTCGAATTCTGAGGTTGTGAATGAACATTCTTTGCTTTTAATACTGGTTTCCAAGCTTTGACTGATATGTTCGAATCCTTAGAAGATGAACTTCCGTTTGATGAAGAATTCACATACTTTTCATAAGCTTCGTGAATTTGCTCCTTTGAAAATGTATTTGACTGATACATCTTTCCTTTGCCTTCAAGCCAATGATCAATGTTCTTCCTTGAAGTCATTCTTTTTTCCCGTGAATTTTTCATTATTTCTTTCATCGTATGATTAGGAAAATTTGGCTTTTGTGGAACAAAATCAACTTTTGGATTTGATAAAAATGAGTGAGCATATGATGAATCAACTGTTGATTTAGAATGTTGATGTTAAAAGAATTGTTTATTTGAATTAGATTTATTTGAAAATGCACATGATTTATTAGTTACTAAAACTTTTGAAAACCTTGTTTGTTTATACACTTCAGACCATGAATGATTTGTATGAGATGACTGTTGAGGTTTTGTTGAAAAAGAGGAATTTTTAGCTTTGAAAACATTTTTGGTTGATTGTGATTCAGGCATCTTTTGAGATTCAACATTTTGCCAAAATATTTTCTTTCTTGCTTGTCTTTTTGAAATGTTGTGTTCCTTCGAAAATTTGTCAATTTGATCTTTAAATTCCTTAGAATTTAGTCTGACAACCTTTTCATTTTCCTTTACAACTTGTTTTGAAAACTCTTTTTCAATTTTTGATTTTTCAACCCATTGTCTTTGTGGTTTTGGACGTTGGAACACATACGAATTCTTAGTTAAGTTGTTTTCAACTGTGCTTTGATTTTAGAAAAAACCTTCTTCAGTTGTTTTTGAATTATCCTCCTCAACTAACTTCTTTAATTCTGGTTTGATATTCTCAACATTTCCAGTAGTTACAAAAACTTGATTTGGAAAAATGACATCATCTGTACATTTGAAATTTGGATAAACCACTATATTCGCTTCAAGATAGTTTTCACCTTTTTCATTCATTACTTTTTCGAAATTTTGTGTATCACCATACACTTGATCAACCACTATTCGAGGAGTTTCTTCTTCCTTTGAAGATTTCTTTTCCTTCGGAATGTTCGTTTCATCTTCATCATCACTATCATTAGTTTGACTGTCTTTGAGATCCACGAAGTTCATATCACAAACTTTCGAAGTTGAGGGTATATCAGTTTCATTTTCAACCATCAAATCATTAAATTTTTCTTTCCCTTTAGATGTTGAAGCAACATTAACAATAGACAACTGAGAACAATCAACATCTTCAAGTTCACAAATTTCACTAATATTGTTAGAATTATCTTCAATATTAGCAAAATTAGATTGAGAATCAGATGTTGAATTCTCAGTCTTTTTCAAAATTTGAATTTGTTCAGATTTAGTCAAAGTATCATTCACTATATTAACTAATTCATTTGCATCAAGACATTCATCAATTTTGACAATTCCATATTTATATCTATCATCAGGAACTTTGTCAAAATCAGCTATTCTTTGCTCACAATCATACGAAATATTATCTACCTTGGCTCTTTCGAATGCTAGAAAAGGTAGTAATTTTCTATGTTGCTCTTTACTTATATCACATGAATGATGTAAATCAGTTAATTTGCTATAAAGTCGTTTTGCAGAATTACAATAAATGTTTCTTTGTGCTAGCAAAAGTTTAACATCACTCGATAACGTATCCCTATCACACATTATATTCGTTATTTGTAATTCCAAACATTCAATTTTTCTTATTTCCAAGTCTAATATCTTTTTGACCTCTAACAACTCCATTGACAACTTGTTGGCCTCATTGCTAGCAGACACAACAATTGAATCAAAATAAGTAACCGTCTCATCAAAAGAAATTAGTTCAGAATCATAAGCATGTGTAGGAATATTAAAGGATTCGAGAATTTTATGTACCTTTGTTGTCATTGGAGATTTGTCAGCCGCTTTGGATACGAAGCATTGTCCTCTCACTTCGAATTCCTCATCATCTGAATCCTCCTCCATTTTCGCATACATCGCTCCATGCGTTGGATTCCTCATTTCTTCATCGTCTGACCCAGATGACCAGATTTGATAAGTTCCATCTTCATCCTCATGCTTACCCTTTGCAACCAATGACAAATTCTTGGCTTTAGCACGAACCACCTCAAGCTTCTCTGCATAATACGCCTCATCCTTGACTTTATTCTTCCTCTCATCCTTCTTCCGAAGCATACAATCATTTGCAAGATGATTAGCACCGTTGCAATAATGACAATCTATTCCAGCATCACTTTTCAGCTTCTTCTCACCCTTTCCATCAGCTATCTTCGAATCTTGCTTCTCAACTTTCTTTTTCTCCTCAACAACATTTTTACTCACAAAACTTCCTTTCACCTCAGCAAGCTTAGTCTTCGAATTGAACGGCTTTTTGAAAAATTTCTTAACACGATTATTGAGTAAAATGCTATTGCTTCATCATCCGAATTCATGATGAATCCTTCTTCTTCCTCAGAATCACCATTTTCAGCTTCTTTCTCAGAAATCTTTGACAAAAGAGCTAACGGACCTCCCAAATTCAACTTCGATTCCTCAGCAATTTCATTTACCTCAATTTCATGTGTTTTCAACTGATTGTATAGATCATTAAGAGTTGATGTATCAAAACTTTGTTGATTCTTTACCATCGTACTCACACTTCTCCATTCTTTTCGAAGCCCCATCACAAAGATAAGATTGAATTCCATTGAAGTCCTTGTAATTCCATAGCGATTACAACGATAGATTAACTCGTTCAGTCGATCATAGTAGACTTCAATTGTTTCACCTTCCTTTTGTCTGAAATCTTTCAGCTCAACCAAACACTGTTTGACTGAATTGATTTTCGTTTTCTCACTTCCTTGAAACTTATCTTTCAGATTGTTCCAGACCTCCTTTGCAGTTGTACAACTCCTAACGTAATTGTACACAACTGGAGGTAAAGCACCTTGCAGTTCCCTCATACACCTTTTCTCCAGTTTCTTCAGACGATCAGTTTGATTATCAACACCAGAATTTGTGGAAGAAGATCCGATTGGTTGAACATTCACTGGAGCATTAACACTTCCAGTGATACATGTTCATAATTCTTCATCAAGACCATTCAGATAATCCCGCATCCGATCAGTCCACTGATCATAATATTTAGGAATTAGCAGTGGAATTTTAGTCGATGATCCTAACAGATGAGAGAATGAGGTCATTGAATTGAGATTAAAGCTCGCCATTGTTGTACGAAATTATAAGAAGAACACTCGATTCAACAATTCAAATGCAGAATCAAATCACAAACTGAATTCTAGACAACTTTTTCACATTCAAAAAGTGCGGAAACTTTTGAACTCTCTAGAAACTTCATCCAATAACACTCTAAGGGCCTCAAAAACGTGAAGTACTCCATCATTCAGCTTGTTATACTGGTAACACACATTGATCTAAGCCTAAAACTCTTCATGTTCTTCGTGTTCTTCATCACTTGAAGGTGTACGGCCGCACACTTTCATAAGGTGGTCGTACACACCTCAAAGACCCTCCAAAGTGAGAGTTTGACCCCCTATCTTCTAGTTGGACTTGGTTTGAACCATAAAACACTGGAAAATCAACTTTTGGAGCTTAAATGAAGAGTGTACGGCCGCATACCCCTGTGTACGGCCGCATACTCCTGTGTGCAACCGCACACACATCCTGGCTGCACACCCTGGCCGCACACACACACTAATGGCCATACACCTCCCTCGTTTGATCATTTATGGCTCCGACACTTAGTTCAATCATTTCCAAGTATTTAGGGTGGTTTCCCGTCATATTTTGTCATGGAATACCTTAATCTAATACATATATGTGTTACTATATGTTAATTGGATCCACTTGCGTACGAAACATCAGTTAACACTCAGCACTCGTAACCGATCGTACACCTGAATCCTACGTTAAACTGTGAGTTCATACCCCTACGCTTTTATAAGTTTTTATAAAGTTTTCAGGGGGGAATACAAGCCAAACATAAAGGGTTTCACAACTTAAAAATTGATCCAATTTCAATGGTTTTACGTTAAACATTTACATACTTTATCCCTTTTGTAAAATACGGAGCATAATGGGCGTTTTCTAAACATAATTGCATACTTTTCAGAACAGTGCATAAACACAACTTACTAGTCAAACTATAATAGGTATAGTTTGGGGATTTCATTACTGGTTTTACAGAATCAAACTCCATGCAAAGTCAAACATATAAACTATGACAGATTTAGTTTATCCATACAGATAACAAGAGTATCTTACTAAATAATTTGTGTATAATTATTTATACTCTACAACGTATACAATGATTTCGATCTCGAGAACAACCGAATTATGTGTAAACTAGTTAATACAAGATTGTGAGATCTATCTTCGTTATGCCCTTCGGGGTACCAATAAATCCTCCCCGGTAGTATAACCAGAGTCTCCTGGAGGGAGAGCGTGGAATTTGTGAAGAGATCTATACGGGACCGACAATCCCACACCTGAACTGTTAGCTATAGTTAGGCGGGCACGCCTGGGGTGACAAATTTTGTAATCGTACGACGCCTGAAGAAACGTCAAGGAGGTCACTGGTCATATTAGTATGGTTATACGACTCACAATAAGTATAAACTAACCTTTGTTTACGAGATTTCTTTCTTCAATAGTTTTATTTAATTAATAAAACTACTTATCTACTTACTGAAGGATACTCCAAGGATCCAACTCTTGGTTTTATTTGAGTAATAAAACTACTATTCATACTGGAGGTAACCAGGGTTTTCAAACGAAACATACTTTTCATACAGTAATCTACAAACATGTTAGAAAATATGGGATTTTCTAGGAAAGCATGCATACATAATTCAGAACTTGATATAAAAGGTTTTAGTCACGAATGATACTTACTTATGATAAAAAGAAATCAATTTTACAAATTCAGTGACTAGTTTTCAATACAAAAACATGCTTATGAACTCACCAGCTTTATGCTGATACATTTTCAAAACCACTTGTATTCTCAGGACAACAATAGACAGGTACCCGTGCCAGCTTTTGGAGAAGACGGAGAAATTTTGGAGTCTCGTCTTTATCTTTTGCTACTTTCGAATATACTGACATGTATAAACTTTGTTTTCAAACAGATGTAAATATTCATATTGTAATGTAATGGTTGTGTTTACTTTGATTGCTTTGATACAATTGTTGTGATACTACGCATGAAGTCACCCGCCCCCGGACGTTTCCGCCGTCCGTTCTGACGGTTCGGGGGTGTGACACTCCATTCGATAATGAAGTTAAAATCCTATAATTCATAACTATTAGTGTGTAGCCCTTTAATAAAATGATCTTCTTCTAAACTAATTAAATCATTTACATTATAGTCGCAATGCCAAGAGTCCTCCAAAGGAATCTTGTATCTTGTTATCTTTCAAGATATTGTCAACATATGCATAATGATTTTAAAACTATAACATTCACCTTTATCTATCTCTCTAGATTTTATATTCTAAGAATGTATCTTATCTTTCCTTGGTCTTTTATCTTAGAAAAACTTTCTGAGTCAATGCGAAAGGGTCTTGCATAGTTATAATGTACTTTCTCATGATTAAGTATCTCTTATTCATACAAAATTGGGAATATCACTATGCTCCCACTAGTTCGTAGTAAATACAGATGTTATATTCATTTTGCTATAAAAGCATACCTAATGTTTTCATATTAAAATGCCGATTCCAACCTTGAGATGTTTACTTTATATCCACAAGGGGATCTAAAGGATTGCACATTTTACTATAATAACTTGGATTAAGAAAACCTCTAGGATAAGCTATATAGATATCTTCAAGTATGTGCTTATATTTGCCATTTCTCACAATCAGAATATGTAGTTATGTTAAATAATATCCGTGTTTATCTGATCATAGCTACTTGAGGTAATGTTTGATCATAGTGAAAGAAATAAGTATGATTAAATCCTTCAACCACAAGTCTTATTAAATGTGTATAAATCTCCATGCTTCTATATTCTTTCTAAAATAAGTACTCACTCCGTCTAACCTTGCTACACTGATGAAAATTAATTAAGTACATACTTGATTATTAGACATGCATTACATCTCAGTGTTCATAAATCTAAGTCATTTATCACGTTCAAGATCTCATATAGCATTTTGGTAGTTGATGGACTTTCCAGAAACCGTCAAAAAGTACTCATTAATGAGAGATTCCAAACATCTCATGCTATAGATGATTCCTACCATATATGTGAATAGTTTGTGTTTATAAATAGCTATTATACATTTTAAACAATTCGTTGTTGAAACTAGTCGACTGCTTCTACATCAGGCTAAGGTTCTTGAGTTGCTTCAAGTTCCATGTGCCTCCGAATGGCTTTGTCATTAGAATCATGTTTTCTGTTAACTTAGCTTTAAGAGGAATAATAGAACTTATTCTTGGTAAGTTTGTATATATAATCTAAGCAACCCTTTAGATTAATCTAAAAATATTTATTTAGAAGATTTTGGGTTTAGAACATTTAGTCTAACAAATGCTTAAAATCGTACAAACATTAAATACGATAAGGCTGGTGCATTTCCATATTAACTCAAATAAAGTTTTTTATCTACTCATTAGTTGGTGTTTGTATTCAAATTACAAGTGATAGTGAATAAGGTATAATCCCAACGAAAATAATAAAGGAATATAATTTCCATTGATGATCTTGTTTAATGTTTTCTCAGCTTAATATTTGAAAACATGAAAAAAAAAGTTTCACAATTATGTTTTAACATGTAATATACAGTTACAACGACTATTTGTCACACCCCAAAACCGGAAGGTCGGAAACGTTCGGGGGTGGAGGACGTCATGTACAGTATCACAACAATGCAAAGTAGTAAACAAGCAACAACATCATCCATTGCATTAATAATATAATTTAATACAAGTGTGTTATGTCAAGTTATATAGACACCAAAAATTTGAATCAAAATAAAAGATGAGTTTTGAACGAGCTCCATCTTCTCAAAAACCTGGCTCCGGTACCTGTCTACTGGTGACCTGAGAATACAAGTTATTTTGAAAGAGTTTATCAGCTTTAAACCTGGTGAGATCATAAGTATATTAGTGTCTGTATTTGTATGAAAGTGTTTGTAAGTATGTAATTGTATAAGTTTGTAAAAGTTTGTAATTGTTTGAACTCTCCTAGAAAACCCTATGTTTCCTACTAAAAGTAGCCTTCTACCACGGCATCTAGTATCTGTGTGTGTCTCTTGTAAGAGTGTGTATTTTCCCAAATCTGACTATCATTTACCAAAAATATATTTTTTACATTATTGTTTATTGTGTGAAGATCACAAAGTAAATGTAAAGGGAAAATGAAATAGTACTGTAGTGTCGTATTAAGTAACTACTGCTGTACTAACTACCTTAAATCAATCATTATTTAAAGTACCATGTGATCGGCCTGTATCCTGCTACCGACTCTAGTAAAACGACGATCTAAGACGTCGTAAGAAATGACGTTTGGCACCCGTAGACTTGCAAGTCCCACTGTAGCGAGCAGCAAGGTGTAGGATAGTCAATCCAGTATAGATCTATACACAAACTCATACGCTCCCCATTTAAGGAGATTCTGGATACAAAACGGTCATGGCAGGTAGTGCCATGCCCCGTTATGTGGCTCACATAACTGTAGGTAATGTATATGTATATGTATGTGCTAGCTGTATTGTGCGTTCTCTCCCTGTCTAGCATGTATGTTTGTTTCTCATCATAGTATTCTATTGTTTGTTTCTCATCATAGTATTCCATTGTTTGTTTCTCATCATAGTATTCTATTGTTTGTTTGTTATTGACTCATGTATGAACTGACTCATTGTATGTTTCATTGTTCTAGTAATAGTATTAGTATCTCCCTAAACCATACCTATTATAGTTTACTAGTAACGTTGTTTGAATGAATGAACATGTGTGTATACCTTTGCTACCCAAAGGTATTGAACTGAATGAAAGAAGGAACCTTTGTATCTATATACATATACATAATATATAACTAGGATTCAAACGACATTCGGACAAATAACCGGAACACCCTAAGTCCACAACCAAACAAGAAACATGAAATAAGGTAAGCTATTAGTCCTAAGTCCTTTCAATCCTACTTATATAACTATATCTATATAGATACACTTTTAACAGAATATAAGTTTAAAAGAGTTTAAGTAAAAGTATTTAACATGTAAAAGAGTTTGATAAAAGCATTTGGTATGTAAAAGAGTTTGTAAGACAGTTTGAAGTAAAACAGTTTGGTAACACAGTTTGAAAAGTAAGAAATTCACTTGTTTGGTAGTTATTAATCACATGTGATTGATATAATAACTATAATAGTTCAAATTGTATTCCCCCCCCCCCCGTATAAAAGCATTTAAAAACATTTAAAAGGTTAATTAAGGGGTATGAGCTCACCTGTAGTGAGTGGTTTGGATGAACGGACTGTATAGGATGCTAAGTGTCAAGTGAAGACTTGTACACACACAATGATCCTAGTTAACATATAATAACATATATATGTATCCAATTAGTCATTAAACAACTAATTAACCAAGTTTAAGACATCCTAAGACATGTAAAACACTTTATTTAAGTGTTATTAGTACTAAGGATTGCATCTAAGGGTGGTAGGACCTTGCATTTGAGTTTACGGTTCAAGGGTGAACTCCCTTGGAGTTTACGGTTTTGTGACCATAACCCCTTGAGTTTACGGTCGTAAACCCATGAGTTTACGGTCGTAAACTCATGGTACTTTGACCATTTTGTGTTTTGAAGCCTTAAAGGTCATAAGAAGCATTCCTACTTCATGTTTAAGCCTTAGGAAGTGATTAGGGCACCATTTCTCTCCTTTATGGAGTTTACGGTCCTTGGACCACTTCTCTTTGGGTTTACGGCTGTAAACCCAAATGATTTATGGTCTTTTTGTTGTTTTGAGTTCCTAGGATATCAAGGAAGGGGTCTAGACTAGTTTCCAAGGCTTGGTAAGGGACTAGGGCCACTTTGGCCCCTTTGTTAGGGTTTACGGTCCAAGGTGTTCTTGGACCGTAAACACCTTTGATCCTTTGATTCTTGGGTGTTTTCTTGATGATTAGAAGTGTAACAAGTCTTATAATACACTAGGATAGAAGTACTTACTAGGTAGAAGCTTGAAAAGGTGCTAAAAGTCCAAGAACACTAGTGTGTGTTCTTGGTGTTCTTGGTGAAACTTGAAGATCTACACTTTTGGAATGATTTCACGGATGGAATCATGTAAGATCACTAGATTAAGTAAGATATCTACTTTTTATGGACAGAAACACTTAGAAAGTTGAAGATCTTGAAGAAAAGTCGGATGATACTTGAGAGAGAAATGGGTTTTGGATCTTGAAAATGTAAAAAGTGTCATATTTATACCCCCTTTTAGGGTTTACGGCCGTAAACACCTTTGTTTAGGCCGTAAACTCCAAACACTTGGAGTTTTGGGATATTATTGTTGCACAATAAACCCTAGGGCATCCTCTCTCCTGTTATCTCCTGAAATACTAACTTTAAAACACTCAAACTTATTCCAAAAAGTTTGAAAGTTAGCAAAAACTGTTCTGACTTCTATTGAATCGAATGGTTGTACAGAATAGAAATTTCGGGTTGTCACACTATTGTTGTTAGTAAAGTTGATTAGGTATCTTCTATTACATCTAGATACTCATTATAAAGGAATTCATACATCACAATGTATAGTTCCTTAATAATTATTTTATCAAAAGTTAAATGAAAATATAATTAGGAATATATATATATATATATATATATATATATATATATATATATATATATATATATATATATATATATATATTCACATTTGTCAAATAAATTACATTATTTGCCTTCAGAAATTCCTTTCTTAAAGTTTGAATATGTGCATTTCATTTATGTAATAAAGATAATAATGTCTTAGATAACTTTAATTCAAATCAAGTTTGATATAAAAGTGTTTGCATATATAACCTGGTATTTAGAAAAACATTAATCTGTACTTTACAATTCTATTAAGAGATATAGTTTTCAAAAAAAGAATTTTAATCTTTATTGAATATGAAGGTGATCGTTATGTAAAACGATTTAAGTAAATAATCAATCATTAATAAATTAACTGAGACATATATATATATATATATATATATATATATATATATATATATATATATATATATATATATATATATATATATATATATATATATATATATATATATATATATATATAAGCTAAATTAAAATATATATTGTTCCAAAACAAATACTATTTTACATTACAAGTATTGTATGTTCTAAGAATAAATAATAAACTAAACTTCGAGAGTAAAGTTCCAACTTCCTTGTGCTCAGTTGCTTACTCTTCTTTAAATATCTTAAAGCTATATATAAATATTATACTAACATTAAGTACCAAGTATAATTATTATATGAAAAGTATAATTTCTATCTAGTAGATACCTGAAGTACTAGTCTCTCTTGCCATTCTTTTCAAATAAGAGGGATAATTCCTCTTCTAATGTCCTATTTCTCTACAGATGAATTAATATCCATCTTTGTGGGATTTTCCGGATTTTTACATTTATATGTGTCCTTTTCATGAACTAATGGCCCCTTAGAGCACACAAGATGACTATCTTTATCTTTTTATTTTTTCCAAAGTTTGAACTAGTGCATACCAAATATCACTGTATTTTAGGAATATATGCTTAACCTGAAAAAATATATTAAATGCCTCTATGTTTTTTGTGACAGTCGTCAAAATTCGAGTCGGTTTTAGATTTGACTAAACTTAGTTGCACATATAGGCATTACACATACTAGACTTAGTAACTAGAAGCTAAGTTATAACCTACTAGAAACTTGGAAACAATTAGAATCAATGGATAGTGTGCATAGATTTCACATTGATATGTGAATTCTATAACTACTTAACTGTAGAGACTATCCATATTCGGGTCATTCATTGACTCGAACACCATTTCATGAATCATATTCACACATCATGCACTTGACCTAGAAGTAGAAATTAGGTCAAAGTCTCATAGAAACTTAAGTCAAAGTTGAAGAGTAGGACTAGTATACTTGATTCCTCAATTTCGTTTGAATCTCGGAATCACTACATAGAATGCCAATAAACCGCTAAAAATAAATTACAAACAATATTTCTAATTTGAATAAGAGTTATGAAACTCTAAAATAGTTTGAAGTCTCAAAATTCAAGTAATTTTGATATCCAAAGATTTACAAACTCTCAAAAACCCTAAATGCCCTAAAAACTCACATTTATAAACTTTGACCTTAAAAATTCTATAAAAATAATCATGAACCTTATAATATGATCTTATAACAATTAAAATTATGAAAATGCATTCAAGGAAAATGAAATTTAACTCATTAACATTTACCCTTAATTTATAAACCAAAAATCAAGAGTTTTATGCATAAAAACTAGGTTAAGGTGCACATTTTATAAAAAGTTGGATATTTTTATAAAAGATTTGAATTTTTATAAAAGAAACAAGAGAGAGGGAGCCTCTCCTCCCCTAAAATCAGATCCCTCTCTCCCCATATCTCTCTCTCACACTCTTATTCTCCAACACACACATCTCTCTTCTTTCTCTCTCTAGAAAACTCTCTCTACCTTCTCTCTACTTTTTCTCTCCAAACACCACTCCATTCTCTCTTCCTCCCTCTAAAGAACCAAGAAATATTCCAGAAAACAAACCCAAGAACACTCCTCAAACTCGAAATCTTCATCATCTTGTGGTATTCTTGAAGGTAAAATCGATTTCTACTTCACTTTTCCTTCAAGTTTTGCTCTTTTCTTACACTTTCTCCTTCTTCATCTTCTTCAAACTTGTTTTCTTTTTGTTAAAATGGTTTTTAGAACATGATGGATGTGTTTTAACACCATGCATGTATGATAAACAAGGTTGCATGTTCATGATCTTAGTGCAAAAATCGATTTTAAGGATTAAAACATCAAACTCAAGTTAAGAGTTTTTGAAAAACAAAATTTTCTTCATAAATGCATGTATACATTTTGATAAGTTTTAATCTTTTTATCTCTGGAAACATGACCAAAATATGAGGTTATCATGATATATTTAAAATACTTCAAAAGGTTTACTCAAGGAAATGATGAAAACCCACTTTTGTAACCGATCATCATGCATGCAATCTGCCAGATTTCTTTACCTGACTTTAAACTGTCATATCTCACTCATTTCTTAGCCAAAATTCGTGATTATTTTTCTGAAATATACTATTTTGAGTTAGCTTTCAAACCCATCTGACGTCACTGAAAAATTCCAAAATTTCCATTTTTACCAATTTTTACAAAACTGTTGCTCAAACAACACTTTCCTTATGAACATTTGTTTTGTGTTGCATGTTCAAAGGACTTATTCATCACTAAAAATCATTCAAAAATTATTTTGAGCTCTTAATATCATGTATTAATAGGAACAAAAAGATCTTGATTCAAAAGTCTTTGTAACATGTTGCAAAAATTGTCAAAGTAACATCAATAATCTTTACATAAATCACAAGAACCAAGTTTTCTCTATACATTTTATTGAGCCTTTAGGCATGGTTTTCAACATCAAAAATAGGAAAACAATTTTTCATTGTTGTTAAATTGTATGAAGATGCATTCTGGAAATTTTCAGCTCAATATATATTTTCTTTATTTTTATATGAAAATAATAAGAAAATAGAGTGTTAAATCATATAAAATACTTACACTAGTAAATAAATTCTGGAAAAATTCTTGGATGATTCTTTAAGATAATAAACATCTCCCATGAAGTTTCAATGACTTTTGTTACTGTTTAATATGGTTTTGAATTTTCTTTTTGTTTAGCCCCAATAAATCATAAAACCACTTTAGACAAGTTGAAAAGGCTGTATAACAATTTTTGCAGCTTCTACCAGAGGTATAAGACTTAGAAAAACATTTTCAGAATTTTTCATAATGTATTCCTATTTTTCTCCGATTTTTGTATTTATAATGGACTAAAAATAGACAAAATAGTTCTGCTCATCCAAAATTCATGCAAATTTACCACAACACCTTGTAGTACATTAGGAGGCTACATAAAAATTTTGATGATTTTGCTTTTTTGTATACTATTTTTCTCCTATTTTCTAAGATTAAATACACTTAAATACACAAAATCGGATTTCAGTATATAAAAATCACATTTGGTATTTTTCCCAGATTATTTACTCTGAAAATGAAGTGTACAAAAATTTTGGTAATTTACTTTAACTGTTTAATAATTATTCTCCAATTAATGATTATTTAAGAGTATAAAACAAAGAAAAATAGAAAGACTAATTGAAAAATATATTTTATATTTTTCGCAGCTTCTAAATGTATAATAAAAGTGTTACAAAAATTTTGGGCAATTTTGGAAACTGTTTTCTATTTATTTCAATTTTTATTAAAATAAATGCTCAAAAATCACAAAATTGGGTTAAATAGTTTAGAAATCAATTTTTATATTTTTCCCAGCTTAATAATGTTTAATAACAGTAATACAAAAAGTTTGGGTAATTTTGGAAACTGATTTCTATTTTTCATGAATTTGTATCTATTTAGAGAATTAAATATATGAAAAATGGTTATACATATTCATACTCCATGAAAATTTATCTAGAAGTCTTTTAGTACATTTAGAACCAAAATCTGAAGTTTGGTAATTTTTATTAATTTTTTAGTATTTTTCATGATTTTATGGTTATTCAAGAAACTAAAATGGTGAAAAATAGTTAGACATATCAAAAATTCAAGAAAATTTATCTTGAGGTCTTTGACTTCAATTAAAACTGAAATGCAAAGTTTGGGAACTTTTAGAACAAAATTGATTTAGTTTTGAATATTTAATCATTGGAACACCTCTAAAATGTTAAATATTAACATTTCAATAATGGAAATTTTCCACTTAAATTGTTATATAACAATTGATTCTTTGAAACTTAATTTCCACAGAAAAATGTTTGTAACTTATCAATATTAAATTTTGACACATTATTGGCATAATTCTATTGTAGTAGTAAGTATACTAGTGTTAGATTTCGATTAGAGACTCACTAGCGAATACCATTATTGTAGGAATCGGTAGTGGTACACGTGGAACGTAGTTCAAGGCACCATTTCCATCATCTCAATGCATTGTGAGTATTCACGCACTCCCCTATTTTCAGTTTTTATGTTTTGGGGTGGAAAAGCATGTCCCGAAAAACTATTTTTTGAATGTTGTATTTAAATTGATTTGTATCAAACATGATTGCTATTTTATTGCTATGTCTCTCTATGTATGTCTATGCAACACGGAACATGAGAACTTATCGTACTAAGGCCCTTCCCTTATCTCTAACCATTAACTCTTTGAGCCAATGGTCATTATGGATAGCGCTATTAGGAATTGACAACTCCTCACTCGCCCTATTGCTGGAGTGCATGATACCATATTCATCTATGGAACGATAAGCATAGATCTTGATAGGGCTTTAGTCATAGGTTTGGTTGAGACTCATTGTTTGCTCATACACATACAAACTCGTTACTTATTATAGCAATAAACTTGTTTATTAATTATAGCAATGAACTTTGTTTCTCATTACAACAACGAACTGTTATTACTGAAAACTTATATACATGTTTTAGCAATGAAATTGTTTGCTCCTTGTAGCAACGAAATTGATTGCTCATTTTAGCAATGAAACTTGTTTACTCGTTTGGGTAACGAACTTTATCTTCCATAAGAATATGAATGTTGCATCTTATTTGGGCAACATACCTTATCTCTCATGATGACAAAGAACTTTGTTTTTACAAACTTATTTACTCATGTTAACAATATACTTTTATTATTGGAAACTTTTATCAAAACTTTGATTTCAATTCATGGAACCAGTATTATTTTGTTTATCTGTGAGTACTCACCAACTATTTTTATAGTTGACGCTCGTTTTACATGCTTTTTCAGGAATCATCGAGTAAGTGGCACTTAGGGACACTTCACTTTTAGGAGCATTCGCATGTGTTGTATTTCAATTTACATTGTAATTTCTTTTAAAAGTTGTTCAAACCCATTGTGAATTTGTAATGATTTTTAATACTATGGTTGGTGTTGTCTTTTAACTTTTGCGATGAAACCCTTTGTACTGCCACGCCCTGTGTTTCCGCTTTAGCGGGGTGTGACGGAAAATGGTATCAGAGCCGAAGGTTATAGAGAATACCGGTTTTCCTTTGGAGAACCACAACTATAGCCAAAAAAATTTCAAAATGTTTTAAAAATAATGAACATACTACTGGTATAACTAATTCGAGTACGCATTATTGGACTTTAATTAAGTATAGCCTGGCCAACTATGCTTAATTAAGGAAACTTAATGCGAGGCTTGAAACGGTTATAGTAGAATTATGTTCAAAACGATTTTCAGTTTGAACTCTTGAAAAACAAAGTTTTTCGGTGTGCGTACGGGCATTGCATATTATAGGCATTCATCTAGGTACACTTAGAAACTAAGTGCACTTTTACCACAATGTCTTTATTTAGAAATATCCTTGTCCCTTATCAAGTGCTAGGTTAACCACTTAGGTTATATCACTAGCTACTCTAGGAGCAATGCACATAGTACTAAGAATGGGTATTCCTCGGTAGCTATTGACTTTAGATGTAAGGTTAGTAGCTAGATATACACTAGTAATAATCTTAAGTCGAAACCTATGCCAATTATTCCTTAATACCTCTTCATCGTCTTCGTATTAGAGTTACAACTAGGAAAAAGCGTTTCGATACTGGCACAAATGATAATTGGAGCATCGTGTAAGCAGGTAGATGAGTCGCCACTAAGTAATCACTTTGATACCATTGGCGGGCATTCCGGATTCGACTCACGAGGAGACACGGAGGTTTAACCTATATGTGAGATCTTATTTCTACGCTATGATTTAGGTCTAGGTTGTTTCCACCTTGAGGTTAAAACTTAACATAGGATATCCCTTTGACCTCTATAAAAGGTCGTCAACTGCATTGACGCCATAAAATGTTTTTCAAACAATTTTTCTTGTCCTTTATCTTAGGAAAAAGACATCGGCACTCGCCTTAGACTCGCATTAGTATTTAGGTACGATCAGCTACACTAACATACTTATTCCTTACTTCTTAATCTTCCATCGAAAAATTATTTCGCTTCATCGGTTTTATTTATCATCGATAAAATATTTTATAACCACTTCAGTCAACTTAGTAGACATTTCCTAACAATGTAAGCCATATTCTCGCTAAAAAAATATATTTTGACAACTTGCTTTAATTTAACACTTTTCTTCAAAACTCAATTTAACCAATATTGGTTTTAACATTGCTATTTCAAATTCATTTCAATCCATTTCAATGGATAGATGTGCTTTTAAGGGCATATAAACCATTTTAAACCTTGATTACCATTTTCACACGTTTTCGAAAAACATAGAAACATTTTCTTTTATAAAAGTGTTTAAATTATATGCTATAAAACTTAGACATATGACATTGAAGTTCATATTACGTGTAAAAGCTTCATCGGATCTTTCAAACAAGTTTTGTTTTGGCTCTTTTCACCACTTTCTCATTTAGGCATTTTACTTTACTTAAATGTGTTTTCCTGAAACCCAACATGGTATTTTTACAACTTTCTAATTCAAACATGTTTATAAGAAATCTCTAATTCCTACATTTCCAACATACCTCATTTATTTATTTTATTTCAAATTACTTTTATACTTTGTAAAGTTTCTAAAATTTAAAGCATTGCAAAACTTAGTGTTCACATTTAAACTTCCAGTGACGCACTTTCGACAATGCATAATTATTCATCTAAATATGTTAAGTCTTTACCTTATCCGTTTTAACCATTGTTGGACTCTAGTCTAAAAGGTCAACACTATCAGATTTTCAATTACCAATTGTAGTGCTTCTTCTTTTTCACAAATGGATTTTAATTTAATAGATAACTCATGAATTTTTAGCAAACACTTTAAAACTCCCACATGACTATGTAACCATCAACATACATTAAATATTGATGTTTGAAATATATCTCAACCTGGTTTTAAATCTACCTATATGTATTATTCTTAAAATTTTAACAATAGCAATCATTGTCGCTAGTACCTTCCTTTCTATCCCCTGCACTTGATTTCTTGCTCTCCTTCTAATTTTAGATATTGCACACCCACGATAATAACATAATACATTGACTAACTTTGTTTCTGTCTATTCTGCTTCTCGTGGTATCATGTTCGTACACATACAGACTAGAAGTCTACCCTTTTGTTTTGAGCGATTAATACGTGTATAGTCGTGACACATAATTTTGATTTAGTCAACTTTGATATATTCAATTACGCCTTTTATCATATACATCTTGTTTTTATTTTGAAATCTACTATAAACAAATGATCCTTATTTACATTTGCTCTTTCGTTCTAAATTCAAAAACTTGATATAAAATGCAATTTTCATTGTAAGTTTTCCTTATAATTAATACACAAGATGAATACTCGTATGCTTATCATTTTTCTATATTCAAAAATTATATGTGAAGGATATGTTTCCTTATGTTTTTCTTTTCTTTAAAATACATCAAAAGCTTTGAATTTTACGATTATCTATTCTCTAAATGATTGTTTTTTTAGAAACACTAAACTAAGAGTGTACTATTTTCAAAGATTGACATTTTTACACATTTCTTAAAATAGTATTTTACTTTGAAATTTTCAGTGAGTTCCTAAACTCTCAAACTTGTTTTCATAAGTATTCCGACTCCTCGTAAACTTGAATTTGTCTTGACTTAGACAATTGGACAATTTCTCAAAAATTTAATACAAATATTTCTATACAAATTCCTTTAATGGCGACTTAAACCTTTAACCTTAATTAATCTTTATATTATTTTACTACTTCGTTGGATCGCCACACATGTATCTTCATTATCTTGGAATTATTGAACATTTTGATAACAGTGAGATTTTTGATCACTTCTAAACACTTAAAATGCTATATACACAATGTGATTTAATTTATCATAAATTTTCTTCGCCTCCATTTGCACCAATGACTCTCTAAATATATTTATTCTTCGAATAAGGTTTTATTATTGTAAGAGTAACCGTAGTGGTAATTATAGCCTCGGAGATGCTCAATCATTTCGTAATTTATTTTGTCGACGACACTTAATTAGCCTTTACATTTGAGATGTACCAAAACTTCGTTGCCTACCCTTAGTACGTATTTTTAAGAACTTACCCTCAATCGCTTCTCTTTCATTTATGCCACCCCTTTTTATTTCAAAATATATCTTTTCCAGATGTAGTAGCCAACCCGGAAGTGAACAAATTGTTCCTAATCTCTTCTTTATTAGGCGGCAAATTCACACTTAGTGCTAATTTAGAATGCAACTTAAAGATCAATGCGGATTTAACGCTAAATGCAGTTGGTGCTTCGGAAAAAAAAAATATAACTCTCTTGATTCAGATAATATCTAATTAAATAATCTTTTTCAACTAGGTCGCCATGGTTGGATCATGATTTCCATGATCCTTATTTCTCGCAATCTAGACTGTAGAACTCGAATTAAGGAAACATTACTTTGATTATAGCTAAAGAATTGGGCTCTTCCCTTGGAGAATTAACCCAAAATAATCAAAGAACACTTCAAGTCACCACCTCCCGAACGATACAATTGTATTCGGTTGAGTTCTAATAGAATACGTCACGAATTTAATTTCGGGACGAAATTCTTTCAACCGGGGGAGACTGTGACAGTCGTCAAAATTCGAGTAGGTTTTAGATTTGACTAAACTTAGTTGCACATATAGGCATTACACATACTAGACTTAGTAACTAGAAGCTAAGTTATAACCTACTAGAAACTTGGAAACAATTAGAATCAATGGATAGTGTGCATAGATTTCACATTGATATGTGAATTCTATAACTACTTAACTGTAGAGACTATCCATATTCGGGTCATTCTTTGACTCGAACACCATTTCATGAATCATATTCACACATCATGCACTTGACCTAGCAGTAGAAATTAGGTCAAAGTCTCATAGAAACTTAAGTCAAAGTTGAAGAGTAGGACTAGTATACTTGATTCCTCAATTTCGTTTGAATCTCGGAATCACTACATAGAATGCCAATAAACCGCTAAAAATAAATTACAAACAATATTTCTAATTTGACTAAGAGTTATGAAACTCTAAAATAGTTTGAAGTCTCAAAATTCAAGTAATTTTGATATCCAAAGATTTACAAACTCTCAAAAACCCTAAATGCCCTAAAAACTCACATTTATAAACTTTGACCTTAAAAATTCTATAAAAATAATCATGAACCTTATAATATGATCTTATAACAATTAAAATTATGAAAATGCATTCAAGGAAAATGAAATTTAACTCATTAACATTTACCCTTAATTTATAAACCAAAAATCAAGAGTTTTATGCATAAAAACTAGGTTAAGGTGCACATTTTATAAAAAGTTGGATATTTTTATAAAAGATTTGAATTTTTATAAAAGAAACAAGAGAGAGGGAGCCTCTCCTCCCCTAAAATCGGATCCCTCTCTCCCCATATCTCTCTCTCACACTCTCATTCTCCAACACACACATCTCTCTTCTTTCTCTCTCTAGAAAACTCTCTCTACCTTCTCTCTACTTTTTCTCTCCAAACACCACTCCATTCTCTCTTCCTCCCTCTAAAGAACCAAGAAATATTCAAGAAAACAAACCCAAGAACACTCCTCAAACTCGAAATCTTCATCATCTTGTGGTATTCTTGAAGGTAAAATCGATTTCTACTTCACTTTTCCTTCAAGTTTTGCTCTTTTCTTACACTTTCTCCTTCTTCATCTTCTTCAAACTTGTTTTCTTTTTGTTAAAATGGTTTTTAGAACATGATGGATGTGTTTTAACACCATGCATGTATGATAAACAAGGTTGCATGTTCATGATCTTAGTGCAAAAATCGATTTTAAGGATTAAAACATCAAACTCAAGTTAAGAGTTTTTGAGAAACAAAATTTTCTTCATAAATGCATGTATACATTTTGATAAGTTTTAATCTTTTGATCTCTGGAAACATGACCAAAATATGAGGTTATCATGATATATTTAAAATACTTCAAAAGGTTTACTCAAGGAAATGATGAAAACCCACTTTTCTAACCAATCATCATGCATGCAATCTGCCAGATTTCTTTACCTGACTTTAAACTGTCATATCTCACTCATTTCTTTACCAATTTTTACAAAACTGTTGCTCAAACAGCACTTTCCTTATGAACATTTGTTTTGTGTTGCATGTTCAAAGGACTTATTCATCACTAAAAATCATTCAAAAATTATTTTGAACTCTTAATATCATGTATTAATAGGAACAAAAAGATCTTGATTCAAAAGTCTTTGTAACATGTTGCAAAAATTGTCAAAGTAACATCAATAATCTTTACATAAATCACAAGAACCAAGTTTTCTCTATACATTTTATTGAGCCTTTAGGCATGGTTTTCAACATCAAAAATAAGAAAACAATTTTTCATTGTTGTTAAATTGTATGAAGATGCATTCTGGAAATTTTCAGCTCAATATATATTTTCTTTATTTTTATATGAAAATAATAAGAAAATAGAGTGTTAAATCATATAAAATACTTACACTAGTAAATAAATTCTGGAAAAATTCTTGGATGATTCTTTAAGATAATAAACATCTCCCATGAAGTTTCAATGACTTTTGTTACTGTTTAATATGGTTTTGAATTTTCTTTTTGTTTAGCCCCAATAAATCATAAAACCACTTTAGACAAGTTGAAAAGGCTGTATAACAATTTTTGCAGCTTCTACCAGAGGTATAAGACTTAGAAAAACATTTTCAGAATTTTTTATAATGTATTCCTATTTTTCTCCGATTTTTGTATTTATAATGGACTAAAAATAGACAAAATAGTTCTGCTCATCCAAAATTCATGCAAATTTACCACAACACCTTGTAGTACATTAGGAGGCTACATAAAAATTTTGATGATTTTGCTCTTTTGTATACTATTTTTCTCCTATTTTCTAAGATTAAATACACTTAAATACACAAAATCGGATTTCAGTATATAAAAATCACATTTGGTATTTTTCCCATATTATTTACTCTGAAAATGAAGTGTACAAAAATTTTTGTAATTTACTTTAACTGTTTAATAATTATTCTTCAATTAATGATTATTTAAGAGGATAAAACAAAGAAAAATAGAAAGACTAATTGAAAAATATCTTTTATATTTTTCACAGCTTCTAAATGTATAATAAAAGTGTTACAAAAATTTTGGGCAATTTTGGAAACTGTTTTCTATTTATTTAAATTTATATTAGAATAAATGCTCAAAAATCACAAAATTGGGTTAAACAGTTTAGAAATCAATTTTTATATTTTCCCCAGCTTAATAATGTCTAATAACAGTAATACAAAAAGTTTGGGTAATTTTGGAAACTGATTTCTATTTTTCATGAATTTGTATCTATTTAGAGAATTAAATATATGAAAAATGTTTATACATATTCATACTCCATGAAAATTTATCTAGAAGTCTTTTAGTACATTTAGAACCAAAATCTGAAGTTTGGTAATTTTTATTAATTGTTTAGTATTTTTCATGATTTTATGGTTATTCAAGAAACTAAAATGGTGAAAAATAGTTAGACAGATCAAAAATTCAAGAAAATTTATCTTGAGGTCTTTGACTTCAATTAAAACTGAAATGCAAAGTTTGAGAGCTTTTAGAACGAAATTGATTTAGTTTTGAATATTTAATCATTGGAACACCTCTAAAATGTTAAATATTAACATTTCAATAATGGAAATTTTCCACTTAAATTGTTATATAACAATTGATTCTTTGAAACTTAATTTCCACAGAAAAATGTTTGTAACTTATCAATATTAAATTTTGACACATTATTGGCATATTTCTATTGTAGTAGTAAGTATACTAGTGTTAGATTTCGATTAGAGACTCATTAGCGAATACCATTATTGTAGGAATCGGTAGTGGTACATGTGGAACGTAGTTCAAGGCACCATTTGCATCATCTCAATGCATTGTGAGTATTCACGCACTCCCCTATTTTCAGTTTTTATGTTTTGGGGTGGAAAAGCATGTCCCGAAAAACTATTTTTTGAATGTTGTATTTAAATTGATTTGTATCAAACATGATTGCTATTTTATTGCTATGTCTCTCTATGTATGTCTATGCAACACGGAACATGAGAACTTATCGTACTAAGGCCCTTCCCTTATCTCTAACCATTAACTCTTTGAGCCAATGGTCATTATGGATAGCGCTATTAGGAATTGACAACTCCTCACTCGCCTTATTGCTGGAGTGCATGATACCATATTCATCTATGGAACGATAAGCATAGATCTTGATAGGGCTTCAGTCATAGGTTTGGTTGAGACTCATTGTTTGCTCATACACGTACAAACTCGTTACTTATTATAGCAATAAACTTGTTTATTAATTATAGCAATGAACTTTGTTTCTCATTACAACAACGAACTGTTATTACTGAAAACTTATATACATGTTTTAGCAATGAAATTGTTTGCTCCTTGTAGCAACGAAATTGATTGCTCATTTTAGCAATGAAACTTGTTTACTCGTTTGAGTAACGAACTTTATCTTCCATGAGAATATGAATGTTGCATCTTATTTGGGCAACATACCTTATCTCTCATGATGACAAAGAACTTTGTTTTTACAAACTTATTTACTCATGTTAACAATATACTTTTATTATTGGAAACTTTTATCAAAACTTTGATTTCAATTCATGGAACCAGTGTTATTTTGTTTATCTGTGAGTACTCACCAACTATTTTTATAGTTGACGCTCGTTTTACATGCTTTTTCAGGAATAATCGAGTAAGTGGCACTTAGGGACACTTCACTGTTAGGAGCATTCGCATGTGTTGTATTTCAATTTACATTGTAATTTCTTTTAAAAGTTGTTCAAACCCATTGTGAATTTGTAATGATTTTTAATACTATGGTTGGTGTTGTCTTTTAACTTTTGCGATGAAACCCTTTGTACTGCCACGCCCTGTGTTTCCGCTTTAGCGGGGTGTGACATTTTTCCAAGACCCTCCGGAGGTTAGGAATAAATGTTTCCAATGTGATTTTAGAGACATTGTCAGCACCACAATGATACTTCTACCAGAGAAAATGTTTTGGACTTCTGCTCAAGGCAGGTGGTTCATGGATAAGACCTTTAAGATAGTTATGTAGCTCATCAAGTGAAAGATGATGCATAGTTATGAAATCATATTTTATTTTCATATACCAAATTTTAACAAAATTGATTTAATATTTTTGATATTTAAATATTCAATAACTAATACCCTTAAGTTGTAAAAAACGTTAATTATCAAAGTCTAGGATCCAAGTTGAAAAACAAATAAATTGTTAAGTATAATTTGTCCATTAAGTGAATTCAATGTCACACCCCCAAACCGAAACGACAGAAACGTTCGGGGTGGAGAACGTCATGTGTAGTATCATAACAATTGCATCATAGTAATCAAAGTAAACACAACCATTACATTGAATATATAAAAGGTTTTTACATCTGTTTGATTCATATTTATATACATCAAAAGTAGCAAAATATAAAGACGTGACTGTATATGCTCCGTCTTCTCAAAAGTCTGCGGGAGTACCTGTCTACTGATTTCCTGAGACTACAAGCGGTTTTGAAAGAGTATCAGCATTAAAGCTGGTTAGTTCATAAGCAATGTTTTTGTAATGAAAACATGTTGATGAATCTATGAAAAGGTTTGTATATTTCCAAGAAAATCCAATATTTTCTCTAGTAAAACCATGATAATACAAGCTCCTTCTATGACCACTTAGTTCATACTAGCCACGTATAAACCAATATCGAACAAACAGTTGATTATGTGTATCTGCCCTAAGCACACAACCAAACAAGGAACATGAAATGATGCGGAAACCACATATTCTACAATCTATTGGATATTCTTCATACATACCCCAAATGCATAAACTAAGGAATTATAGAATTAACTATGAATGTTTGTTACTGTATCCTGTTATAGTATATGATAATTGTTAGTTTTTATGCTTGATTACTACCGGATGTATTGTATGGTGTATTCTGCACGAAACTTTTGTATAGAAATTTATGTATGAAAAACCCTGGCTACCACCAGTATGTTCTGTATGCAAACCCTAGTTACCACCAATATATAGTTTTATTACTTAAAATAAAACATGTATTTGTATTCCCTGGAATCCACCAGTTGTAATGTATGATAGTTCTATTAATGAAAATACAACTAATGAAGAGATGGGTTGTTACACCCCAAAACCAAGAACGGCGGAAACGTTCTGGGGCGGAGGACGTCATGTAAAGTATCACAACAATGCAAAGTGGCAAACAAGCAACAACATCATCCATTGCATTAATATTAGAATTTTAATACATGTGTGTTCTTTCATAATCTATGGCATGATAATAAGAAATTGAAATAAAAGACAAGTCCTGACCGCTCCGTCTTCTCAAAACCTGATCATAGTACCTGTCTACTGGTGACCTGAGAATACAAGTTATTTTGAAAGCGAGTATCAGCTTTAAAGCTGGTGAGAACATAAATATTTTAGTGTCATTGCTTTGTAAAACTGTAAAGAGAAGATTTATAATTGTTTATGAAAACTTGGTATAAGTATGATAAACCCTAGAAAATCCCATATTTCCTACTAGTATAAAAAGCAGTCTTCTACCAAGACCCGACTGTTGTGAATATTTGCACTTCTATAAAAAGTAGGTTTTTCCCCCTAATATAACTATTACTATCCAAAAGTAGCTATATTATAACGTGTATGTGAATAAAATCACAAAGTAGCTGTAAATAGGGAAAATACTATTTTGCCTCGGCAGTGACACTGCTGGCTATAAAGTGAATAATAAACATAGACTCCAGGTGGTATCGAATGGACAATACGCCTCGAAAAGTATGAATGAAAGTAGGGTAGACTCCAGGTGGTATAGATTGAACAATACGCCTCGAAAAAGTCTATTTTGACCTTTAATTCTTAATTGGATAAATAAAGGGTTGAATGTGAACTCGTAGGTAACCATGCTGATTGACGATCGAATAACTGATGACCCTCCAGGTCACACGTAGTATGGTGACATTTTGTCACCCCTGAGCCTAGTCGTCTCGGACTGTAGCTAGCAGTCGGGATGTGGGAGTGTCTGTCCCGTATAGATCTATACACATAATGCCCGCTCTCCCTACAGAAGACTCTGGTTACAAGGTGATACCACTAAGAAGTGTCGTATGGAGAAGTAGTATGTCACATTCTATTTAAAGTATTAAAATAATCGTATTGACTCATGAATGAACTGACTCTGGTGCGATTCCTTGTACTAGAAATAGTAAATAGTATCTCCTAACTATACCCATAATAGTTACTAGTAATATATGTATATGAATAATGGAAGTATACTTTTGCTACCTAAAGGTACTGAACTGACTGATAGAACTTTTATGTCTATATATGTATACATAATATATAACTAATATTTAGATGACCTTCGGACAAATAGCCGATGCCATAAAGCCACATCCAAACAAGGAAAAGGAATTAGAGCGAGCTAGTAGTCCTAAGTCCTTTAAAAATTACTTATATAACTATACATATAGAGGCATGCATTTGATAATATAAAAGTTTAAAAGAAGTTTTGTAAAACATTAGAAAAGTTTAATAACAAGAATTTATGAGTTGATGTCATTTTATAAAATGATTTAAAAGCAGTTGTTTGATATAAATAGTTTAAAGTATAAGAAATCCCTTATTGGGAACATAGTTTGAAGTTCATGAAAACCTTTGTTTGAAACATCGATATAACAGGATTTGAAAGGAAAAGTGTAGTTTAGAAAACAAGTTTGATAAAGAGTTTAACGTGTAAATACATTCGAGGAAATCATTTTGAAGTAGTTTACTTGATAAAACAGCTAAAAGTGTAGTAAATTCATAGTTTGATAGTTATTAATCACATGCGATTGATATGATAACTATCATGATTCAACTTGTATCCCCCCCATAAAAGAATTTAAAAATATTTAAAAGGTTAATTAAGGGATATGAACTCACCTGAAGTGGGTGATTCGGATGAACGGATGGTATAGGATGCTAAGTGTCAAGTGAGGACTTGAACACACACGCGGATCCTATTTAACATGTAATGATACATTTAAGTATCTAATTAGTCATTTAATAACTAATTATGAAAGTAAAGACATCCTAATACATGAAAACACTTTGCTACAAGTGCTAGGAGTACTAAGGGTTGCATCTAAAGAGAGTATGACCTCACATTGGAGTTTACTCCCCATATGGTAGCACCATATGGGTTTACTGTTCTGGGACCATTCCCCCATGAGTTTACAGCCGTAAACTGATGGTAATGGTACCATGGGGTGTTTTAAGGTCTTATACCACACAAGGAAGTAAGTTACACTTGAATCAAAGGCTTAGGAAGTGGCTAGGGCTCGAAATGGTTCACCAATGGAGTTTATGGTCCTTGGACCACTCGTGGGAGTTTACGGTCATAAACACTAGGGTTTACGGTCGTAAACCCATGCGTTTACGGCCGTAAACTCATGTATTCCTCAACATTTCGTGTTTTGGTGTTTCTAGCTCATGCATGCGAGGTTCTAGTCCAGTATCCAAGCTATAGAAGGTGTTAGGGGCACCAAAACACCATTTGAAGGTGTTTACGGTTTTGGGAGATCTCCTTGAACCGTAAACACATATGTTCTTGGGGATTTTGATGTTCTTTCCATGGATTAGCAAGCACACTAAGCAAGTAACTAGTTAGGAACAGTGTACTTACTTATAGGAGGCTTGTAAGAGTGTTTAGGACCCAAGAACACTAGTGTGTGTTCTTGGTGTTCTTGGTGTTTTGAAGAACACTAGAAGATCTAAGTAAAAATCAAGAATCCATGGATGAAATGATGTATAAACACTAGATTAAGTGTTGTATGAACGAATCTAGGAAGGAAAACACTTACATTTTGGCGGATTTGAAGAAGTATGTGATGATACTTGAGAGAAAAGTGGTGGGTGTTCTTGAACTTGAAGGTGTAAAGTGAGGAAGTGAGGGAATAAGGGTAAACTCATGCCTTAAGCATGAGTTCATGGTCAAGAGGGAGTTTACGGCCCAAACTCCCCAAGTTTGTTCGTAAACACCTAGATAAGGTGTTAAAATGTTAAATTGCTACACTTCACTTATAACGATACTTCCTTTTATTTATTCGTTTGACGAAAATAAAATAAAACACCCAAACGGACTTTATACCGGCTAAAATTTAGCAGAAAAGTATTTGACTTTTATTTGAAGTGTTTGACTGTAGACTTTACGCGAATGAAAATTTCGGGTTGTCACATCATCCCCCCGTTAGAGGGAATTTCGTCCCGAAATTAGAGTTCAAGCGGCTAAGTTATTACAAAATAACTAAGTAAGAAGATAGGGATATTCCAACTTAAACTGATCCTCGCGCTCCCAAGTGAATTTCGGTCCTCGCTTGGCGTCCCAACGAACCTTCACGATTGGGCTGCGGTTTTGTTTCGTTCGTTTAACGTCTCGGTCCATGATCTCTACAGGTTCTTCCACGAAGTTGGGGCTCTCTTTGAGTGGGATTACAAGAGTATCGTCGGATAGGCACTTTTTCAAGTTAGAGACGTGGAAGGTAGGATGTACGTTACTGAGTTCGCGGGTAAGTTGAGTTTGTCAACTACGGGGCCGATTCTAGCGAGAATCTCGAAAGGCCCTATGTATCTTGGATTTAGCTTTCCACTCTTTTCGAAGCGTATCAAGTCCTTCCAGGGTGAGACTTTCAAGAGGACTCGGTCTCCTACCTGGAATTCCAAGGGTTTTCTCCGTTTGTCTGCGTAGCTTTTCTGTCGGTTTTTATAGGCCCTTAATCGTTCACGAATCTGAACGATCTTCTCTAATGATGCCCTCTTACTCCAGATCGTGAATTCCATAGTTAGTTTTGAGGGTTTCTAGCCGATGGGAGGCTTAGGTAATGATCTTACCTCGTTACATCAAAATGCAACTGAGCCCTGGATTTGGAAGTGTCTACTTGAATTCTCTCTTCGCTAACTCCGCGACTCAGGAATTTGACCCTTCGAATTCAAACTCGCGTTTAAGAGAATTTTGTGTAGAGCTTCCCCGATCGATATGCTTCCAAGATCTGCAGATGATGTTGACTATGCTCCTCCTTACTACGAGGGTAGATAAGTATGTCATCGATGGAGACGATGACGAACTGATCCTAGTAAGGACGACACACCTTATCCATTAAATCTATGAATATTACGGGTGCGTTAGTAAATCCGAACGGCATCACTATGAATTTGTAGTGCCCATAACGAGTTCGGTAGGCTGTCTTCTGAACATCCTCCCCTAGTACCCGTAATCGGTGGTAACCGGATCTTGGATCGACTTTTGAAAGGAAGATCTCCCTTTTCAGTTGATCAAATAATTCGTTTATGATAGGCAAAAGGGTAATGATTCTTAATGGTTAGCTTGTTGAGCTTCCTGTAATTGATGCATAAACGAAGTGATCAGTCTTTCCTTTTTGACGAACCAGATCAGAGTTTCCCCAGGGTGAGAAGCTTGGTCTTAAAAAGCCCTTGCTGAGCGGTTCGTTAAGTTGATCAGACGGTTCTTGCCTCGATGGAGGTGCTAGGCGATAGGACGGTTTGGCTACTGGGGTAGTCCCTGGAACTAAGTCGATCCTAAGTTTGATTTGACGTTGCAAAGGTAAATCCTGGGAGTTTTCTGTTCTATCCAAATCTATTGTCTCGACCGGTGAGGAGGCATTTGATTGGATTCTAAGTTTATCCGCTTGGCATTACGGTCACTCGTAAGCTTGGGCAGTGTCCGTCCTAAAGTTCCTATCGGAAGTCATATTTGGTTCATCAATCACTGCTTCGTGTATACGAGTCGTATATAATTAAGACTGAAAAGGCAGTCGAATAAATGATTCTTCTTTAAGCTCACATCCAAACAAGGAAAAGAAGTTAAAGCGAAATCATCAATTCTAAACCTTTAGAACCTTGATTATATACCACCCCTGTGTATACATTCTTCAGCGATAGATCAACCATAAGGGTCTTTGGATTGAACTTGACGTACTGTACGAGTGGTATTCCGGGGAGGATTGCTGAGGTTTCTTCGGGAAGGATACGGAGCATAAGGTACCCTATGCATGAGTACCTCGGAGTTCCGAAATGATGGCCTTGCTAGAAAGGCGATTACGGAGAAAGAGATGCACGCACGAACTGGTATTGTGAGGGTCGAATTGACTCAAGTGATCTGATATTATCGGACTCACTTGGTAAATAAAGGCATTAGATTAGATCATAAAGGTGTTACAGACAAAAGACAACAGTGCAACTTTTAACAGAGTTACAGTACTTCGGATTAACTACAAGACTACTGCTGCGAACAAGGTATACTACAAAAGACAAGTATACGCAGCACGTGGGTCCCTTTGACTGACGGGATCTTGCAAAAGATAAGAATCGAGTTGCACTAGTTTTAAACAGTTTAAGAGTCTGTTACAACGAAACACCTTAACTACTTTAACGTGGGTCCGGAGTAGCCTCTCCAGCGGCGGTGATCCTTAGTATCTTCCCGTCTGCGCCATAGTTCTTTGTTATTGGACAATCCTTCTTGAGGTGCCCTATCTCACCGCATTGGTGGCATATCTGGCTAGTACTAGCATCGGTGGTGGAAATGGCAGGGGTTGCCACTTGTTGCTGTGGGATGGCAAGTCTTTGGGATCGCTTGCGCTCCTTTTGGGCTTGGCGCTTTCGTTTCTTCTTCTCGGTTTTACGACTTTGCAAGTCCGTGACTGTTGTCATTTGTTGGTTTCCCGGGTTGATACAACGATCGGAATGGTCAACCCCCTTGCTAGCCTTACTTGCGTTGTTAGCGCTGAGGTTTGCAAGGACAGCTGTCACTGCAGCTGTTACCGCGGCTTGGAATGTAGCGGTGTCGATATGAAGGACAAGGGTTTCGTTGCTCGGCTGGTTATCTCTGGGTGACGACATGATTTTGTTATTACAAAAGAAAACGAGTTCGTGAGTGATGATGTTTGAACCTAGATGTATTTCGACCATTCATGAAAGAATAGGAGTAAGTCCTCGAGGCTTTGACCTACATCCCTATGATGCAATCCTAGTAAAGAGTAGAAGTATGTTCTTAGAATGGTTATAAGACAATTGCTATCCAAGCCTTTGACAAGGATTGGAAGGAATCCTTGAGTTAATTCATCGTAGCTCATTAATCCGACGAAGTGAGGGTTTAGATAGGATTCTAATGATAGCAAAACGAAAGTATTTGAACAAGGATCGGCACAGAATTTAGCCGACTATAAATATCATTGACATTTAAGATGTAATACATTTGGAAAAATGACCTTGGAGTAGGTCTTACATCATATCCGAAGTAGAAAAGTTTCGACAGCATAAAAGCCTAACTAAAAGTACTCACGGTACTGGGGTAGTTACATAGAAAAGTGCTACTCGTAGCATAGGTAGGAAGACTATTCTTTCAACTAACGAAAGAAAGGTAGAATATCTCCTACTGGGGACGGTTATCCCTTGGGTGGACCCTTAGTTCAGCCAGCTGACGCTCCATAACCAGCAGGTACCTTTCGTACACCCTTCGGCGTACTCAGAGCTCTATGACTTTAGCTCGAGTTTCAGCTAGCTCTTGAAGTAGTGTCTCATGGTCTACTCTGGATCTGTCACGAGCATCTTCCAGACGAATGGTGCGGAGGGTATGCATTCTCGCATTGGTGACAACTTCCATGATTTGATGGAGAGCTGTCCTGCCTTGAATCTCATTTTGGGCCAGTCTGCGGACCAGGATTGGCAAGACTCTGTCTGCTGAGCCCCCTTCGCTCAGGTCATAAAAGCTTCGGTCTCCATTAAATGGCATGGGATGATCTTGCCCTTGGCTCCATGTTTCCAAGCTTTCCACCCACGGAGGCGTTGGGCCTTGAAAAGCCGGACGAGGGTTAGGATTTGGGACAAGAGCCATCGGGGGTAGGTTCTCAACTTCAGGCTCGGAGTCAGAACCATCTGCAAAGCCTTCAGCCTGGTGACCATCCATAGGGATTGGGTGATCATTTTCTGGCTCTGCTTCAAACCGTCCATCATTACCTTGTTTAGGGAAGTACAAGTTGTCGTGGGGATGGAATCCAGCCATGTTATCTATGCGAGAAAAGGGATATAAGAATCTAGCACATAAGTAGTTTATAGTAACACACAAAATACTCCTATAGTATTTTAGGTTTATGTTGTGTTCTATTGTTTTCATTGTGGTATTGTTGGTAATTTTTTAGACT
The DNA here is from genome assembly GCF_052849685.1 of Lactuca virosa. Taxonomy (NCBI): domain Eukaryota; kingdom Viridiplantae; phylum Streptophyta; class Magnoliopsida; order Asterales; family Asteraceae; genus Lactuca; species Lactuca virosa. The sequence goes on from NC_136429.1 coordinate 265,089,747, forward strand.
TGTTGCAACCTCACAACCACACTTAGGCACATGCTAGTCACTCCTCGGATAATATAGTTGATCAGGCTATATCTTCCCAGTTTTGAATATATGTCTCTAAGTTTACTTGTGCTGCCCAACAATCGTAATACTTTTGTTCTGTCCTAGTGACACTGATTTTAGTATGAATGCAGGCATGTATACTTAATTAAATATTTTATTATTTAAAAGTATAAACTCTTTATCAAAGTATTTTAATCCCTATTGTAATTATAGTCTGTATATCTTTTATGGGTTGATATACTCAATTCACTATAAACAATGCTCTGATACCAATCTGTCACACCCCAACACCAAGAACGGCGGAAACGTTCTGGGGCGGAGGACGTCATGTAAAGTATCACAACAATGCAAAGTAGCAAACAAGCAACAACATCATCCATTGCATTAATATTAGAATTTTAATACATGTGTGTTCTTTCATTATCTATGGCATGATAATAAGAAATTGAAATAAAAGACAAGTCCTGACCGCTCCGTCTTCTCAAAACCTGATCATAGTACCTGTCTACTGGTGACCTGAGAATACAAGTTATTTTGAAAGCGAGTATCAGCTTTAAAGCTGGTGAGAACATAAATATTTTAGTGTCATTGCTTTGTAAAACTGTAAAGAGAAGATTTATAATTGTTTATGAAAACTTGGTATAAGTATGATAAACCCTAGAAAATCCCATATTTCCTACTAGTATAAAAAGCAGTCTTCTACCAAGACCCGACTGTTTTGAATATTTGCACTTCTATAAAAAGTAGGTTTTTCCCCCTAATATAACTATTACTATCCAAAAGTAGCTATATTATAACGTGTATGTGAATAAAATCACAAAGTAGCTGTAAATAGGGAAAATACTATTTTGCCTCAGCAGTGACACTGCTGGCTATAAAGTGAATAATAAACATAGACTCCAGGTGGTATCGAATGGACAATACGCCTCGAAAAGTATGAATGAAAGTAGGGTAGACTCCAGGTGGTATAGATTGAACAATACGCCTCGAAAAAGTCTATTTTGACCTTTAATTCTTAATTGGATAAATAAAGGGTTGAATGTGAACTCGTAGGTAACCATGCTGATTGACGATCGAATAACTGATGACCCTCCAGGTCACACGTAGTATGGTGACATTTTGTCACCCCTGAGCCTAGTCGTCTCGGACTGTAGCTAGCAGTCGGGATGTGGGAGTGTCTGTCCCGTATAGATCTATACACATAATGCCCGCTCTCCCTACAGAAGACTCTGGTTACAAGGTGATACCACTAAGAAGTGTCGTATGGAGAAGTAGTATGTCACATTCTATTTAAAGTATTAAAATAATCGTATTGACTCATGAATGAACTGACTCTGGTGCGATTCCTTGTACTAGAAATAGTAAATAGTATCTCCTAACTATACCCATAATAGTTACTAGTAATATATGTATATGAATAATGGAAGTATACTTTTGCTACCTAAAGGTACTGAACTGACTGATAGAACTTTTATGTCTATATATGTATACATAATATATAACTAATATTTAGATGACCTTCAGACAAATAGCCGATGCCATAAAGCCACATCCAAACAAGGAAAAGGAATTAGAGCGAGCTAGTAGTCCTAAGTCCTTTAAACATTACTTATATAACTATACATATAGAGGCATGCATTTGATAATATAAAAGTTTAAAAGAAGTTTTGTAAAACATTAGAAAAGTTTAATAACAAGAATTTATGAGTTGATGTCATTTTATAAAACGATTTAAAAGCAGTTGTTTGATATAAATAGTTTAAAGTATAAGAAATCCCTTATTGGGAACATAGTTTGAAGTTCATGAAAACCTTTGTTTGAAACATCGATATAACAGGATTTGAAAGGAAAAGTGTAGTTTAGAAAACAAGTTTGATAAAGAGTTTAACGTGTAAATACATTCGAGGAAATCATTTTGAAGTAGTTTACTTGATAAAACAGCTAAAAGTGTAGTAAATTCATAGTTTGATAGTTATTAATCACATGCGATTGATATGATAACTATCATGATTCAAATTGTATCCCCCCCATAAAAGCGTTTAAAAACATTTAAAAGGTTAATTAAGGGGTATGAACTCACCTGAAGTGGGTGTTTCGGATGAACGGATGGTATAGGATGCTAAGTGTCAAGTGAGGACTTGAACACACACGCGGATCCTATTTAACATCTAATGATACATTTAAGTATCTAATTAGTCATTTAATAACTAATTATGAAAGTAAAGACATCCTAATACATGAAAACACTTTGCTACAAGTGCTAGGAGTACTAAGGGTTGCATCTAAAGAGAGTATGACCTCACATTGGAGTTTACTCCCCATATGGTAGCACCATATGGGTTTACGGTTCTGGGACCATTCCCTCCATGAGTTTACGGCCGTAAACTCATGGTAATGGTACCATGGGGTGTTTTAAGGTCTTATACCACACAAGGAAGTAAGTTAGACTTGAATCAAAGGATTAGGAAGTGGGTAGGGCTCGAAATGGTTCACCAATGGAGTTTACGGTCCTTGGACCACTCTTGGGAGTTTACGGTCGTAAACACTAGGGTTTACGGTCGTAAACCCATACGTTTATGGCCGTAAACTCATGTATTCCTCAACATTTCGTGTTTTGGTGTTTCTAGCTCATGCATGCGAGGTTCTAGTCCAGTATCCAAGATATAGAAGGTGTTAGGGGCACCAAAACACCATTTGAAGGTGTTTACGGTTCTGGGAGATCTCCTTGAACCGTAAACACATATGTTCTTGGGGATTTTGATGTTCTTTCCATGGATTCGCAAGCACACTAAGCAAGTAACTAGTTAGGAAGAGTGTACTTACTTATAGGAGGATTGTAAGAGTGTTTAGGACCCAAGAACACTAGTGTGTGTTCTTGGTGTTCTTGGTGTTTTGAAGAACACTTGAAGATCTAAGTAAAAATCAAGAATCCATGGATGAAATGATGTATAAACACTAGATTAAGTGTTGTATGAACGAATCTAGGAAGGAAAACACTTACATTTTGGCGGATTTGAAGAAGTGTGTGATGATACTTGAGAGAAAAGTGGTGGATGTTCTTGAACTTGAAGGTGTAAAGTGAGGAAGTGAGGGAATAAGGGTAAACTCATGCCTTAAGCATGAGTTCATGGTCAAGAGGGAGTTTACGGCCCAAACTCCCCAAGTTTGGCTGTAAACACCTAGCTAAGGTGTTAAAATGTTAAATTGCTACACTTCACTTATAACGATACTTCCTTTTATTTATTTGTTTGACGAAAATAAAATAAAACACCCAAACGGACTTTATACCGGCTAAAATTTAGCAGAAAAGTATTTGACTTTTATTTGAATTGTTTGACTGTAGCGTTTACGCGAATGAAAATTTCGGGTTGTCACATCATCCCCCCGTTAGAGGGAATTTCTTCCCGAAATTAGAGTTCAAGCGGCTAAGTTATTACAAAATAACTAAGTAAGAAGATGGGGATATTCCAACTTAAACTGATCCTCGTGCTCCCAAGTGAATTCCAGTCCTCGCTTGGTGTCCCAGCGAACCTTCACGATTGGGCTGCGGTTTTGTTTCGTTCGTTTAACCTCTCGGTCCATGATCTCTACAGGTTCTTCCACGAAGTTGGGGCTCTCGTTGATCTCGATCTCGTCGAGTGGGATTACAAGAGTATCGTCGGATAGACACTTTTTCAAGTTAGAGACATGGAAGGTAGGATGTACGTTACTGAGTTCGCGGGTAAGTTGAGTTTGTCAACTACGGGGCCGATTCTAGCGAGAATCTCGAAAGGTCCTATATATCTTGGATTTAGCTTTCCACGCTTTCCGAAGCGTATCAAGTCCTTCCAGGGTGAGACTTTCAAGAGGACTCGGTCTCCTACCTGGAATTCCAAGGGTTTCCTCCGTTTGTCTGCGTAGCTTTTCTGTCGGTTTCTAGAGTCCCTTAATCATTCACGAATCTGAACGATCTTCTCTAATGATGCCCTCTTACTCCAGATCGTGAATTCCATAGTTAGTTTTGACGGTTTCTAGCTGATGGGAGGCTTAGGTAATGATCTTACCTCGTTACATCAAAACGCAACTGAGCCCTGGATTTGGAAGTGTCTACTTGAATTCTCTCTTTGCTAACTCTGCGACTCAGGAATTTGACCCTTCGAATCCAAACTCGCGTTTAAGAGAATTTCGCGTAGAGCTTCCCCGATCGATATGCTTCCAAGATCTGCTGATTATGTTGACTATGCTCCTCCTTACTACGAGGGTAGATAAGTATGTCATCGACGGAGACGATGACGAACTGATCCTAGTAAGGATGACACACCTTATCCATTAAATCTATGAATATTGCGGGTGCGTTAGTAAATCCGAATGGCATCACTACGAATTTGTAGTGCCCATAACGAGTTCGGAAGGCTGTCTTTTGAACATCCTCCCCTAGTACCCGTAATCGGTGGTAACCGAATCTTGGATCGACTTTTGAAAGGAAGATCGCCCTTTTTCAGTCGATCAAATAATTCGTTTATGATAGGCAAAAGGGTAATGATTCTTGATGGTTAGTTTGTTGAGCTTCCTGTAATTGATGCATAAACGAAGTGATCAGTCTTTCCTTTTTGACGAACCAGACCGGAGTTTCCCCAGGGTGAGAAGCTCGGTCTTATAAAGCCCTTGTTGAGCGGTTCGTTAAGTTGATCAGACGGTTCTTGCCTCGATGCAGGTGCTAGGCGATAGGGCGGTTTGGCTACTGGGGTTGTCCCTGGAACTAAGTCGATCCTAAGTTTGATTTGACGTTGCGAAGGTAAATCCTGGGAGTTTTCTGTTCTATCCGAATCTATTGTCTCGATCGGTGAGGAGGCATTTGATTGGATTCTAAGTTTATCCGCTTGGCAGTACGGTCACTCGTAAGCTTGGGCAGTCTCCGTCCTAAAATTCCTATCGGGAGTCATATTTGGTTCATCAATCACTGCTTCGTGTATACGAGTCGTATATAATTAAGACTGAAAAGGCAGTCGAATAAATGAGTCTTCCTTAAGCTCACATCCAAACAAGGAAAAGAAGTTAAAGCGGAATCATCAATTCTAAACCTTTAGAACCTTGATGATACACCACCCCTGTGTATACATTCTTCAGCGATAGATCAACTGTAAGGGTCTTTGGATTGAACTTGACGTACTGAACGAGTGGTATTCCGGGGAGGTTTGCTGAGGTTTCTTCAGGAAGGGTATGGAGCATAAGGTACCCTATGCATGAGTACCTCGGAGTTCCGGAATGACGGCCTTGCTAGAATGGCGATTACGGAGAAAGAGATGCACGCACGAACTGGTATTGTGAGGGTCGAATTGACTCAAGTGATCTGATATTATCGGACTCACTTGGTAAATAAAGGCATTAGATTAGATCATAAAGGTGTTACAGACAAAAGACAACAGTGCAACTTTTAACAGAGTTATAGTACTTCGGATGAACTACAAGAGTACTACTGCGAACAAGGTATACTACAAAAGACAAGTATACGCAGCACGTGGGTCCCTTTGACTGACGGGATCTCGCAAAAGATAAGAATCGAGTTGCACTAGTTTTAAACAGTTTAAGAGTCTGTTACAACGAAACGCCTTAACTACTTTAACGTGGGTCCGGAGTAGCCTCTCCCGCGGCGGTGATCCTTAGTATCTTCCCGTCTGCGCCGGAGTTCTTTGTTATTGGACAATCCTTCTTGAGGTGCCCTATCTCACCGCATTGGTGGCATATCTGGCTAGTACTAGCATCGGTGGTGGAAGTGATGTGTCGAGTCAGAGTTATGTGGACATGGGTGTGTTCTTTGTTCATCCACTTTGAACATTTCCTTTTATAACGTCCAGTTTCACCACCACCATAGTAAGCCTGGTTGACTCCGATGTTAGGGGCTTGAGTGATGGGTCGTTCCGGTGCTCCACAGCTACGAGCATGGTGCCCTATTTTGTGGCAATTGCAGCATTGCATTTCATGGCAAGCCCCACTATGATGAAAGCTACACTTGTCACACTTCGGGAGTTTTCCCTCGTACGCTCTGTTCGGCGCTGAAATGGCAGGGGTTGCCACTTGTTGTTGTGGGATGGCAAGTCTTTGGGATCGCTTGCGCTCCTTTTGGGCTTGGCGCTTTCGTTTCTTCTTCTCGGTTTTACGACTTTGCAAGTCCGTGACTGTTGTCATTTGTTGGTTTCCCGGGTTGATACAACGATCGGAATGGTCAACCCCCCTGCTAGCCTTACTTGCGTTGTTAGCGCTGAGGTTTGCAAGGACAGCTGTCACTGCAGCTGTTATCGCGGCTTGGAATGTAGCGGTGTCGATATGAAGGACAGGGGTTTCGTTGCTCGGTTGGTTATCTCTGGGTGACGACATGATTCTGTTATTACAAAAGAAAACGAGTTCGTGAGTGATGATGTTTGAACCTAGATGTATTTCGACCATTCATGAAATAATAGGAGTAAGTCCTCGAGGCTTTGACCTACATCCCTATGATGCAATGCTAGTAAAGAGTAGAAGTATGTTCTTAGAATGGTTATAAGACAATTGCTATCCAAGCCTTTGACAAGGATTGGAAGGAATCCTTGAGCTAATTCATCGTAGCTCATTAATCCGACGAAGTGAGGGTTTAGATAGGATTCTAATGATAGCAAAACGAAAGTATTTGAACAAGGATCGGCATAGAATTTAGCCGACTGTAAATATCATTGACATTTAAGATGTAATACATTTGGAAAAATGACCTTGGAGTAGGTCTTACATCATATCCGAAGTAGAAAAGTTTCGACAGCATAAAAGCCTAACTAAAAGTACTCACGGTACTGGGGTAGTTACATAGAAAAGTGCTACTCGTAGCATAGGTAGGAAGACTATTCTTTCAACTAACGAAAGAAAGGTAGAATATCTCCTACTGGGGACGGTTATCCCTTGGGTGGACCCTTAGTTCAGCCAGCTGACGCTCCATAACCAGCAGGTACCTTTCGTACACCCTTCGGCGTACTCAGAGCTCTATGACTTTAGCTCGAGTTTCAGCTAGCTCTTGAAGTAGTGTCTCATGGTCTACTCTGGATCTGTCACGAGCATCTTCCAGACGAATGGTGCGGAGGGTATGCATTCTCGCATTAGTGACAACTTCCATGATTTGATGGAGAGTTGTCCTGCCTTGAATCTCATTTCGGGCCACTCTGCGGACCAGGATTGGCAAGACTCTATCTGCTGAGCCCCCTTCGCTCAGGTCATAAAAGCTTCGGTCTCCATTAAATGGCATGGGCTGATCTTGCCCTTGGCTCCATGTTTCCAAGCTTTCCACCCACGGAGGCGTTGGGCCTTGAAAAGCCGGACGAGGGTTAGGATTTGGGACAAGAGCCATCAGGGGTAGGTTCTCAACTTCAGGCTCGGAGTCAGAACCATCTGCAAAGCCTTCAGCCTGGTGACCATCCATAGGGATTGGGTGATCATTTTCTGGCTCTTCGTCAAACCCTCCATCATTACCTTGGTTATGGAAGTACAAGTTGCCGTGGGGATGGAATCCAACCATGTTATCTATGCGAGAAAAGGGATATAAGAATCTAGCACATAAGTAGTTTTTAGTAACACATAAAATACTCCTATAGTATTTTAGGTTTATGTTTTGTTCTATTGTTTTCATTGTGGTATTGTTGGTAATTTTTTAGATTTGTTGCAACCTCACAACCACACTTAGGCACGTGCTAGTCACTCCTCGGATAATATAGTTGATCAGACTATATCTTCCCAATTTTGACTATATGTCTCTAAGTCTACTTGTGCTGCACAACAATCGTAATACTTGTGCAGGCATGTATACTTAATTAAATATTTTATTATTTAAAAGTATAAACTCTTTATCAGAGTATTTTAATCCCTATTGTAATTATAGTCTGTATATCTTTTATGGGTTGATATACTCAATTCACTATAAACAATGCTCTTATAGCAATCTGTCACACCCCAAAACCAAGAACGGCGGAAACGTTCTGGGGCGGAGGACGTCATGTAAAGTATCACAACAATTCAAAGTAGCAAACAAGCAACAACATCATCCATTTCATTAATATCATAATTTTAATACATGTGTGTTCTTTCATAATCTATGGCATGATAATAAGAAATTGAAATAAAAGAGAAGTCTTGACCGCTCCGTCTTCTCAAAACCTGATCATCGTACCTGTCTACTGGTGACCTGAGAATACAAGTTATTTTGAAAGCGAGTATCAGCTTTAAAGCTGGTGAGAACATAAGTATTTTAGTGTCATTGCTTTGTAAAACAGTAAAGAGAAGATTTATATATGTTTATGAAAACTTGGTATAAGTATGATAAACCCTAGAAAATCCCATATTTCCTACTAGTATAAAAAGCAGTCTTCTACCAAGACCCGACTGTTTTGAATATTTGCACTTCTATAAAAAGTAGGTTTTTCCCCCTAATATAACTATTATTATCCAAAAGTAGCTATATTAAAACATGTATGTGAATAAAATCACAAAGTAGATGTAAATAGGGAAAATTCTATTTTGCCTCAGCAGTGACACTGCTGGCTATAAAGTGAATAATAAACATAGACTCCAGGTGGTATCGAATGGACAATACGCCTCGAAAAGTCTGAATGAAAGTAGGGTAGACTCCAGGTGGTATCGATTGAATAATACGCCTCGAAAAGTCTATTTTGACCTTTAATTCTTAATTGGATAAATAAAGAGTTGAATGTGAACTCGTAGGTAACCATGCTGATTGACGATCGAATAACTGATGACCCTCCAGGTCACACGTAGTATGGTGACATTTTGTCACCCCTGGGCCTAGTCGGCTCGGACTGTAGCTAGCAGTTGGGATGTGGGAGTGTCTGTCCCGTATAGATCTATACACATAATGCCCGCTCTCCCTCCAGGAGACTCTGGTTACAAGGTGATACCACTAAGAAGTGTCGTATCGAGAAGTAGTATGTCACATTCTATTTAAAGTATTTAAAATAATTGTATAGACTCATGAATGAACTGACTCTGGTGCGATTCCTTGTACTAGAAATAGTAAATAGTATCTCCTAACTATACCCATAATAGTTACTAGTAATATACGTATATGAATAATGGAAGTATACTTTTGCTACCCAAAGGTACTGAACTGACTGATAGAACTTTTATGTCTATATATGTATACATAATATATAACTAATATTTAGACGACCTTCGGACAAATAGCCGATGCCCTAAGGCCACTTCCAAACAAGGAAAAGGAATTAGAGCGAGGTAGTAGTCCTAAGTCCTTTAAACATTACTTATATAACTATACATATAGAGGCATGCATTTGATAATATAAAAGTTTAAAAGAAGTTTTGTAAAACATTAGAAAAGTTTAATAACAAGAACTTATGACTTGATGTCAATTTATAAAACGATTTAAAAGCAGTTGTTTGATATAAACAGTTTAAAGTATAAGAAATCGCTTATTGGGAACATAGTTTGAAGTTCATGAAAACCTTTGTTTGAAACATCGATATAACAGGATTTGAAAGGAAAAGTGTAGTTTAGAAAACAAGTTTGACAAAGAGTTTAACGTGTAAATACATTCGAGGAAATCATTTTGAAGTAGTTTACTTGATAAAACAGCTAAAAGTGTAGTAAATTCATAGTTTGATAGTTATTAATTACATACGATTGATATGATAACTATCATGATTCAACTTGTATCCCCCCATAAAAGCATTTAAAAACATTTAAAAGTTTAATTAAGGGGTATGAACTCACCTGAAGTGGGTGATTCGGATGAACGGATGGTATAAGATGCTAAGTGTCAAGTGAGGACTTGAACACACACGCGGATCCTATTTAACATGTAATGATACATTTAAGTATCTAATTAGTCATTTAATAACTAATTATGCAAGTAAAGACATCCTAATACATGAAAACACTTTGCTACAAGTGCTAGGAGTACTAAGGGTTGCATCTAAAGAGAGTATAACCTCACATTGGAGTTTACTCCCCATATGGTAGCACCATATGGGTTTACGGTTCTGGGACCATTCCCCCCATGAGTTTACGGCCATAAACTGATGGTAATGGTACCATGGGTGTTTTAAGGTCTTATACCACACAAGGAAGTAAGTTAGACTTGAATCAAAGGCTTAGGAAGTGGCTAGGGCTCGAAATGGTTCACCAATGGAGTTTACGGTCCTTGGACCACTCTTGGGAGTTTACGGTCGTAAACCAATGAGTTTACGGCCGTAAACTCATGTATTCCTCAACATTTCGTGTTTTGGTGTTTCTAGCTCATGCATGCGAGCTTCTAGTCCAGTATCCAAGCTATAGAAGGTGTTAGGGGCACCAAAACACCATTTGAAGGTGTTTACGGTTCTGGGAGATCTCCTTGAACCGTAAACACATATGTTCTTGGGGATTTTGATGTTCTTTCCATGGATTAGCAAGCACACTAAGCAAGTAACTAGTTAGGAAGAGTGTACTTACTTATAGGAGGCTTGTAAGAGTGTTTAGGACCCAAGAACACTAGTGTGTGTTCTTGATGTTCTTGGTGTTTTGAAGAACACTTATATGAATGAATCAAGGAAGGAAAACACTTACATTTTGGCGGATTTGAAGAAGTGTGTGATGATACTTGAGAGAAAAGTGGTGGGTGTTCTTGAACTTGAAGGTGTAAAGTGAGGAAGTGAGGGAATAAGGGTAAACTCATGCCTTAAGCATGAGTTCGTGGTCAAGAGGGAGTTTACGGCCCAAACTCCCCAAGTTTGGCCGTAAACACCTAGCTAAGGTGTTAAAATGTTAAATTGCTACACTTCACTTATAACGATACTTCCTTTTATTTATTCGTTTGACGAAAATAAAATAAAACACCCAAACGGACTTTATACCGGCTAAAATTTAGCAGAAAAGTATTTGACTTTTATTTGAAGTGTTTGACTGTAGAGTTTACGCGAATAAAAATTTCGGGTTGTCACATGGGTTCCATAAACAAATGGTTAGTTTATACTATTGTGAGTTCGTATAACCATGCTTGATATGACCTAGCGACCTCTACGACGTTCTTCAAGCGTCGGATGTTATTACATTTGTCACCCTAGAAATGCGTGTCTAACTGTATCTTGCAGTTCAAGTGTGGGATAGTCAATCCCGAATAGATCTATTCACAAATCTCACGCTCTCCCTCTAGGAGACTCTGGTTATACTATGATAGGATTTAGTCTGCACTCCGAAGGTTACAAATGAAGTGATGTCTCACAACCCTGTATCAACTAGTTTACATGTAGTTTTGTATTGTTCTCTTGTACTTGAAATCGTGTATATACTTTACAGAGTAATAATAATAATTATACTTAAATAATTATTTAGTGTGGTACTCTTGTATTAAGAAAGTAGTAATGTATACCATGAACTATATCTATCATAGTTTAAATGATTGCTAATGTATAACCTTGAAATGATAAAACTGTATATTGAAAATCCCAAATTATACCTATTATAGTTTGTATGTGTGCTAAGTACTCGGTTCATGTATTGTTCTGAAAACTATGCAATTATAGTTGTGAGTTGAAAACTTCCCTTATGCTCAGCATGTTACAAAAGGGATAAGATATCTAAACATTTTGTAAAATGTGGTAATCTTTTGGTTATATGAATTGCATACATTTTAACCGTGTTTGAAGTTCTATGTATAAAGTTTACAAAAACTATTTATGATTGGCTTGTATTCCCCCTGAAAACGTTAAAATAATAAAAGCGTAGGGGTATGAACTCATATTTGGTTGCGTGTATGTGTCGGACAACGAGACTGGAAACGAAGACCCTCGAGTTGATATACGCGACACTTAACGGGATCCTAGACTCTATCGAAGTGGAAAAAGCGGTTTTGTAGCCAATATTTGCGATGTAGGCTGATTGCGGCCGTGAACTGTTCTCGGTCGTGAACTGTTCACTGTCTTCGAAGGGCTTACGATCTTTGAAGGGTTCACGTCCTGTTCTTGGTGTTCTTGGTGAAATATGAAGATTTGAAGGGTTCACAGCCGTGAACTCAAGAACAACAACGCTTGATTTGATGATAAACGAGTTTTAGAGGCTCCACAACAACACCCAAATGTGATTATTGATGATTTTCGGAAGAAAAAATGGGTATTCTTGAGTTTGCGTTTGGGAGGTTAGAGAGAGAATGGATGAGTCTTCGGCCAGAAAAGTGTAAATGAAGGGTGGGAGCACATATATATAGGGTGGGTTCATGGTCGGTGGTGGGGTCCACCTGTCAGACCGGGTTCACGGCTGTGATCGGGTTCACGGCCGTGAACACCAATTAGACCAGATTTCGTTGATTCTCGAACAAAAAACTCGGGTTTGCGCTTGATTTTGGTTCCAACTCTTATTTAAATAAATAAACGATTTTCTAAACCATAAGAATTTAACGGGACAAATAAAATACAAAATTTATTTAACGAAATCGGGCTAATGTTAACGGAAGAAGGTTCGGGTTGTCACATCATCCCCCCCGATAGAGGGAATTTCGTCCCGAAATTCTAAAACGAATACAATTATGAACTAGGGAACGAGATGTGGATACTTCTGTTTCATCTGGTCTTCGCGCTCCCAAGTGAATTCAGGTCCCCGCTTGGCATTCCAGCGACCTTCACTATCGGGATGCAACTTTGTTTTGTTCGCTTGACTTTCCTATCCATAATTTCGACTGGCTCTTCCACGAAGTTCAGACTCTCATTGACCTCAATTTCATCGAGTGGAATTACAAGAGTCTCGTCAGATAGACACTTTTTGAGGTTCGACACGTGGAAGACGGGATGTACGTTGCTAAGTTCTTGGGGTAAACGAAGTTTGTAAGCTATGGGGTTGATCCGGGTGAGGATCTCGAAAGGCCCAATGTATCTCGGATTTAGCTTCCCACACTTTACGAAGCGTATCATGCCTTTCCAGGATGAGACCTTTAACAGGACGCGATCACCAACCTGGAACTCCAAAGGTTTTCGTTTTTTGTCGGCGTAGCTCTTTTGTCTATCTCTTGAAGCCTTTAGTCGTTCCCGGATTTGTACGATCTTTTCGGTGGTTTCTCGGATGATTTCTGGGCCAGTGAGAGTGCTATCAGGGACTTGACCCTTGGCTAGCTGCGTGTCACCCACCTCAGCCAAACATAGAGGGGATCTACACTTACGGCCATAGAGAGCTTCGAAAGGAACATCCTTGATGCTAGCGTGATAGCTGTTGTTGTAAGAGAACTTGACAAATGGCAAATAAGTATCCCACGACTTACCAAAGTCGATAACGCACGCTCTCAGCATGTCTTCAACAGTTTGAATGGTTCTCTCACTCTGTTCGTCGGTTTGTGGATGGTAAGTTGTGTCATGTCCAGCTTAGTTCCAAGAGCCTTCTGCAAAGACTGCCAAAATCTCGAGGTGAATCTGCTATCCCGATCGAAGATAATGGACACATGCAGACCATGCAGTCGAACTATGTGACAACCCGAAACTTCTATCTTCTAAATCAAGCAAATAAAACAAAAGTTAGACTTTTTTTTTATTATCTATTAGCTATGTTAAGGGTTATTCTATGAGTTTTTAAGCCTTGTACACTTAGGATTTGATACTATGAATTGTGAGTAACGGATCTATGAAATGCATTCGAGCCAAGAACATCAACAAGGGATGTTCACGGCCCAAACTAGGTTCACGTCCGTGAACCCATGTTTGGCCGTGAACCCCTCACTAGATGTATAGATTTCCTTCATCTTCCCTTCATTTCTCACATACTTCAACCAAAAACTCTCAAACTCTCTCAAGTATCATCAAAGGGAAAACCCATGTTTGGCCGTGAACCAAAAACGTAAGTGATTCATCCCTTTTACTTGTTATCCTTCTTATTCAAGTGAAATTCTTTGATAACATCCTTAAATTCATCACTTTTCCTTCAAGATATTCAAATCACCATCTTCTTCTCCAAGAACACCAACAACACACACTTGTTCTTGGGCCGTGAACACCTTAAAGGCTTCCAATAAGTAAGTAACTTATTCACATACTTTTTTTCCATTAGAAGCACTAGCATCCCCACGAAACAAACACCTCTTTGGCATGAATCTTCAAGAGTTCACGGCCGTGAACCCTTCATTGGGCCATGAACCCTTCATAGGATCATGGTTTGTTCGTGAACCCTCCTTCCAGGGCCGTAAGCCCCTCATAAGAACAAGGTTGGGCCATGAACACATCATGTGTTCTATAGCCGTGAACCCTTCTAAAGCCGTGAACACTTCCTTGTGTGGCCGTGAAATCCCTTCAATCAATCATATGTGATTGTAACACTTCATGGCAAGTGTTTCCTAGTTCCTAAGGTTGTTTACCTTACCATGTTAGTTATTATATACACTAATTATATACATATATGTGTCATTATATGCTTAATAGGACCCATTGTACTCGGGACTTCACTCGTGTGACTTTTCATCATATATCGAACTTTCAGATTTACTCACTATCAGGTGAGTTCATACCCCCCTATTTTCATAGTTTTTACTGTTTTAAGGGGGGGGGGGGGGGGATACAAGTCTAACACAAGAATTTTGTGTTACAAGCAAAAGGTTACAAAATATCTTACCAAAATAGATTTCGATTCTTATTAAATAAAATGATTTAAATTTGTGTTTAAAGTGACATCAAGTCACCAAAAGTATTTCAAAATGTTAAATTCCTTAAATGATTTAATAAACTTATATTTTTCCCCAGAAATCATATATATATATATATATATATATATATATATATATATATATATATATATATATATATATATATATATATATATATATATATAAATAAGATTTAAAAGACTTAGGACTGATAACTCACTTTGGTTCCTTTTCCTCGTTTGGATGTGGGCTTATAGTATCGATTATTTGTCCGACTGTCGTTTAAATTTTACTTATATATATTTGTATATTTATATAAATATAAAAGTCATTTCATTCAGTTCAAATAGCCTTTGTAACATGTTGAGCAAATCGTTGTATTCATGAACAGTTAGTACAAATTTAGAAATTACATATAAATTATAATAGGTATATTTTATGATTCATAGAACATTATTTCACGATTCAAGTATACTAGAATACAATACTTTACAAGATCAAGGTTTGGATTCAAAAACTAATCAAGCGTATACATCTTTCAAATACATGTCAAGTATACTAATTCAAGGGCATACTATCAATCATTTATTTCAGAATGATTGGGGTTTGTCACACCCCAAAACCGGAACGGCGAAAACGTTCTGGGGTGGAGGACCTCATGTTTAGTATCACAAGACATGCATCATAGTATTCAAAATAATAAACAACCATTTCATTAGAAAGAAAGTGTTTACAAAGTATGTGGTTCACATAATATAGAATACATAACAATTAACAAAAAGACTTGAAGCTATACTGCTCCATCTTCTGAATCCCAGTGCGCATACCTGTCTACTGGTCTCCTGAGAATACAAGTTATTTTGAAAGCGTAGATCAGCATTTAAGCTGGTGAGTTCATAAGATTTTAGTGATGTAATGTAAGTGGTAGAAAGTTGTAGTAAGTTTGTATGTTCTGTTTAGAAAAGTTCGCCTGTTCCTCCAGAAAATCCTATATTTCTTGCTTTGATGAAAGCTAAGTAAAAATGACTCTATAATCCTTTCTATGAGTACTAAATGGATACAAGTTATATAAAACCCATAGTAAACAAACAATCGGTTGTGTGTATCTGCCCTAAGCCCACAACCAAACAAGGAACAAGAAATGAGGCGGAAGGCACACATCCCATTGTTTGTTAGTTCATTGTTGTATATAACCCTGGCGTATTCACTTGGTACTCACGGAGTTAACTGTAATAGTTCCTTTATATTTGATGAAAAGATTTTTTAAGAAAACCCTTATTTCTTATAATAAAAATGGTAACCACATTGGTTCCTTCTATAATCACTTAGTTTATACCAACTATATATAATCTAATATCGAACAGATAGTTTATTGTGTGTATCTGCCCTAAGCCCACAACCAAACAAGAAACAGGAAATGAGGCGGAAGGCACACATCCAACTACCTATCGGGTATTAATTATATATAACCATGATGTATAAACTAAGGTATTATAGAATTAACCACCTAAGGTCCTTTAAGTTTATACTGGTTTAATAAAATGGATTAAACCCTTTACTGGTAAGTTTCTAGTTTTGTATACCAAAAGTTCTATTTGAAAAGTATGTTTTGTATTAGAAAACTGTGAATTAAACTAGTCTCCTATGACCTGGCCCAAACCTGGTACCCCTTATGACTACTTAGAGTATACGGAAACATATATGTATCTAAGATCGGATAGATAGTAGGCCGGGTGTATCTGCTCTAAGCCCACAACCAAACAAGGAACAGGAAATGAAGCGGAAAGCACACATCCTACTACCTGTCAGATCCGATTAATATATATCTCTAAATGCATACTCTAAGGAATCATAAAGTTAGCATTATAGGCCCCCATTCTACTGAATGTACTAGACTCGACTGTTCTGTGTGTCGTTTGTAAAATGTAAGTTTTCCCTAGTTTATAACTATCTTGACTTGAAAATGGTTTGTATTAACTTTCAAGTGGAACTGTCACAAAATGAAAGTAATGGGAAATTATAAGTACACAGTTGTCTTTTGAATTGACATCCTGACGTATTGATTGCCTTAAAACATGTTTGTTTTATTAAGGTCATAATGTGAAGGATAGTACCCATACTATACGCTCTCCCTGTCAAGAGATTCTGGGGACCAAACGCGACTTCAACAAACCAGTTGCTAGGCCGTGTAAATTCACATTAAAGTTATATGATCATGTATACCCAATTTAACTATCACATTTTGTTTAGAACAATGAGTTAGTGATTCATTGGTATAATTAGATCATGTAGTTGTTCTATGCTATAGCATCTTAGTATGTTCGTTCTTTTATAGTATCTTAGTATGTTCATTCTGAAGTATTGTATCTACCTCCATGTTTCTCTTTATGTTATCGTGTATTGTATCTACCTCCCTGTTTCTCTTTATGTTATTGTGTATTGTATCTACCTCCCTGTTTCTCTTTATTGTATGTTCTAGCATCTAGTATGAAATGAACCTCTAAACTATACCCCTTATAGTTTACTAGTATTTTACTTGAACTGTTATTGAAAAGACTTATTTTTTTACTAAGTTATGCTGGTACTTTAAAGAGGAGTTTTGTTAAACTATAAAGTAACATAACTTTAAAAGAGTTTTTGAAATGTTTTGACCACTTATAAACGTCATAAGCAATCATTTGAAAGATGTTAATAACAAACAATTACACAATTATCATTTTGTTCAACTTGTATTCCCCCCCCCCCCCCCCCTTAAAAGCATTTAAAACAGTTAAAAGATTCATTATAGGGGTATGAACTCACCTTATGTGGGTGATTCAACGAATATGCGCGTAAGGATGAGAAGTTCCACGAATGAAGTCCCGAGACACAACAAGTCCTAAATGACATATAATGACATATATTGGCATGAATATAGTGTTTTGAAGCAACCACATGCACTGAAACACCTTTAGGGACTAGGAAACACTTGGACCAAGTGTTTGAATCACATGTGATTCATCTAAGGGATGTTTAAGGCCACTAAATGGTGTTTACAACCATGGGTTTACGGCCATGGAGCTTTGGGCCGTAAACTCATGGTAAAAGGTGCATAAGAGGGTGTTTGAATGGTAGGGAAGCTTGAGGGACTATTTCTCTACAAGAGGGTGAGCAAAACTAACCTTTTAGGAGGTGTTGAGGTGTTTACGGCCACACCAAAAGTTTATGGCCGTAAACACTCCAAATGGTGCCTTTTTGGGTCTTAAAGGGAAGGGTTCTCAAAGGTTCATGTGTCCCAAAGGATAGCTAGTGTCTAGAAGTGTTTAGGGCTCAAAACTTGGCCATAATTAGGGTTTACGGCCAAGGGAGATTCCATGGCTGTAAACTCTTGGTAAATATGCCTAGATTGTTGTTTCAAGACTATGATCTAGTGAATAACATGCCTAACTAGATGATAGATGGAATACTCACACTTTTGAGGGCCTTAGATAAGTTTACGACCACCAAGAAGAAGTGTGTGTTCTTGGTGTTCTTGGTGAAAGATGAAGATCTAGCAAAAGTCGAGTGTCACACCCCAAAACCGGAACGGCGGAAACGTTCGGGGGTGGAGGCCGTCATGTTCAGTATCACAACAATACAAAGTAGTAAACAAGAAACAACATCATCCATTGCATTAATAATATAATTTCATACAAGTGTGTTCTGTCAAGTTATATAGACACCAAAAATATACATCAAAAATAAAAGATGAGTCTTGAACGAGCTCCATCTTCTCAGAACCTGGCACCGGTACCTGTCTACTGGTGACCTGAGAATACAAGTTATTTTGAAAGAGTAGATCAGCATTAAAGCTGGTAAGATCATAAGTATATTAGTGTCTGAATTTGTATGAAAGTGTTTGTAAGTCTGTAATGTATAAGTTTTGTAAAAGTTTTAATTGTTCGAACTCTCCTAGAAAACCCTATGTTTCCTACTAAAAGTAGCCTTCTACCAAGGCATCTAGTGTCTGTGTGTGTGTCTCTTGTAAGAGTATGTATTTTCCCAAATCTGACTATCATTAACCAAAAATATAGTTTCTACATTATTGTTTATTGTGTGAATATCACAAAGTAAATGTAAAGGGAAAATGATATAGTACTATAGTGTTGTATTAAGTAACTACCGCTATACTAATTACTTTAAACTATTTGTTATTTAAAGTACCATGTGATCGGCCTGTATCCTGCTACCGACTCTATAGTAAAACGACGATGTAGGACGTCGTAAGAAATGACGTTTGGCACTCGTAGACTTGCAAATACCATGTTGAGGTGTTTACGGTCACACCAAAAGTGTATGGCCGTAAACTCTCCAAATGGTGCCTTTTTGGGTCTTAAATGGAAGGGTTCTCAAAGGTTCATGTGTCCCATAGGATAGCTAGTGTCTAGAAGTGTTTAGGGCTCAAAACTTGGACATAATTAGGGTTTACGGCCAAGGGAGATTCCACGGTCGTAAACTCTTGGTAAATATGCCTAGATTGTTGTTTCAAGACTATGATCTAGTGAATAACATGCCTAACTAGATGATAGATGGAGTATTCACACTTTTGAGGGCCTTAGATGAGTTTACGACCACCAAGAACAAGTGTGTGTTCTTGGTGTTCTTGGTGAAAGATGAAGATCTAGCAAAAGTCGATTTCCATGGATGAAATCAAAGGGTGATTCATGAGTAAGAAGGATAATAAAAAACTAGAGGGAAGAATCACTCACTTTTTGAAGATCGGGAGTGAAAATCTCGATGATACTTGAGAGAGAACTCAAGTGTTCCTGAGGTGAAAGTGTAAGAATAAAGGAAAAGTGAAGGGAAGGAGACTTATAGGGGAGTTTACGTCCAGCCTTGACTTTATGGCCGCCAACTCATGTGCTTTGGCCGTGAACTCCTTTTTGGTGGTCTTAAGGCTTGAATGTTGCACAGTGTCTCTAGCAGGTACATTCTAACACTCATTCCTTAAGTGTACTAGGCTTAAAACCCAATAGAATGACCCTTAACAAGGCTAGAAGGCAATAATTTTTCGGGTTGTCACATCATTCCCCCGTTAGATGGAATTTCGTCCCGAAATTAGCTTTCTTAGCAGTACTACTGGGGTTGCGCTCCTCTGATTGGTAGAATACCCACTCGTTGACCTAGCACTTTGCCTTACTGTTCATGATAGGATTCATACTTGGTCCATCTATCATTACCTCGTGTATACAAGTCGTATATAATTAGGATTAGTAAGACGGTCCAATGTGCGACTCTGCCTCAGGTCCACAACCAAACAAGGAACAAGAGATAAGGCAGAAACATACATACTACATCTGCGTAATCATAATCATATACCACCCTCGCGTATACACTAAATAGTGATAGGTGGGCTGTATTCGTCCTTAGCCTCTGTGCTCGAACTTGGTCAGCTGGACGAGTGGTATTTCGGAAAGGTTTGTGGAATATACGACGGCAAGGCTTCGGAGGACAAAGTACCCTTCGCATGAGTACTTCGGGGTTTAGAATACGAAAGACAAAGCTGAGGTTTAGGTCGGACTGTCGTTACGAATGACGAAGGTTTCGTGAACTTGACGGTCGAGGCGATAGGAGCATATGAACTTAGTATGGTGAGGACCACGCCAACTCATGACGAATGATAGCAACGGACTCTTTACTGAACAAAGTTTTGGCTGATTTGAAAGAAACGTTTGTTATACGACGATGTACTTCCCTAGTGTGCTTGAACATGTACTCTTTGTAAATGTTCTAGTGCATCAAGTTTTCCTCTTGTTGTTAACACTTCTACGTATCGTACCGCGATGTGCGCGTACATACCGCGAAAGTGCTTTGATAACTAGTGTCGATACTTTAAACTACGATCCTCCTTGGTACCACTACGATCACCTGGAATATACAAGTTATGAATAATTAAGATGAATTGGACGGCGACTGAGTAACTCTGCCTCAAATCCACAACCAAACAAGGAACATGAATTAAGGTGGAATCACTCACTCTAAGTCTGCCAAATCTTAGCTATGCACAACCCTAACGTACATACTAAGCCATCATAGCTTCTCAGTACGGATCCCTTAGTTCTCTTGAATACTGTGACTTATTTCAATAAGTGAGTTATTATAATTACTTTTAAGTGTTATCCCCAAGTTTTAATCTTATATAAATATAAATTAATTTTTCAAAGTAATTACTATTTCGAAAACGTACCGCTGCTCGCTGGCGACTCCAAGATCGATTCTCCTGCGGTGATCATCAGAATCCGTCCACTGCTCCTGAGTTCTTTGTTATCGGGCAGTCTCTCTGATAGTGTCCATTCTCACTACAGCCATATCAGGCTTGGTTTTCTTAAGTTCCGGAAACTTGGGAGATCGGTTGAGTCGGTGCCTTACAGAAACAGACTGTGTGTCCCTTTCTGTGGCAGTTCAGACACTGCATTTCCCGGCATACTCCGGTGTGGTGATAGTTGCACTTTCCACACGTCGGGAGGGTTCCAGCATATCGACTGGCAGGTGTTGTGGCGGCGTACATAGTGCTCGTTCGTTGCTCTTGCGGGGGTTCCTGTGTTGTTCGCTTCTTCTTCCTCTTGTTCCCCGACTTCCGTTTATAGTCCTCTCCCTTTGATGGCTCGGGAACGGGGACTTCTATACCATGGCGGACTCCATGGTCAACGAGTCGATGGGCCAGGCGTTCAGCACTATCGAATGTGGCTGGGTTAGAAGACAACACATCTCCTTGGATCGGGGCAGTTAGACCCCAGATGTATCTTTCTATCTTCTTGCTCTCCGGGGTAACCATCCCGGGGCATAGTGCCGCTAGATCGCTGAACCGGTCAGTGTAGGCCACTATGTCTGAGCCGACCATCGTGAGCTCCTATAGTTCTTGTTCCAGCTTTTCAACTTTGCCCATCGGGTAGTATTCTCCCAGCATTAACTCTTTTAGGTTTTCCCAACCTATTGAGTTAGCCACTGATAGGTTCAGTGACTTAACATGGCTATTCCACCATGTTAGGGCTCTGTCGGAGAAGGTGCAGACAACAAACTTTACTTTGCTCCCTTCTGGGCACGAACAGATTTCGAAGACCGAATCTATTTTCTCAAACCATCGCATCAGAGCGATGACTCCACCATTTCCATTAAAGTAATTGGGTTTGCACTTCATGAAGTCTTTATACGAACACTCCCTTGGGTGTCCGTGAGTAACTCCGGGGTTGGATAAGTGGGTACCGCTACCAGATCCGAGGGTACCACTTTCACCGAAGTGAGCTAGAGCAGTTGCCACTGCGGAGGATATTGCTTCTTGGAGAGCAGCAAGATCGAATTGTGGCGTTGGAGTTGGAGTTATCGGAGTAGTGCGTCTGTTTGATCTGCGAGGAGGCATCTTTGCTAAAAGAATACAAAGACGAGATGGAATAAGTCTATAGCAGTGGTTTATAAGCCGAAAGCTGAAAGACAAGGTGATCCTAGTTCTAAGTGTATCGGGTCCTGACTTCTACAGGCTTCTGGAAACAATTCATAAAAGAGTCTATACCTAATACACTTTATGAATTTGGAATGGCTATCCTCGAAAGAATATCTGTTACCTGAATAACTGTTACCAGCTGCATGTAAGAAAATAATCCTAACACATAATGTGAGCAGTGTTTCCACTAAATCATTAAGTTAAACAAGATTATTATTTATTAGTTTGATGCATAAGACATTTTGGTTACTTCGGTTGATCCTTCTTTGAAAACTTCCCATGATCATGCTCTTGTTCCTCCTGGACTCTTCTGTTGCCTACTATGAGGAAGTGGTTACATCTATCTGGGTTTGTCGTGCGATAATGGAAGCGACTAAATAATCTATGAGATTTAAGTGAAACGTTATGGGGTGATCCTTACAGAGTCCTCCTATAATTGCACAATGTATACAAGTTGTATATAATTTAAGATTAAATAGGCCTTCGAATAAGTGACCCTACTCCAAAACCACAACCAAACAAGGAACAGGTAGTGAAGCGTAGATCTCAAATTCTAAGTCTATAAAACCTCAATTATGTATATCCTTGGGAGTATACATTGCAAGATTATAGACCTACCTGTAAGGGTCTTTTAAGTTATCACATAAGTTATTTATATAGTGCCTAAAATACTCCTATAGCATTTTAATGTAATGAACTTGGTATGTTTTAAACTTGTTATCGCGTTATAGTATCATAGAATACTCCTATAGTATTCTAACTCTATGTACTTGATCTAGTATTCTCTTGACAAGTATTAGGTAAGTTTTAAGACTGTTGCAACGCCACATCACTCCCAAACACATGTCGGTCACATATCAAATAAATATAGTTGATCAGGCTATATTGATCCTAGCTATGATTACATAACTGTCCAGGTTTGACCATAGTGTTCAACCTTTAACTTCTTCTGTTCTGTTCTTCTTGTGATACTTGTTCTGGTATGTATATATGTATAAGCAAGTATGTATACTTTTATAAGGTATACTTATATTTTTAAAATATATTTTTATCCAGAGCACTTCGGCCCCATTGTATTTATAGTTGTATATCTTTTATCGGTTGATATACTTGGTTTACTATAAACAATGCTCTGATACCAATCTGTCACACCCCAAAACCGGAACGGCGGAAACGTTCTGGGGTGGAGGACGTCGTGTTTAGTATCACAAGACATGCATCATAGTAGTCAAAGTAATAAACAACCATTTCACTAGAAAGAAAGTGTTTACAAAGTATGTGGTTCACATAATATAGAATACATAGCAATTAGCAAAAAGACTTGAAGCTATACTGCTCCATCTTCTGAATCCCAGTGCGCGTACCTGTCTACTGGTCTCCTAAGAATAGAAGTTATTTTGAAAGCGTAGATCAACATTTAAGCTCGTGAGTTCATAAGATTTTAGTGATGTAATGTAAGTGGTAGAAAGTTGTTGTAAGTTTGTAAGTTTTGTTTAGAAAAGTTCGCCTGTTCCTCCAGAAAATCCTATATTTCCTGCTTTGATGAAAGTTAAGTAAAAATGACTCTACAATCCTTTCTATGAGTACTAAATGGATACAAGTTATATAAAACCCAGAGTAAACAAACAATCGTTTGTGTGTATCTGCCCTAAGCCCACAACCAAACAAGGAACAAGAAATGAGGCGGAAGGCACACATCCCATTGTTTGTTAGTTCATTGTTGTATATAAGCCTGGCGTATTCACTTGTTACTCACGGAGTTAACTATAATAGTTCCTTTATATTTGATGAAAAGATTCTTTAAGAAAACCCTTATTTCTTATAATAAAAATGGTAACCACAGTGGTTCCTTCTATAATCACTTAGTTTATACTAGCTATATATAATCTAATATTGAACAGATAGTTTATTGTGTGTATCTGCCCTAAGCCCACAACCAAACAAGGAAGAGGAAATGAGGCGGAAGGCACACATCCAACTACCTATCGGGGATTAATTATATATTACCCTTATGTATAAACTAAGGTATTATAGAATTAACCACCTAAGGTCCTTTAAGTTTATACTGGTTTAATAAAATAGATTAAACCCTTTACTAGTAAGTTTCTAGTTTTGTATACCAAAAGTTCTTTTTGAAAAGTATGTTTTGTATTAGAAAACTGTGCATTAAACTAGTGTCCTATGACCTGGCCCAAACCTGGTACCCCTTATGATTACTTAGGGTATACAGAACCATATATGTATCTAAGATCGGATAGATAGTGTGACAACCCGAAATTTCCATTTGATAAAACTCTACCGTCTAGCACTTCAAATAATAGTCAAATTCATTTATGCTAATTTTTAGCCGGTTTAAAGTCCGTTTGGGTGTTTTTAATATAAATTCGTCAACCGAACAAATAAAAGGAAGTACCTTCTAGGATTAAAGTGGAGCAATTATAGCATTTAATACCACAACAAGGTGTTTACGGCCAAACTTTGGGAGTTTGGGCCGTAAACTCCATTTAGGCCGTGAACTCATGCTTAAGGCATGAGTTTACTCCCCAAACTCCTCACTTTTCACTTCCATGCTCAATAACACCCACTTTCTCTCTCAACTATCATAAGATCATCTTCCAAATCTTCCAAAAAATGTAAGTGTTCTCCTTTTGATTTGTTGTTATAAAACTTCATGTAGTAGTTATACATGATTTCATCCATGAAATCTCCTTTTTTTCATAGATTTCCAAGTGTTCTTCAAAACACCAAGAACACCAAGAACACACACTAGTGTTCTTGGGCCGTGAACTCCCTTTCAAGTTTCTTTATTGTAAGTATTCTTACCCTAGTGTGTTATAAGGCTTGCTTCACTTCTTATTCAACTAGAAAACAAAAAGAGACACAAGATCAAAGGTGTTTACGGCCAAGACATGTTCTTGAGCCGTAAACCCTAATAGATAGGGCACAGTGAGCCCTAGTCCCTTCCTTAGCCTTGAATACTAGTCTAGATCACTTCCTTGAAGTGTTTAGGACCTTAAACATCAAGAATACCCAACAACACATGGGTTTACCGCCAAGGCAATCTCATTGGGCCGTAAACACCATAAGGTGGTGCTAATGTGCCACCATTACCTCCTAGAGCTTGAATATTGGACTAGAACCCTTCCTACTTGAGCTTATGACCTTAAACTACAAAATGGTGGGAATAACCATGGTTTTAGGGCCGTAAACCCACTAGGGCCGTAAACCCTAGGCCGTAAACACCATGGGGTTTGGTCCATGGGCCGTAAACTCTAATGCAAAGCCCTACACTCCTTTGATGCAACCCTATGACCCTCTAGCACTTAGACCAAGGTGTTTTCCATGTGTTAGGGTGTTTATACTTGCTTAATTGGTGTTATAATCACTAATTAGATACATATATATGTCTTTGTATGCTAAATAGGATCATTATGTGTGTTCAAGCCTTCACTTGACACCTAACACCGGGTCCAACACTTCCATCCAACCCACTCACTACAGGTGAGTTTATACCCCTTAATCAACCTTTGAAATGATTTTAAATGCTTTTATGGGGGGAATACAAGTTGAACTATTAAGTTATTATATCAATCACATGTGATTAATAACTATAAATCAAATAGATTTTTGCATGTTAAACTGTTTTTATCCAGCTAAAGGTTTTCATATTTTACTTTCAAATCTCTTTTAAAGTACTATAATCTCTTTTTAAATTACTAAACTTTTATCAAAGTCTTTTAAACTTATATTCTCGTTAGATTCATGTTTATATAGATATAGTTATATAAGTAGGGTTTGAAGGACTTAGGACTGATAGCCGCTTTATTTCCTGTTCCTTGTTTGGTTGTGGACTTAGAGTATCCGGTTATCTGTCTGAGTGTCGTTGAAGTCCTAGTTATATATTAAGTATATATGTTTAGATATTAAAACTCTTACTTCAGTTCAGCGCCTTTGAGTAGTAAAGGTAACCTAAATAACCTCTCAAGTAAACTATAATAGGTATAGTTTAGAAATCAACAATAAAGAGAAACTAGTTATATCAATATTCTAAAACATATACTTTTAGTAAAGAGAAATGTATATAGAAATAAAAACACGAGATACATCCTCATGACGCGGATTTCACCGTTGTCGAGTTGGTAACCAGAGTCTCCTGGAGGGAGAGCGGGCATTGTGTGTATAGATCTATACGGGACAAACCATCCCACATCCTGACTGCTAGCTACAGTCCTGGCCGACTAAGCCAAGGGGTGACAAATGTCACATCTATTCTGACGCCAGCAGGTCGTCGTGTTTACATCCGTCAATCAATATGTTTACGAGTATCTTCACGTATACCTTATAATTCATGGCTTTAAGGTAATTAGTATCACGGTAGTTTCTACATATAAAACTTCGGTGCTATAATATTTTCCCTAATACATTAAACTTAGAACGTTTTTGATATAAAACGATAAAGTAAAACTATATCTTGATAATGATAGTAACATTTGGGAAAAATGCTCTTTAAACACAAAACAATCGGGTCTTGGTAGAAGACTGCTTTTAGTAGAGAAACTCATTCTTTTAAAACATGAAACAGTCGGGTCTTGGGAGAAAGCTACTTTTATTAGAAAATATAGGATTTTCTGGAAGGAATTCAAATACTTTATAAGCCCTTATCACCATCATCTAATGAGATTATTTTGAGGAAAAACATGTATTTATATCAATGTCATTAAAATACTTATGAACTCACCAGCATTAAAATGCTGATACTCTCTTTCAAAATAACTTGTATTCTCAGGTCGCCAGTAGACAGGTACACTCCGGGAGCTTTTGCGAAGTCAGCCTCGTAACGAGCTGCACCTTATGTTATTTTCTATATCTACTTTTGATGTTGTTGCTAAATGTAACCTTTGTAAAACTTATACTATTACTGCAATGGTTGTTGTACTTTGCTTACTATACTGCATGTGTTGTGATACTTGACATGACGTCCTCCACCCCAGAACGTTTCCGCCGTTCCGGTTTTGGGGTGTGACAGATTGTTATCAGAGCATTGTTTATAGTGAACTCAGTATATCAAATCATAAAAGATATACAACCTATAAATACAATGGGATAAAAACACTGTGACCAAGAGTTATACTTTAAAATATAACCATATTTTACAAAAGTATAAGTACATCCAGAATATATATACCAGAACAAGTATCACAAAAAGAACAAGAATAAAAGTCTTCGGATGTTGAGCATTACCATCAAACCTGGGCAGTTATGTAATCGTAGCTGGAATAAATATAACCTGATCAACTATATTTATTCGAGATGCGACCAACGGGTGTTTGGGAGTGATGGTGGTGTTGCAATGAATCTGAAACTTACCATATAGGAATGCTAGAGCCTAACATAAAGTTTAAAAATACTATAGGAGTATTTTATGATACTATAGACTATCAATAAACCAAAAAACATGTCCAGAAATTCTAGAATCAAACATGTAATTAAAATACTATAGGAGTATTTTAGAAACCATGAATAACCTTGCGTGAAAACTAAAAAGACCCTTATGGATCGGTCTATGATTACAGAGTGTATGCTCCCAAGGTTATATATAGTGAGGATCTCATAGGCTAAGAATGTGTGGTTTCGCTCTACTTCCTTTTCCTTGTTTGGATGTGGATATAGAGTAGTATCACATATTCGAAGGCCTATTAGATCTAAGTTATATATGATTATTGTACACTATGTAATTGTAGCAGGACTCAATATGGATCACCTATTAAAATGTTTTAAGAATCTCTTAAGATTCTTTAGACATTCCCATTCTCGCATAAACCCCTTTAGAAAACCTATTCTACTTCAGTAATCGGCAGAGGAGTCGATAAAGACCCAGAAGAGGTTCATTGAGAAAGATTTCCAAGAAGGAAATAAGTGAACAGTGATGAGACTGTTGAAATCACAATGTGCCTATACCTTTTAGGGATGTCGGTGGGAAATTCGCCTGAATTTCCGAGATTCCAGTCATCCATTATGAGGTAATGACGATCAGAGTCAGAATCGGAAGTAAGGCTGCACAGAAATTCAATATGTATACAGAAGAAGAGAACCCTATATAAGTACTCGAAGAAAACCAACGTTTATTCCAGTCAAGAGTAAACGGAGAACAGAAGGAGCCGATGTATGAAACCCGAGAAGTGTTCTACCCCTATAAAGTCACACTAATAACCCCTAAATTAATACAACTTAGTGAGTTAGTGGCTACACTACTCACACTATGTGTTAGGCAAACCGTCTTTCCTGTCACGGTTAATAGAAATAGATCGGATCACCAAATCTCGATTAAGAGTGTTTAGCGCTAAACTTTCATGAGTCTTTTCTCATGTAATTTTCGTTCCGAACTTCTTTCAAATCCTTTCAAAGCCGGAGAGTGAACCTCTCCAATATAAAGATAACTTAGTTGGAACGACACCCGAGTTATGGCTTTCTGATACACTTACTTCTACCCTGTTACCAGGACTGCATCATAGGGATGTAGGTCGACCCTTAGAGAACCATAGCTCAAAGCGCGGGAAAAATTTTATTCCTATTATAGTAAAGAAAGATACGTCTAGGGGTAACCATCATTTCTCAGCAACTTGTGTTCCTCATTGTGTTGGAAAAACCATGCCTCCGAAGAAACGTACCCAACCCGCTAGCAAGACACCGACTCTTCAGATCGATGAAGCTACGTTTCAAGTTGCAGTTTCGGCAGCCGTAGTAGCTGTCATGGCTCACCTAAATGCTAACAACGCAAATGTTAGCAGGAGCACTATCGGGAATCCCGATCATGGCAATGGACAGCAGCAACCAGCACCGGTTTGTAAAGCCACCCAAGAACTCCAACCTAATCCCCTGAAAATAAAGTTTGGGAACGAGGAGGGAAGTACCTCGACTCAAGGACCTTCCGAAGGGCAACAAGCTGAGGTAGTTAATACCCCTGTCAACCCACTTGTCTCGACACCAAGAAGACCATACCTAGGAAACTTCCCCCACTGCAGCAAGTGTAACTACCATCATTATAGAGACTGTCGAGAACCCTTTTGTGTTAGGTGCAACATGAAGGGGCATACTGCTCGTAACTGCAGAACCCCGGTTGAGTTAATTACATTAACCACCAATGTTGGGACCAGTCCAATATGCCACCTATGTGGTTAAATTGGACACCTCAAATGGGACTGCTCAACTGAAAGAAATGACAAGGACGTAGGAGGAGTTTAACCCTAATACCTAGGGGAAACATCAAGGGAACCGGTAGAATTTTGGTACGCCTCTCAACCTTAAGTAGCTAATCGAAAACTTTAAATAATTAGTTCTAATTGTAATTACTCCCTCGTTAAGGAAAAAGTCGCAGCACTGTTGTAAGACTTAAAAACCCATCAGGTAAAGCTATAATGGCTTAGTATACATACGTTAAGGCCATTTATGATTGGGATTGATAGACCTCGAGTGAGTGATGCGGCCTTATCTCCTGTTCCTTGTTTGGTTGTGGATTTAGGGCGGAGTCGCTCAGTTAACAGTCCTTTTAATCTTAATTATACATGACTAGTGTATACTAGGCGATTATAGAGAGGCCTCGTGAGAAATCTATTCATGAAAAGTACATCTTTCCAAAGTATCAGGAACCCTAGCGTTCAGAGTCAGTCATGTCGGTCCAAGTATTCGCGGTAGTAATACCATGGACGAACCCGAAACGCTAAGAACTTGTGTGCTCTGTTCAGCACATGGTCCTATTAATCTCCATTCCATATCGTGTCGATGTTCGATAATTTCGACACTACCGTCAGCCATGGTTCGACTTGGTTCGACCATACGAGAATTCCTAGTGCTGTGTAAAAAGAACTTTCACCTTATCCTAAACGTCAAATAAAATTCATTTCAAACCTAATAGAAAACCTAATGCGAACCATCGGTCGTCTCTCTCATCCAACCTTCAGAAGTACCCAGGAGAGGGGTACCACGTGCTGTTGACCAACCCCATTAGACATTAAAACCAGAAGCGAAAGGCACTGCATATATTCCGGAAGACAATAACTGCCCGGGGCCTACTCAGTAGATCCTCCAGAAAGACCACTTGCACCGCATGATCTAGTTCGTGAATCAAGAGAAAGAACTCATGGGATTGACTTACTACTACTGAGTATATGCATTAGAGTGGTATACAATTTACGTCGAAAAGATTCAAGATGTGTGCTTCCGCGCTACTCCCTGTTTCTTGTTTGGTTGTGGGTTTGGGATGGGGCCACACATCTGAACATCCTGTCAGTCTCAATTTTATACGACTCACATACACTGAGTAATAGTGTTTGAGCCGAGTATGAGGTCTACCTCGAACCTTAAAATAAAACCCTTCATCATATACCCATAGGGAAGGAGTTGAAGTCAAGAAAATAATTGAGGGTTGAGCTACTAAAATGACTACATATTCGAAATTTGTTGTCATCCCGGTTAATCCAACATAGTAGCTGACACCCTGAGTTAGGAAAAGTAACTCAAGTCATGAGAGTCAAAAACATCGACTACGCCCATCCATTCACGCCTGATCCCACAAATTAAGTATCTCAGTAGTGAGCGAAGAAACCTGAAAAGCTATGACAGGTTAAACTCTGAGAAGAATGGATGAGGAAATTAGAGGTTCTGAGTGGCAGATTCTTATGCCATCTAGATTTAATCTGGATAGAGAAACTCGGTAACATCGGGAAAGTAGCTGCAAGGGATGCCCGCACTACTCAAGCACTTCATTCATCCAGATGCAGACGAGAAGCGCCTAGGTTGGAAAGGGGTTATGATAAGTGCCTCGTCACGTGAGAAGGTTACAGTCGCCCTATAGATGATAGTCTGCATTCACCAAAGTTAATACTAGGATGCAAAGAACCGCATGATTTCCTCCGCGACCAGGAATGCTTGAGTAAAGTAGGCAGCAAGTTGCGTTAAGCTTTATAACCTAGGTCATAAAGAGATTGTGGACTCGAAACCAGTCTAGGAGTTAGTCGACGGGTTATACAAGATCACGCGCTCCCTACAAAGTAGAGGAAACTAATGGAGCAGGTCTTAGAAAATTGTTGGACTACTAGGTGTTCCATGGAATATTATCTCTAAAGAGATAGTAGAACCACCTCCCGAAATAGTCAATCTACTTCTGAAGATTTCTAAGGGCGAAGCTAGCCCTCATCAGAGACTGCTATCCATGGAACAACGAACAGAGTGAGAGAACGATTCCTTCCAATTAGGGATCATGCTGTGAAAGCATCTATCAGACTACGATGAAATTAGAGTTATCTAAGCATCATCTAGTAAAACCCTTATCATCCTGACGTTTGAGATATTCCGATTAGAAGCACCTCATAAGTCGAAAGTGCAGGTCCTTTCTGCACTGGGCTGAGGTAGATGCCACACAACCAATAGATGCCAGCATATAGTCAGCACCTTCAATGATCCAGAAAACCACCGAAAGCCAACCGGTAGGAAATACGAATTCGAAGACGACCTGAGCTTCCTAAGAACCAATCAAAAGGGACTACACCTCCAGTAAGAGAAAACTTTTGGAACTTCAGAATGGCGATCACGCCAAGTGATGATCTCACCACGGAAGTACATTATGTTCTAGGTACTGAAACGTTCTATTTTCCCAAGAACTAAGGATTATCAGGGATTCTTGATAAGAATAGGTCCAACATCCGTCAAACCTCAACTACTTTAGGGATTCCATAAATTCCACCCTAATCTATCCACGTCTCAAACTTGAAAAAGTGCTTGTCCGACGAGACTCTTGTAATCCCACTCGACGAGATCGAAATCAATGAGAGCCTCAACTTCGTGGAATAACCTATAGAGATCATGGACCGAGGGGTCAAGTGAACCAAGCAAAGCCGCATCACGATAGTGAAGGTTCGCTGGAACGCCAAGCGAGGACCGGAATTCACTTGGGAGCGCGAGGATCAGTTTAAGCTGAAATATCCTCATCCTTTTATTTAGTTATTTATAAATAACTTAGTTGTTTGAACTCTAATTTCGGGACGAAATTCCTCTATATCGGGGGGATGATGTGACAACCCGAAATTTCCATTTGATAAAACTCTACCGCGTCTAGCACTTCAAATAGTAGTCAAATTCATTTCTGGTAATTTTTAGCCGGTTTAAAGTCCGTTTGGGTGTTTTTAATATGAATTCGTCAACCGAACAAATAAAAGGAAGTACCTTCTAGGATTAAAGTGGAGAAATTATAGCATTTAACACCATAACATGGTGTTTACGGCCAAACTTTGGGATTTTGGGTTGTAAACTCCATTTAGGTCGTGAACTCATGCTTAAGGCATGAGTTTACTCCCCAAACTCCTCACTTTTCACTTCCATGCTCAAGAACACCCACTTTCTCTCTCAATTATCATAAGATCATCTTCCAAATCTTCCAAAAAAATGTAAGTGTTCTCATTTTGATTTGTTGTTATAACACTTCATCTAGTAGTTATACATGATTTCATCCATGAAATCTCCTCTTTTTTCATATATTTCCAAGTGTTCTTCAAAACAACAAGAACACCAAGAACACACACTAGTGTTCTTGCGCCGTGAACTCCCTTTCAAGCTTCTTTATTGTAAGTATTCTTACCCTAGTGTGTTATCAGGCTTGCTTCACTTCTTATTCAACTAGAAAACACAAAGAAACACAAGATCAAAGGTGTTTACGGCCAAGACATGTTCTTGAGCCGTAAACCCTAATAGATAGGGCAAAGTGAGCCCTAGTCCCTTCCTTAGCCTTGAATACTAGTCTAGATCACTTCCTTGAAGTTTTTAGGACCTTAAACATCAAGAATACCCAAGAACACATGGGTTTACGGCCAAGGCAATCTCCTTGGGCCGTAAACACCATAAGGTGGTGCTAATGTGCCACCATTACCTCTTAGAGCTTGAATATTGGACTAGAACCCTTCCTAATTGAGCTTAAGACCTTAAACTACAAAATGGTGGGAATTACCATGGGTTTACGGCCGTAAACCCACTACGGCCGTCAACCCTAGGCCGTAAACTCCATGGGGTTTGGTCCATGGGCCGTAAACTCTAATGCAAAGCCCTACACTCCTTTGATGCAACCCTATGACCCTCTAGCACTTAGACCAAGGTGTTTTCCATGTGTTAGGGTGTTTATACTTGCTTAATTGGTGTTATAATCACTAATTAAATACATATATATGTCTTTATATGCTAAATAGGATCATTGTGTGTGTTCAAGCCTTCACTTGACACCTAGCATCGGGTCCAACACTTCCATCCAACCCACTCACTACAGGTGAGTTTATACCCCTTAATCAACCTTTGAAATGATTTTAAATGCTTTTATGGGGGGGAATACAAGTTCAACTATTAAGTTATTACATCAATCACATGTGATTAATAACTGTAAATCAAATAGATTTGTGCATGTTAAATTGTTTTTATCCAGCTAAAGGTTTTCATATTTTACTTTCAAATCTCTTTTAAAGTACTATCATCTCTTTTTAAATTACTAAACTTTTATCAAAGTCTTTTAAACTTATATTCTTGTTAGATTCATGTTTATATAGATATAGTTATATAAGTAGGGTTTGAAGGACTTAGGACTGATAGCCGCTTTATTTCCTGTTCCTTGTTTGGTTGTGGACTTAGAGTATCCGGTTATCTGTCCGAGTGTCGTTGAAGTCCTAGTTATATATTAAGTCTATCTGTTTAGATATTAAAACTCTTACTTCAGTTCAGCGCCTTTGAGTAGTAAAGGTAACCTAAATAACCTCTCAAGTAAACTATAATAGGTATAGTTTAGAAATCAACAATAAAGAGAAACTAGTTATATCAATATTCTAATACATATACTTTTAGTAAAGAGAAACGTATATAGAAATCAAAACACGAGATACATCCTCATGACGTGGATTTCACCGTTGTCGAGTTGGTAACCAGAGTCTCCTGGAGGGAGAGCGGGCATTGTGTGTATAGATCTATACGGGACAGACCATCCCACATCCTGACTGCTAGCTACAGTCCTGGCCGACTAAGCCAAGGGGTGACAAATGTCACATCTATTCTGACGCCAGCAGGTCGTCGTGTTTACATCCGTCAATCAATATGTTTACGAGTATCTTCACGTTTACCTTATAATTCATGACTTTAAGCAAATTAGTATCACGGTAGTTTCTACATATAAAACTTCGGTGCTATAATATTTTCCCTAATACATTAAACTTAGAACGTTTTTGATATAAAACGATAAAGTAAACTATATCTTGATAATGATAGTAACATTTTGGAAAAATGCTCTTTAAACACAAAACAGTCGGGTCTTGGTAGAAGACTGCTTTTAGTAGAGAAACTCATTCTTTTAAAACATGAAACAGTCGGGTCTTGGGAGAAAGCTACTTTTATTAGAAAATATAGGATTTTCTGGAAGGAATTCAAATACTTTATAAGCCCTTATCACCATCATCTAATGAGATTATTTTGAGGAAAAACATGTATTTATATCAATGTCATTAAAATACTTATGAACTCACCAGCATTAAAATGCTGATACTCTCTTTCAAATTAACTTGTATTCTCAGGTCGTCAGTAGACAGGTACACTCCGAGAGCTTTTGCGAAGTCAGCCTCGTACCGAGCTGCACCTTATGTTATTTTCTATATCTACTTTTGATGTTGTTGCTAAATGTAACCTTTGTAAAACTTATAGTATTAAGGCAATGGTTGTTGTACTTTGATTAATATACTGCATGTGTTATGATACTTGACATGACGTCCTCCACCCAGAACGTTTCCGTCGTTCCGGTTTTGGGGTGTGACAGATAGTAGGCCAGGTGTATCTGCTCTAAGCCCACAACCAAACCAGGAACAGGAAATGAAGCGAAAAGAACACATCCTACTACCTGTCGGATCCGATTAATATATATCCCTCAATGCATACTCTAAGGAATCATAAAGTTAGAATTATAGGCTCCCCTTCTAGTGAATGTACTAGACTCGATTATTCTGTGTGTTGTTTGTAAAATGTAAGTTTTCCCTAGTTTATAACTATCTTGACTCGAAAATAGCTTGCATTAACTTTCAAGTGGAACTGTCACAAATTGAAAATAATGGGAAATTACAAGTACTCGGTTATCTTTTGAATTGACATCCTAACGTACTGATTGCCTTAAAACATGTTTGTTTTATTAAGGTCATAATGTGAAGGATAGTACCCATACTATATGCTCTCCCTGTCAAGAGATTCTGGGTACCAAACCCGACTTCAGCAAACCAGTTGCTAGGTCATGTAAATTCACATTAAAGTTATACGATCATGTATACCCAATTTAACTATCAACTTTTGTTTAGAACAATGAGTTAGTGAATCATTGGTATAATTAGATCCTGTAGTTGTTCTATGCTATAGCATCTTAGTATGTTCATTCTGTTATAGTATCTTAGTATGTTCGTTCTAAAGTATTGTATCTACCTCCCTGTTTCTCTTTATGTTATCGTGTATTGTATCTACCTTCCTGTTTCTCTTTATGTTATCGTGTATTGTATCTACCTCCCTGTTTCTCTTTATAGTATGTTCTAGCATCTAGTATGAACTGAACCTCTAAACTATACCCCTTATAGTTTACTAGTATTTTACTTGAACTGTTATTGAAAAGACTCATTTTTCTACTAAGTTATGCTGGTACTTTAAAAACAGAGTTTTGTTAAACTATAAAGTAACATAACTTTAAAAGAGTTTTTGAAATGTTTTGACCACTTATAAACGACATAAGCAATCTTTTGAAAGATGTTTATAACAAACAATTACACAATTATCATTGTGTTCAACTTGTATTCCCCCCCCCCCCTTAAAAGCATTTAAAACAGTTAAAAGATTCATTATAGGGGTATGAACTCACCTTATGTGGGGGATTCAACGAATATGCGCGTAAGGATGAGAAGTTCCACGAATGAAGTCCCGAGACACAACAAGTCCTAAATGACATATAATGACATATATTGGCATGAATATAGTGTTTTGTGTTGGATATAGTGTCTAAGTCCATAACTTTATTTGGTATGTACTTGACCCGACCCGGCATGGTCCATTTGGGTTGCATGGCATTGCAATACTTGGATAGACTAAATGAGAGAATAAGGCACTTATGATTATTAATATATTATAAGTTCTAATATATTAATAATAGTATTATTTAATTAGTATTGATCAAGTATTAATCTAGTATTAATCTAGTGATCAAAGTGAGACTAATTAAATATATAGGGTTGATTATGACAATCATCAATTCTTTTATGGTGGATTAATGATCCATGGTTTATGGGTTTGGTTATAACCATATGGAGCTCCATGGATAGTCCATGGGAGTTACAAACCCACGGGTCATGAGAAATCAAGAGTCATGACAATTAAGGGCATTCATGTGTAAACCCTAATTGTGACAACACTATAAAAGGAACCCTATGGCTAGCAAAATCGTGACCTAGTGTTACTAGGGAGGGCATAACCGATTTTGAGTGCTAGAAGTATTCTCCCAAGTTATTCCAAGTTTTGTGGTGTTGTGTGAAGCATTTGAGGCACAACATTTGGGGTGCTAGGCTCACAAAGTCTTGAAGGAATCCAAGCAACAACAAGGTATGTATTTCTACTAGTTTTATGTTTTATGTAATCCCCATGCCATGCTAGTTAGGAAATAACCTTGAAAAGGAAATTTGCATGTATATAGAGAAAACATAGATTCAAGGTTATTAGGGTTGCATGTACACTTAGGAAGTGTTAGAATGCTCAAAACCCATCAGTGGTATCAGAGCCTAGGATTGTTTTCTGTATACTTGATGCAAAACTGCTTAAAAATCGAAAATTCTGCACTCTGACGACTGGACTCGCCGAGTCCATGGGGAGGACTCGCCGAGTCCATGAACAAATTCATCCTACTCGACGAGTAGAATAATGCACTCGGCGAGTAGGAGCGTGCTGGGCAGTTTTTTCGAGTTTTGTTGCTGGAAATGGATTAAGATCATTATCCCAATCTGTTTTGGACTTGTAAAATTTGTTTTTCAAAATGATAATGATTATGTTAACCCATTTTACATGACTTTTATCAATTTTCAAGTATTGTATATGTTTATATGATTTTCTTGAAATTGTTTGATATGAATATTTGTTCTTATGAGTTTTTTAGAAGATCATAGGAATTTTGTGTAACTTACATGCTTGTTTAATTCATGATCTTAATGCTAATGATGGTGTCCATAACTTGTCCTCAAGTTATGGATAACCAAAAGTCACTTCTTTTAATTATGATTAAAGAACTAAAGAGGTTTCATAAAATGAAGAGTCTTCATTTTATGAACCATTAAAACTCATAAGTTACAAATTGAAGAGACTTGGAATAGTTTCAATTCTTGCCCTCAAGTTTTGGAATTTGAAAAGCCTTACACTTTAATTCCAAATTGAACTCTTAGAATTTTTTAAAGGTAAAATTCAAGCTTTATGGACTTCATTAAATTAATTAAAGTGTTTAATTAAAAGAGTTAATAATTCCATAAAGACATGGTTTAAGTTTAATTAAATTAAGTATAGTTTAATTAATAGATTAAACCACCAAGTATTTTAAATGTTTAAAATACACCCTTATACTATTATTATAATTTTAATTATATAGATATGTATAAGAATATGTCATTATTACCGTTAGTAGGCCTCATTCACGAAGCCGGTCTATAAGGGGGGTATAAGGTTGTTGCCTATAAAATGGTGACTTAATGGGTGTCCACTCTCACCCACCGCTTCCTTGATCGGTGGAGGGTCGTTAGCCGAACGGGTAGGATACGACTTTAAATACTCGTTAAAAGTATAATGAATTATAAAGTAATTATACATTATAAATTCCCAATCTTAGTTACTTTAGGAAAATGTGAAATTGGTGCTAGCCCATAAAATTACACTTTGTACCTTACCAAGTCGTTAGTGGAGCGTGTGTGGTTAACCGGCACACTAACATGGACTAGTAAGAGTGGCAAAGGGTAACTTGACTTTATTATAGATCGGTGGAGCGTGTGTGGTTAACCGGCACATCGATTAGGTAATATTGTTGAGGGTGCCAAGTCAATTTGTATGGTTATTCACACCTTGTTTGTGATCCTCGGCATCCCAGTCACAAACTTGAGAGGGCACAATCGAGATTCAAACATGCCATTGAAAGTTCAATGTATCTCAAAAGATGTAGGAGTTTCAAATCCAATTAAAACTTAATTATATTTCGTTTTTCATTGTGGAAATGGGTAAATCGTCATTTACCTACCTTTAACTATTTTATAATTTGGATTACGACATCCCTCTTCCAGTTATAAATAGGTTATTGGGTCCTAGCCTTAATATTTCATATTGGGTGTTATATTAAGGACTTTAAATCAACTAACTTGAATTTCTCCCATTATAGATGTCTAGTTTAGACAGCTATGGTCTTCCCAAATCTTTAGGAAGAAGCTTTCTAATGAAGATGATATCCCGAATGGCAATCAAGGTGAAAGATCAATCCCTTTGTTATGCATTAGTGGGACTGGAAATCATACTTCACTTCCTCCACCTCCTCCAATAAATCTCCTTATCCCACAAGTTTCAAGACATGATAAGTTCTAAGTCACTCAATCCCTATTGGCAAACAAAGTCTATATGTGCTTAGGTCTTGGAGATTAAGTCACATATTGACAAGCCGGGAGAGTAGGCTGTCGAAGTCTCAAGGTAGCTGGCTGTTGACTTGGTCACTCCCTGATAACAGATCACGACATGACCCTTAATGATCTTACCTATTTGCTTGATGATGCTGAATCAGCAATGATTTGGAGCATTGGTAAAGCAAAATTTGATTGGAAGATCAAGTTCCCAAACTTCCATGGACATTGACAATGGTAACATTGGAAGTCCAGAAAAACTTTCTCTTCCCAATTGAAAGGGATTGGCCATAGTCAACTCGGTTGACCAAATGGTAAAGAGAAAGGCTAAGTCTGTGATAGTCCCATGTACCGTTTCCAAAGAGTCCATATGTTTCTGTTGCCAAAGGAAGGGCATTGGTTGCGAAGCTGCCAAATTTACCTAAAAGTCCATAAGGATAGTAAAGTCAAATGTTTGACTCTACTTCAGGTAAAGTCCATTGTCTAACTCTATTAAGTTTCTATTCTTAGATTCTTATTGCATGATGTGACTGGGTTACATGTTGATGTTTTAAGAATCAAAGAAAAGTGAAGAAACTTAAAGGAAGTATATGCTGATTCTGATCGCGAAGAGGGATTTTGATCGCATGGTTCGGTGATCAGAATTTTGAGCTATTACTTAAGAGTTGAGACATATTGCTTAGGAATAGATAACAACAAGGTTTTCATATGGGTTGTAAGGATAAGTTTTCCGCAAAGTTTTAAAATAAAGAAAAGTTTTGATTTTATTTATTTTAAGTATCCTTACAATGGCATTTGTGAAAAATTGTTGATTATATGTTTCCATTAATAGCAATATTTGAAAATGGATTTGATTCTTTCATTTGTGGTAGTATCATAATTTACCAAATAAGGAAAGATTCTCATCGCCCAAGTTTCAGTTAGATAGAAACTTGGAATCATGCAACTTGTATTGTATGATGAATGAGAAGTTTTCGTCTTTGGGAAATTAAGACTAATTCCTTATTCACATGTACATGTAAGTCAAGTGAAGGACTAAAAGATTGGGTACACTTGGTTGTGTGCTGGTCAGGTCCACCACAAAGATAGATAAGATTATTCGTTATGATTTACTAAAGTTTAGTAAATATGGTTATGCTTACGAGTTTAAGTGTAATTCTGAAACATTGGAAAAGTTTCAATGTATGGCAGAATGAATAAGAAGAATCAAATAAGGCAGAAAGATAAAAGGTTCTCCAATCTGAAGAGATGGGAGAGTACTTGTGTATTTTGTTTTATGATTATCTTAGTGAGTATGGAACCATATCACAATTGATCCTCTAAGGACACCTTAGTGTGTTTGTTGCCTGAGGAGAGGAATCGTGAATTGTTGAAATGGTTAAATCAAAAGATAATTCATACTTCGTGCCAAAAACAAATCCTGGAGTTATACTCCAAGATTGTAACTTGAGTGACATAGTCTTTAGAAAGTTCACAACACTTGTCAAATGTAGAGTAAGATGTTTCCTATTCTTGTACATTTGAGATTGGTAAGTTGTGATGTTTTGGATAAAACAAAGACCAGCTAAGACCAATAGTGAGAAGTGTTTAACTTGATAAGAATCCGCACTAGATCTTGAATATTTGTTTTGTCAAGGAATGGTTCTTGACAAAGAGAAGTCTTATATGTCAAGAGGATAGTGGGAGTCTAAATGATTCTGAAATAGTTTCAAGAACTAAATCAAGAGTTTTGTTAATCACTAGCCCACGACTTGAGGTTTGTAACCTATCGTGTTGACATATTCTTGTTTCTGTGTCTGTTCCAGTTGAAAGTTGATTATGCTTGTGAGTTCTATGAGTTCTCAATTGTTTGCATAACAACCCGGAAGCAATGGTGGGCATTGTGCTACCAGGTGGCAAGAAATTAAGATTGCACAAGTTCAGTCCCTATGAATTTGGAAGTGTCACTAACCTAGTCCTGTGATTATGGTTATGACAAATTCACATGGATAGGAACACATACACCACAAAATCTAAGTGTCATAAGGTTTCTCTTCGATTCATGAAAATGATGGTGAGGAAACGCTTCCACTAAGAAGATTTTAAGTAGATAGCGGTTGTGATATTTGCATTCTCATATAGTTAGTGGAGCGTGTGTGGTTAACCGACACACTAACTAGTGAGAATTGCAAAAGGTCTAGACAAACATGTGAGCTATCTAAGGAAAGGTGTATGTTTTTGATAAAGTCTTATCAAAGCAATCTAGTATCAGAAATATGAACTTTGGTAAGAAAGTCAATAAAGTATTGATTTCTAGAAGTCCAGTAGATTTCTGAGTACATGTCAAAGCTAGTGGGAGCATAAAGTGTTATGCTGGTAATCATTATGCTAGTGGGAGCATGACGATTATGTTAAATATTGCAGGTTAGCAATGTTAATTATAGAAAACAAAAGTTTCAATTCGCCTTGAAAAAGTTGTTTTGCTATAATTAAGGGAGAGGATTTTATAATTCACTCCAATTCTACAAGCTTAGATTGAGAATTTAATCTACTTTAGTCAAGAATATATATGAATGTTATGTTGGAATGGTTTAACATAAGGAAATTCTATATATGTTGCGTTCTCAAAATTCGATTATGATTACGGCATCCCTCTTCATAGTTCGAATTATGAAAACATGGCAAATAAAAAATTTTATAGCATAAATCATGTCCCATATGCTTTGGGTATAGGTTTGATTACATGTGTTATAATATTCATCCATTCTAAATTTTCCAAATGCCTAGGGCATTAAGATGGAAAAAGGAATAGAACTGGAAATGACTAAAATGATTAAGCAAAGTTGTCGAGGACAATCCGAGGTTTACCAAAGATTGGTTGCTCATGGACAATTAGAAGTATAGAGTAAGGACCATATTGACATATTTTGAAAAGAGGCAACTCTTGTTCAGAAGTGATGGTCAAAATGGTAATATGGAATTGTCTCCATAGGTGGAAGTTATTCTTTGAATCTGTGTAAGATTAAAGAACTTAATGCTAAGAAGGATGTTCAAAGGAATGTACTTTGAATTTGAAACTTCATTTCCATGGAATTGTTTTCCATTGGAATACTTTGTAATTTCTGTTGCCAAGTCTTTGTGACTTCTGTGCATAGTCATTACAAGGGGATCATTGCATATAAGTTTAGAATCTAACAGATTACAGTAGATGGCAAGTGTTTGGTATTCTTTCATTTACAACGAGGATTGGAATTATGAAATTAGCATCATTGGAATATTGTCAATTGATCTATTTCACAAAGAGAGGACCATATGTAAACATAGTATGCATACTTGGAGTATGGCATAATTGTTGTTTGGAAAAACATAGTGTACATGCTTTGAGCATGGGACAACTAATGTTTTAATTCAAGCATAAAGTTGATTAATCGAAACATAAATAATGAGTAATCAATATGGTGCTTAAATAAAAGGTGTTTTTATTTACACTCAAAGTGTTGGGGCCATATAAGATTAGTATTATTCTTATGTTTCACTTTGCATGTTTTGACTTCCAGAATAATTATGTTATGGTATATATCATATTATTCAAACCATCCACAGTCAGTCATATGTTGGAAGTAAATATGAATCAAGACTGTCATGAATTTGGCTTGTATGATTTGTCTAAAGTGCTTTAGACAATGCAATGGTTGCTACAACATTCATGAGTACTCATAAGGGCTGAGTATTGGATTCAACCCACGCTCACTTGCATCACTTCATGGAATTTATCTCGAGTGATCGTGAGACGGTAATATCATATAAATCTTCAAACCTAGAGATATGAGTTGTTGACTATGAGTTGGTTATTCATTGATTGTACGAAAACGCATTGGTAACTCGATGTTATAAAACGTGCCTTTGTAAATAATTCAACAAGTAGTTAGTACAAGCATATCAGCCGAAGTTTATCTGTTCCTTCTAGAAATAGAAGCGATATCTGGGCCCCTCGATGATTTGGTTTTGACTTATGTACCGGGCCCGGTCAGAACCTAATTGATGTGTTCAATTTAGTTCTATGTCGAAACAAATCAGAGATCGAGAAACAAATGCTGGACAATAAGTAAGACCATGTTCCATGTGTTTGTCCGGCTGATATCATGAGAACAGAGGATTGTATGATCACTTATCTTAAATGGCGTATCATCATCATCTCAGTTCCGAGAGACTTTGAAAGAGCTACGATTGCTAGTCGGATTTTGAAGTCATATTTGCAAATATACTTATTAGACTTATCCAAGTGGGAGACTGTTGGATATAGTGTCTAAGTCCATAACTTTATTTGGTATGTACTTGACCCGACCCGGCATGGTCCATTTGGGTTGCATGGCATTGCAATACTTGGATAGACTAAATGAGAGAATAAGGCACTTATGATTATTAATATATTATAAGTTCTAATATATTAATAATAGTATTATTTAATTAGTATTGATCAAGTATTAATCTAGTATTAATCTAGTGATCAAAGTGAGACTAATTAAATATATAGGGTTGATTATGACAATCATCAATTCTTTTATGGTGGATTAATGATCCATGGTTTATGGGTTTGGTTATAACCATATGGAGCTCCATGGATAGTCCATGGGAGTTACAAACCCATGGGTCATGAGAAATCAAGAGTCATGACAATTAAGGGCATTCATGTGTAAACCCTAATTGTGACAACACTATAAAAGGAACCCTATGGCTAGCAAAATCGTGACCTAGTGTTACTAGAGAGGGCATAAACGATTTTGAGTGCTAGAAGTATTCTCCCAAGTTATTCCAAGTTTTGTGGTGTTGTGTGAAGCATTTGAGGCACAACATTTGGGGTGCTAGGCTCACAAAGTCTTGAAGGAATCCAAGCAACAACAAGGTATGTATTTCTACTAGTTTTATGTTTTATGTAATCCCCATGCCATGCTAGT
Source organism: Lactuca virosa (assembly GCF_052849685.1). Classification (NCBI taxonomy): domain Eukaryota; kingdom Viridiplantae; phylum Streptophyta; class Magnoliopsida; order Asterales; family Asteraceae; genus Lactuca; species Lactuca virosa. The sequence continues at coordinate 265,133,485 of NC_136429.1, forward strand.
TAGGAAATAACCTTGAAAAGGAAATTTGCATGTATATAGAGAAAACATAGATTCAAGGTTATTAGGGTTGCATGTACACTTAGGAAGTGTTAGAATGCTCAAAACCCATCATTTTGAAGCAACCACATGCAAGGAAACACCTTTAGGGACTAGGAAACACTTGGACCAAGTGTTTGAATCACATGTGATTCATCTAAGGGATGTTTAAGGCCACTAAATGTTGTTTACGGCCATGGGTTTACGTCCATGGAGCTTTGGGCCGTAAACTCATGGTAAAAGGTGCATAAGAGGGTGTTTGAATGGTAGGGAAGCTTCAAGGACTATTGCTCTACAAGAGGGTGAGCAAAACTAACCTTTTAGGAGGTGTTGAGGTGTTTACGGTCACACCAAAAGTGTATGGCCGTAAACTCTCCAAATGGTGCCTTTTTGGGTCTTAAAGGGAAGGGTTCTCAAAGGTTCGTGTGTCCCATAGGATAGCTAGTGTCTAGAAGTGTTTAGGGCTCAAAACTTGGACATAATTAGGGTTTACGGCCAAAGGAGATTCCATGGCCGTAAACTCTTTATGCCTAGATTGTTGTTTCAAGACTATGATCTAGTGAATAACATGCCTAACTAGATGATATATGGAATACTCACACTTTTGAGGGCCTTAGATGAGTTTACGGCCACCAAGAACAAGTGTGTGTTCTTGGTGTTCTTGGTGAAAGATGAAGATCTAGCAATAGTCGATTTCCATGGATGAAATCAAAGGGTGATTCATGAGTAAGCAGGATAATCAAAAACTAGAGGGAAGAATCAATTACTTTTCGAAGATCAGGAATGAAAATCTCGATGATACTTGAGAGAGAACTCAAGTGTTCTTGAGGTGAATGTCACACCCCAAAACCGGAACGGCGGAAACGTTCGGGGGTGGAGGACGTCATGTTCAGTATCACAACAATGCAAAGTAGTAAACAAGCAACAACATCATCCACTTCATTAATAATATAATTTCATACAAGTGTGTTCTGTCAAGTTATATAGACACCAAAAATATACATCAAAAATAAAAGATGAGTCTTGAACGAGCTCCATCTTCTCAGAACCTGGCACCGGTACCTGTCTACTGGTGACCTGAGAATACAAGTTATTTTGAAAGAGTAGATCAGCATTAAAGCTGGTGAGATCATAAGTATATTAGTGTCTGAATTTGTATGAAAGTGTTTGTAAGTCTGTAATGTATAAGTTTTGTAAAAGTTTGTAATTGTTTGAACTCTCCTAGAAAGCCCTATGTTTCCTACTAAAAGTAGCCTTCTACCAAGGCATCTAGTGTCTGTGTGTGTGTCTCTTGTAAGAGTATGTATTTTCCCAAATCTAACTATCATTAACCAAAAATATAGTTTCTACATTATTGTTTATTGTGTGAATATCACAAAGTAAATGTAAAGGGAAAATGATATAGTACTGTAGTGTTGTATTAAGTAACTACTGCTGTACTAATTACTTTAAACTATTTGTTATTTAAAGTACCATGTGATCGGCCTGTATCCTGCTACCGACTCTATAGTAAAACGACGATGTAAGACGTCGTAAGAAATGACGTTTGGCACCCGTAGACTTGCAAGTCCCACTGTAGCGAGCAGCAAGGTGTAGGATAGTGAATCCAGTATAGATCTATACATAAACTCATACGCTCCCCAATTAAGGAGATTCTGGATACAAAATGGGTCATGATAGGTAGTGCCATGCCCCCTTTAAGTGGCTCACATAACTGTAAGTAATGTATATGTATATGTATATGTATGTGCTAGCTGTATTGTGTGTTCTTTCTCTGTCTAGCTTGTATGTTTTGTTTCTCATCACTGTGTATTATGTTTGTTTCTCATCACTATGTATTATGTTTGTTTCTCATCACTATGTATTATGTTTGTTTCTTATCACTATGTATTATGTTTGTTTCTCATCACTATGTATTATATTTGTTTCTCATCACTATGTATTATGTTTGTTTCTCATCACTATGTATTATGTTTGTTTCTCATCACTATGTATTATGTTTGTTTCTCATCACTATGTATTGCTCATGAATGAAGTGGCTCATTGTATGTTTCATTGTTCTAGTAATAGTATCTTCCTAAATTATACCTATTATAGTTTACTAGTAATGTTGTTTGTGTATATGAACATGTTTGTATACATTTGCTACCCAAAGGCATTGAATTGAATGAAAGAAGTAACCTTTTATATCTATACACATATACATGATATATAACTAGGATTCAAACGACCTTCGAACAAATGACCCAAATACCCTAAGTCCACAACCAAACAAGGAACAGGAAGTAAGGTGAGCTACCAGTCCTAAGTCCTTTCAATCCTACTTATATAATTATATCCATATAGATACACAAAATATAAGTTAAAAGAGTTTAATAAAAGCATTTGATATGTAAAAGAGTTTGTAAAACAGTTTGAAGTAAAACGGTTTGAAGTAAAACAGTTTGATAACACAGTTTGAAAAGTAAGAAATCCACTTGTTTGGTAGTTATTAATCACATGTGATTGATATAATAACTATAATAGTTCAACTTGTATTCCCCCCCATAAAAGCATTTAAAAACATTTAAAAGGTTAATTAAGGGGTATGAACTCACCTGTAGTGATTGGTTTGGATGAACGGAAAGTATAGGATGCTAGGTGTCAAGTGAAGACTTGTACACACACGATGATCCTAGTTAACATATAATATCACACATATGTATCCAATTAGTCTTTAAACAACTAATTAACAAAGTTAAGACATCCTAGGACATGTAAAACACCTTATTTAAGTGTTATAAGTCCTAAGGATTTTATCTAAGTGTTGTAGGACATTGCTATTGAGTTTAGGGTTCAAGGTGTGACAACCGTCAAAATTCGAGTTAGTTCTAGATTTGAATAAACTTAGTTGCACGTATAGGCACGACACATACTAGACTTAGTAACTAGAAGTTAAGATATAACCTATTAGAAACTTGGAAACAATTAGAAACAATGGATTATGTGCTTGGATTTCACATTGGTATGTGAATTCTACAACTACTTAACTGTAGTGAATATCCGTATTTAGGTCACTCTTTGACTCGAACACCTTTTCATGAATCATATACACACATTATGCACTTGACCTAGAAGTAGAAATTAGGTCAAAGTCTCATAGAAACTTAAGTCAAAGTTGAAGAGTAGGACTAGTATACTTGATTCCTCAATTTCGTTTGAATCTCGGAATCACTACATAGAATGCCAATAAACCGCTAAAAATAAATTACAAACAATATTTCTAATTTGAATAAGAGTTATGAAACTCTAAAATAGTTTGAAGTCTCAAAATTCAAGTAATTTTGATATCCAAAGATTTACAAACTCTCAAAAACCCTAAATGCCCTAAAAACTCACATTTATAAACTTTAACCTTAAAAATTCTATAAAAATAATCATGAACCTTATAATATGATCTTATAACAATTAAAATTATGAAAATGCATTCAAGGAAAATGAAATTTAACTCAATAACATTTACCCTTAATTTATAAACCAAAAATCAACACTTTTATGCATACAAACTTGGTTAAGTTGTATCTTTTATAAATAATTGATATTTTTATAAAATATTTAAAATTTATAAAGACAAATGAAAGGGAGAGGGATATTATAACATCAAAAGTCGGATTTCTCTTTCCCTCTCTCTCTCTCCTCTTCCCAACACACTCAATCACTCTCCCAACACACCCACTCCATCTCTTTCTCTCTCACACTCCCTCACTTCATTTTTTCTCTACTCTCTCTTCCTCTCTCCCTCAACCACGAAATTGTCCAGAAAACATGTCCAAGAACACACCTCAAACACAAAATCTTCATCATGTAGTGGTGTTCATTAAGGTAGAACACGATTTCCTTTCATTTTCCTTCAAGTTTTTAAGATTTTTCTTGCATTTCCTTCTTCTTCTACACCTTTCTATTAGAAAATATGTGTGCATGTTCATTCACTTCAGTTTTGATGATGATGGTGGTAGGATTTCACCCAAAAACAACATGCATGTTGTAAATGATGAAATCCAAGGACCTAAACCTAAGTCAAGATCATGAAAATGCACTTTTCTACAAGTTTTGGTGGAAAATCACCACATGCACTCTAAGTTTTCTTTCAAAAACGATTTTTGAACATTTCAAACTCATGAATGGTCTTCAAACAAACATGCATGTGATGATCTTCAAGCTTGGATGCTAGACCATCAAAGTATGTTGTTAAAAGCTTTCAAATATGTTCATGAAGGATTTATTTCCAAATAAATATCTAAAACTCCTTTTATGAGCAAATCCGATTTTTCCCCGATTTCTACCAACAAAATGAGATGTTCAACAAATCTTCAGAAAATAATTCATTTTTCTCGAATTATTATAATTATTGAAATAAAATAGGGCAATAAATCATATAAAATACTTTCTGAGGTCTATAAATCCTAGGTAAATTCGTGGATGACCCCTATGCTAAATAATGACCCCACATTAAATTTCATCGGTTTTTGTTACTGTTTAATATGGTTTTGAATTTTCTTTTTGTTTAGCCCCAATAAGTCATAAAACCGCTTTAGATAACTTGAAAAGGGTATATAAAAACCACCTTTGGGATTTTTCCCAGATTATCTACACTGTAAATGAACTTTACAAAAATTTTGGTAATTTACTTTAACTGTTTAATAATTATTCTCCAATTAATAATTATTTAAGAGGATAAAACAAAGAAAAATAGAAAGACTAATTGAAAAATATCTTTTATATTTTTCACAGCTTTTACATGTATAATAAAAGTGTTACAAAAATTTTGGGGAATTTTGGAAACTGTTTCCTATTTATTTCAATTTTTATTAGAATAAATGCTCAAAAATCATAAAATTTGGTTAAACAGTTTAGAAATCAATTTTTATATTTTTCTCAACTTAATAATGTTTAATAACAGTAATACAAAAAGTTTGGGTAATTTTGGAAACTGATTTCTATTTTTCATGAATTTGTATCTATTTAGAGAATTAAATATATGAAAAATGGTTATACATATTCATAATCCATGAAAATTTATCTAGAAGTCTTTTAGTACATTTAGAACCAAAATCTGAAGTTTGGTAATTTTTATTAACTGTTTAGTATTTTTCATGATTTTATGGTTATTCAAGAAACTAAAATCGTGAAAACTAGTCAGACAAATCAAAAATTCAAGAAAATTTATCTTAAGGACGTTGACTTCAATTAAAACTGAAATGCAAAGTTTGGGAAAGTTTAGAACTAAATTGATTTAGTTTTGAATATTTAATCATTGGAACACCTCTAAAATGTTAAATATTAACATTTCAATAATGGAAATTTTCCACTTAAATTGTTATATAACAATTGATTCTTTCAAACTTAATTTCCACATAAAAATGTTTGTAACTTATCAATATTAAATTTTGACATATTATTGGCATAATTCTATTGTAGTAGTAAGTATACTAGTGTTAGATTTCGATTAGAGACTCACTAGCGAATACCATTATTGTAGGAATCGGTAGTGGTACACGTGGAACGTAGTTCAAGGCATCATTTGCATCATCTCAATGCATAGTGAGTATTCACACACTCCCCTATTTTCGGTTTTTATGTTTTGGGTTGGAAAAGCATGTCCCGAAAAACTATTATTTGAATGTTGTATTTAAATTGATTTGTATCAAACATGATTGCTATTTTATTGCTATATCTCTCTATGTATGTCTATGCAACACAGAACATGAGAACTTATCGTACTAAGGCCCTTCCCTTATCTCTAACCATTAACTCTTTGAGCCAATGGTCATTATGGATAGCGCTATTAGGAATTGACAACTCCTCACTCGCCCTATTGCTGGAGTGCATGATACCATATTCATCTATTGAACGATAAGCATAGATCTTGATAGGGCTTCAGTCATAGGTTTGGTTGAGACTCATTGTTTGCTCATACACATACAAACTCGTTTCTCGTTATAGCAATAAACTTGTTATTAATTATAGCAATGAACTTTGTTTCTCATTACAACAACGATCTTTTATTACTGAAAACTTATATACATGTTTTAGCAATGAAATTGTTTGCTCCTTGTAGCAACGAAATTGATTGCTCATTTTAGCAATGAAACTTGTTTACTCGTTTGACTAACGAACTTTATCTTCCATGAGAATATGAATGTTGCATCTTATTTGGGCAACATACTTTATCTCTCATGATGACAAAGAACTTTGTTTTTACAAACTTATTTACTCATTTTAACAATATACTTTTATTATTGGAAACTTTTATCAAAACTTTGATTTCAATTCATGGAACCAATATTATTTTGTTTATCTGTGAGTACTCACCAACTATTTTTATAGTTGACGCTCGTTTTACATGCTTTTTCAGGAATCATCGAGTAAGTGGCACTTAGGGACACTTCACTTTTAGGAGCATTCGCATGTGTTGTATTTCAATTTACATTGTAATTTCTTTTAAAAGTTGTTCAAACCTATTGTAAAATTGTAATGATTTTTAATACTATGGTTGGTGTTGTCTTTTAACTTTTGCTATGAAACCCTTTATACTGTCACGCCTCGTGTTTCCGCTTTAGCGGGGTGTGACAGAAAATGGTATCAGAGCCGAAGGTTATAGAGAATACCGGTTTTCCTTTGGAGAACCACAACTATAGCCAAAAATTTTCTAAGCATTTTTAAAATACTGAACATACTACTGGTATAACTAGTTCGAGTACGCATTATCAGACTTTAGTTAAGTATAGCCTGGCCAACTATGCTTAATTAAGGAAACTTAATGTGAGGCTTGAAACGGTTATAGTAGAATTATGTTCAAAACGATTTTCAACTTAAACTTTTGAAAAACAACATTTTTCGGTGTGCGTACGGGCATTGCATATTATAGGCATTCATCTAGATACACTTAGAAACTAAGTGCACTTTTATAACAATGCCTTTATTTAGAAATATTCTTGTCCCTTATCAAGTGCTAGGTTAACCACTTAAGTTATATCACTAGCCACTCTAGGAGCAACGCACTTAGTACTGAGAATGAGTATTCCTTGGTAGCTATTGACTTTAGATGTAAGGTTAGTAGCTAGATATACACTAGTAATAATCATAAGTCGAAACCTATACAAATTATTCCTCAATACCTCTTCATCGTCTTCGTACTAGAGTTACAACTAGGAAAGCGTTCTGATACCGACACGGATGAAAATTGGAGCATCGCGTAAGGAGGTAGATGAGTCGTTTCTAAGTAATCACTTGGATACCATTGGCGGGCATTCCGGATTCAACTCACAAGGAGATACGGAGGTTTAACCCATACGTGAGACCTTATTACTATGCTACGATTTAGCTCTACGTTGTTTCCACCTTCAGGTTAAAACTTAACATAGGATATCCCTTTGACCTCTATAAAAGGCCACGAAACTGCATTGACACCATAAAACGTTTTTCAAACAATTTTTATTGCCCTTTATCTTAGGGAAAAAGACATCGGTACTCGTCTTATACTCGCCTCGTACTCGCCTTAGTATTTAGGTACGATCAGCTACACTAATATACTTATTCCTTACTTCTTCATCTTCCATCGAAAAATTATTTCGCTTCATCGGTTTTATTTATCATCAATAAAATATTTTATAACCACTTCAATCAACTTAGTAGACATTTCTTAACAATGTAAGCAATATTCTCGCTAAAAATCTTTTGACAACTTGCTTTAACTTAACACTTTTCTTCAAAACTCAATTTAACCATTATTGGTTTTAACCTTGCTATTTCAATTTTATTTCAAATGCATTTCAATGGATAGATGTGTTTTTAAGGGCATATAAACCATTTTAAACCTTGCTTACCATTTTGACACGTTTTCGAAAAACTTAGAAACATTTTCTTTTATAAAAGCGTTTAAATTCTATGCTATAAAACATAGACATATGACATTGAAGTTCATATTACGTGTAAAAGCTTCATCGGATCTTTCAAACCACATTTGTTTTGACTCTTTTGACCACTTTCTCATTTAGGCATTGTACCTTACTTAAATGTGTTTTCTTGAATCCCAACATGATATTTTCACAACTTTCTACTTCACATATGTTTCTAAGATATCTCTAATTCCTAAATTTCCAACACACATCATTTGTTTATTTTATTTCAAATTAGTTTTATAATCCGTGTTTACAAAACTTACAGCATTGCAAAACTTAGTGTTCACTTTTAAACTTCCAGCGACGTACTTTTGACAATGCACAATTATTCATCTAAATATGTTAAGTCTTTACCTTATCCGTTTTAACCATTGTTGGACCCCAGTCGAAAAGGTCAAAACTGTCAGATTTTCAATTACAAGTTTTAGTGTTTCTTCTTTTTCACAAAGGGAGTTTAACTTAATAGATAACTCGTGAATTTTTAGCAAATCTTAGAAAACCCTTTAAAACTTCTTCATTTCTATTTAATCATCAATATACATCAAATATTGAAGTTTGAAATATATCTCAACCTGGTTTTAATCTACCTATAGGTATTGTTCTTATAATTTTAACAATAACAATCATTGCCGCCGCTACCTTCCTTTTTCTTTCCCCCGAACTTGATTTCTCGCTCTCTTTTTGATTTTAGATCTCGCACGCCCATAATAGTAACATAATACATTGTCTAACTTTGTTTTTGTCTATTTTGCTTCTCGTGGTATCATGTTCGTATACAAAAAGACTAGAAGTCTACCCTTTCGTTTTGAGCGATTAATACGTATATAGTCGTAAGGCATACTTTTGATTTAGTCAGCTCTAATATATTCAATTACACCTTTTATCATATACATCTTGTTTTTATTTTGAAATCTCTATAAACAAGTGATCCTTATTTACATTGCTCTTTCGTCCTAGATTCGGAAACTTGATTTAAATTGTAATTTTCATTGTATTTTTCTTACAATTAATACACAAGAAGAATACCATTGTTCTTATCATTTTTCTAAATCCATAAAATATATGTGAAGGATATGTTTCCTTATGTTTCTTTTTTTTAAATACATCAAAAAGTTTTGAATTTTACGATTATCTATTCTCTAAATGATTGTTTTTGTAGAAACACTAAATTAAGAATCCACTATTTTCAATGATCGATATTCTTACACATTTCTTAAAATAGCATTCTACTTTGTAATTTTCAGTGAGTTCCTAAACTCTCAACTTTGTTTTTATAAATATTCTGACTCATAAGCTTGAATTTGTCCTGACTTAGAGAATTAGACAATTTTTCAAAAGAGTAATCAAAATATTTTCGTATAAATTCCCTTATTGATGACTTAAACCTGTAACCTTAATTAATCTTTATACTATTTTACTACTTCGTTGGATTGCCAAACATGTATTTTCATTATCTTGGAATTATTACATATTTTGATAACAGTGAGATTTTTATCACTTCTAAAACACTTAAAATGCTATCTACACAATGTGATTCAATCGCCTCCATTTGCAACATTGACTCTCTAAATATATATATTCTTCGAATATAGTTCTATTATTGTAAGAGTAACCGTAGTAGTAATTATAGCCTCGAAGATCCTCAATCATTTCGTGACTTATTTTGTAGACGACACTTAAATAGCCTTTACATTGGAGATGTACCAAAACTTCGTTGCCTATCCTTAGAACGTATTTTTAGGAACTTAACCTCGATCGCTTCCCTTTCATTCGTGATACCCCTTCTTATTTCGGAATATATCTTTTCCACATATAGTAGCCAACCCGAAAGTGACCAAATTGTTCCTAATCTCTTCTTTATTAGGTGACGAATTTACACTTAGTGCTAATTTAAAATGCGACTTGAGGATCAATGCGGATTTAACGCTCAATGCAGTTGGTGCGTCAGCAAAACTTATAACGTTCTTTTAAGTTAGATAATATCTAAATAAATAACCTTTTTCAACTAGGTCGCCATGGTTGGATCATGATTTCCATGATCCTAATTTCTCGAAATCTAGACTGTAGAACTCGAATTAGGGAAACTTTAATTTGATTATAGCTAAAGAGTTGGGCTCTTCCCTTGAGGAATTAACCCAAAATAATCAAAGAGCTCTTCAAGTCACCACCTCTCCAAATATACAATTGTATTCGGCTGAGTTCTAATAGAATACGTCACGAATTGAATTTCGGGACGAAATTCTTTAAACCGGGGGAGACTGTGACAACCGTCAAAATTCGAGTTAGTTCTAGATTTGAATAAACTTAGTTGCACGTATAGGCACGACACATACTAGACTTAGTAACTAGAAGTTAAGATATAACCTATTAGAAACTTGGAAACAATTAGAAACAATGGATTATGTGCTTGGATTTCACATTGGTATGTGAATTCTACAACTACTTAACTGTAGTGAATATCCGTATTTAGGTCACTCTTTGACTCGAACACCTTTTCATGAATCAAATACACACATTATGCACTTGACCTAGAAGTAGAAATTAGGTCAAAGTCTCATAGAAACTTAAGTCAAAGTTGAAGAGTAGGACTAGTATACTTGATTCCTCAATTTCGTTTGAATCTCGGAATCACTACATAGAATGCCAATAAACCGCTAAAAATAAATTACAAACAATATTTCTAATTTGAATAAGAGTTATGAAACTCTAAAATAGTTTGAAGTCTCAAAATTCAAGTAATTTTGATATCCAAAGATTTACAAACTCTCAAAAACCCTAAATGCCCTAAAAACTCACATTTATAAACTTTAACCTTAAAAATTCTATAAAAATAATCATGAACCTTATAATATGATCTTATAACAATTAAAATTATGAAAATGCATTCAAGGAAAATGAAATTTAACTCATTAACATTTACCCTTAATTTATAAACCAAAAATCAACACTTTTATGCATACAAACTTGGTTAAGTTGTATCTTTTATAAATAATTGATATTTTTATAAAATATTTAAAATTTATAAAGACAAATGAAAGGGAGAGGGATATTATAACATCAAAAGTCGGATTTCTCTTTCCCTCTCTCTCTCTCTCCTCTTCCCAACACACTCAATCACTTTCCCAACACACCCACTCCATCTCTTTCTCTCTCACACTCCATCACTTCATTTTTTCTCTGCTCTCTCTTCCTCTCTCCCTCAACCACGAAATTGTCCAGAAAACATGTCCAAGAAAACACCTCAAACACAAAATCTTCATCATGTAGTGGTGTTCATTAAGGTAGAGCACGATTTCCTTTCATTTTCCTTCAAGTTTTTAAGATTTTTCTTGCATTTCCTTCTTCTTCTACACCTTTCTATTAGAAAATATGTGTGCATGTTCATTCACTTCAGTTTTGATGATGATGGTGGTAGGATTTCACCCAAAAACAACATGCATGTTGTAAATGATGAAATCCAAGGACCTAAACCTAAGTCAAGATCATGAAAATGCACTTTTCTACAAGTTTTGGTGGAAAATCACCACATGCACTCTAAGTTTTCTTTCAAAAACGATTTTTGAACATTTCAAACTCATGAATGGTCTTCAAACAAACATGCATGTGATGATCTTCAAGCTTAGATGCTAGACCATCAAAGTATGTTGTTAAAAGCTTTCAAATATGTTCATGAAGGATTTATTTCCAAATAAATATCTAAAACTCCTTTTCTGAGCAAATCCGATTTTTCCCAGATTTCTGCCAACAAAATGAGATGTTCAACAAATCTTCAGAAAATAATTCATTTTTCTCGAATTATTATAATTATTGAAATAAAATAGGGCAATATATCATATAAAATACTTTCTGAGGTCTATAAATCCTAGGTAAATTCGTGGATGACCCCTATGCTAAATAATGACCCCGCATTAAATTTCATCGCTTTTTTTTACTGTTTAATATGGTTTTGAATTTTCTTTTTGTTTAGCCCCAATAAATCATAAAACCACTTTAGATAACTTGAAAATGGTATATAATAATTTTCGCAGCTTATACTCTCTGTGGAAGACTTAGAAAAATATTTTCAGAATTTTTCATAATGTATTCCTATTTTTCTCCGATTTTTGTATTTATAATAGACTAAAAATAGGAAAAATAGCTTTACTCATCCAAAAATTAGGAAAATGTACCAGAACACCTTTTAGTACATTAGGAGGCTACATAAACTTTTTGATGATTTTTATCTTCTGTATACTATTTTTCTCCTATTTTCTAAGATTAAATACACTTAAATACACAAAATCGGATTCCAGTAGATAAAAACCACCTTTGGGATTTTTCCCAGATTATTTACACTGTAAATGAACTTTACAAAAATTTTGGTAATTTACTTTAACTGTTTAATAATTATTCTCCAATTAATGATTATTTAAGAGGATAAAACAAAGAAAAATAGAAAGACTAATTGAAAAATATCTTTTATTTTTTTCGCAGCTTCTACATGTATAATAAAAGTGTTACAAAAATTTTGGGCAACTTTGGAAACTGTTTCCTATTTATTTCAATTTTTATTAGAATAAATGCTCAAAAATCATAAAATTTGGTTAAACAGTTTAGAAATCAATTTTTATATTTTTCCCAACTTAATAATGTTTAATAACAGTAATACAAAAAGTTTGGGTAATTTTGGAATCTGATTTCTATTTTTCATGAATTTGTATCTATTTAGATAATTAAATATATGAAAAATGGTTATACATATTCATAATCCATGAAAATTTATCTAGAAGTCTTTTAGTACATTTAGAACCAAAATCTGAAGTTTGGTAATTTTTATTAACTGTTTAGTATTTTTCATGATTTTATGGTTATTCAAGAAACTAAAATCGTGAAAAATAGTCAGACAAATCAAAAATTCAAGAAAATTTATCTTAAGGACGTTGACTTCAATTAAAACTGAAATGCAAAGTTTGGGAAAGTTTAGAACTAAATTGATTTAGTTTTGAATATTTAATCATTGGAACACCTCTAAAATGTTAAATATTAACATTTCAATAATGGAAAATTTCCACTTAAATTGTTATATAACAATTGATTCTTTCAAACTTAATTTCCACAGAAAAATGTTTGTAACTTATCAATATTAAATTTTGACATATTATTGGCATAATTCTATTGTAGTAGTAAGTATACTAGTGTTAGATTTCGATTAGAGACTCACTAGCGAATACCATTATTGTAGGAATCGGTAGTGGTACACGTGGAACGTAGTTCAAGGCATCATTTGCATCATCTCAATGCATAGTGAGTATTCACGCACTCCCTTATTTTCGGTTTTTATGTTTTCGGGTGGAAAAGGATGTCCCGAAAAACTATTATTTGAATGTTGTATTTAAATTGATTTGTATCAAACATGGTTGCTATTTTATTGCTATATCTCTCTATGTATGTCTATGCAACACGGAACATGAGAACTTATCGTACTAAGGCCCTTCCCTTATCTCTAACCATTAACTCTTTGAGCCAATGGTCATTATGGATAGCGCTATTAGGAATTGACAACTCCTCACTCGCCCTATTGCTGGAGTGCATGATACCATATTCATCTATGGAACGATAAGCATAGATCTTGATAGGGCTTCAGTCATAGGTTTGGTTGAGACTCATTGTTTGCTCATACACATACAAACTCGTTTCTCGTTATAGCAATAAACTTGTTATTAATTATAGCAATGAACTTTGTTTCTCATTACAACAACGATCTTTTATTACTGAAAACTTATATACATGTTTTAGCAATGAAATTGTTTGCTCCTTGTAGCAACGAAATTGATTGCTCATTTTAGCAATGAAACTTGTTTACTCGTTTGAGTAACGAACTTTATCTTCCATGAGAATATGAATGTTGCATCTTATTTGGGCAACATACTTTATCTCTCATGATGACAAAGAACTTTGTTTTTACAAACTTATTTACTCATTTTAACAATATACTTTTATTATTGGAAACTTTTATCAAAACTTTGATTTCAATTCATGGAACCAATATTATTTTGTTTATCTGTGAGTACTCACCAACTATTTTTATAGTTGACGCTCGTTTTACATGCTTTTTCAGGAATCATCGAGTAAGTGGCACTTAGGGACACTTCACTTTTAGGAGCATTCGCATGTGTTGTATTTCAATTTACATTGTAATTTCTTTTAAAAGTTGTTCAAACCCATTGTAAAATTGTAATGATTTTTAATACTATGGTTGGTGTTGTCTTTTAACTTTTGCTATGAAACCCTTTATACTGCCACGCCTCGTGTTTCCGCTTTAGCGGGGTGTGACACAAGGGAACCCTTTATTTGAGTTTACGGTTTTGTGACCATAACTCATTGAGTTTACAATAGTAAACCCATGAGTTTACGGCCGTAAACTCATGTTTCTTTGACCCTTTTGTGTTTTGAAGCCTTAAAGATCAAAAGAAGCATTCCTACTTCATGTTTAAGCCTTAGGAAGAGATTCGGGCACCATTTCACTCCTTTTAGGAGTTTACGGTCCTTGCACCATTTTCCTTTGGGTTTATGGCCGTAAACCCAAATGGTTTGTGGTCTTTTGATGTTTTCAAGAATTAAACACATCAAGGAATGGATCTAGGCTAGGTTCCAAGGCTTAGAAGGGACTAGGGCACACTTTGGCACCCTTTTTGGGGTTTACGGTCCAAGAACATCTTGGACCGTAAACACCCTTGATCCTTGGTTTCTTGGGTGTTTTCTTGATGTTTATAAGTGTAACAAGCTCTATAATACTCTAGGATAGAAGTACTTACTAGGTAGAAGCTTGAAAAGGTGCTAAAAGTCCAAGAACACTAGTGTATGTTCTTGGTGTTCTTGGTGAAACTTGAAGATCTACACTTTTGGAATGATTTCACGGATGGAATCATGTTAGATCACTAGATTAAGTAATATATCAACTTTTTAGGGCTAGAAACACTTACAATGTTGAAGATCAAGAAGAAAAGTCGATGATACTTGAGAGAGAATTGAGTTTTGGATCTTGAACTTGTGGAAAATGATAAATAATGACTAAGTGTCATATTTATACCCTCTTTTAGGGTTTACGGCCGTAAACACCTTTGTTTAGGCCGTAAACTCCAAACTCTTGGAGTTTTGGAATAATATTGTTGCACAATAAACCCTAGGGCATCCTCTCTCCTGTTATCTCATGAAGTACTAATCTTAAAATACTCAAACTTATTCCAAAAAGCTTGAAAATTAGCAGAAACAGTTTTGACTCCTATTGAAGTGAATGGTTGTATAGAATAGAAATTTCGGGTTGTCACAGTGAAAGTGTAAGAATGAAGGAAAAGTGAAGGGAAGGAGACTTATAGGGGAGTTTACGTCCAGCCTTGACTTTATGGCCGTAAACTCATGTGCTTTGGCCGTGAACTCCTTTTTGGTGGTCTTAAGGCTTGAATGTTGCACAGTGTCTCTAGCAGGTACATTCTAACACTTATTCCTTAAGTGTATTAGGCTTAAAACCTAATAGAATGACCCTTAACAAGGCTAGAAGGCAATAATTTTTCGGGTAGTATGCACGCCTACGAGTGACAGTTGTTATCAACAGTTTTAACGCCTTCAAAGCATTTCTTCAGGCCATATAGTCTCAGTATGGTTATAATAACTCATTAAAAAGATATTAACAATACGATAGTGTATAATTAACTAAACATAAGTACATCTTCAAAGTACTAGTTTACAAAATACAAACTACAGTAGTACATTACAGTTTACAATAACAGCTGGTCGAGCCAGACACATTCACTTTTACAGATTATACAAAAGAATACAAATACAGAACACTGGTTTACAAACAGAACGGTTTTATGGGATTAAAACTACTTTTCATATACAACAGAAAAGACAGGATTTTCTGGAACAAATTACTTATTCAAGAAATAGAAACATACTTTCAAACATAAATACTTATGCACTCACTCAACTTTATGTTGATACTCTCTTTTCAAATTACTTGTATTCTCAGGGAAACAGTAGACAGGTACTCCCCGGGCTTTTGAGAAGATGGGGCTATTTTGAGTCATATCTTCTTCTTTTGTATCACTATTTTGGTGTCAATATACAGTGATTGAACACATGTAAAAACTTGTACACATTAATGCAATGATTGTTTGTACTTTGATTACAATAAAGCATGTGTTTGTGATACTACAAATGAAGTCATCCACCCCCGAACATTTCCGCCGTCTGGTTTGGGGGTGTGACAGATTGGTATCAGAGCATTGTTTATAGTGAACTCAGTATATCAATCCATAAAAGATATACAAACTATAAATACATTGGGGCTAAGAGCTCTGACTACAAGTATATTTAAAAAAAAATTAAGTATTTTTACAAGTAGTATACTAACACTCATAAATCAAGTACAGTATCACAGTTATATCAACTTAAAAGTATTTGGATGTTGAACACCGCAGTCAAACCTGGACAGTTATGTAATCATATATGCGATTAATATAACCTGATAACCTATATTGGTTTGAGATATGACCAACATGTGTTTGGGAGTGATGGTAGTGTTGCGATATGTCTAAAACTTACCAACTATACATATACAGAAGAACTCTAGAACATAACATGATGTTAAAATACTGTAGGAGTATTTTAGGCACTATATACTAATAACAAACATGTGAAAACAAAAGAATCATTGTTTGTAGAACTATAAATATTAAGGGTAGTTATATATAATTTAAGTTATATAGACATAGAATATGTGATCTAGCTTCATTTCATGTTCCTTGTTTGGTTGTGGATTTAGAGCAGGATCATTTAATCAAAGGTCGATTATACCCAAGTTATATATAATTAGTATACACTTTGTAGTTATTGTAATACCCAAAACAAGTCATACAGAATACATTACTTGTTAACTGTAAGTTTCTCTCGTAGAAACTTATATTTGCAATCTATCGTTACTAATTATATTCTATATCTCTTATCCCTATTCTCGCTTAGATATCAATGGTCGGCTTCCATCTACCCGGAGACCCGTACTTTCCCTATCAGGGAAATGGAGGATGGATTGATAACGAACCAGAAGAAAATCATGAAATCTCCTTAGATGATGATTTTGCAGAAAATTTTCCTGAAGACACTGATTCAGAATCAGAAACCTATAATTCACCACCGGTTACCCAGAATCCTAATCCACGACAAAACTTCCAAGGCTCGACGCCTCTGTGGGCGATAAACTTAGACAGGTGGAGTAACGAACAGAGTCAGAACCATCCTTAACAAGGAGACCTAAGCTTCTACACTTTGGACACAGGAGGCTCAGTAGACAGAGCCCTCCCGGTGTTAGTTCGTCGTGTGGCGCGTAATGATGAACAAGGAAGAGTTGCTATCGACCGAGTCATGCAGGTTAATGCTGTTACAGGAGTCAACACCGTTCGCATTCGTAACCTAGAGGATAGTTATAATGCGACAAAAGATCGTACTAATTTCTTGATGAGAGAACTAGCGGCATCCGAAGCCGAAGTTAGAGAACTATGAGAACGACAATTATCGCAAGACAGGCGTATGTATGAAATAGAACGCCAGTTAGCTAAATACAGGGCCGGACCTAGTAGGAAGTATATTATACTCTACTCGTTCACTACTTACTCTTTTGGTTAAAGTTAATTCTGTGAATATGTTCAAGCATTATTTTTCATGTTTTTTAGTACGACCGCAAAAATTTTATTTTCAGTAGGTCGGTATGATGTCAGTGTTTTCCCAGTACTTTGGTATATTATAGACCTATTCTAAGGTCAAGTTTTCAGAAACTTTATGTACTTAAGATACCAATACAATCGACATGTATTTTCATACCCTTTAAAAATAACCACTCAAATTCATATTATCCTGTTACAAGTTGTACTTATAGTAGGCTTCTATTTCCAATTCCATAGAAGATTCATATTGAACTAAGTGTTTTAGTTTAGAGATATCATATTCATCCTTGATATCTAATGGTCTTTTCATCTTTTATTTCTTAAAGTGAAAGATGCCTCCACGGAGGAATCCAAGGCGTGTCAATGTTAATGAAGCGCCAACACCACCTCCGCCACTACCTCCTCAATTCGACGCTGCCATGTTTCAGGTGGCGGTCATGGCGGCTGTTGCAGCTGCCATGTCTCATTTAAACACCACTGGCGCAAGTGGATCAGGAGTTGCTGCGCATCCCTCCAACCACGACGAGAGTAATGGGCACTCACGAGAGTGTACCTATAAGGATTTCTCGAACACCAAACCCAGGACCTTTAACGGGACTGGAGGAGTTATGGCGTTAAGACAATGGATAAATAAAACAGAGGCAATCTTCGAAATCTACTCCTGCCCAGAGGGTAGCAAAGTCAAATTCGTTGTTTGTACCTTTGCTGATAGAGCCCTAACATGGTGGAACGGAACTGACCCTGGTAGTAGCTAACTCTATAAGTTGGGAGAACTTGATGACCATGTTAATGCGGGAGTACTGCCCGCGGGGTGAAATTCAAAAGCTCGAGCAAGAGCTGTCGGGTCTTACTATGGTTGGTTCAGACATAACAACCTACACAAATCGATTCTGTGACTTAGCGATCCTTTGTCCAGAAATGGTTGCTCTGGAGAGCAAAAAGATAGAGAGATACATCTGGGGACTGTCACCCTAGATTCAGGCAAGTGTCATTGCTTCCAGGCCTGTTACCTTTGACATTGCCAAGGAGCTGGCACAGTCGCTCATTGACCATAGAGCTCGTCAAAACTCTGTGGTTGCTGCCCCAGAACAACCCAAGCGAAACAACAATAACAACAACAAGAAAGGTTGGAATAAAAGGAAGGTCAAATCTTCTCAGGAACCCTCGAAAAAGCAACAGCTAGTGGCGGTCCATGCTGCTACTGTACCTGCTGCTGTTCCTGCTAACCCTGGACTAGCTAAGCCTTATGCTGGTAATCTCTCCAAATGCAACAAGTGCAATTTTCACCACAACGGAAACTGTCGGGAAATGCAGTGTCGTAACTCCAACAGGGAAGGGCATACTACCCGATTCTGTAAATCACCACTCCAACCGATTAACCAAGTACCTGCCGCTGGAGTAGGTCATGCATGCTACGGATGCAGTGATGTGGGGAATTTCAAAAGAGATTATCTGAAAGCTGGAAATGACAGTGGAGTTAGGAGGATTCTAGCATTGGGTCACAAGGAAGCGGTGGTAGACCCTGCAGTGCTCACGGGTATATTCCTTCTCAACAATACTTATACATGCATTCTATTTGATTGTGGTGCTGAGAAGAGCTTCGTGAGCCATAATTTCAAACACCTGCTAAATCAAAACTCCCAACCACTAAATGAAACTTTCACAGTCGAAATGGCTAATGGAAAATCCGAATACACCAACGATATATACATAGGATGTACCCTTACCTTGAATAACTTTTCTTTCCCAATAGACCTTATCCTGGTCTCTAACAAAATTTTCGACGTCATAATAGGTATGGACTGGTTGTGCTCTAACCATGCCGACATCTTATGTTATGAAAGAGGCATTCACCTGAACTTGCCAACTAATGAAACTCTTATCATCTATGGCGACAAACTCGGAATGAACCTTCAGATCATTTCTTGCATTAAGGCACAGAAGTACCTTTGCAAGGAGTACTATGGTTTCTTAGCTCATGTGGTAGACAAAAAGAAAGAAGTGAAAGACATCGCGAGCATTCCTGAGGACTGCAATTTTTCCTGATATTTTTCCCGACGATCTTCTAGGAGTGCCTCCCGAATGACAAGTCGAATTCAGAATCGACTTAATCCCTGGGGATACCCCTGTAGCCAAATCCCCCTATCGTGTTGCACCTTCTAAAATGCAGGAATTATCCAGCCAACTTAACGAACTCCTTAGTAAAGGTTTCATAAGAGTAAGCTTCTCACCCTGGGGAGCACCGGTTTTGTTTGTGAAGAAGAAGGATGGATCATTCCGTATGTGCATAGACTATCGCGAGCTGAATAAACTTACTATAAAGAACCGATATCCTCTGCCTCACATTGACGATCTGTTAGACCAACTACAAGGTGCGAGCTACTTCTCGAAAATAGACTTGAGATCCGGGTATCACCAGTTACAGATTTTGGAGGACGACATTCCCAAAATCACGTTCAGAACTCGTTATGGTCATTACGACTTTGTAGTGATGCCATTCGGATTGACGAATGCACCTGTTGTGTTCATGGATTTGATGAACAGAGTGTGTCGTCCATTCCTGGACAAATTCGTCATAGTCTTCATTGACGACATCCTTATCTACTCAAGAAGTGAAGAAGAGCACGTCCAACATCTTCGTCAAGTCTTGCAAACACTGAGAACAAAGAAGTTATATGCGAAGTTCTGAAAGTGTGAGTTTTAGATCAGGAAGGTTGATTTCCTAGGTCACGTGGTCAGTTCAGAACGAATACACGTGGACCCTTCCAAAATCAAGGCAATCGAGAACTGGGCAACACCAAAAATACCTACAGAAATCCAACAATTCTTAGGTCTTGCTGGCTATTATCGCAGATTTATCCAAAATTTCTCCCGAGTTGCTAAACCCCTTACCACCCTGACGCAAAAGGGTGTAACTTTTAGCTGGGGAGAGAAACAAGAAATAGCGTTCCAAACGCTGAAGCGAGCCCTGTGTAGTGCGCCGGTCTTGTCTCTTCCTGATGGGACAGAGGATTTCGTAGTGTACTGTGATGCTTCTAATCAAGAGCTCGGATGTGTTCTTATGCAAAGAGGAAAGGTTATATCCTACGCCTCGAGACAGCTCAAGACACGTGAGGTCAACTATACAACACATGACCTGGAACTGGGAGCAGTGGTATTCGCTCTGAAGATCTGGAGACATTATTTATATGGCACGAAATGTACAATATTCACGGTCCATAAAAGTCTTCAGCATATCTCGACCAGAAAGAGTTGAACATGAGACAACGACGGTTGGTGGAGCTACGGAACGACTACAAATATGAGATTCTTTATCACCCTGGTAAATCCAACGTAGTAGCTGACGCCCTTAGCTGAAAAGAATACTCGGGATGCCGAGTAAAGTGGTTGACCATGACAATCCATTCACACCTATCCACTCAGATCAAAGAGGCTCAACTTGAGGCCTTAAAACCCGAAAACGTGCCAGGTGAAACCCTGAGAGGAATGGATAAGAACTTCGAAGTTAGAGATGATGGAGTCTATTGTTTGATGAACCAGATCTGGACACCAAATTTTGGTGGTTACAGAGACGTGATCATGAATGAAGCACATAAAACCCTATACTCCATTCATCCAGGTTCAGACAAGATGTATCTGGACCTCAAGAAACTGTACTGGTGGCCTAAAATGAAGGTCAAAATTGCTACCTTTGTGGGAAAGTGCCTTACTTTTTCCAAAGTCAAGGTAGAGTACCAGAAACCTTCAGGTCTTTTGCAACAACCTGAAATCCTTGAATGGAAGTGGGGCCAGATTATGATGGATTTCATAACTAAGTTACCCAAGACATCGGGTGGTTATGATACTATTTGGGTAATCGTTGATAGATTAACCAAATCTGCACACTTCTTGCCAATAAAAGAAAACGACAAGATGGAGAAGCTAACGAGAATTTACCTCAAAGAGATAGTTAAACTGCATGGTATGCCAATATCTATTATTTCTTACCGGGATAGTAGATTCACTTCTCGTTTCTGGCAGTCTTTACAAAACTCTCTGGGAACTAGGTTGGACATGAGTACAACCTACCATCCACAAACTGACGGACAGAGTGAGAGGACGATTCAAACTCTGGAAGACATGTTGCAAGCTTTCGTGATAGATTTTGGAAATGCATGGGATACTCATTTACCCCTTGTCGAGCTCTCTTACAACAATAGTTATCACACTAGCATAAAGACTGCTCCATTTCAAGCCCTTTATGGCCGCAAGTGCAGATCACCACTGTGTTGTGCTGAAGTGGGTGACACACAACTAGCTAGAGGTCAAGTTCCTGACAGTACTCGCACTGGTCCGGATATCATTCGTGAAACTACGGAGAAAATCGTACAAATTCGGGAGAGACTTAAAGCTTCTAGAGATACACAGAAAAGCTATGCTGACAAAAGGACAAAACCTTTGGAATTCCAGGTTGGTGACCGCATCATGTTGAAGGTCTCCCTAGAAAGACATTATACACTTTGGAAAGCGTGGCAACCTGAATCCAAGGTACATAGGACCATTTGATATTCTTGATAGAATCGGTCCAGTAGCTTATGTGACAACTCGAAAAATTTTTGCTTTTAAATCTCAGTCAGTCAACTCAACTGAGTGTCAGACTTATTGGAAATAAGTCCTAGTCTAGTTAAAGGTCATTCTAAGGAGTTTTAAGCCTAGTACACTTAAGGGATGAGTGTTAGAATGCACCTGCTAGAGACACTGTACAACAGTAAAGCCCTAAACTCCAACATGTGGAGTTTACGGCCGTAAACATGGAGTTTACGGCCGTAAACCCAACCCTGGCCGTAAACCCACGAGTATATATGTGGTCCTTGATCATTTTCAGCCATTTCTCACATTCCAACCTCAAGAACACTCCAAATCCTCTCAAGTATCATCGAGTTCATCATCTTAGATCATTAAAAACGTAAGTGTTCTTTCCTTGATTTGTTGTTACACATCATATCCTAGTTACACTCTTTGATTCCATCCATGAAAACATTCATTTTCATCTAGATCTTCAAATCTTCAAGTTTCACCAAGAACACCAAAAACACACACTAGTGTTCTTGGCCAAAAACGGCCATTTCAAGCTTCTAGATCGTAAGTACTCTTTCCTATACTTCATATCCACTAAGAAGCCTTGAATCACACCCTTGAAACATGCATTTCCCAAGAACATCTTGAGTTTACGGCCCAAGATCTCCCTTGGCCGTAAACTCAATGTTATGGCATGTATGGGCCATAAACCCTCCTAGATGCAAAGCTAGTGACCCAGAAACCTTCCTTGATGAGCATAGGACCTTAAACCACACTCACTTCATAATATCCATGAGCTTAAGGCCGTAAGCTCCTTGCTTGGCCGTAAACTCATCAAAAGCCTCAATAGAGGTGGTCTTTCACACCATTGTGTAGAGTAAAATCCCCTCAAGCTTCCCTAGCCTTCAAACACCCTTATATGCAACTTTGACCAGGAGTTTACGGCCGTAAACTCCCTTGGCCGTAAACTCCCTTGGCCGTAAACTTAGGACCGTAAACACCAAACCATGGCCTTAAAGACCCTTTATATGAATCACATGTGATTCCAACATGTGACAACCGTCAATTTTTGGCTAAGTCAAAGTCAACTAAAGTCAACAAGTCAAACCGGTCAACTCATCTAACCCTTGTATATTAGGGTTTCCATCATGACTCTTATTGTACCTACTCGCAATCTTAATATAAAGTATCACTTAGAGTTTTCACGTGTTCGGAAATTCTAAACCCTAATCAGGGTAAGTGATGAATCTACTCGATAAAACATTATTCCTTAACCCTTAGGGGCATATAACAATCATAACAAGACTTAACGAGGTTTACAAACCTTGAATTACGGAGCCAAACACTCAAAAGGGTCACAAAAGAAGTCTCTCCCAATCTCTTCCACTCTAACTCTCCCAAAACTCTCTAAGTAGGAGAAATCGCTACAAGTGTGTGTAATCTCTCCCAAATCTCTCCAAGTATGTGAAATCTCTCCCAAATCTCTCTCTGTATGACAAATCTCTCTAAGAATGTGAAATCTCTCCCAAATCTCTCTCTGTATGAGAAATCTCTCCAAGAATGTCAAATCTCTCCCAAATCTCTCTAAGTATGAGAAATCTCTCCAAGAATGTGAAATCTCTCCCAAATCTCTCTCTGTATGAGAAATCTCTCCAAGAATGTGAAATGTCTCCCAAATCTCTCTCTGTATGAGAAATCTCTCCAAGAATGTCAAATCTCTCTCTGTATGAGAAATCTCTCCAAGAATGTCAAATCTCTCCCAAATCTCTCTCAAAATCTCTTTCAACTTTTTATAATCACTCGGGGCATCCCGACCCTCGAATTTGACGAAAACAGCTCGAAAACGGAAGTCTACGCGAAAAACAGCCTTAAGGAGCCGAAACTCCTCTTAGGAACCGAAACTCCTCTTAGGAGCCGAACCTCTTAGGAGCCGAACCTCTTAGAGCCGAACCTCCTGAGAACCGAAACCCTATCAACCGAAATGGACCGAGCGGTCGGTCTATTTCGGTCCTCTGACAAATCCGAACCAAGACTCTCCCCTTCCCACCTTCGGCCCGAGAGGGCTTGACCTTCGGTCCGAGAAGCGACCCGTGCAGCCGAACCTCCACTCTCGGTTCCTCTTCTACTCTCGGTTCCCATGCACTACCGAGCCTCGCCTTCGGTTCTAAGCTCCTACGGAGCCGAACCTTCGCATCCTCGGCCAGAACTTCGGATTTTGACATGTTTTACCCGGTTCCCAATAATTTTACCGTTTTGAGCCCGTTTTTCGAGATTTTAACACGGGATTTTCACCCAAAATCATATTTTAATATATAAAACCCTTTATTTCCTAATTAATCACGTTTTGGGGCATAATCCTTATCCAAGAAGAGTGGGTTGGATATTATTGGTGGAGTGTTGACTTTGCTTTAGTGTATGACACAAGCAACCACCCATACCCACTCCATGACCAACCCACACCCCTTCCCACCATACCTAGTCACTTCCTTGTATATTTTCATCAATCTCCAGCCATTCCCACGTCCTAAGAGCTGGACAACCCACCCTCTCTCCTCACACTTCCTTCATTCTCTCATTTTTCTTCCAAGGATCACACTCCAAATTCTCTCACCATTCTCTCTCAATTTTGAGACTTCCAAGGCTGATCATAAAGCTTTCTTCCACTCTTGGTAAGTATAATTCATTCTTCTTATGATTATTACACATCCTTCTACTCAAAATCATAGGAATCTTACACAAACATCGTCACCTTCTTGTTAGGTTCTCGATTCATCAAGGCATTTTCTAAGTGTTCTTGAGTTGAGCACTTCTCTTCTCCAACATACATCCTCTAAGAACACATAAGGTGCGTTCATACCCCTACATTTTCATGTTTTCTTCAAGTTTTAAGGGGGGGAAGACAAGTTAAAACACCAAAAACTTAGCTAAACTCAAACAACAGCTTCCATCAGGAAAGTTGAGTCTTATTCACGGACTGTTTTGACTATCTTAAACTTAATATCTTTCAAAACTGTTTAATATGCAAATATTTCAGCTTCATACCTTTAAAATGACTATTTGCACATCTCCATACGATTTTTCTACGATTTATGGTGATTTGTACAAAACTGCCTATCATTTCAGAAATGAAATCGGACCAGTCTGTGAATATGAACATTTTAACACAAGTTAAAGACTTCTAAAAATCATAATAAAAGTTATGAATAAACTAGACACATCTTGTGAGCTCTCAGAATTTACGGATTCAGTTTTCAACTTCGTATAATTTTTCTATGATTTTTCTAAAACAGTGTAGAAAAATAAAAATTCTAGATAACAGCTTATAACTTTCAACACACTTTGTAACATGTTGAGCAAAGTGTTAATCTTTGAGAATTTCATACTTTACATGTGTTTCTTGTTGGGGAATAATTGTATAACAGAAAATACCCACTGAATTGTAAGAATCCTCCATCATTACCAATAGTACAAAACGAGGCATGATAAACATAGTTATATTTTGCTATACATTCAACTTACATAGAAAAAGGTTCTTATACACCACAAACAAACATACTAAACTATAATAGGTATAGTTAGGTTGCATATACATTACAAACATTTCGATAAATTATAATAGGTATAGTTTATGTTCACTACCACTACCACTATTTGATAAACTATAATATGCATAATTCATGTTCACTATCACTACCACTATTTGGTGAATTATGATATGTATAGTTTATGTTCACTACCACTACCACTATTTGATAAACTATAATATGCATAATTCATGTTCACTATCACTACCACTATTTGGTGAATTATGATATGTATAGTTTATGTTCACTACCACTACCACTATTTGATAAACTATAATATGCATAATTCATGTTCACTATCACTACCACTATTTGGTGAATTATGATATGTATAGTTTATGTCCACTACCACTATTTGGTGAATTATGATATGTATAGTTTATGTCCACTACCACTATTTGATAAACTATAATATGCATAATTCATGTTCACTATCACTACCACTATTTGGTGAATTATGATATGTATAGTTTATGTTCACTACCACTACCACTATTTGATAAACTATAATATGCATAATTCATGTTCACTATCAATACCACTATTTGGTGAATTATGATATGTATAGTTTATGTCCACTACCACTATTTGGTGAATTATGATATGTATAGTTTATGTCCACTACCACTATTTGATAAACTATAATATGCATAATTCATGTTCACTATCACTACCACTATTTGGTGAATTATGATATGTATAGTTTATGTCCACTACCATTATTTGATAAACTATAATATGCATAATTCATGTTCACTATCACTACCACTATTTGGTGAATTATGATATGTATAGTTTATGTCCACTACCACTACTTGATGAATTATGATAAGCATAGTCTCGGTCTTTGGTTTTTAAGACTACATTCTATCTAGCATTGTTAGTTTTCAGCCATAATTACTAAGTGTATATGTTAGAGTTATATAGAATTTAGTCATTATCGACCTAGAATTGGTGGGTCCCCTTTATTTCCTGTTCCTTGTTTGGTTGTGGGCCTAGGGCAGACCCATTACATTCGACAGCCTATTTAACTTAAATTTTATATAACTTATATACACTTAAAGATTATAGAAGGAAACTATAGGAAATTTTCGGATGCACTATTTATTAATATAGAAACTTACGATTCACTCCTTAAGGAAAATATTGGATTTTCTTTGGAAACACATCTCTATTAAAACTATTTCATCTAGAATTGTTAGACTTCAGCTATAATTGCTAAGTGTATATGCTAGAGTTATATAAGAATCTAGTCACAATCGACTTAGAATTGGTGGGCCCACTTTATCTCCTGTTCCTTGTTTGGTTGTGGGCCTAGGGCAGACCCATTATATTCGACGGTTTATTTAACTTAACTTATATACGCTGGACAATTATAAAAGGAATCTACGGGTCTTTCTAGGGTTCATTATTACATAACATAGGAACATTCTTTTCGTACTTAACTAAGAAAATATTGGATTTTCTGGAAATCAAACTCTATCGCTTTTACAAGAACAACGGTTTCTTCCTCAAATAAAACTCTTATGAACTCACCAACTTAATTGTTGACACTTTTTCAAAACTACTTGTATTCTCAGGAAATCAGTGAAACAGGAAAATCAACAACATTTTGAGGATGGGACGTTAAATCGTCAAACAGTTTATTTTGTCATCATAATGTAATTGATTTGAAACATGTAAACATATACTTTGGTGTAACTTTTTCAATTATATTTATAATGGTTGTATTTACTTTGAGCACTATTATACTCGTTGTTGTGATACTATACATGAAGTCCTCCACCCCCGGACGTTTCCGCCATCTTTGGGTTAGGGGTGTGACACAACACTTGGTCAAAGTGTTCCCTAGTTTAATGTCAATACATGCCAATGTATGTCATTTAGGACTTGTTGTGTCTCGAGACTTCACTCGTGGAACTTCTCATCCTTATGCGCATATTCGTTGAATCACCTACATCAGGTGAGTTCATACCCCATAATGAATCTTTTAAACTGTTTTAAATGCTTTTAAGGGGGGGGGGATACAAGTTGAACACAATGATAATTGTGTAAATGTTTGTTATAAATATCTTTCAAATTATTACTTATGCCTTTTATAAGTGATCAAAACATTTCAAAAGCTCTTTCTACTTATATTACTTTATAGTCTAACAAAACTCCGTTTTAAAGTACAAGCATAACTTAGTAGTAAAACGAGTATTTTCAATAACAGTTCAAGTACATTAGTAGTAAACTATAATAGGTATAGTTTAAGAGTTCACAACATACTGTAACACGTACATAAAGGAACATACTATAACACTTACATAGAGGAACATACTACAACAAGTACATGGAGGAACACACCATACTAAGTACCGGGAAAAATTACGTTAATATATCTTTCCGAGTTTGAGTTAACTTTGTACGATTACACGTATCTGGGTTAGCACATACGAGGTGATAAAACATAATAATATATCATTCCGAGTTTGCGTTAACTTTAGTACGATTACACGTATCTGGGTTAGCAGACACGAGGTGATAAAACATAATAATATATCTTTCCGAGTTTGCGTTAACTTTAGTACAATTACACGTATCTGGGTTAGCAGACACGAGGTGATAAAACATAATAATATATCTTTCCGAGTTTGCGTTAACTTTAGTACGATTACACGTATCTGGGTTAGCAAACACGAGGTGATAAAACATAATAATATATCTTTCCGAGTTTGCGTTAACTTTAGTACGATTACACGTATCTGGGTTAGCAGACACGAGGTGATAAAACATAATAATATATCTTCCTAGTTACATACGAGTTCACATTAAAACCTTTAATTAACCAACCTAGGACTAAAAGCTATTTTAGACTCCCCGAGGCGTATTGTCCATTTAATACTACCTGGAGTTTGTATTTTATCAAAACGACTCCCCGAGGTGTATTGTACATTTAATACCACCTGGAGTCGGTATTTTTCTAAGTTATAGCCAGTAGTGTCACTGCTGAGGTAAAACATTATTTTCCCTATTACATTTATTTTGTGATCTTCTCACCTATTCATTAATGTATAATCTATATTTTGTTAATGATAGATCATTTGGGAAAATACACCCTAATACAAGAAACAAACACACATAACATTTGATGCCTTGGTAGAAGGCTACGTTTAGTAGAAGGGACCATAATGCTAACCTTATGATTCCTTAATATACACATCAAAGGATACATATATATCAAAAGAATCCGACAGGTAATAACATGCGTGCTTTTCGCTTCATTTCCTGTTCCTTGTTTGGTTGTGGGCTTGGAACAGATTCACCCAGTCTACTATCTATTCGATTGTAGATATATATGTCCAGTATACATTGAGTCATCATAAGGGTACCAGGTATAGGTCAAGTCGTAGGACACAGAGTCAATGCACAGCTTTCTAGTATAGAACATACTTTCCAAATCAGAACGTTTGATATACAAAACTAGAAACTTACTAGTTAAGGGTTTAATCCATTTTATTAAACCAGTTTAAACTCAAAGGACCTTAGGGACTAACCCTATAATACCTTAGCTTATATAGTTCGGTTATATATCGTTAATACCTAATATATAACTCTTATGGGCCACAATGAAGTCGTGGCAGACCCCACGGTAGTCACGGGTACGTTCCTTCTCGATAACTCTTATGCTTGTATCCTATTCGATAGTGGGGCAAAAAGGAGCTTCGTAAACCAAAAATTTAAACACTTACTAAATCAAGCACCACAAGCACTAAAAGAAACCTTCGTCGTGGAAATGGCTAACGAAAAGACAGAAAATTCTAACGAGATTTACATAGGTTGTACCCTCACACTAGATAATCATTCATTCGCAATCGACCTCATACCAGTAGCTATCCAAATTTTCGACGTCATTATAGGCATGGACTGGCTGAGTATTTATCGTGCCGATATTCTATGTTTCGAAAAAGCAGTCCGCCTGAACCTACCGAATCATGAAACCTTGTTGATCTACGGAGACAAACCCAGTACGAGTCTTCGTATCATCTCGAGTATTCAAGCCCAGAAGTACTTGCGTAAGGAATATCGTGCATTCCTGGCGCACATTGTCGATACGAGCCTGAAAACAAAAGACCTAAAAGACCTCCCCGTAGTACGCGATTTTCCCGACGTCTTTCCGGAAGAACTCCCAGGATTACCCCCGCAACGTCAATTCAAGTTCCGAATCGACTTAATTCCAGGAGCGACCCCAGTAGCCAAATCGCCCTATCGTCTAGGACCTGCTGAGATGCAAGAACTGTCCGGTCAACTTAACGAACTGCTCATCAAGGGCTTTATAAGACCAAGCTTCTCACCCTGGGGAGCACCAGTCTTGTTCGTAAAGAAGAAAGACGGATCGTTTCATATGTGCATCGATTACAGGGAGCTCAACAAGCTTACGGTCAAGAATCATTACCCTCTTCCTCGCATAGACGATTTATTCGACCAACTGCAAGGGGCGAGCTACTTTTCCAAGATTGATCTGAGGTCCGGGTATCACCAGTTACGAGTGCTTGAGGAGGATGTTCCAAAGACAGCCTTCCGAACTCGTTACGGACACTACGAGTTCGTAGTGATGCCATTCAGATTGACCAATGCGCCCGCAGTATTCATGGACTTAATGAATAGGGTATGCCATCCTTACTTGGATCAGTTCGTCATCGTTTTCATCGATGACATACTTATCTACTCTCGAAGTAAGGAGGAACATAGCGATCATTTACGACAAGTCCTAGGAACCTTACGATCAGAGAAACTTTATGCGAAGTTCTCTAAATGCGAATTTTGGATCCGGAGAGTCAAATTCTTAGGACACGTGGTTAGCGAAGAGGGAATGCACGTAGACCCTTCCAAAATTAAGGCCATTGAGAACTGGTCAGCACCGAAGATGCCTACAGAAATTCGTCAATTTCTAGGCCTCACTGGCTACTACCGCAGATTCATACAGAACTTCTCTCGAATTGCGAAACCCCTCTCTACATTGACCCAGAAGGGCGTGGCCTTTGACTGGGAAGAGAAGCAGGAGAAAGCGTTCCAAACGCTAAAGCGAGCCTTATGCACCGCACCAATACTATCCCTCCCCGAAGGGATAGAAGACTTTGTGGTGTACTGCGACGCATCCAACCAGGGGCTCGGCTGTGTTCTGATGCAACGAGGTAAGGTCATCGCTTATGCCTAAAGACAGCTGAAGGCACACGAGGTCAACTACACCACACACGATCTCGAATTAGGAGCGGTTGTGTTCGCTCTAAAGATCTGGAGACACTACATGTATGGTACGAAGAGCACTATCTTCACAAACCACAAAAGCCTGCATCACATATTCAATCAGAAGGAACTCAATATGAGACAACGACGTGGGGTAGAGCTACTCAATGACTACGAATGCGAAATTCGTAATCATCCGGGTAAAGCCAACGTAGTAGCAGACGCCCTAAGTCGGGAAGAATATTCTGGTCGAAGAGTCAAGTCATTAACAATGACTATCCATTCGCATCTATCCGCACAAATTAAGGAGGCCCAGCTCGAAGCCTTAAAACCTGAAAATGTGGCGGGAGAATCCCTGCGTGGAATGGATAAGAACTTGGAAGTCAAGGGCGACGAAGCCTTATATCTCATGGACCGGATCTGGACACCGAGACATGGTGGCTTCAGAGACTTAGTCATGAAGGAAGCACACAACACCCGGGTTCAGATAAGATGTATCTGGATCTTAAAAAGTCATACTGGTGGCCTAACATGAAAACTGAGATTGCTACCTTCTTAAGTAAATGCCTTACTTGCGCGAAGGTCAAGGTCGAATACCAGAAGCCATCGGGTTTACTTCAACAACTGGAGATACGTGAATGGATGTGGGAACGGATCACTATGGAATTCATAACCAAGTTGCCCAAGACAACGGGTGGACTTGATACCATTTGGGTCATCGTCGACAGATTGACCAAGTCCGCACACTTCCTACCCATCAAAGAAACCAACAAGATGGAGAAGCTCACAAGAACATACATTCGGGAGATAGTACGACTGCATGGTGTTCCTATATCCATTATCTCCGACAGAGATAGTAGATTCACTTCGAGGTTCTGGCAGTCACTACAAAGCTCCTTAGGAACGAGGCTAGACATGAGTACAACCTACCATCCACATACCGACGGACAAAGTGAGAGAACTATCTAAACCTTGGAAGATATGCTGCGAGCCTGTATGATCGACTTTGGGAAGGCAAGGGATACTCACTTGCCCCTCGTCGAATTCTCTTACAACAACAGTTATCACACGAGCATCAAGGCTGCTCCATTTGAAGCCCTCTATGGCCGAAAGTGCAGATCCCCTCTCTGCTGGGCTGAGGTGGGTGACACTTAGTTAGCTAAAGGACGAGTTCCTGACAGCACTCTCACGGGTCCGGAAATCATTCGGGAAACGACAGAGAAGATCGTTCAGATTCGTAAACGATTGAAAGCCTCTAGAGACCGACAGAAAAGCTACGCAGACAAACGAAGGAAACCTTTGGAATTCCATGTGGGAGACCGAGTCCTTTTGAAAGTCTCACCCTGGAAGGGCTTGATACGCTTCGGTAAGCACGGAATGCTAAATCCAAGATACATACGGCCTTTCGAGATTCTTGGTAGAATTGGCCCCGTAGCTTACAAACTCAACTTACCCCACGAACTTAGTAATGTACATCCTACCTTCCACGTCTTAAACTTGAAAAAGTGCCTATCCGACGAGACTCTTGTAATCCCACTCGACGAGATCGAGATCAACGAGAGCCTCAACTTCGTGAAAGAACTTGTAGAGATCATGGACCGAGAAGTCAAACGAACGAAACAAAGCCGTATCCCAATCGTGAAGGTTCGCTGGAACACCAAGCGAGGACCGGAATTCACTTGGGAGCGCGAGGATCAAATGAAACTTAAATATCCTCATCTTTTTACTTAGTTATTTGTAATAACTTAGTTGCTTGAACTCTAATTTCGGGACGAAATTCCCTCTAACGGGGGGATGATGTGACAACCCGAAATCTTCATTTTGTATAAACTCTATGGTCAAGCACTACAATTAATAGTCAAATTCATTTTTGTGAATTTTTAGCCGGTTTAAAGTCCGTTTGGGTATTTTTAAAATAAATGCATCAAACGAACAAATAAAAGGGAGTGTCTTGTAGGAGTAATGTGTAACAAGTAAACACTTCACACACTAACAAGGTGTTTACGGCCAAACATGGGGAGTTTGGGCCGTAAACTCCTCTTCACCTTGAACTCATGCATGTAGCATGAGTTTACTCCCCATTTCTCTCATTCTTCACTTCCTAGCTCAAGAACTCCCTCATTCTCTCTCAACTATCATAAGATCACCTTCCGAATCTTCCAAAATGTAAGTGTTTTCTTTGTTTGATTTGTTGTTATAACCTTTCATCTAGTAGTTATACTCCATTTCATCCATGAAATCTTCACTTTTACATAGATCTTCAAGTGTTCTTCGAAACACCAAGAACACACACTAGTGTTTTTGGACCTTAAACACTCTTACAAGCTTCCTATATGTAAGTACACTCCTCCTAACTAGTTATTTGCTTAGAATACTTGCTAAACCATTGAAGAACATCAAAAACCCTCAAGAACACTTGTGTTTATGGTCAAGGGATATCCTTGAACCGTAAACACCATCAAGTGGTGTTTAAGTGCCACTAACACCTTCTAGGGCTTGGATATTGGACTAGAACCTTGCATGCATGAGCTAGAAACCCCAAAACACGAAATGGTAGGAGTGACCATGAGTTTACGGCCGTAAACTCATGGGTTTACAACCGTAAACTCCAATGGAGTGGTCCAAGAATCGTAAACTCCAATGAAGGGCCATTTTGAGCCCTAGACCCTTCCTAAGCCTTGGATGCAAACATAGAACACTTCCTTGAGGGGTATAAGACCTTCAAACACACAAATATACCAATTACCATAAGTTTACGGCCGTAAACACATGGGGGAAATGGCCAAAAACCGTAAACTCATGTTTTGTTGCCAAATGGGAAGTAAACTCCAATGTGAGGCCATACTCTCTTTAGATGCAACCCTTTAGTACTTCTAGCACTTGAAACAAAGTGTTTCCATGTATTAGGGTGTCTTTACTTGATTAATTAGTTGTTAAATAACTAATTAGATACATTTATGTATCACTACATGTTAAATAGGATCTGTGTGTGTGTTCAAGTCCTCACTTGACACCTAGCATCCTATCCGGCACTTCCATCCAAACCACTCACTACAGGTGAGTTCATACACCTTAATTAACCTTTTAAATGTTTTTAAATGCTTTTATGGGGGGGAATACAAGTTGAATCATGATATTTATTATATCAATCACATGTGATTAATAACTAACAAACTATGGATTTACTACACTTTTAGCTGTTTTACCAAGCAAAATGCTTCTAAATCGTTTCATAAATTGACATCAAGTCATCAAGTCTTATTATTAAACTTTTCAAATGTTCTACAAAATTTATTTTAAACTTTTATATTGTCAAATGCATGCCTATATATGTATAGTTATATAAGTAATGTTTAAAGGACTTAGGACTGCTAACCCGCTTTAATTCCTTTTTCTTGTTTGGATGTGGCCTTAGGGTATAGGTTATTTGTCCGAAGGTCGTCAAAATATTAGTTATATATTATGTATACATATATAGACATAAAAGTTCTACCAGTGAGTTCAGTACCTTTGTGTAACAAAGGCATCCAAACAATCTTACTATTTAACTATAATAGGTATAGTTAAGGGATTACTACTCACTACTACTATTACAACGACCCATACAAGAGTCAGTACCTTTATGAGTCACTACATAAGTACTACTTTGAGTAACAATACATGTTATACACTATACAAGAGAATATACTATACACTATACAAACATTAAATACTATACAAGAATGTGACGTACTACTTCTCGATACGACACTTCATCGTGGTATCACTTTGTAAACAGAGTCTCCTGGAGGGAGAGCGGGCATTGTGTGTGTAGATGCTACCTCACTATATATGACCTGGAGGGTCATCCTCACTATATATGACCTGGAGGGTCATCCTCACTATATATGACATGGAGGGTCATTCGCTATTCAGCCGTCGATAAGCATGGTTACATACAAGTTCACATTCAAACGTAAAATTAACTAAATAAGAATTTAAGGCAAAAATAGACTTTTCGAGGCGTATTGTTCATTAAATACCACCTGGAGTCTGTGTTTTAATCACTTTATAGCCAGCAGTGTCACTGCTGAGGAAAAATATTAATTTCCCCTATTACACTTATTTTGTAATCACCTTACAAGGGTGAAGTCTAAAACTATATTTTCATACTAATAGTTTTCACTGGGGAGAGACCCTTACATTTACGAAAGAACAAACACACAAACAATCGGGTCTTGGTAGAAGACTACTTATTACTAGAAAATATAGGGTTTTCTAGGGAGCATACTGTTTACAAACGTTTGAAATCAGTTATTACTCTACATTGTTACAATCATTTTTATACAAGCAATGACACTAAATACTTATGAACTCACCAGCTTTATGCTGATAAACTCTTTCAAAATAACTTGTATTCTCAGGCCATCAGTAGACATGTACCGATGAAGCTTTTGCGAAGATGGAGCACATACAAGACTCATCTTTTATTTTGATTATATATTTTGGTGTCTTACATACTGTTCAGAACACGCTTGTATCTAAAT
Source organism: Lactuca virosa (assembly GCF_052849685.1). Classification (NCBI taxonomy): domain Eukaryota; kingdom Viridiplantae; phylum Streptophyta; class Magnoliopsida; order Asterales; family Asteraceae; genus Lactuca; species Lactuca virosa. The sequence continues at coordinate 265,169,055 of NC_136429.1, forward strand.
TATTATATTAATGCAATGGATGTTGTTTGCTTGTCTTTACTATTATGCTTTGTTATGATAATGTACATGACGTCCTCCGCCCCAGAACGTTTCCGTTGTTCCGGTTTTGGGGTGTGACATTACTACAACATTTTACAACTTACTTACATCACTAAAATCTTATGAACTCACCAGCTTAATTGCTGACCAACTCTTTCAAATAACTTGTATTCTCAGGAGCCTAATAGACAGGTACTTGCACTGGGATTCAGAAGATGGAGCAGTATAGCTTCAAGTCTTGTTTTGTTATTTGTATATGTATTCTATGTTTTGTGATCACACATTTTAAACACTTTCTTTCTAATGAAATGGTTGCTTATTACTTTGATTACTATGATGCATGTCTTGTGATACTAAACATGACGTCCTCCACCCCAGAACGTTTCCGTCGTTCCGGTTTTGGGGTGTGACAGATTGGTATCAAAGCATTGTTTATAGTGAACTAAGTATATCAACCGATAAAAGATATATAGCTATAAATACAATGGGGCTTAAGTGCTCTGGATAATGGTATATTTTAAGAGTATAACGATAAGTTATAAAAATATACCTACTTGCTTATACGTGTACATACTAGACCAAGTATCACAAGAAGAACAGAACTAAAAGTATTTAAAGGTTGAACACTGTCGTCAAACCTGAACAGTTATGTAATCATAGCTAGGATCAATATAGCCTGATCAACTATATTCATTCGAGATGTGACCGACATGTGTTTGGGAGTGATGTAGTGTTTCAACAGTCTTAAAAGTTACCAAATACTAAGTCAAGGGAATACTAGAACAAGTACATTTGAGTTAGAATACTATAGGAGTATTCTATGATACTATAACGCGATAACAAGTTTGAAACATACTAAGTACATTACATTAAAATACTATAGAAGTATTTTAGGCACTACACAAATGACTTGTGTGATAACTTAAAAGACCCTTACGGATAGGTCTATAATCTTGCAATGTATGCTTCCAAGGTTATATATAATTGAGATTTTATAGACTTAGAATTTGTGATCTACGCTCCACTACCTGTTCCTTGTTTGGTTATGGTTTTGGAGTAGGATCACTTATTCGAAGGTCTATCTAATCTTAAGTTATATACAACTTGTATACATTGTGCAATTATAGCAGGACTCTGTAAGGATCACCCCATAAAGTTACCTTAAATCTCGTAGATTCTTTAGTCACTTCCATTCTCGCACGACAAACCCAGATAGATGTAACCACTTCCTCATAGTAGACAACAGAAGAATCCAGGAGGAACAAGAGCAAGTTCAGGAGAAGTTTTCAACGAAGGATCAACCGAAGTAACCAAAACGTCTTACACGTCACACTAATAAATAATAATCTTGTTAACTTATTGAGCGAGTGGTAGCACTGCTCACATTATGTGTTAGGATTATATTCGTACATGCAGCTGGTAACAGTTATTCAAGTAACAGATATTCATTCGAGGATAGTCATTCCGAATTCATAGAGTTTATTAGGTATAGACTCTTTTATGAAGACCAGGGTTAACTTAGTTTTAAATATCACTCGTACCATACCTACTTCTACCCACCGCTCTAGGCATATCTCAGGAGTGTCGCCTAAAACATTGAGAATGGTCCGGCGAAGCGTGAAACTAATTAGTACATTTAAGATGATGGAATACGACTAACAATGGGCATCATTTCTCACGAGATCATTTTTGCCATGCAACAGAATCATGCCTACACCAGGAAGGAACCAGCCAACAGGCGAGGCACCAATCCTGCAGATAGACACTGCTACTTTCCAGGCTGCGGTCACAGCTGCTGTGACAACCGTTATGGCACATCTCAATGCTAATCACAATAACGATCAAGGGAGACCGCTAGCGTCTGGTGACAAGGACACCCCCGATCACAAAACTACGAGCAGGAAGCGAAAGTCTCGGTATAACAAGGAAAAAAGGCATGCTCAAGGTTCTAACAAGAGACGACAACCCATGACTACCCCCGTAGCCACAACAGTAGTCGCAACATCTAGCACTTCAGCTACCACTTCCACCCCGGCAAGCAATATGCCGAAAATCTCCCAAAGTGCGACGGATGCACTTACCACCACAAACGGAGCTTGCCGAGAGCTGCAATGCACTAATTGCGGCTGAAAGGGGCACACTGCCCGTTTCTACAGGGCGCCGACACGGCCAATTCCCCAAGTGAACTTGGCCTGTTTCAAGTGCGGCAAATCGGGACACTTTAAGAGGAACTGTCCAATGGAGAGGGAAGACGCAGAAGCTCGTTCCTGTGAAACCCCAACTCAGCATATCACTTCAACCACCGATGCGGGTATAGTTCAGGTATGCCATGCATGTGGTGAGATGGGTCACGCCAAGAAAGATTGCCCAACAGAGGGAGGCGACGGAGGAGGAGGAAGAATCTAACAAAAAGACATAAACGAACCGCGAGGAATTCCACTTTTGAGATTTTGGTACGTCTTAAAAACAAGTATTGGTTTAAAACTTAATTTATAATAATATATGACTAAAACTTGGGGATAACACTTAAAAGTAATTATAGTAACTCACCCATAGGAACAAGTCACAACATTCAAAAGAACTAAAGGATCCGTTTAGAGAAGCTATGATGGCTAAACATATACATCAGGGTTGTGCATAGCTAAGATTTTGCGGACCAAGAGTGAGTAATTCCGCCTTAATTCCTGTTCCTTGTCTGGTTGTGGATTTGAGGCAGAGTTACTAAGTCGGCCGTCCAATTCATCTTAAATATTCGCAACTTGTATATTCCAGGCGATCGTAGTGGTACCAAGGAGGATCGTAGTTTAAAGTATCAATACTAATTATCAAAACACTTTCGCAGTATGTACGCGCACATCGCGGTACGATACGTAGGAGTGTTAACATAAAAGGGGAAAACAAAAAACACTAGAACATTTACAAAGAGTACAATTTCGAACACAATAGAAGTACATAGTCGAGCGCACCAAGAGTACATTTCGAACGTGCTAGGGATACATCATCAAATAACATACATTTATTTCCAATCGACCAGACGTGGATCAGTAAAGAGTCCGTTACTACTATCCATCATGAATTGGCGTGGTCCTCACCATACTAAGTTCATATGTTTCTAATCGCCTCAAACGGCAAGTTCTCGAAACTTTCGTCATTCATATCGACAGTCCGACCTAGGCCTCAATTTTTATCTTTCGTATTCGAAACCCCAAAGTATTCATGCGAAGAGTACTTTGTCCTCTGAAACCTCATCGTCAGATGTCCGCAGATCGTCACGAAATACCACTCGTCCAACAAACCAAGTTCGAGCACAGAGGCTATGGATGAATACAGCCCACCTATCACTATTCAGTGTATACACGAGGGTGGTATATGATCATGATTACGCAGATTTAGTATGTGTGTTTCCGCCCTATCTCATGTTCCTTGTTTGGTTGCGGACCTGGGGTAGAGTCGCACATCCGACCATCAAACTAATCCTAATTATATACGACTTGTATACACGAGGTGATGATAGATGGACCGAGTACGAATCCTATCACGAACGCCAGGGCAAAGTTGCCAGGTCTACGAGTTGGTATTCTGCAAATCAGAGGATAGCGACCCCAGTAGTACTGCTAAGAAAGCTAATTTCGGGACGAAATTCCCTCTAACGGAGGGATGATGTGACAGCCCGAAAATTTTTTGCTTTTAAATCTCAGTCAGTCAACTCAACTGAGTGTCAGACTTATTGGAAATGAGTCCTAGTCTGGTTAATGGTCATTCTAAGGAGTTTTAAGCCTAGTACACTTAAGGGATGAGTGTTAGAATGCACCTGCTAGAGACACTGTACAACACTAACGCCCTAAACTCCAACATGTGGAGTTTACGACCGTAAACATGGAGTTTACGGCCGTAAACCCAACCTGGCCGTAAACCCAAGAGTATATATGTGGTCCTTGATCATTTTCAGCCATTTCTCACATTCCAACCTCAAGAACACTCCAAATCCTCTCAAGTATCATCGAGTTCATCATCTTAGATCATCAAAAACGTAAGTGTTCTTTCCTTGATTTGTTGTTACACTTCATCTCCTAGTTACACTCTTTGATTCCATTCATGAAAACATTAATTTACATCTAGATCTTCAAATCTTCAAGTTTCACCAAGAACACCAAGAACACACACTAGTGTTCTTCGCCAAAAACGACCATTTCAAGCTTCTAGATCGTAAGTACTCTTTCCTATACTTCATATCTACTAAGAACCCTTGAATCACACCCTTGAAACATGCATTTCCCAAGAACATCTTGAGTTTACGGCCCAAGATCTCCCTTGGCCGTAAACTCAATGTTATGGCATGTATGGGTCATAAACCCTCCTAGATGCAAAGCTAGTGACCCAGAAACCTTCCTTGATGAGCATAGGACCTTAAACCACACTCACTTCATAATGTCCATGAGTTTACGGCCGTAAGCTCCTTTCTTGGCCGTAAACTCATCAAAAGCCTCAATAGAGGTGGTCTTTCACACCATTGTGTAGAGTAAAATCCCCTCAAGCTTCCCTATCCTTCAAACACCCTCATATGCAACTTTGATTAGGAGTTTACGGCCGTAAACTCCCTTGGCCGTAAACTCAGGACCGTAAACACCAAACCATGGCCTTAAACACCCTTTATATGAATCACATGTGATTCCAACACTTGGTCAAAGTGTTCCCTAGTCCCGTGAGGTCTTTCCTTGCATTTGGTTGCTTCCAAGCACTATTAATGTCAATACACGCCAATGTATGTCATTTAGTACTTGATGTGCCTCAGGACTTCACTCGTGGAACTTCTCATCCTTACGCGCATATTCGTTGAATCACCCACATCAGGTGAGTTCATACCCCGTAATGAATCTTTTAAACTGTTTTAAATTCTTTTAAGGGGGGGGGGGATACAAGTTGAACACAATGATAATTGTGTAAATGTTTGTTATAAATATCTTTCAAATTATTACTTATGCCTTTTATAAGTGATCAAAACATTTCAAAAGCTCTTTCAAGTTATATTACTTTATAGTCTAACAAAACTCCGTTTTAAAGTACAAGCATAACTTAGTAGTAAAACGAGTATTTACAATAACAGTTCAAGTACGTTAGTAGTAAACTATAATAGGTATAGTTTAAGAGTTCACAACATACTGTAACACGTACATAAAGGAACATACTATAACACTTACATAGAGGAACATACTACAACAAGTACATGGAGGAACACACCATACTAAGTACCGGGAAAAATTACGTTAATATATCTTTCCGAGTTTGAGTTAACTTTGTACGATTACACGTATCTGGGTTAGCACATACGAGGTGATAAAACATAATAATATCTTTCACATTAAAACCTTTAATTAACCAACCTAGGACTAAAGGCTATTTTAGACTCCCCGAGGCGTATTGTCCATTTAATACTACCTAGAGTCTGTATTTTATCAAAACGACTCCCCGAGGTGTATTGTACATTTAATACCACATGGAGTCGATATGTTTCTAAGTTATAGTCAGTAGTGTCACTGCTGAGGTAAAACATTATTTTCCCTATTACATTTATTTTGTGATCTTCTCACCTATTCATTAATGTATAATCTATATTTTGTTAATGATAGTTCATTTGGGAAAATACACCCTAATACAAGAAACAAACACACATAACATTTTGATGCCTTGGTAGAAGGCTACGTTTAGTAGAAGGGACCATAATGCTAACCTTGTGATTCCTTAATATACACATAAAAGGATACATATATATCAAAATAATCCGACAGGTAATAGGATGCGTGCTTTTCGCTTCATTTCCTGTTCCTTGTTTGGTTGTGGGCTTGGAACAGATTCACCCAGTCTACTATCTATTCGATTCTAGATATATATGTCCAGTATACATTGAGTCATCATAAGGGTACCAGGTATAGGTCAAGTCGTAGGACACAGAGTCGATGCACAACTTTCTAGTACAGAACATACTTTCCAAATCAGAACGTTTGATATACAAAACTAGAAACTTACTAGTTAAGGGTTTAATCCATTTTATTAAACCAGTTTAAACTCAAAGGACCTTAGGGACTAACCCTATAATACCTTAGCTTATACAGTTCCGTTATATATCATTAATACCTAATAGATAGTTGGATGTATGCTTTCTGCCTTACTTCCTGTTCATTGTTTGGTTGTGGGGTTAGGGCAGATTCACCCAATTAACTCTCTATCCAATATTAGACCATATATAGCCAGTATAAGCTTAGTGATTATAGGAGTAATCACTGTGGTCACCATGTTATTATAAGAACTAAGTGTTTTCTTAAAGAATCTTTTCATTAAAATACAAAGGAACTATTACAGTTAACTTCGTGAGTACCAAGAGGATACACCAGGGTCATATACAATAAGGATCTAACAACCAATGGGATGTGTGTCATTCGCCTCATTCCATGTTCCTTGTTTGGTTGTGGGCTTAGGGCGGATACACACAATCGATTGTTTGTTTACTCTGAGTTTTATGTAACTTGTATCCATTTAGTACACATAGAAAGGATTGTAGAGTCATTTTTACTCATCTTTCATCAAGGCAGGAAATATAGGATTTCCTGGAGGAACAGGCGAACTTTTCTAAACAAAACTTACAACTTACTACAGTTTACTACAACATTTTACAACTTACTTATATCACTAAAATCTTATGAACTCACCAGCTTAATTGCTGACCAACTCTTTCAAATAACTTGTATTCTCAGGAGCCTAATAGACATGTACTTGCACTGGGATTCAGAAGATGGAGCAGTATAGCTTCAAGTCTTGTTTTGTTATTTGTATATGTATTCTATGTTTTGTGATCACACATTGTAAACACTTTCTTTCTAATGAAATGGTTGCTTATTACTTTGATTACTATGATGCATGTCTTGTGATACTAAACATGACGTCCTCCACCCCAGAACGTTTCCGTCGTTCCGGTTTTGGGGTGTGACAGCTTACAAACTCCGACTACCCCAAGAACTAAGTAACATACATCCTACTTTCCACGTCTCTAACTTGAAAAAGTGCTTATCCGATGAGACTCTTGTTATCCCACTCGACGAGATCGAGTTTAACGAGAATCTCAACTTCGTGGAAGAATCCATAGAGATCATAGACTGGGAAGTAAAGAGAACCAAACAAAGCTGTATCCCGATAGTGAACGTTCGCTGGAATGCAAAACGGGGGCCGAAATTCACTTGGGAGCGGGAGGATCAACTGAAACTGAAATATCCTCATCTTTTCCCTTAGTTATCTGTATTTGCTTAAACTCTAATTTCGGTACGAACTTCCCTTTAACGGGGGGATGATGTGACAACCCGAAACTTCTATCTTGTAAATCAAGAAACTCAAACAAAAGTTAGACTTGTTTCTATTATCTATTAGCTATGTTAAGGATTATTCTATGAGTTTTTATGCCTTGTACACTTAGGATTTGATACTATGAAGTGTGAGTAACAAATCTATGAAATGCATTCGAGCCAAGAACATCAACAAGGGATGTTCACGGCCCAAACTAGGTTCACGGCCATGAACCAATGTTTGGCCGTGAACCCCTCACTACATGTATAGATTTCCTTCATCTTTCCTTCATTTCTCACATACTTCAGCCAAAACCTCTCAAACTCTCTCAAGTATCATCAAGGGAAAACCCTATTTTCTCTTCAAAAACGTATGTGATTCATCCTTTTTACTTGTTATCCTTCTTATTCAAGTGAAACTCTTCGATAACATCCTTGAATTCATCACTTTTCCTTCAAGATCTTCAAATCACCATCTTCTTCACCAAGAACACACACTTGTTCTTGGGCCGTGAACACCTTGAAGGCTTCCAATAAGTAAGTAACTTATTCACCTACTTGTTGTCCGTTAGAAGCACTAGCATCCCCATGAAACAAACACCTCTTTGGCATGAATCTTCAAGAGTTGACGGTCGTGAACCCTTCATTGGGCTGTGAACCCTTCATAGGATCATGGTTTGGCCGTGAACCCTCCTTCCATGGCCGTAAATCCATCATAAGAACAAGGTTGGGGCGTGAACACATCATGTGTTGTATGGTCGTGAACCCTTCTAAGGCCATGAACACTTCCTTGAGTGGTCGTGAACTCCCTTCAATCAATCATATGTGATTGTAACACTTCATGGCAAGTGTTTCCTAGTTCCTAAGGTTGTTTACCTTACCATGTTAGTTTTTATATACACTAGTTATATACATATATGTGTCATTATATGCTTAATAGGATCCATTGTACTCGGAACTTCACTCATGTAACTTTTCATCCTATATCGAACTTTCAGATTTACTCACTATCAGGTGAGTTCATACCCCTGTATTTTCATAGTTTTTACTGTTTTAAGGGGGGGAATACAAGTCTAACACAAGAATTTTGTGTTACAAGCAAAAGGTTTCAAAATATCTTACCAAAATAGATTTCAATTGTTATTAAATCAAATGATTATAATTTGTGTTTAAAGTGACATCAAGTCACCAAAAGTATTTCAAAACGTTAAATTCTTTAAATGATTTTATAAACATATATTTTCCCCATAAATCATATATATATATATATATATATATATATATATATATATATATATATATATATATATATATATATATATAAGATTTAAAAGACTTAGGACTGATAACTCACTTTGGTTCCTTTTCCTTGTTTGGATGTGGGCTTATAGTATCGGTTATTTGTCCGAATGTCGTTTAAAGACTTAGGACTGATAACCCTTTGTAACATGTTGAGCAAGGGGTTGTATTCATCAACAGTTAGTACAAATTCAGAAATTACGTATAAATTATAATAGGTATAATTTATGATTCATAGAACATTATTTCATAATTCAAGTATACTAGAATACAATACTTTACAAGATCAAGGTTTGGATTCAAAAACTAATCAAGGGTATACATCTTTCAAGTACATGTTAAGTATACTAATTCAGGGGCATACTATCAATCATTTATTTTAGAATGATTGGGGTTTCATAACTATTATACATGTAACGTTTATATGCTTTTTATGAGTCAATAGATTCAGGTTGTTTATTTATTTAAACAATATAGTTAAAGTCCTGACATTATAACCAGAATCTCCAGTCGGGGATCGAAACAAGTGTGTATAGATCTATATTAGGATTGACAACCGCACACTCAGACTGCTAGCTACAGTCTAGCATATACGCCTACGAGTGACAATTGTTGTCAACAGTTTTAACACCTTCAAAGCGTTGCTTCAGGCCATCTAGTCTTAGTATGGTTATAATAACTCATTAAAAAGATATTAACAATACGTTAGTGTATAATTAACTAAACATAAGTACATCTTCAAAGTACTAGTTTACATAATACAAACTACAGTAGTACATTACAGTTTACAATAACACCTGGTGGATCCAGGCACACTCACTTTTACAGATTATACAAAAGAATACAAATACAAAACACCGGTTTACAATAACATCTGGTGGATCCAGGCCACTCTGGGTCTTGGGCAGTTTGGTAATGAAGTCCATTGTGATTCGTTCCCACTTCCACTCTGGTATCTCTGGCTGTTGAAGTAGACCTGACGGCTTTTGGAATTCCACCTTCACCTTGGCGCAAGTCAGGAACTTTCCCACGGCGGTAGCAATTTCTGCTTTCATGTTTGGCCACCAATATAGCTTTTTGAGATCTAGATACATCTTATCTGAACATGGCTGAACGGAATATCGAGTTTTGTGGGCTTCATCGATGATCACATCTCTGTACCCACCGAACCTTGGCGTCCAGACCCGGTTCATGAAATAACGAACCCCGTCACCCTTGATCTCGAAGTTCTTATCCATTCCTTTCAAAGCTTCATCTACTACATTATTTGGCTTCAAGGCTTCTAGTTGAGCCTCTCTGATTTGTGTGGACAGATGGGAATGGATAGTCATTGTAAGTGCCTTCACTCTGCGACCTGAATACTCTTTCCAGCTGAGGGCATCTGCTACCACATTGGCCTTGCCGGGATGATAGCGTATTTTGCACTCATAATCATTGAGTAGCTCTACCCATCGCCGTTTTCTCAAGTTCAACTCTTTCTGATCGAAAAGGTGTTGTAGGCTCTTATGGTCGGTGAAGACGGTGCACCTAGTTCCGTAGAGATAATGTCTCCAAATCTTTAATAGGAAAACCACTGCTCCCAACTCCAGGTCGTGAGTTGTATAATTGACTTCATGTGCCTTCAGTTGTCTTGAAGCATATTCAATGACTCTTCCTCGCTGCATAAGCACACAGCCTAGCCCCTGATTGGATGCATCGCAGTAGACCATTAAGTCCCCCGTCCCTTCTGGCAGAGAAAAGATAGATGTGCTGCATATGCCCTGCTTCAATGTTTGGAACGCAGTGTCTTGATTTTCTCCCCAACTAAAGGTTACACCTTTCTGAGTCAGGGCGGTAAGAGGCTTAGCAATTTTGGAGATTCTGGATAAACCTGCGATAGTAGCCAGCAAGACCCAAGAATTGACGAATTTCTGTGGGTGTCTTTGGTGCTGACCAATTCTCAATCGCTTTAATTTTAGAAAGGTCCACGTGTATGCCTTCTTCGCTAACTACGTGACCGAGGAAAGTTACTTTTCTGATCCAAAATTCGCACTTTGAGAATTTTGCATACAGTTTCTCCGCCCTTAGAGTTCCCAGCACTTGCCTCAAATAATGTATATGGTCTTCCTCACTCCGAGAATAGACACGTATATCATCTAGGAATACAATCACAAACTTGTTTAGAAATGGGCGGCACACCCGATTCATTAGATCCATGAATACCGCGGGTGCGTTGGTTGGACCAAAGGGAATTACTACAAACTCGTAGTGACCATACCGAGTTCGGAAAGCTGTTTTCGGAACATCACTCTCCAGGACTCGTAACTGATGGTACCCTGATCTTAAGTCTATATTTGAGAAATAGCTGGCTCCTTGGAGTTGATCGAAGAGGTAATCGATTTCTGGGTAGGGGGTAACAGTTCTTGATAGTAAGCTTGTTCAGTTCGCGATAATCTATGCACATCCGAAAGGACCCATCCTTCTTTTTCACAAATAAGATCGGGGCTCCCCAGGGTGAGGAACTTGGTCGGATGAATCACTTGTTGAGTAGTTCATTGAGTTGGCTGGATAACTCTTGCATTTCTGCTGGTGCTAGACGGTAAGGGGATTTGGCTACGGGAGTAGCTCCGAGGATTAAGTCGATTCGAAACTCGACTTGATGCTCGGGAGGAATTCCTGGAAGATCTTCGGGGAAGATATCAGGAAAGTTGCAGACTTCGGGGATGCTCTCAAGGCCTTTAACTTCCTGTTTTTCGTTAACGACATGAGCTAGGAATGCACGACACTCCTTTCGCAAATATTTTTGGTCTTTGATGCATGAAATGATACGAAGGCTTGAGCTGAGTTTATCACCATAGATAATGAGGGTTTCGGCAGATGGCAGATTGAGACGAATGGCTTTTTCATAACAAAGGATATCAGCACGATTGGGGATCAACCAATCCATGATGATGATGACATCGAAGCTTTTTATGGAAACTGGCATGAGGCCGATTGGAAAAGAATGGTCGTTTAGGGTAAGGGTACAGCCTATGAATACGTCGTTAGTGCTCTCTTTCTTTCCGTTAGCCATCTCGACGGTAAATGTTTCGGTTAAAGGTTGGGATTTATGCTTGAGTAGATGTTTAAATGCATGACTAACAAAAATCCTCTCCGTACCACTATCAAAAAGAATGCAGGAAAAAGAGTTGTCGAGGAGGAACCTACCCGTAACTACGATGGGATCAGCGACAACTTCCTCCTGACCCATAGCTAGAACCCTCCCTGTGTTGCCAGCAGTTGTTGCTTTGGGGCAAATTCTCTTAAAGTTCCCGGTCTCCACACAGCCATAGCAGGCTTGACCAACACCTGCTCCAGGAGCCTGATTGGTTGGTTGGACTGGAGTCTTGAAATAATGAGCTGTGTGACCCTTCTTGCCACAGTTGTTGCATTGCATCTCACGACATGGTCCGTGATATTGGAAGTTACACTTATCACACTTTGGAAGAGTACCAGCATATCTGCTGGCAGGTGCTTGGGCGGTTGGAACAGCAGTAGGAGTAGTAGCAGCGTGGACTGCCACTGTTTGTTGCTTTTTGGAGGGCTCTTGCGAAGACTGGCCCTTACGCTTGTTCCAAAACTTTTTCTTCCCACCACTCGCCTTTGGTGGTTCGGGAACGGCTGCTACTGTTTCATGATCAACCTAGTGATCTATTAGAGTCTGCGCTAGACACTTGGCGCTGTCAGAAGTTGAAGGTTTAGCAGCCAAGACGTTCCCTTGAGTTGGGGGTGTCGATCCTCATATGTACCTCTCAATCTTTTTGTTTTCCGGGGTGACCATCCCGGGACATAGAAGAGTCAGGTCGCTGAACCTAGCAGTGTATGCAACAATATCAGAACCTTTCATCTTCAGGTTCCAGAGCTCGTGCTCCAACTTTTGCATCTCGCCCCTTGCAAGCATTAACTCTTTCAAACTCTCCCAACCCATGACATTGGCTACTGGCAGAGTTAGGGATTTGACTCGGCTATTCCACCAAGTGAGTGCTCTATCGGTGAAGGTGCAGGCGGCGAACTTCATCTTGCTTGCCTCGCAACATGCACAGATTTTGAAAATTAATTCGATCTTCTCGAACCAACGAGTTAGGGCAATGACACCACCATTGCCGTCGAAGGATTTGAGTTTCGCATTCATAAAGTCTTTGTAGGAACACTCCTTCTGATGTCCATGACCACTATCAATATTGAGGAGATGGGTACCACTACCCGACCCGCCAGTGTAACGACCCAAAATTCATTCCTTTAATGATGTTAGATTTCGTAACACAAATATCTATTTTGTGAATTTATTTCGACTTTAAGATTATTAAAATTAAATAAACAAGATGATGTTAATTTTAAAAGAATGAGTCAATAATTAAATAGAATCATTACGTTATAATGGTAAAAATAGGTGGTAGTTGTCATGTTTATGAGAGTTGAAGGGTGTATTGTGCAAGTTCCCAAACAAGAGTAAAAGAAATAAGAATTATGATTTCTAAGGAAGAAAGAAGGAAACCTCAGGGATTAAAATTGTAAATTTGCATTTAAATCACAAGCAAATGCTTCGTTTACTCAATACCACTTTCCACGTCTGTTCCTTACATACAATTATTTCATATCCGTTTCTCAATCTCTTCCCCACGTAACGTATACGACGATACGATCCTGCTTATAATAATTGTATATATTTATCATTGGGGCTGATGGTTGTCTTTGTTGGTTTAAACTTCTTAAACAATGATAATTTGCTTGCTGTAATCTGCTATTATGAATCAAAACAAAGCAGGAAGAAAGCAAAACAAACAAAGAAGGAAAATAGACAGCAAGGGAAAAAAAACGTGCTGGGAAAAAATATGGAGCAAGGAGAAAACTTTTTAATGCTTAAGGCTCAAGTTCTTCATCAAAGAAAAAAGTAAATAAATACACCTATATATAGGAAACAAAAAAACGTAACCTCTACTTTTCCTAGACTTGTTGACCAAGCAAAACTTCCTAATTCCTAATTAGACTTATATACAAACTTTCAATATTCTGAATTACATTTACATTCTCCCCTGTAATTCAGAAACTCTTATCTCTTCAACTCCAAGCAACTTTCTCATGCTTTCAAACTTCACTTTGTTCATAGGCTTGGTCAAGATGTCAGCTTTCTGCTCATTAGTATTCACATGCTTTACTATAACATTGCATCTTTCTATATGATCACGAATGAAGTGATATCTTGTATCAATATGCTTACTTCTTCCATGAAAGACTGGATTTTTCATCAAATCCAAAGCTGACTTGTTATCCACATTCAATTCAAATGGACCAAGTTTTCTTCCGGTCAACACACCAAACAACCTACTTATCCAAATGCCTTGACATGTTGCATTATTAGCTGCCATAAATTCTGCTTCACATGATGACAATGCAACACACTTTTGCTTTTGTGAACTCCAAGTAACAAGATTGTTGTCTAAGTAAAACGCCATTCCACTTGTACTTTTTCTATCTTCAACATCTCTTGCTAGATCACTATCAGTGTATCCAATCATGCAATTCTTTCCACCTTTCGTATATGATAAACCATAGTCCACAGTTCCTTTTACATACCTTAGTTTGTGCTTCACAGCTACTTGATGTTGCTTGGTTGGTTTCTCCATGAAACGACTCACAATGCCTAAAGAATAAGCTATGTCGGGTCGTGTGTGAGTAAGATATCTTAGCCCTCCTATGATGCTTCGATATGAGGTAGGGTCCACGAGTCCACCTTCTTCATCCTTAATCAATTGTAGCTTTGACTCCATGGGGTACCTGCAAGGATTACAATCAAACATCACGGCCTTCTTTAGGATGGTGTTAGCATAATTCGTTTGTCTCAATGTGAGGCCATTTTTATGTTGATTAACCTCGATGCCTAAATAGTAAGTTAGCATCCCAAGGTCACTCATTTCAAACTCCTTGCTCATTTGTTGTTTGAACTTGATTATCTCATCCTTGTGACTTCCGGTGACAATTAGATCATCAACATAGACACCAATTATTAGTATGCTCCCCTTCTTTTTCTTTGTGTAAACTGCATACTCTTGTGGACACCTTTCAAACCCCATCTCTTTCATGCATTGGTTTAAGCGAAAATTCCAAGCTCGTGGAGCTTGGCGCAAACCATACAAAGCTTTTGCTAATTTGTACACCATTTTTGGTTTATCTTTCTTCACGAATCCCTCCGGTTGTGTCACATAAACTTCTTCTTCTAGATTGCCATTTAAGAAAGCTGATTTTACATCAAGGTGATGTACATTCCATTGATTTGAAGCAGCAGGAGCAAGTATGATTCGAATGGTTTCCAAACGAGCAACCGGTGCGAACACTTCATCAAAATCTATGCCTTGTTTTTGTACGTAGCCTTTAGCGACAAGCCTTGCTTTATATTTTAATATTTTTCCATTCGGTTCTCGTTTGATCTTGTACACCCACTTTAAGCCAATGGGTCTTCTATCCTTTGGCAACTCAACTAAACTCCATGTTTTATTTTTCTCAATTGCACTTAACTCACTTTTCATAGCTTCCATCCATTCTTCACTTTCACTTGCACTTGAGAAATTTACCGGTTCTTCTTCGTCTTGTAAAAACATAAGTTCATCACTTTCTTCGTAAATATCGGCCAAACTACGATATCTTTGTGGAGCTTCACTTTCGGATGAACTATCAAGTGATGATTGAGGTGTAACCGGGCTATCTTGTGGTGTATATTCTTCATTAAAATTTGGATGTATATCTTCTTCCTGTTCAGCTTCAATATCAAGCATGATATCAAAGGTGAATGTTCCATTTGTCATGGCTTTGAACTTTGTTGTAGGTCCCCACTCCCACTTAGCATCTTCTTCGAAAATTACATCTCTTCCCACTCGAATTGCTCCGGTTTCCGGATCAAGTAGTCGATAACCTTTTGTACCTTTTTCAACTCCCAAGTGTACTAGCTTCTTACTTCAATCATCTAGTTTTTTTAGATGTGTGCCGACTATTTTTGCATAAGCAACACACGCAAAAACTCTCACATGATCAATGTTTGGCTTCCGACCGGTCCATAGCTCGTAAGGTGTTGACTCTTTTAAGGCTTTTGTGGTTATACGATTTAGGATGTAGACTGAGTGACTTATGGCTTCACCCCATAGGACTTCTGGAACATTCATCCCTTTTAGATTGCTTCTCGCCATCTCTACTACTGTTCGGTTGCGTCTTTCTACAACACCGTTTTGTTGCGGGGAATATGGTGTTGTATAGTGGCGTTTCAACCCAGTTTCTTCACAATATGTAGTGAATTGTGTTGATAAAAATTCACCACCCCGGTAGGTTCGAAAATTTTTTAATTTTAAACCCGTTTCAACTTCAACTTGTGCTCTAAATTTCTTAAAAGCAATGAAAGTGTCATCCTTGTTTTTCAACATATAAACCCACATAACTCGTGTATAGTCATCGACAAGTAACATAAAATATTTATTTCCAGCTGGTGTTGGTGGTGTGATCGGACCACAAAGATCTCCATGCACGAGTTGTAGTCGTTCTTTAGCTCTAAATTTGGTGTGCTTTGGATAGGATTTTCGAGCTTGCTTGGAGATTAAGCAAGCTTCACACAAGCTTGTAGGAATTTCAATTCTGGGTAAGCCTTCCACCATACTTGTATCAGCCATGTGTTTTAGTGCATTGAAGTTAACATGTCCAATCCGCTTGTGTCATAGCCAAGATGCCTTGCCTTGTTCTGCAAGTAAGCACTTTGAAACTTCTTCTTCAAGTATGGCCTTGTACAAACGATTGCTTGATTGTTGAACCTTCAATAATAGTTTTCCTTGTGGATCATGAATCCATAAATATAATCCAAGCATCACAATCCGATCTCCATGTTGAGCTAATTGTCCCAAACTAATAATGTTGCTACATAACCATGGTATATAGTATACCTCTTTCAGCAATCTACTTTCACCATTCTTGCATTTGAACATGATTGAACCCTTCCCCTCTATTCGAACTCTAGATCCATCACCAAATTTCACATAACCTCTAGTAGACAGATCAAGTGTTCGGAATTTGCCTTTTTCGCCAGTCATGTGGTTGCTTGCTCCATTGTTGAGATACCACACTTTTGATTGTGTTGGAGTTTGTTCACTTGATCTTAGCTTGGGATTAACTTTTTCCTCATTCAAGTAAACTTCATCGTTTACTTGGGCTGCAAGCAGAAGTGCCGGCTCATGATCATTCTGTCCTTGAGTTAGGTTAGCTTCGTGATTCCTCTCACGACGTGGGTTCTTACACTCAGCAGCGGAATGACCAAACTCTTGACAATTATAACATTGAACTTTAGATTTATCACGAGGTTGATACGATTCATTCTTTCCTTTGTTTTGTTGATTACCACCACCTCGTCCTTTGTTGGAGTTGTGGTAACCACCTTTTCCTTGTCCTCGTCCTTTTCCACCTCGATTATTGTTATAATTGTTTTTGCGTTGTTTTGAACGATCTTCATTATTTTTCTTCTTTGCTCGTTCCGTCCATTCTTCATGCGTTAACAATAGCTTCTTCTCCTCGGGTTCTTTATGAACCCCAATACGAATCTCATGAGCTTTTAATCTTCCGACCACCTCTTCAAACGTCATCTCGTCTAGATCTCCAAATTGTTCAATTGTTGATGCAAGTTGAACAAATTTGGAAGGCACGGCTCGTAACAACTTTTTTACTATGTAGGATTCTTGAACGGTTTCACCAAGAGCACGAATATTGCTCACAATACCTCCAAGTTTTGCAGAAAAATTGTCCACGGTCTCTGATTCACTCATGTTCATCATCTCAAATTCAGCTTTGAGAGTTTGAACTTTGGCTGTTTTGACTCGATCTGCTCCCAAATACATCGTCTTGAGTGTTTCCCAAGCTTCCTTTGCCGTTTGCTTCTCCGCAATCGTCAATAGAACCTCCTCCGGAATTGCTTGGTAGATGGCAGCCATCGCCATCTTGTCTCTCTTTACACCCACCAGATTTTGTGGGTTCTTCGGCTCTATGGCTTCCCACACCTCTTGAGCTTGCATATAAATCTTCATCTTTATCGACCATGCTGCGTAATTCGTCTTAGACAGCATTGGGTATTGAAGAGTAACCGATCCTTCTTTGTTCGACATTGCACCAGATTCGCTCTGATACCAAATGTTGGTTTAAACTTCTTAAACAATGATAATTTGCTTGCTTTAATATGCTATTATGAATCAAAACAAAGCAGGAAGAAAGCAAAACAAACAAAGAAGGACAATAGACAGCAACGGAAAAAAAACGTGCTGGGAAAAAATATGGAGCAAGGAGAAAACTTTTTAATGCTTAAGGCTGAAGTTCTTCATCAAAGAAAAAAGTAAATAAATACACCTATATATAGGAAACAAAAAAACGTGACCTCTACTTTTCCTAGACTTGTTGACCAAGCAAAACTTCCTAATTCCTAATTAGACTTATATACAAACTTTCAATATTCTGAATTACATTTACAGTCTTGGCTAATGTATTTTACAATGAGAGAGAGAGAGAAGAACGAGTTAAAGACATGGAGGGGTTATCTTCTCCGGTGAGATTAGCACGAGCTCTCACCAGTGGAGTTATAGAAAGATCATTGACTGTGGTTCTGTTTCCTCCAGCGAGTTGGTGAAGAGAGGAAGGCAAGAAGAATAAGATTGTGGTGGCTTAACGGGAATATGGGTTCATGATGGTGGTGACGAGGGTTCCTGGTGGGGAAATGCAAGGAGGGGTGCAAGGCACGATGGATATCTTCTGTAAGAGACCGACCCGGATATGACCTGGTTTACTTTTATGGTGATATTTATAAAACATGATGTTTATGTTATGGTGGAATTAAGATGATGCATGCCACAGTGGAGGAAGTTCATTATATGGTAAATCTATATTATAAAGAATACGATTAATTAGCATATAATTTGGTGGCGATTTAGTGGATGATAATATGAATATTATTATATTATATTAATAACTTATGACATAAGGTGTTCGGAATTAGGGATGTCAACGGGGGCAAACGGGAGCGGAAATAGCTGCCCCCGCCCCCGCCCCCGGTCCCGCCCCCGGTTACCTCCATTGCCCCCGGTCCCGCCCCCGTTCCCCCGGTTTATAGGCTTAAAATTGGATTTTTTTTCTGCTAAAAACTGCTTTGTTTTTGGCAAAAATACTATTTTAATAACTTTAAAAGCTTAAAATACATTTATCATTGAAGTGATGAAAATTATAAAATTAAAAATCAAGAATTGATCCACAAATAGTTTGATTTAGATCTACAAATAGTTTATACAAGTCCAACATGTGTATATAAACAAACATGTAAGCCCTTGATAAACACAGTTGACTATATTCACAGAATCAAGTTCCAAAACTTCTATTACAGTTCTAGACTTCTAGTTTGTGAAATTGATAGCAGCAAGTAGCATATATACTGTATGCATCTCAGTTCTTTCCAGCACAAACACCTCATATAAATCAAAATCTGTACACTAGGAATTTCCAAAAAGATACACTAGGAATTTCCAAAAGAAAACTGTGAGTCTGTGAGAAATCTGTACACAACCACCTCATATAAATTGAAATCTGTTCACTGAATAAACCTTAATTCACACTAATGTTTGAGAAATCGAAATCAACAACACTGAATAAATCTTAATTCACACTTATGTTTGAGAAATCGATCAGAAACACAAATCGTGAGCCAACTCAGTCAAGTGGTAGAATCGATTGTGAACTGTGAAGACCGAAGAACGCTCTCAATTGTCAATTGTATCAGAGAAGTAAAGAAAGAAATTAAGACTTGGAGAAGTCGCAGTCAGACTTCTGAATACATTACCGTCGAATGCAGAAGGGCGGCGGCGGCGGTGACGGGAAACGTCAAATGCAGGTCGCTTGTCGCCGGTCGCCGATGGGAGATGTTGAGAAGTGGCAGTCGGAGTACAGGTCCTACTGGAAGGAAGCTGAAGTCGGAAGCCCATTCGAAGAGAAGACTCGAAGTCG
Organism: Lactuca virosa; assembly: GCF_052849685.1. NCBI lineage: Eukaryota > Viridiplantae > Streptophyta > Magnoliopsida > Asterales > Asteraceae > Lactuca > Lactuca virosa. The sequence goes on from NC_136429.1 coordinate 265,188,749, forward strand.
TCAACTCGTCATTCGTATTGTGAAGGCTGAAGAGTGAAGACGGACTGAGAAGTGAGAATCGACAGAACACGGAATGTTAAAGCCCTAATTTCCCATTTGTATTTTAAATTAAATATATATTTTTTTTATATAAATATAAACGGGGCCCCCGCGGGACTACGGGACGGAAATACTCACTCCCGCCCCCGGTCCCGAAAATAAACGGGAGTTAATATCGCCCCCGCCCCCGCTCCCGCTCCCGAGTTTTTTTAAAAATTAGTCTCGTACGGTATCGAGGTCCCGCAGGGGTTTTTGACATCCCTATTCGGAATAAACAAAATCCAACATATTTATGTTTATGTTGTCTTAATAACTTTTGGAGATTTCGAGTTGAAGTTGAAGCACGTCTCATTTGTCGAATATAGAGGTGAGTCAACGTTGTGGTTTTAAAAGTACATTGTTAGGAGTATCCCATATCTCAGATGGATTGGGATGAACCTATTTATCTAGGATGCATGTGCCTTATTGATGCTTGATTGTTATGCTATTATTGTTGAAATATTTTTGATATCTAGGGTGTTGCATGCAAGACTCTTCTTTGTTTGATGTGAGATGTCAGTTAGGAATCATGCTAGAATTAAAAATGTTTGTGATAATTGTTCCCAAAATATGTTGTTTGCATCTTGTGTATGGTTATGCCATAGAATCGGTTGATATATGCATGTTATGTGTTAGTTGTAATTGTGTGAGGTTATAGTGTTTAATGAATTGGTAGTCATATGCTTTAGTATGGTGATAATAGGATGAATTTTACTACATGTTTATGGCACGTTAAGGTTGTATGAGTAACATGACTATTTTGGTGTATGCTTGTTTTGCGGGGTATAATGGTGTTATGGGTAGAACCTTGCAAGTTTAATCGGTTGAAAGAGCTTAAGGCATAACGGTGATTAGTTACACGGTCTTTCTAGACGGCCGTGTGACACATGGTTCGCGTGCTCCCCGGGGTACGAGAACTGGAGTGGTGTTGGCTTTATGGTGTGGCCGGATCAAGCATCACGTGGGAATCGGGAGGTGTATCGGTAAAATTGGCACCGTTTGTACCGATCCTGAACGACAACGTGGAGTACTTGTACTTTGCAAAGTCGGAGTAGCGAAAGTGGAAGTCTTGGGGTTGGTGAACTCAGGTGGAAGTCATGAGCCACTTAGAGCACTAAACTGGCTGAGCACACGAGTAGTGAACGAGGTTAAGTTGTTGGGTAGGTTGTCACTAAGAAACCCCAAAATAGATAATCGGTTGAAAGGTGATTATATACAATAAATGGTTGAATTGAACTTGTATATGATAATCGGTTGAAAGAAATTACGTATAATAAATGGTGATTGAATTATATGTAATATTCGGTTGCATTAATTTGATAATGATATTTGGTCGAACTGAAATTAAAATGGTATGGTGAAATGTTGTATTGTAAACGGTTGAAATGAATTATGATGCAAATGGTTGAATGTTGGCTGCTATTTGGTCCGTTATATGATGTTTTGTTTGACCCATTTGGGATATGTGTGTTCTCTTAACACTGTACTATATTGACTCACTTAGCTGATGCTAACACTTGTTCTTTGCTTGTTGGTTTTTGTGCATTGGAACAGGTAGCTTGACATGATGTCTTGGTGAGGATGAGAACCTTTTGGTAGTTTAATTTAGTATCTTTAGTTATGATACCATTTGGACATGTTGGGTTTTCATCATTATGTTTTTGTAAACTTTAAATTTAGATGGGTTTGTTTTGACATGAAAGTAACATTTGTGATGTTTTTAAAATAATCATAATAAGTCTTCCGCAACGTATTCTGTTAATAAACGTTTTAACAATAAAAAAAATTGGTGAAAAATCACAATGTTACGGCCAGAGCCGCCAGAATTCATCTGCGACATTGCAGTAGCCACAGCGGCTGTAACTGCTGCCTTGAACATCACAGGATCGAACTGAGGAGGTGGCGGCGGAGGAGGATCGTTGTTCTTTCTGTTGGGTCTCTTCATGGGAGGCATCTTTTTCTAAGAGATACAAGGGGAAAGTGATGATAAGCCTTCTATAATGATCCTGTGTCGGATACTTTCGAACAATATCTATCTTAATTTTACAGCGTTAACAGAGATCTACAATAAAGGTTTACTAACATAAACAAGGAATTGCAGGTCTTTCATTTGTGAGGATTAGTACTTATTGTAACAATTTTGTGTAGTGTTATAGAACTTTAAAATTATCCTATAGTATTTTAACTATGAGCTTCATTAGTATAAGATTTGGTGAGTTGTAGACTTGTCGCAACACCACAGTCACTCCCAAACACATGTTGGTCATATTTCGGGCAAATATAGTTGATCAGGTTATATTGGCCCCACATATGATTACATAACTATTCAGGTTTAACCATAGTGCCCAACTCGTCCTAAATACTTTTATGTAGTTCTTACTTCTTGTATGTATGTATACTTGTATACTTCTTGTAAAACACTTAAATTTTAAAAGTATACTTTTAGTTTCAGAGCGCTTCGGGACCCTTTTTTGTGTTTATAGTTGTATACCATGTAAGGTTCGGTATACTTAGTTCTCTATAAACAATAGCTCTGATACCAATCTGTCACACCCCCAAACCGAAATGGTGGAAACGTTTGGGGTGGAGGACGTCATGTGTAGTATCATAACAATTGCATCATAGTAATCAAAGTAAACACAACCATTACATTGAATATATAAAAGGTGTTTACATCTGTTTGGTTCATACTTATATACATCAAAAGTAGAAAAATATAAAGACGTGACTCTATATGCTCCGTCTTCTCAAAATTCTGCGGGAGTACTTGTCTACTGATTTCCTGAGAAATCAAGCGGTTTTGAAAGAAAATCAGCATTAAAGCTGGTGAGTTCATAAGCAATGTTTTTGTAATGAAAACCAGTTGATGAATCTTTGAAAAGGTTTGTATATTTCCAAGAAATCCAATATTTTCTTTAGTAAAAGCATGATAATACCAGCTTCGTCTATGATCACTTAGTTCATACTAGCCACGTATAAACCAATATCGAACAAACTGTCGATTATGTGGATCTACCCTAAGCCCACAACCAAACAAGGAACAGGAAATGAGACGGAAACCACATATTCTACAGTCTATCGGATATTCTTCATACATACCCCATATGCATAAACTAAGGAATTATAGAATTAACTATGAATGTTTGTTACTGTATCCTGTGATAGTATATGATAAATGTTAGTTTGTATACTTGATTACTACCGGATGTATTGTATGGTGTATTCTGCACAAAACTTTTGTATAAAACTTTTTGTATGAAAAACCCTGGCTACCACCAGTATGTATAGTATGTTCTGTATGAAAACTCTGGTTACCACCAGTATATTGTTTTATTACTTAAAATAAAACATGTATTTGTATTCCCTGGAATCCTCAAGTTGTAATGTATGATAGTTCAATTAATGAAAATAAAACTAATGAAGAGATGGGTTCTGTAAACAAATGGTTAGTTTATACTATAGTGATTTTGTATAACCATGCTTGATATGACCTAGCGACCTCTACGACATTCTTCAAGTGTCGTATGTTATGACATTTGTCACCCCAGGCATGCCTGCCTAACTGTAGCTAGCAGTTCACGTGTGGGATAGCCAATCCCGAATAGATCTATTCACAAATCTCACGCTCTCCCTCCATGAAAATCTAGTTATACTATGATATGATTTAGTGTGCACTCCGAAGGGTACAACTGAAGTGATGTATTACAACCCTGTATCAACTAGTTTATGTGTAGTTTTGATTGTTCTCTTGTACTTGAAATCGTGTGTATACTTTACAGAGTAATAATAATAATTATACTTAAATAATTATTTAGTGTGGTACTTGTGACAACTCGAAATTTTCATTTGTGTAAACTCTACAGTCAAGCACTACGAATAATAGTCAAATTCATTTTTGTAAATTTTTAGCCGGTTTAAAGTCCGTTTGGGTGTTTTTAATATAAATTCGTGAAACGAACAAATATAAAGAAGTATCTTCTAGGAGTGAAGTGTAACAAATAAACATTTCACACCATAACAAGGTGTTTACGGCCAAACTTTGGGAGTTTGGGTCGTAAACTCCTCTTGGACGTGAACTCATGCTTAAAGCATGAGTTCACTCCTCATTTCCTCACTTCTCACTTCCAAGCTCAAGAACATCCACATTTCTCTCTCAAGTATCATAACATATTTCTTCCAATCTTCCAAAAATGTAAGTGTTTCTTCTCTTGATTTGTTGTTATAACACTTCATCTAGTAGTTATACATGATTTCATCCATGGAATCTTGTCTTTTTCATAGATCTTCAAGTGTTCTTCAAAACACCAAGAACACCAAAAACACACACTAGTGTTCTTGGACCTTAAACACTCTTGCAAGCTTCCTATAGGTAAGTACACCCCTCTTAACTAGTTATGTGCTTAGATTACTTGCTAAACCATTGAAAAACACCAAGAATCCCCAAGAACACATGGGTTTATGGCCAAGGCAATCTCCTTGGGCCGTAAACACCATTAGGTGGTGCACATGTGCCACCATTACCTTCTAGGGCTTGGATAATGGACTAGAACCTTGCATGCATGAGCTAAAGACCTTAAACCACGAAATGATAAGAGTTACCATGGGTTTACGGTTGTAAGCCCACTAGGACCGTAAACCCTAGGCCGTAAACTCCATGGGAGTTGGTCCTTGGATCGTAAACTCTAATAAGGGGCCATTATGCGCCCTAGTCCCTTCTATAGCCTTGGAACCAAGTCTAGATCACTTCTTTGTAGAGTATAGCACCTTAAACAAGCAAAAGAAGCAAGCACACATGAGTTTACGGCCGTAAACTCATGGGGTTATGACCATGGGCCGTAAACTCATGTGGTGTTACCATATGGGCAGTAAAATCCAATGTGAGGCCATACTCTCTTTGGATGCAACCCCTTAATACTCCTAGCACTTGAATCAAAGTATTATCCATGTTCTAGGGTGTCCTTACTTGATTAATTAGTTGTTAAATGACTAATTAGATACATATATATGTCATTACATGTTGAATAGGATCCGTGTGTGTGTTCAAGTCTTCACTTGACACTTAGCATCCTGTCCGGCACTTCCATCCAAACCACTCACTACAAGTGAGTTCATACCCCTTAATCAACCTTTGAAATGATTTTTACATGCTTTTATGGGGGGGGGGAATACAAGTTGAAAAATTCTAGTTATTGCTTTAATCACATGTGATTAATAACTAGAACACACAAAAGGATTTTCTATTACTTTCAAATTGCTATCAAACTTATGGATTTCAAGCACTTCAAAACCTTTCATTTGAACTCTTTAAATGCTAAAAACTGTTTCCAAAACTCTTTTAAACTTACATTGTTTTCAAACTCATATCAACACTTATATATTTATATAATTAAGACTTGAAGGACTTAGGACTGATAGCTCACCTTATTTCCTGTTCCTTGTTTGGTTGTGGACTTAGGGTATTCAATTCTTTGTCCGAATGTCGTTGGACTCTTAGTTATATATCATATATATATATATATATATATATATATATATATATATATATATATATATATATGTTGGATATAAAAACATTAACTTCAGCTCAGTAACTTGTGTATCAAAGGCATACCTACAACATTACTATTTTAACTATAATAGGTATAGTTAAGGTTTTACTCCTCACTACAACTATTACAACAACACATACAAGAGCCAGTACAGTTATGAGTCAATACACGCTATATACTATAAAGGAGAACATACTATACACTATACAAGAGAACATACTATACACTATACAAGAGAACATACCATACACTATACAGAGGAAACATTTCTACACTAAGAACAACTATATAAACATTTGAATACTATAAACAGAATGTGACATACTACTTCTCGATACGACACTTCATCGTGGTATCACTTTGTAACCAGAGTCTCCTGGAGGGAGAGCGGGCATTGTGTGTATAGATCTATCCGGGACAGACACTCCCACATCCCGACTGCTAGCTACAGTCCCAGTCGAAAGGCCAAGGGGTGACAAAATGTTACCTCACTACATATGACCTGGAGGGTCATCAGTTATTCAGCCGTCGATCAGCATGGTTACATACGAGTTCACAATCAAACCTTTAATTAACCAATTAAGAATTAAAGGCAAAACAGACTCTCCGAGGCATATTGTTCATTTAATATCACCTGGAGTCTGCATTTCATTTCTTTAGACTCCCCGAGGTGTACTGTACATTTAGTACTACCTGGAGTCTGTATTTCATTACTTTGTGATCCTGTCACATACACACTTAAGTAAACTATATTTTCATAATGATAGTTTCACTGGGGAAAACTCTTACATTTACAAAAGAACAAACATACAAACAGTCAGGTCTTGGTAGAAGACTACATTTCAGTAGAAATTATAGGATTTTCTAGAGGGTTCTACTATTTAAAAACATTTACAACAGCTATGAACATTTATACTATGTTAATTACAAACATTTTTATATACAGGCAATGACACTAAATACTTATGAACTCACCAGCTTTATGCTGATAAACTCTTTCAAAATAACTTGTATTCTCAGGTCATCAGCAGACAGGTACCGATGAAGCTTTTGAGAAGATGGAGCACATACAAGACTCATCTTTATTTTGATTATACTTTTGGTGTCTTACAAACTGTATAGAACACGCTTGTATTAAAATTATTATGTTAATGCAATGGATGTTGTTGCTTGTCTTTACTATTATGCATTGTTATGATACTGTACATGACGTCCTCCGCCCCAGAACGTTTACGCCGTTCTGGTTTTGGGGTGTGACAGATTAGTATCAGAGCACTGTTTATAGTGAATCAAGTATATCAACTCATAAAAGATATACGAACTATAAACGCATCGGGATTAAAACACTCTGACCATGAAGTTATACTTTTAAATAATTAAATATTTAACTATGTATATATACATCTATTTATACCAGTGTCAGTCTCATACTAGAACAGAACAAAAGTATTACGATTGTTGAACAACACAATTAGGCTTAGAGACATATGATCAAAACTAGGGGGATATAGCCTGATCAACTATATTTTCCGAGGAGTGACTAGCATGTGCCTAAGAATGATTGTGGTGTTGCAACAAGTTTAAAAAGTTACCAACACTACTACAACGAGAACATTAGAACAAAACATAAACCTAAAATACTATAGGAGTATTTTGTGTTACTATAGTTACTTATTTGAAAACTAAAAAGGGTCCTTACTAGTAGGTCACTAGTTGCTAAGTGGATACGCTAAGGTGATATGTGACTAAGGTGTTATAGACTTAGAATCTGCGACCTTTGCTTTACTTCCTGTTCCTTGTTTGGTTGTGGATTTGGAGTTAGGGTCACTTATTCGAAGGTCTATCCTGTCTTGGTTGCATATGACTGGTATGCACTACGCAAATGTTGGAGTAACTAGTAAGGGTCATCTTATAATTGTCTTAATTAGTACGTCTATTAACTATTCTTTTCCCCCTATTCTCGCATAGATATCATGGCTGGCTTCCATCTCCCCCGCGATCCGTATTATCCCAACCAAGGAATTAGTGGGTGGCTCGATGATGAGCCAGAAGATGATCACCCAATCCCTTTGGATGATCACCTCTCAGAAGGCTTTTCGGATGGCTCTGACTCCGAACCAGAGGTCAACAACCTTCCCCAAGGAGTTCCAATTCCAAACCCCAACCCCCTTCCGGCGTTTCAAGGTCCCACTCCCTTGTGGGCAACAACCTTGAATCGATGGAGTGATGAGCAGGGTCAGCCTTTACCTTTCAACGGAGACCGAAGCTTTTACAACATAAGCGAGGGAGGCTCAGCTGCCCGAGTCCTGCCCATCATGGTCCGCAGGATTGCTCGGAACGTCGAGCAAGGTCATGCAGCCATCGACCGAGTAGTGGAAATTGACGCCAACTCTGGCCTTAACACAGTCCGCATTCGCCAACTCGAAGAAGCTATGGATAGGACTAGGAGGACTAATGAGGCTCTGCAGCAACAACTAGCTGCATCCCGATCTGAAGTCATGGAACTCCGAGTGCGTCAGAGAGCGCATGAGCGACATCTTCAGGAAGTTGTACGTCAACTGGCAGACCTGAGGGTTAGCCCAAGGGATACCCGTCGCCGGTAGAAAATGTCGACTCATATTTACTTTGAATTAAGGAATAACCTTCCTTTTCTGTGCTCTATGGAGCACTTGTCTGTAAAATATTCCTAACTTTTAAAAGAACTTTAACTAGACTTCTAAGCTGCCAACATTTTCCCTTATGGTTTGATGTAAGACCTACTGTTAGGTCAATTTCCCCGAACTCATTTTACATCATTAATACCAGTAATATTGACAGTTAACTACTCTATTGGGAAGTCTTTACCTTTGTGTTTCCCTACTCTATGGTTATGCCTCTATCTGATGGTTGGACTATGGTGATTTAGTCCATGAAACACTCTCATCATAATTACAATTGATTCTTACTATTATCGTTCATCTCTATCAACTTTCAGTAAAATATGCCGCCTCGAAAGCGTCCGACCAGAAACACGCCTGTGAATCAAACTCCACCACCACCACCCCCTCCGCAGTTCGATGCGGTGATGTTTCAGGGAGCTGTAACCGCAGCTGTGACCGCGGTCATGGCTCATATAAACTCTGGTGGTGCAAGTGGAGCTGGAACGGGCACAAACTCTAGCCATGGCAAAATCCAGCCGCGTACACGGGAGTGTACCTATAAAGATTTCATCAGTTGCAACCAACGTACTTCAACGGAACCAGAGGGATCATTGCACTATCCCAATGGATCGAGAGAACAGAAGCAATCTTCGAGATGTGCTCATGCCCTGAAGGAAGCAAGATAAAGTTCGCTGCTTGCACCTTCACTGAAAGGGCCCTGACGTGGTGGAATGGCCATGTCAAATCACTCTCAGTGGTAGCAGCTAACGCCATGGGCTGGGATACACTGAAGGACCTTATGACAAGGGAGTACTGCCCGAGGGGCGAAATTCAGAAACACGAGGAGGAACTGTGGAACCTCAAGATGAAGGGTTCCGACATAGTGCCTTATACAGCCAGGTTCTGCGACCTGGTGACTCTATGTCCCAACATGGTCCCCACCGAAAGCAAGAAAATTGAAAGATACATCTGGGGTCTGGTACCCCCATATCGAGGGAACGTTCTAGCATCACACCCTGCGACCTTTGAAAGTGCCAATGAATTGGCCCAAATGCTCATCGATCACGAGGTTCCTTCTACTCCAACAACAACAACGTTGACTGCCCCCGCACCAATCAAAACAACTGACAACAAAAGGAAGCGTTGGGACCGAAAGAAGGGCAAATCAGCTCAACCCTCTTCTAAGAACCAACAGACGGTGGCTGTCCATGCTACTACTACTCCTGCTGCCCCTGTACCAGCCAAACAATATGCAGGGAGCCTACCTAAGTGCACCAAGTGCTCCTTCCATCATAACGGCCCCTGCCGGGAAATGCACCACACTAATTGCGACCGGAAGGGACATACCGCCCGGTTTTGCAGAACACCACCCAAACCCATCACCCAGGTTCCTGGTGCAGGAGTGAGCTAGGCCTGCTATGGGTGCGGAGAGACAGGGCACTTCAAAAGGAACTGCCCTAAGCTGGAAATGCGGGAGGAGCAGGACGACTACTTGCTGTTGGCCACAATGAAGCTGTGGCAGACCCCACATTAGTCACGGGTACGTTCCTTCTCGATAACTCTTATGCTTGTACCCTATTCGATAGTGGGGCAGAAAGGAGCTTCGTAAACCAAAAATTTAAACACTTACTTAATCAAGCACCGCAAGAACTAAAAGAACCCTTCGTCGTAGAAATGGCCAACGGAAAGACAGAGAGTTCTAACGAGATTTACATAGGTTGTACTCTCACACTAGATAATCATTCTTTTCCAATCGACCTCGTACCAGTAGCAATCAAGAGTTTCGACGTCATTATAGGCATGGATTGGCTGAGTCTTTATCTGTGACAACCCGAAATTTTCATTTGTATAATCTCTACAGTCAAATACTTCAAATAATAGTCAAATACATTTCAATACATTTTTGGTTGGATTTAAGTCCGTTTGGGTGTTTAATAGGGAGTATCGTTATGAGTGATGAGTAGCAAACAAAACAAACAACACCTTAGCTAGGTGTTTACGGCCAAACAAGAGGAGTTTGGGCCGTAAACACCATTTTTCCAAGAACCCGTGCATATAGCTTGAGTTTACCCACTATTTGTTGGGTTTTGAGCATTCTAACACTCCTATGGTGTACATGCAACCCTATAAACCTTGGATCTATGTTTTCTCTATTATACATGCAAATATTAAATATTCCAAGGTTTCATCCTAACTAGCATATTATGAAGCACCTATACTACAAAGTTCTAGTTAGATGACATACCTTTTGATGTAGCTTGATGTCTTCAAGCTTTAAGAGCTTAGCCCTAATAGTGTGGAAGCCTCAAGTGGAATCACAAATCTCCAAAACACCTTGGAAAACCTTTAGAGAATATGGATACTTGGCTCACACTATGAAATCGGTTATTGCCCTCTTTAGTGTATCCACACTAGCCACTAGCATAATTTCATGAACCATAAGACCCTTTATATAGTGTGGAGGATTAGGGTTAAACCCTAATACCCATGACCTTTCATTTCCTAGGATCCATGGGTTAAAGCTGCATGGACTATCCATGAAGACTTAGCCCAACCTAAATGAACTTGGCCCACTACACATATATATATCTAAGAGTCCATATTTAATTAGTTCCTTTTGATCACTTAATTAATTATAAGTTAATTCTTGATCAATACTAATTAAATAATATGATTATATATTAATATATTAGAACTTATAATATATTAATATAAATCATAAATATACTATTCTCAAAAGACTATCCATATAAATTGTGTCGGTGAAGTGCAACCCAAATGGACCATGTCGGGTCGGGTCAAGTACATACCAAATATAGTTATGGACTTAGACATTAATCCAACAGTCTCCCACTTGGATAAGTCTAAAACTATTATTGAGTATGACTTCAAAAACCAACTGGAAATCGTAGCTCTTAAAGCCATTGTCGAACTCTGATCTTGTCAATGAACTCTGACCTTTGTTAATGACTTGTCCATTAGATAAGGGATCATATATTCCTCCATTCTAGATATCATATGGACTGAGACATGGATTATAATCATTATCTCTGTCCATTTGTTGTTTCCTGATTTTCGATTTATGATGACTGACTGATTGAACAAATCAAATCAGTCCTGGCTTGGCCAAGCACTCACATGTGTCATTGCTAAATCATCGAGGGGCCCACATATATCGCTTTTATCCCGAAGGTAAAAGGAATGGATAAACTTCGACTCATATGGCTTGTTCTACTACTTGTTGAATCATACACAAAGGCACGTTTTATAACATCGAGTTACCAAATGCGTTTTCGTGCAATCAATGTATAACCAACTCATAGTAACAACTCATATCTCTAGGTTTAAAGAATATAAGATATTATCGTCTCATGATCACTCGTGATAAAATCCATGAAGTGATTCAAATGAGCGCGGGTTGAATCCAATACTCAGAACTTATGAGCACTCATGAGTGTTGTAGCACCACTTTATCCACCAACTTGGACCTCTACAAACTAACCCATAAAAGTCTTTATTCATATCTACTTCCAACATATGACCGACTGTGGATGGTTTGAATAACTTAATCATTCAGGAAGAGCGGCTTAGTTATTCTGGAAGTCAAAACATGCAAAGTGAAACACAAGAATAAATGAATCAAATATGGTATCAAACCCTATGAATATAAATAAACACTTTTATTTATCACCATACTGATTACTCATTATTCATTGTTTCGGTTTTATCAACTTTATACTTGAATTAAAAACACTAGTTGTCCCATGCTCCAAGCATGTACACTATGTTTTTCTTAAACAATAGCTTTGCCATACACCAAGTATGCAATCTATGTTTGTCTATGATCCTTACTTTGTGAAATAAACCAATTAAACATAATTTCAATGATTCTAATTTCACACTCCCAAATCCTTATTGAAAAATGTGAGAATTTCAAATTCCTATCATTTATCGAAATCTGTTTAGATTTTAAACTTATATGCACCGACCATCTTGTAATGAATATGTACAAAGTCACAAAGACTTGTCAACAGTCATTATAAGGTATTCCAATGGAGATCAACTCCATGGAAACTAAGTCTCATATTCAAAGTACATTGCTTTGGACATGCTTCTTGCATTAAGTTTTCTAATCTTACACAGATAACTTCCACCTATGGAGACAACTCCATATTCTCATTTTGACTATCACTTCTGAATAAGAGATGCCTCTTTTCAGAATATGTCAATATGGTCCTTCCAAAATTAGCACTATACTTCCAACTGTCCCTGAGCAACCAATCTTTGGTAAACCTCAGATTGTCCTCGACAATTGCTTAATCATTTTAGTCATATCCAATTCTAGACCTTTTCCCTTCTTAATGCCTCTGGGCATTTGGAAAAATTTAGAAATGACAAATATTATAGCACATGCAATCGATCCTGTACCCAAAGCAAATGGTACACGATTCATGATGTCTCACATAAAGACATGATTCTAGACCAGTCTTTTGCTACAATATTTTTATTTGCCATGTTTTCAAAATTTGGCTATGAAGAGGGATGCCGTAATCATAATCGAATTTTGAGAACGTAATATATAGAATTTCCTTAAGTTGAACCAATCCAACATGAAATTCATATATATATATATATATATATATATATATATATATATATATATATATATTCTTGACTAAGGATGATTAAGGTCTCAATCTAAGCCTTTAGAACTGAAATGAAGTATATCCTCTCCTTTAATTATAGCAAAACAACTTTTTCAATCCCTGCAGCCTCACGAATTGAAACTTTTGTTTTCTATAATTAACATTGCTAACTTGCAACACTAACAATAATTATCATGCTCCCACTAACATGATGATTATTAGCATAACACATATGCTCCCACTAGCTTTGACATGTACTCAGAAATCAGCTGGACTTCTAGAAATCAATACTTTATTGACTTTCTTACCAAAGTTCAGATTTCTGATACGAGATGCTTTGATAAAAATTTATCAAAATCATACACCTTTACTTAGATAGCATGCATGTGTGTCTAAACAATTTCAGAACTATGAAAAGGGATGTCGTAATCATAGTCTCAATTGTTTAGACCTTTTGCCATCTGCTTCAAATCTACTTGGTGGAAGTGTTTCCTCACCATCATTTTCATGAATCCGAGAGAAACCTTATGACCCTTAGATTTTATGGTGTATGTGTTCTTATCCATGTGAATCGTCAAAACCATAGTCACAAGACAAGGATAATGACAAATCCAAACTTATATGGACTGAACTTATACAATCTTAACTTCTTGCCACCTGGCAGTACAGGGCCTGCCATTGCTTCCAAGTTGTTATGCAACCAATTGAGAACTTTCAGAACTCCTATGCAAAGCCAACTTTAACTGGAATGGGCACAGAATATGTCAACACGATAGGTTATAAACCTCAAGTCGTGTGCTAGTGAAGAACCTCAGGTTTTATTCTTGATTAGTTCTTGAAATTCTTTTTAGGATCTTTAAGACTCTCACTATCCTCTTGACATATAAGACTATCTTGCCAAATATTCAAGAGATAGTGCGGATTCTTTATCAAGACAAACACTTCACACAATTGGCCTTAGTTGGTCTTTGTTTTATTCAAAACATCACAACTTACCAATTTCAAATGTAAAAGAGTAGGACACTTTTACTCTTACATTTGACAAGTGCTTTAAACCTTTCTTTAAGATATGTCACTCAAGTTACAATCTTGGAGTATGACTCTAAGAATTGTTTTGGAACGAAGAATGACTCATCTTCCTGATCTAACCATTTCAACAATTCATGACTCCTCTTCTTAGTCATAAGAATGCACTAAGATGACCTTTAGAGGACTAATTGTGATATGATTTCTAAATCATTAAGATGATCACAAACATGATATTAAAGTACTCTCCCATCTTTTCAGATTTGAGAAACTTTTATCTTTCTGCCTAATTTGATTCTTCCCATTCGTTCTGCCATACATTGAGACTTTTCCAATGTTTCAGAATTATACTTAAACTTGTAAGTATAACCATATTTACTAAACTTTAGTAAATCAAATAGTCCTAACGAGCTTTGTGGTGGACATGACCAGTTCACAAGAATGTGTACTCGATCCCTTTAGTCCTTCACTTGACTCACACATCCATGTGAACAAGTAATTAGTCTTGATTTTCCAATGCTTGAAAGTTCTCATTCATCATACTATTCAACTTGCATGATTCCAAGTTTCGGTCCAATTGAAACTTGGGCGATGAGGAACTTTCCTGATTTGGTAAATTTAGACACTACCACAAATGAAAGAATCAAATCCATTTTCCAATATTGCTGTCAGTGGAATCATATAATCAACAATTTTCCACAAATGCCATTGTAAGGATACTTCAAATAAATAAAATTAAACAATTTTCTTTTTTTTTTAAAACTTTGCGGAAAAACTTATCCTTACTATCCACATGGAAAATTGTTGTTATCTATTCCTTAGCAATATATCGTAACTTCTTAAGCAACTGCTCAAAATTCTGATGCGATCGAAATCCACCTTCGCGATCAGAATCAGCATATACTTCCTTTAAGATTTCTCTCTATTCTTTGATTCTTAAAACATCAACATGTGACCCAGTCACATCATGTAATGAGGATCTCAGAATAGAACTTAACAGAGTTAGATAACGGGCTCTACCTGATGTAGAGTCAAACTTATTGACTTTAACATCCTTAGGTAAATTTGGCAGCTTTGCTATCAACGCCCATTCCTTTGGTAAAATAAACATATGGACCCTTTGGTAATGGGACTATCTCAGACTTAGCCTTTCTCTTTACCATTTGGTCAACCGGGTTGACTATGGCCAATCCCTTTCCATTGCGAAGAGAATGCTTTTTCTGGATTTCCAGTGTCACCATTATCACTGTCCATAAATTTTTTTGGAAGTTGATCTTCTAATCAAATTTGCTTTGCTATCGTTCCAAATCATTGCTGATTCAGCAGCACCAAGCAAATAGATATGATCATTAAGGTTCATGTCATAGTCTGTTTCATAGTAGTCCCAAAGGAACTCACTATGTGACTTAGAAAGTGATTGAACATCTAAGATGTGATCACACATAGACCTTGCTTGCCATTTGGGCTTGAGTGACCTTGAACTTGTGGGTTAGGGAGAATAATTGGAGGAGGTGGAGGAAGAGAAGTATGACTTCCATGAGCCAAACTCGGGAAGTCATATTCATTAGGAAAGCTTGGTTTGGGAAGATCATTGTTGTCTAAACCAGACATCAACAATGGGTGAAATTCACGTAAAGTTGATTTAAGTCCTTAATATAACACCCAATATGATATATTGAGGCTAGGACCCAACAAACTATTTTATAACTTGGAAGAGGGATGCCGTAATCCAAACTATAGAATATTTGAACGTAGGTGAATGACGATTCACCAATTTCCACCAAGATAAACGAAATGTATTATTAGGTTTTAATTGGTTTTGAAACTCCTAGATTCTTTTGAGATTCATTGAACTTTTCAATGCCATGTTTCAATCTCGAGTGTGCCCTTCAGGTTTTGTGACTGGGATGCCGAGGATCACAAAACAAGGTGTGAAGTAACCATGCAAATATACTTGGTACCCTTAATATTTACCCCTCAATCGATGTGCCGGTTAACCACACACGCTCCAACGATACTATGATAAACATTAAGTTACCCTTTGCCTACCTTGTTAAGTCCAGTTTAGTGTGCCAGTTAACCACACACGCTCCACTAACAGCTTAAACAAAGTGCAAAGTGTAATTTCATGGATTAACACCTTATTCACATTTTCCTAAGTAACTAAGATTGGGAATTTATAAGTGTTTAGTTACTTAGTATTTATCATTATACTTATAATGAAGGGAGAATTATAGTCCTTGTCCTACCTGTTCGGCTAACGACCCTCCACCGGTCAAGCAAGCGGTGAGTGAGAGTGAACACCCATTAAACTGCCATTTTATAGGCAGTAACCTTATACCCCCCTTTCGTGAATGAGGCCTACTAATGGTAAGACGACTTTATCTTATACATATCTATATAATTAAAATTATAATAATAGTATAAGGGTTGAATTTTAAACTTTTAAAATTCTAAGGTCTAGTTTGGAATTAAAGTATACATGGGGGGTAACTTTACAAATTCCAAATCTTGAGGACAAGTTTTGAAACCTTTCAAAACTCTTGGATTTTTCATAACTTATGAGTTTAATTAAGGTTTAATGAAAAAAAAAATTCAAGTTCCATAACTTGAGGACAAGTTATGGAAAACATTCAATCATTTAATGATGATATTAAAAATAGTGACTCTTCTATTTTCATAACCTATGAGACTTAATGACACTTTAAAAAGAAAAACTCTTCACTTTCCATAACTTGAGGACAAGTTATGGAGTTCATAAAAACCATTAAGATCAAATATTCCAATTAACACAATAATCAAATAATTTTTCTGTGATCTAGATTAACCTCGTAAGTAAAGATAATTCACATCAACAATTTTCAAGAAATTAGATAATCATATAAACTAATACAAATCTTGAAACTTTGACAATTATCCTTTGAAGACTTTTGGAATTCATAACCTAAAGAGTTAATAAATGAGACATTTCACATCCATAACTTATGGAAGTTTAAAAACTCTTAAGATCATAACTTTAAAAAAAACTTTTGAGTTTTAAAATTTTACGACAAAATTTGTAACTCCTTAAAACCATTTCGATCAAACTTTTAAAACAAATAAAATAATCATATCATTCTATCTTTTAATAAATTGACCTAATTAAACTCTTGTAGTAAAGTGACTCAAATTTTATAAATAATTAGTTTTTCATAAAATCAAGTAATTATCATAAAATTTGACAAACTTCATGTTTTTTTTTCTTTTTTTTTCCTTCAACTTGAAAAAAAAATACATTTGCATCAAATATAATAGAAAACAACCCATGACTCTAATACCACTGTTGGGTTTTGAGCATTCTAACACTCCTATGGTGTACATGCAACCCTATAAACCTTGGATCTATGTTTTCTCTATTATACATGCAAATATTAAATATTCCAAGGTTTCATCCTAACTAGCATATTATGAAGCACCTATACTACAAAGTTCTAGTTAGATGACATAGCTTTTGCTGTAGCTTGATGTCTTCAAGCTTTAAGAGCTTAGCCCCAATAGTGTGGAAGCCTCAAGTGGAATCACAAATCACCAAAACACCTTGGAAAACCTTTAGAGAATATGGATACTTGGCTCACACTATGAAATCGGTTATTGCCCTCTTTAGTGTATCCACACTAGCTACTAGCATAATTTCATGAACCATAAGACCCTTTATATAGTGTGGAGGATTAGGGTTAAACCCTAATACCCATGACCTTTCATTTCCTAGGATCCATGGGTTAAAGCTCCATGGACTATCCATGAAGACTTAGCCCAACCTAAATGAACTTGGCCCACTACACACACACACATATATATATATATATATATATATATATATATATATATATATATATATATATATATATATATATATATATATATATATATATATATATATATATATATCTAAGAGTCCATATTTAATTAGTTTCTTTTTGATCACTTAATTAATTATAAATTAATTCTTGATCAATACTAATTAAATAATAAGATTATATATTAATATATTAGAACTTATAATATATTAATATAAATCATAAATATACTATTCTCAAAAGACTATCCATATAAATTGTGTCGGTGAAGTGCAACCCAAATGGACCATGTCGGGTGGGGTCAAGTACATACTAAATATAGTTATGGACTTAGACATTAATCCAACAGTATTCCCTCACTTTACACTTCCAACCTCAAGAACACCCAAGTTTTTCTCTCAACTATCATAGGATCATTTCTTCAAATCCGCCAAAATGTAAGTGTTTGCTTCCTAGATTCGTTCATACAACACTTAATCTAGTGTTTATACATCATTTCATCCATGGATTCTTGATTTTTACTTATATCTTCAAGTGTTCTTCAAAACACCAAGAACACCAAGAACACACACTAGTGTTTTTGGGTCCTAAACACTCTTACAAGCTTCATATAAGTAAGTATACTCCTCCTAGCTAGTTATTTGCTTAGTATACTTGTTAATCCATGGAAAGAACATCAAAATCCTTGAGAACATATGTGTTTACGGTCAAGGGAGATCCTTGAACCGTAAACACCACCAAGTGGTGTTTATGTGCCCTAACACCTTCTATAGCTTGGATAAAAGACTAGAACCTTGCATGCATGAACTAGAAACACCAAAACACGAAATGGTTGAGGAACCATGAGTTTACGGCCGTAAACTCATGGGTTTACAACCGTAAACTCAAGGGTTTACGACTGTAACTCTCAAAAGTGGTCCAAGGTCCGTAAACTCCAAAGAAGGTCCATTTCAAGCCCTAACCACTTCCTATCCTTTGATTCAAACTTAGAACACTTTCTTGTGAAGTATAAGACCTTAAAACACACAAATGCACCAAGTACCATGAGTTTACGGCCGTAAACTCATTGGGGAAATAGTCCAGAAATCGTAAACACTTCTAGGGTGCCAAATGAGGAGTAAACTCCAATGTGAGGCCATACTCTCCTTAGATGCAACCCTTTAGCACTCCTAGCACTTAAAATAAAGTGTTTCTATGTCTTAGGAGGTCTTTACTTGATTAATTAGTTATTAAATAACTAATTAGATACATTTATGCATCACTACATGTTACATAGGATCCGTGTGTGTGTTCAAGTCCTCACTTGACACCTAGCATCCTACCCGGCACTTCCATCTAATCCACTCACTGCAGGTGAGTTCATACCCCTTAATTAACCTTTTAAATGATTTTAAATGCTTTTATTGGGGGGGGGGGGAATACAAGTTGAACTGTTATAGTTATTGTATCAATCACATGTGATTAATAAGTAGAACAGACTACAAGATTTGCTACTACTTTCAAATTACCATCAAACTTTGGATTTTCTAGTGTTTCAAACCTTTTATCAAACTCTTTAAATGCCAAAACTGTTTTCAAACTCTTTTAAACTTGCTTTATTTTCAAACCCATATCTATACTAATATATTTATATAAGTAAGACTTGAAGGACTTAGGACTGATAGCTCACCTTATTTCCTGTTCCTTGTTTGGTTGTGGACTTAGGGTATTCTGTTATTTGTCTGATTGTCGTTGAATTCTTAGTTATATATCATATATATTTGTGTTGGATATAAAAGTCTTCACTTCAGTTCAGTACCTTTGTGTATCAAAGGCATGCAACCAACATTACTATTTAACTATAATAGGTATAGTTAAGGATTACTACTCGTTACTACTATTACAATGACACCTACCAGAGTCAGTACAGTTATGAGTCAATACATGCTAAATACTATAGAAAGAGAATACTATATACTATACAAGAGAACACTCTATACATTATACCAGAAAATACATTATACAATATACAAGAGAATATACTATAATTAGAATGTGACATACTACTTCTCGATACGACACTTCACAGTGGTATCGCCGTGTAACCAGAGTCTCCTGGAGGGAGAGCGGGCATTGTGTGTATAGATCTATACGGGACAGACACTCCCACATCCCGACTGCTAGCTACAGTCCCAGCCAAAAGGCCAAGGGGTGACAAAATGTCACATCACTACATGTGACTCGGAGGGTCATCAGTTATTCGATCGTCAATCAGCATGGTTACATACGAGTTCACATTCAAACCTTTAATTACACATTAAGAATTAAAGGCCAAACAAGCTCCCCGAGGTGTATTGTATAATACTACCTGGAGTCTGTATTTTATTTCATTTAGCCGGCAGTGCCACTACTGGGGTAAAACCATATTTTCCCAATTACTTTACATGAATAAAGTCTAAAACTATATTTTCTTACTGATAGTTTCACTGGGGAAAACTTTTACATTTTCAAAGGATCAAACATGCAAACAAACGGGTCTTGGTGGAAGACTATTTTTACTGGAAAATATAGGAATTTCTAGGGAGTATACTATTGTCAAACATTGATATCAGCTATTATACAACATTGTTGTAAACATTTTTATACAAGAAAAGACACTAAATACTTATGAACTCACCAACTTTATGCTGATACTCGCTTTCAAAATAACTTGCATTCTCAGGTCATCAGTAGGCAGGTACAGATGCAGCTTTTGAGAAGATGGAGCACATACAAGACTCGCTTGTATTACAATTATTATATTAATGCAATGGATGTTGTTGCTTGTCTTTACTATTATGCATTGTTATGATACTGTACATGACGTCCTCCACCCCAGAACGTATTCCGCCGTTCCGGTTTTTGGGTGTGACAGATTGGTATCAGAGCTTTGTTTATAGTGAATCAAGTATATCAACCCATAAAAGATATACGAACTATAAACACATCGGGATTAAAACACTCTGACCAAGAAAATATACTTTTAAATAATAAAATATTTAACTAAGTATATATATACATTTACCCATACCAGTGTCAGTATCATACTAGAACAGAACAAAAGTATTACGATTGTTGAACAACATAATTAGGCTTAGAGACATATGGTCAAACCTAAGGGGATATAGCCTGATCAACTATATTTTCTGAGGAGTGACTAGCATGTACCTAAGAATGATTGTGGTGTTACAACAAGTCTAAAAACTTACCCACACTACTACAAGAGCATTAGAACAAGAATACTATAGGAGTATTCTGCATTACTATGAAATACATATGTGAGAACTAAAAAGGTCGTTACTAGTAGAACAATAGTTGCTAAGTGGGTACACCAAGGTTACATGTGACTAAGGCGCTATAGACTTAGAATCTGTGATCTTTGCTTTACTTCATGTTCCTTGTTTGGTCGTGGATTTAGAGTTAGGGTCACTTATTCGAAGGTCTATCCTGTTTCGGTTGCGTGTAATTGGTATGCACTATGCAAGTATTGAATCAACTAATAACGATCATCTTATAAGTATCTTAGATTAGTACGTCTATTAACTATTCTTTCCCCATTCTCGTGTAGATAGCATGGCTGGCTTTCATCTCCCTGGCGATCCGTACTATCCAAACCAAGGCATGGGAGGATGGCTTGATGATGAGCCGGAAGATGATCACCCAATCCCTTTGGATGATCACCTCGCAGAAGGCTTTTCAGATGGCTCCGACCCCAAACCAGAAGTCAACAACCATTCCCAAAAAGTTCTAAACCCAAACCTCAACCCCCGTCTGGAGTTTCAAGGTCCCACTCCCATGTGGGCAACAACCTTGAATCGATGGAGTGATGAACATGGTCAGCCGTTACCTTTCAACGGAGACCGAAGCTTCTACAACATAGGTGAGGGAAGTTCAGCTGACCGGGTCCTACCCATCATGGTCCGTAGGATTGCTCGGAATGTCGAGGAGGGTCATGCAACCATCGGCAGAGTAGTAGATATTGATGCCAACTCTAACCTTAACACGGTCCGCATTCGCCAAATTGAAGTGACTGTGGATAGGACTAGGAGGACCAATGAGGCTCTGCAGCAACAATTAGCTGCATCCCGGGCCGAAGTCATGGAACTCCGAGTGCGTCAGATAGCGCATGAGCGAGATCTTTAGGAAGTTGTACGTCAACTGGCAGACCTAAGGGTTCGTCCGAGGGACACCCGTCGCCTGTAGAAGATGTCGACTCATCCTTACTTTTGAATTAAGGAATAGCCTTTTCTTTTCTATGCTCCGTGGAGCACTTGTCTGTAAACATTCCTAACTTTGAAAACACTCTAACTAGACTTCTAAGCTGTCAACATTTTCCCTTATGGTTTGATGTAAGACCTATTGTTAGGTCACTTTTCCTGAACTCATGATTACATCATTAATACCAGTAATATTGGCAGTTGTCTAACCTATGTGACAGTCTGTACTCTTGTGTTCCCTACTCTATTGTTATAACCCTATCTGATATTCGGACTATGGCGATTTAGTCCATAGAACACTCTCATCATACTTACAATCGATTCTTACTATTATCGTCATCTTTATGAACTTTCAGTTAAAGATGCCGCCTCGAAAGCGCCTGACCAGAAACACGCCTGCAAACAAAACACCACCACCACCACCTTCTCCGCAGTTTGATGCGGTAATGTTTCAGGCAGCTGTGACCGCAACTGTGACCGCCGCCATGGCCCAAGTAAACTATGGCGGTGCTAGTGGAACGGGGACTGGTACAAACTCTAGCCATGGTGAAATCCATCCACGTACACGGGAGTGTACTTATAAAGATTTCATCAGCTGCAAACCTACATACTTCAACGGAACCGGAGGGATTGTTGCACTGTCTCAATGGATCGAGAGAACCGAAGTAATCTTCGAGATGTGCTCATGCCCTGAAGGATGCAAGATAAAATTTGTTGCCTGCACCTTCACTCAAAGGGCCTTGACGTGGTGGAATGGCCATGTCAAATCACTCTCACTCGTAACAGCTAATGTCATGGGCTGGGATACATTGAAGGACCTCATGACAAGGGAGTACTGCCCGAGAGGCGAAATTCAGAAGCTCGAGGAGGAACTCTGGAACCTCAAAATAGAGGGTTCCGACATGGTGGCTTATACAGCCAGGTTCTGCGACCTGGTGGCTCTATGTCCTAATATGGTTCCCACCGAAAGCAAGAAAATTGAACGATACATCTGGCGTCTGGTACCTCCATATCGAAAGAACGTTCTAGCCTCACACCCTGCGACCTTCGATAGTGCCAAAGAATTGGCCCAAAGGCTCATCGATCACGAGGTTCCTTCTACTCCCTCAACAACTACAACGACCACCTCCGCATCAACCAAGACATCTGACAACAAAAGGAAGCGAGGTTGGAATGGGAAGAAGGGCAAACCAGCTCAATCCTCTTCCCAGAACCAACAACCAGTGGCTGTCCATGCTGCCACTACTCCTGCTGCCCCTGTACCAACCAAAACATATGCATGGAGCCTACCCAAGTGCACCAAGTGCTCTTTCCATCATAACGGCCCCTGCCGGGAATTGCATTGCACTAACTGCGACCGGAAGGGCCATACCGCCCGGTTTTGCAGATCTCAACCCAAACCCATCACTCAGATTCCCAGTACCGGAGTGATTCAGGCTTGCTACGGGTGCGGTGAGACAGGACACTTCAAAAGAAACTGTCCGAAAGCTGGGAATACGGGAGGAGCAGGAAGACTACTTGCTATTAGCCACAATGAAGCAGTAGCAGACCCCACAGTAGTCATGGGTACGTTCCTTCTCGATAATTCTTATGCTTGTATCCTATTTGATAGTGGGGCAGAGAGGAGCTTCGTAAACCAAAATTTAAACACTTACTCAAAACAATCACCGAAACCACTAAACGAAACCTTCGTCGTAGAAATGGCTAACGGAAAGACAGAGAGTTCCAACAAGATCTACATAGGTTGTTCCCTCACGCTAGATAATCATTCGTTCCCAATCGACCTCATACCAATAGTTATCCAGAGTTTCGACGTCATCATAGGCATGGACTGGCTGAGTCTTTATCGTGCCGACATCCTGTGCTTCGAAAAAGCAGTCCGCCTGAATCTACCGAATAACTAAACCTTGATGATCTACGAAGACAAGCCCAGTACGAGCCTCCGTATCATCTCAAGTATTCAAGCCCATAAATACTTGCGTAAGGAATATCGCGCGTTCCTTGCACACGTCGTCGAGACGAGCCAAAAAACGAAAGATCTAAAAGACTTTCCCGTAGTACGCGACTTCCCCGACGTCTTTCCGGAAGAGCTACCGGGTTTACCTCCCCAACGTCAAGTCGAATTCCGAATCGACTTAATTCCAGGGGCCACCCCCATAGCCAAATCGCCCTATCGTCTAGCGCCTGCTGAGATGCAAGAACTGTCCGGTCAACTTAACGAGCTGCTCAGCAGGGGCTTTATAACATCGAGCTTCTCACCCTGGGGAGCACCAGTCTTGTTCGTGAAGAAGAAAGACGGATCATTCCGTATGTGCATCGATTACAGGAAACTCAACAAGCTTACAATCAAAAATCGTTACCCTCTTCCTCGCATAGACGATTTATTTGACCAACTGCAAGGGGCGAGTTACTTTTCCAAGATTGATCTGAGGTCCGGGTATCACCAGTTGCGAGTGCTTGAGGAGGATGTTCCGAAGACAGCCTTCCGAACTCGCTACGGACACTACGAGTTCGTAGTAATGCCGTTCGGACTGACTAATGCGCCCGCAGTATTCATGGACTTAATGAATAGGGTGTGCCGTCCTTACTTGGATCAGTTCGTCATCGTCTTCATTGATGACATACTTATCTACTCTCGAAGTAAGGAGGAACATATCAATCATCTACGACAAGTCCTGGAAACCCTACGCTCAGAGAAGCTCTATGCGAAGTTCTCTAAATGCGACTTTTGGATCCGAAGAGTCGAATTCTTAGGACACGTGGTCAGCGAAGAAGGAATCTACGTGGACCCATCTAAAATTAAGGCTATTGAGAACTGGTCAGCACCAAAGACGCCTACAGAAATCCGTCAATTTTTAGGCCTCGCTGGCTACTACCGCAGGTTCATTCAAAACTTCTCTCGAATCACGAAACCTCTTACGACATTGACCCAGAAAGGCGTGGCCTTTGATTGGGAAGAGAAGCAAGAGAAGGCATTCCAAACCCTGAAGCGAGCCTTATGCACCGTACCGATACTGTCCCTCCCCGAAAGGATAGAAGACTTCGTGGTATACTGCGATGCATCCAACCAAGGGCTCGGCTGTGTTCTGATGCAACGAGGTAAGGTCATCGCCTACGCCTCAAGACAGCTGAAGACACACGAGGTCAACTTCACCACACACGACCTCGAATTAGGAGCGGTTGTGTTCGCCCTAAAAATCTGGAGACACTATCTGTATGGTACGAAGAGCACCATCTATACCGACCACAAACGCCTCCAACACATCTTCAACCAGAAAGAGCTCAACATGAGACAACGACGGTGGGTCGAGCTACTCAATGACTACGAATGCGAAATTCGTTATCATCCGGGTAAAGCCAACGTAGTAGCAGACGCCCTAAGTCGGAAAGAATATTTTGGCCAAAGAGTCAAGTCACTAACAATGACTATCCATTCGCATCTATCCGCACAAATTAAGGAGGCTCAGCTTGAAGCTTTGAAACCTGAAAATGTAGCGGGAGAATCCCTGGGGGGAATGGATAAGAACCTGGAAGCCAAGGGTGACGGAGCCTTATATCTCATGGACCGGATCTGGACACCGAAGCACGGTGGCTTCAGAGACTTGGTCATGAAGGAAGCACACAATACTCGATATTCCGTCCACCCAGGTTCAGATAAGATGTATCTGGATCTGAAGAAGTCATACTGGTGGCCTAACATGAAAGCAGAGATTGCTACCTTCGTAAGTAAATGCCTTACTTGCGCGAAGGTCAAGGTTGAATACCAGAAACGTCGGGTTTACTCCAACAACTGGAGATACCAGAGTGGAAGTGGGAGCGGATCACTATGGACTTCATAACCAAGTTACCCAAGACAACGGGTGGACTTGATACCATATGGGTCATCGTCGACACGTTGACCAAGTCTGCACACTTCCTACCCATCAAAGAAACCGACAAGATGGAGAAGCTCACAAGAACATACATTTGGGAGATCGTACGGCTGAATGGTGTTCCTATATCTATTATCTTAGATAGAGATAGTAGATTCACTTCGAGGTTCTGGCAGTCATTACAAAGCTCCTTAGGAACGAGGATGAACATGAGTACAGCCTACCATCCACAGACCGACGGACAAAGTGAGAGGACTATCCAAACTTTGGAAGATATGTTGCGAGCCTGTGTGATCGACTTTGGTAAGGCGTGGGATACCCACTTACTCCTTGTCGAATTCTCATACAACAACAGTTATCACACGAGCATCAAGGCTGCTCCATTTGAAGCCCTCTATGGCCGAAAGTGCAGATCCCCTCTGTGCTGGGCTGAGGTGGGTGACACTCACTTAGCTAAAGGACGAGTTCCTGACAGCACTCTCACGGGTCCGGAGATCATTCGGGAAACGACAGAGAAGATCGTTCAGATTCGTGAACGATTGAAAGCCTCTAGAGACCGACAGAAAAGCTACACAGACAAACGAAGGAAACCTTTCGAGTTCCAGGTGGGAGACCGAGTCCTTTTGAAAGTCTCACCCTGGAAAGGCTTGATACGCTTCGGAAAGCGTGGAAAGCTGAATCCAAGATACATAGGGCCTTTCGAAATTCTCGCTAGAATCGGCCCCGTAGCTTACAAAGTCAATCTACCTTGCGAACTCAGTAATGTACATCCTACCTTCCACGTTTCGAACTTGAAAAAGTGCCTATCCGACGAGACTCTTGTAATCCCACTCGACGAGATCGAGATCAACGAGAACCTCAACTTCGTGGAAGAACCTGTAGAGATTATGGACCGAGAGGTCAAACAAACGAAACAAAGCCGTATCCCGATAGTGAAGGTTCGCTGGAACGCCAAGCGAGGACCTGAACTCACATGGGAGCGCGAGGATCAAATGAAACTTAAATATCCTCATCTTTTTACTTAGTTATTTTGTAATAACTTAGTTGCTTGAACTCTAATTTCGGGACGAAATTCCCTCTAACGGGGGGATGATGTGACAACCCGAAATTTTTATTTGTATAATCTCTACAGTCAAATACTTCAAATAATAGTCAAATACATTTCAATACATTTTTGGCCTGATTTAAGTCCGTTTGGGTGTTTAATTTTAAAAAATCGTCAAACGAATAAATAAAAGGGAGTGTCGTTATGAGTGATGTGTAGCAAACAAAACAAACAACACCTTAGCTAGGTGTTTACGACCAAACAAGAGGAGTTTGGGTCGTAAACACCATTTTTCAAAGAACCCATGCATATAGCATGAGTTTACCCACTATTCCCTCACTTTACACTTCCAACCTCAAGAACACCCAAGTTTTTCTCTCAACTATCATAGGATCATTTCTTCAAATCCGCCAAAATGTAAGTGTTTCCTTCCTAGATTCGTTCATACAACACTTAATCTAGTGTTTATAGATCATTTCATCCATGGATTCTTGATTTTTACTTAGATCTTCAAGTGTTCTTCAAAACACCAAGAACACACACTAGTGTTTTTGGGTCCTAAACACTCTTACAAGCTTCATATAAGTAAGTATACTCCTCCTAGCTAGTTATTTTCTTAGTATACTTGTTAATCCATGGAAAGAACAACAAAATCCTCAAGAACATATGTGTTTACGGTCAAGGGAGATCCTTGAACCGTAAACACCACCAAGTGGTGTTTATGTGCCCCTAACACCTTCTATAGCTTGGATAAAAGACTAGAACCTTGCATGCATGAACTAGAAACACCAAAACACGAAATGGTTGAGGAACCATGAGTTTACGGCCGTAAACTCATGGGTTTACGACCGTAAACTCAAGGGTTTACGACCGTAAACTCTCAAAAGTGGTCCAAGGACCGTAAACTCCAAAGAAGGTCCATTTCGAGCCCTAACCACTTCCTAAGCCTTTGATTCAAACTTAGAACACTTTCTTGTGAAGTATAAGACCTTAAAACACACAAATGCACCAAGTACCATGAGTTTACGGCCGTAAACTCATGGGGGAAATAGTCCAGAAACTGTAAACACTTCTAGGGTTGCCAAATGAGGAGTAAACTCCAATGTGAGGCCATACTCTCCTTAGATGGAACCCTTTAGCACTCCTAGAACTTAAAACAAAGTGTTTCTATGTCTTAGGAGGTCTTTACTTGATTAATTAGTTATTAAATAACTAATTAGATACATTTATGCATCACTACATGTTACATAGGATCCGTGTGTGTGTTCAAGTCCTCACTTGGCACCTAGCATCCTACCGGCACTTCCATCACATCCACTCACTGTAGGTGAGTTCATACCCCTTACTTAACCTTTTAAATGATTTTAAATGCTTTTAGGGGGGGGGAATACAAGTTGAACTGTTATAGTTATTGTATCAATCACATGTGATTAATAACTAGAACACACTACAAGATTTGCTACTGCTTTCAAATTACCATCAAACTTTGGATTTTCAAGTGTTTCAAACCTTTTATCAAACTCTTTAAATGCCAAAACTATTTTCAAAACTCTTTTAAACTTGCTTTATTTTCAAACCCATATATATACTAATATATTTATATAAGTAAGACTTGAAGGACTTAGGACTGATAGCTCACCTTATTTCATGTTCCTTGTTTGGTTTTGGACTTAGGGTATTCTGTTATTTGTCCGATTGTCGTTGAATTCTTAGTTATATATCATATATATTTGTGTTGGATATAAAAGTCTTCAGTTCAGTTCAGTACCTTTGTGTATCAAAGGCATGCAACCAACATTACTATTTAACTATAATAGGTATAGTTAAGTATTACTACTCGTTACTACTATTACAATGACACCTACCAGAGTCAGTATAGTTATGAGTCAATACATGCTAAATACTATACAAAGAGAATACTATATACTATACAAGAGAACACTCTATACATTATACCAGAAAATACATTATACAATATACAAGAGAATATACTATAATTAGAATGTGACATACTACTTCTCGATTCGACACTTCACATTGGTATCGCCGTGTAACCAGAGTCTCCTGCAGGGAGAGCGGGCATTGTGTGTATAGATCTATACGGGACAGACACTCCCACATCCCGACTGCTAGCTACAGTCCCAGCCGAAAGGCCAAGGGGTGACAAAATGTCACATCACTTTATATGACTCGGAGGGTCATCAGTTATTCGATCGTCAATTAGCATGGTTACATACGAGTTCACATTCAAACCTTTAATTACACATTAAAAATTAAAGGCCAAACAGGCTCCCCGAGGTGTATTGTACATTTAATACTACTTGGAGTCTGCATTTTATTTCATTTAGCCGGTAGTGCCACTGCTGGGGTAAAACCATATTTTCCCAATTACTTTACGTGAATAAAGTCTAAAACTATATTTTCTTACTGATAGTTTCACTGGGGAAAACTTTTACATTTTCAAAGGATCAAACATGCAAACAAACAGGTCTTGGTGGAAGACTACTTTTACTGGAAAATATAGGAATTTCTAGGGAGTATACTATTGTCAAACATTGATATCAGCTATTATACTACATTGTTGTAAACATTTTTATACAAGCAAAGACACTAAATACTTATGAACTCACCAGCTTTATGCTGATACTCGCTTTCAAAATAAATTGTATTCTCAGGTCATCAGTAGGCAGGTACAGATGCAGCTTTTGTCACACCCCAAAACCGGAACGGCGGAATCGTTCGGGGGTGGAGGACGTCATGTATAGTATGACAACAATGCAAAGTAGTAAACAAGAAACAACATCATCCATTGCATTAATAATATAATTTCATACAGGTGTGTTCTGTCAAGTTATATAGACACCAAAAATAATATACATCAAAATAAAGATGAGTCTTGAACGAGCTCCATCCTCGCAAAAACC
Organism: Lactuca virosa; assembly: GCF_052849685.1. Taxonomy (NCBI): domain Eukaryota; kingdom Viridiplantae; phylum Streptophyta; class Magnoliopsida; order Asterales; family Asteraceae; genus Lactuca; species Lactuca virosa. The sequence goes on from NC_136429.1 coordinate 265,218,599, forward strand.
TGGCTCCGGTACCTGTCTACTGGCGACCTGAGAATACAAGTTATTTTGAAAGACTTTATCAGCTTTAAAGCTGGTGAGATCATAAGTATATTAGTGTCTGTATTTGTATGAAAGCATTTGTAAGATGTTTGTAATGTATAAGTTTTGTAAAAGTTTGTATTTGTTTGAACTCTCCTAGAAAACCATATGTTTCCTACTAAAAGTAGCCTTCTACCAAGGCATCTAGTATCTGTGCGCGTGTCTCTTGTAAGAGTGTGTATTTTCCCAAATCTGACTATTATTAACCAAAAATATAGTTCTTACATTATTGTTTATTGTGTGAATATCACAAAGTAAATGTAAAGGGAAAATAAAATAGTACTCTAGTGTTGAATTAAGTAACTACTGCAGTACTAACTACTTTAAACTAATTGTTATTTAAAGTACCATGTGATCGGCCTGTATCCTGCTGCCAACTCTATAGTAAAACGACGATGTAAGACGTCGTAAGAAATGACGTTTGGCACCCATAGACTTGCAAGTCCCACTATAGCGAGCAGCAAGGTGTAGGATAGTCAATCCAGTATAGATCTATACACAAACTCATACACTCCCTATTTAAGGAGATTCTGGATACAAAAACGGTCATGGCAGGTAGTGCCATGCCCCGTTAGGTGGCTCACATAACTGTAATAATGTATATGTAATGAATGTGCTAGCTGTATTGTATGTTCTACCTCTGTCTAACCTGTATGTTCTCTCTGTATGGTATTGTTTGTTATCTCTTTCTCTGTATGGAATTGTTTGTTATCTCTTTCTCTGTATGGTATTGTTTGTTATCTCTTTCTGTGTATGGTATTGTTTGTTATCTCTTTCTCTGTATGGTATTGTTTCATGTATGAACTGACTCTTTGTATGTTTCATTGTTCTAGTAATAGATTTAGTATCTCCCTAAACTACTCCTATAGTAGCTTACTAGTAATGTATGAACATGTTTGTATACCCTTGCTACCCAAAGGTATGGAGCTGAATGAAAGAAGGAACCTTTGTATCTATATACATATACATAATATATAACTAGGATTCAAACGACCTTTGGACAGATAACCCTAATACCCTAAGTCCACAACGAAACAAGGAACAGGAAGTAAGGTGAGCTATCAGTCCTAAGTCCTTTCAATCCTACTTATATAACTATATCTATATAGATACACATTTAACAGAATATAAGTTTAAAAGAGTTTAAGTAATAGTATTTGACATGAAAAGGAGTTTGTAAAAAAGTTTGAAGTAAAACAGTTTGGTAACACAGTTTGAAAAGTAAGAAATCCACTTGTTTGGTAGTTACTAATCACATGTGATTGATATAATAACTATAATAATTCAACTTGTATTCCCCCCCCCATAAAAGCACTTAAACATTTAAAAAGTTAATTAAGGGGTATGAACTCACCTGTAGTGAGGGGTCTGGATGAACTGATGATATAGGATTGTTAGGTGTCAAGTGAAGACTTGTACACACACAATGATCCTAGTTAACATATAATAACACATATATGTATCAAATTAGTCTTTAAACAACTAATTAACAAAGTTAAGACATCCTAGGGCATGAAAAACACCTTATATAAGTGTTATAAGTGCTAAGGATTGCATTTAAATGTTGTAGGACATTGCTATTGAGTTTAGGGTTCAAGGGAACCCTTTATATGAGTTTACGGTTTTGTGACCATAACTCATTGAGTTTACGGTCGTAAACCCATGAGTTTACGGCCGTAAACTCATGCTTCTTTGACCATGTGTTGTTTTGAAGCTCTACAAGTCCTTAGAAGCATTTCCACTTGAAGTATAAGCCTATGGAAGTGATTAGGGCACCATTTCACTCCTAAATGGAGTTTACGGTCCTTGGACCATTTGCCTTTGGGTTTACGGCTGTAAACCCAAATGGTTTGTGGTATTTTGATGCTTTAATGTACTTAACTCATTAGGGAAGGGATCTATGCAAGTTTTCAAGGCTTGTAAGGGACTAGGGCACACTTTGGCACCCTTTTTAGGGTTTACGGTCCAAGGTGTTCTTGGACCGTAAAAAACTTTGATCCTTGGTTTCCTTGGTGTTTTATTGATGTATAGAAGTGTAACAAGCCTTATTATACTCTAGGATAGAAGTACTTACAAGATAGAGGCTTGAAAAGGTGCTAAAAGTCCAAGAACACTAGTGTGTGTTCTTGGTGTTCTTGGAGAAACTTGAAGATCTAACCTTTTGGAATGATTTCACGGATGGAAGTGTGTTAAATCACTAGATTAAGTAATATATCAACTTAAAAGGGCTAGAAACACTTACAAGTTGAAGATCTTGAAGAAATGTTGGATGATACTTGAGAGAGAATTGAGTTTGGATCTTGAATTTGTGAAAAATGGTAAATAATGACTAAGTGTCATATATATACCCCCAATTTAGGGTTTACGGCTTTAAACACCTTTGTTTAGGCCGTAAAATCCAAACTCTTGGAGCTTTGGGACTTTATTGTTGCACAATAAACCCTAGAGCATCCTCTCTCCTGGTATCTCCTGAAGTACTAATCTTAAAATACTCAAACTTATTCCAAAAAGCTTGAAAATTAGCAGAAACAGTTTTGACTCATATTGAAGTGAATGGTTGTACAAAATAGAAATTTCGGGTTGTCACATCATCCCCCCGTTAGAAGGAATTTCGTCCCTAAATTAGATTTTATGCAAATAAGTAGTTACAAATAACTAAGTAAAAAGACGAGGATATTTCAGTTTCATCTGATCCTCTCGCTCCCAAGTGAATTCAGGTTCTCGCTTGGCGTTCCAGCGAACCTTCACTATCGGGATACGGCTTTGTTTCGTTTGCTTGACCTCCCGGTCCATGATCTCTACTGGTTCTTCGACGAAGTTGAGGCTCTCGTTGATCTCGATCTCGTCGAGTGGGATTACAAGAGTCTCGTCAGACAGACACTTTTTCAAGTTCGAGACGTGGAAAGTAGAATGTATGTTACTGAGCTCGCGCGGTAAGTTAAGTTTGTAAGCTACAGGGCCGATTCTTGCGAGAATCTCAAAAGGCCCTATGTACCTTGGATTTAGCTTTCCACGCTTTCTAAAGCGTATCAAGCCCTTCCACGGTGAGACCTTCAATAGAACATGGTCGCCTACCTGGAATTCCAACGGTTTCCTTCGTTTATCAGCGTAGCTTTTCTGTCGGTCTCTCAAGGCTTTCAATCGTTCACGAATCTGAACGATCTTCTCTGTCGTTTCCCGAATGATCTCCGGACCTGTGAGAGTGCTTTCAGGAACTTGTCCTTTAGCTAACTTGGTATCACCCACCTCAGCCTAGCACAGAGGGGATCTGCACTTTCGGCCATAGAGTGCCTCGAATAGAGCAGCCTTTAAGCTCGTGTGATAACTGTTGTTGTAGGAAAATTCGACAAGGGGTAAATGAATATTCCATGCTTTCCCAAAGTCGATCACACAGGCTCGCAACATATCTTCCAAGGTTTGGATAGTCCTCTCACTTTGCCCGTCTGTCTGCGGATGGTAGGCTGTACTCATGCCCAGCCTAGTTCCTAGGGAACTTTGTAACGACTGCCAGAACCTCGAAGTGAATCTACTATCTCTGTCTGAGATAATGGATATGGGAACACTGTGCAGTCATACAATCTCCCTAATGTAAGTTCTTGTAAGCTTCTCCATCTTGTCTGTTTCCTTGATAGGCAGGAAGTGTGCGGACTTGGTCAATCTGTCAACGATGACCCATATGGTATCAAGTCCACCAGTTGTCTTGGGCAATTTGGTTATGAAATCCATAGTGATCCGCTCCCACTTCCATTCCGGTATCTCTGGCTGTTGTAGTAGACCGGAGGGTTTCTGACATTCGACCTTGACCTTTGCGCAAGTAAGGCATTTACTTACGAAGGTAGCAATGTCTGCTTTCATGTTAGGCCACCAGTATAACTTCTTAAGATCCAGATACATCTTATCTGAACCTGGGTGGACGGAATAACGAGTGTTTTGCGCCTCGTTCATGACCAAGTCTCTGAAACCACCAAGTTTCGGGGTCCAGATCCGATCAATGAGAAAATAAGCTCCGCCACCCTTAACCTCCAAGTTCTTATCCATCCCTCTCAGGGATTCACCCGCCACATTTTCAGGTTTCAAAGCGTCGAGCTGAGCCTCCTTAATTTGCATGGACTAGTGTGAATGGATAGTCATAGTCAATGATTTGACTCTACGACCAGAATATTCTTTCCGACTTAGGGCGTCAGCTACTACGTTGGCTTTACCCGGATGATAACGAATTTCACATTCGTAATCACTGAGTAGCTCGACCCACCGTCGTTGTCTCATGTTGAGCTCTTTCTGGTCGAATATATGTTGTAGGCTTTTGTGGTCTGTAAAGATTGTGCTCTTTGTACCGTACAGGTAGTGTCTCCAGATCTTCAGAGCAAACACAACTGCTCCTAGTTCAAGATCGTGGGTAGTATGGTTGACCTCATGTGTCTTTAGCTGTCTCGAGGCATAGGCGATGACCTTACCTCGCTGCATCAGAACACATCCGAGTCCTTGATTTGACGCATCGCAATAGAGAACGAAGTCTTCTATTCCTTCGGGGAGGGATAGTATTGGTGCGGTGCACAAGGCTGGCTTGAGCATTTGGAACGCTCTCTCCTGCTTCTCTTCCCAGTCAAAGGCCACGCCTTTCTGGGTCAGTGTTGTAAAGGTTTCGCAATGCGGGAGAAATTCTGATTGAACCTGCGATAGTAGCCAGCGAGACCTAGAAATTGATGAATTTCTGTAGGCGTCTTCGGTGCTGACCAGTTCTCAATGGCTTTAATTTTGGAAGGGTCCACGTGTATTCCCTCCTCGCTAACCACGTGCCCTAAGAATTCGACTCGTCGGATCTAAAATTCGCATTTCGAGAACTTCGCATAGAGCTTCTCCGAACGAAGGGTTTCTAAGACTAATCGCAGATGTTGACTATGCTCCTCCTTACTACGAGAGTAGATAAGTATGTCATCGATGAAGACGATGACGAACTGATCCAAGTAAGGATGACACACCCTATTCATTAAGTCCATGAATACAGCAGGTGCGTTTGTTAATCCGAACGGCATCACTACAAATTCGTAGTGCCCATAACGAGTTCGGAAGGCTGTCTTCGGAACATCCTCCCCTAGCACTCGTAGTTGGTGATATCCGGACCTTAAGTCGATTTTGAAAAGAAGTTCGCCCCTTGAAGTTGGTCGAATAAATCGTCAATCTGAGGCAAAGGATAACGATTGTTGACGGTCAGTTTGTTGAGCTCCCTGTAGTCGATGCACATACGAAACGATCCGTCTTTCATTTTGACGAACAAGACTGGAGCTCCTCAGGGTGAGAAGCTTGGTCTTATAAAGCCCTTGCTGAGCAGTTCGTTAAGTTGACAGGACAGTTCTTGCATCACTGCAGGTGCTAGACGATAGGGCGATTTGGCTACGGGGGTAGCCCCTGGAACTAAGTCGATTCGAAACTCGACTTTACGTTGCGGAGGTAATCCTGGGAGTTCTTCCGGAAAGATGTCGGGAAAATCGCATACTACTGGAATGTCCTGAATGTCTTTAGTTTCTTGACTCACATCGACCACATGAGCAAGGAATGTGCGACATTCCTTTCGCAAGAATTTCTGAGGTTGAATGCTCGAGATGATACGAAGGTTCGTGCCGGGTTTGTCGCCATATACTACTATGGTTTCGCCAGACGACAGATTAAGGCAGACAGCCTTTTCATAACACATGATGTCGGCATGATGAAGACTCAAGAAATCCATGCCGATGATGACATCGAAACTTTTAATAGATACCGGCATGAGATCGATCGAAAATGAATGGCTATCTAAAGTTAGGGTACACCCTATGAATATACTGTTAGTGCTCTCTGTCTTTCCATTGGCCATTTCTACAGTGAACGGTTCTTTGAGTGCTCGTGATTCTGCTTAAGTAAATGAGCAAATCTTTGGTTCACGAAGCTCCTCTCCGCTCCACTATCAAATAGTATACATGCATATGAGTTATCGAGGAGGAACGTACCAGTGACCACTGTGGGGTCGGCAACCGCTTCCTTGTGGCCTATGGCCAGAACTCTTCCAACTCTACCAGAATTCCCTGCCTTTGGGCAGTCCCTTTTGTAGTGGCCCACGTCGCCACAGTTGTAGCAAGCCTGGCCCACACCAGCGCCAGGGACTTGGTTGAGTGGTCTCGCCGGAGCTTTACAGAAACGGGCGGTGTGCCCCTTGCTGTTGCAGTTCGAGTACTGCATTTCCCGGTAGGCTCCTGTGTGGTGGAAGTTGCACTTGTTTCACTTGGGCAAACTTCCAGCGTATTGCCTTACTGGAGCAGAAGCGGCAGGTGCTATTGCAGCATGTACTGCCACGATCTGCTGCTTTTTGGCAGCCTTCTTCTTTTTCTTGTCATCCCAAAACTTCCGCTTGGAATCAGCGGTTCTGAGATGGCCAGGGTTGTTGTTGCGGCCGGGGTAGGAACCCCATGGTCTATGAGTCGCTGTGCCAATCGCTTGGCACTATCAAATGTAGTGGGGTTTGAAGCCAAAACATTTCCATGGAATGGAGGCACCAGCCCTCATATGTATCTTTCAATCTTTTTCCCCTCTGTATGAACCATGTTGGGACAGAGGGCCACCAGTTCACAGAACCTGGCGGTGTAGGAGACTATGTTGGAGCCCTTCATGGTTAGGCTCCATAATTCTTCCTCTAGCTTTTTGATTTCGCCCCTCGGGCAGTACTCCTCAACCATTAGCTCTCTCAGAGCTTCCCAGCCCATAGCATTTGCCACTATAAGGGATAGTGACTTGACATGGCTATTCCACCATGTTAGGGCTTTTGACTCAAAGGTGCAAGCAGCAAACTTGACCTTGCTCCCTTCTGGACAGGAGCAGATCTCGAAAACCGATTCGGTCTTCTCGAACCATTGCGAGAGGGCAATGACTCCGCCAGTCCCCTTAAAGGACAATGGCTTGCAGTTTGTGAAGTCCTTGTAGGAGCACTCTCAGGAGCGCACATGGATTTCACCATGAGTAGATAGGACAGGAGTTCCTCCTCCAGTGGAACCAGAAGAATGATATTGTGCCATGGCCGTAGCCACAGCCGCAGCTACAACAGCATTCAGGGCTGTCGTGTCGAATTAAGGAGCAGGTGGTGTCGGTGCGGGAGGATCGCGTCTTGTTGATTTACGTGGAGGCATCTTTTAACTATAAGTTTAGAAAGATGACGATATTGATAAGAATTTAATAGGAAGTAGATAAGAATGGCTCATGGACTAACTCTCCATAGTCCAACAGCACAAATGGATAGCACGATTGAATAGTATGATTGAATGAAGGTCTAGTACTAGCAGATGATAGCAATTGGATATTGATGTCCATAAGATTTGATATCTGTCAATAATACTCGAATTACAGACGTAATGAGTTTGGTAAAAATGACCTAGAAGTAGGTCTTACATCAACCAAGATGGAAAATTTTGACAGACTACTACCTAATCAAGACTTAACGGGTCTAAGATTTACAAAGATAGGAAATTAGACTAGAGTTTTTACACAAACTAGGTTATATCCAAAAGAGAAGTCGATAAGACTCTATCGGCGACGAGAACTACTAGAGTGAGTTCTTGAATCCGACAGAAGGCGTTCTATGTCTCTCACGCGCCTATCAGATCTTGCTTGCTGAGCTCGAAGTTCCCTGACTTCAGCTTGGGTTACAACAAGTTCCCTCTGTAGAACTGCATTGCGGACCTGAGATCTTTCATGAGCAGACTCTAGTTGGCGAATGCGGACCGTGTTAACGCCAGAGTTGGCGTCAATCTCTATGACTCAGTCGATAGCTGCTCGACCTTGCTCGGTGTTCCGAGCAATCCTACGGACCATTATAGGTAGGATCCTGTCAGCTGAACCTCCCTCAGTGAGGTTGTAGAAGCTTCTGTCTCCATTGTAGGGTATGGGTTGACCCTGTTCCTGACTCCATCTGTTCAAGTTTGTGGCCCACAGAGGAGTGGGTCCTTGAATTGCTGGACGAGGGTTCAGGTTTGGGTTTTGAGCAGTTGGGGGTAGGTTGTTGACTTCAGGCTCTGAGTCAGAACCATCAGAAAAGCCTTCAGCTTCGTAATCATCCAAAGGGATTCGGTGATCATCTTCTGACTCTTCTCCCAGCCATCCTGCATTGCCGTTGTTGGGATAGTACAGGTCTCCGGGAAAATGGAATCCAGCCATTATATCTACGCGAGAAAAGGGATAAGGAAATAATTAATAGACGAACTAACTAGATAATTATAAGATGATCTTTATCAGTTACTCCAATATTTTGTGTAGTGCATACCAGTCATAGGTAACCTAGACATGATAGACCTTCGAATAAGTGACCCTAACTCTAAGCCCACAACCAAACAAGGAACAGGAAGTAGAGCAAATATCACAGATTCTAAGTCTATGCCATCCTAGTTACCTATAACCTTAATGTATCCACCCCATAACTATTGACATACCAATAAAGACCTTTTTAGTTCTCAGATAAGTAATTAATAGTCACACAAAATACTCCTATAGTATTTTAAGTTTATGTTCTGTTCTACTGTTCTCGTTGTAGAAGTGTTGGTAAGTTTTTAGACTTGTTGCAACCTCACAACCACACTTAGGCACATGCTAATCACTCCTCGGATAATGTAGTTGATCGGGCTACATCTTCCCAGGGTTGACCATATGTCTCTAAGTCTGCTTGTGCTGTCCAACAATCGTAATACTTTTGTTCTGTCCTAGTGACACTGATTTTAGTATGAATGCAGGTATGTATACTTGATTAAATATTTTATTATTTAAAAGTATAAACTCTTTATCAGAGTATTTTACTCCCGTTGTGTTTATAGTTCGTATATCTTTTATGGGTTGATACACTCGATTCACTATAAACAAAGCTTTGATACCAATCTGTCACACCCCAAAAACCGGAACAGCGGAATCGTTCAGGGGTGGAGGACGTCATGTACAGTATCACAACAATGCAAAGTAGTAAACAAGCAACAACATCATCCATTGAATTATTAATATAATTTCATGCAAGTGTGTTCTGTCAAGTTATATAGACACCAAAAATAATATACATCAAAATAAAGATGAGTCTTGAACGAGCTCCATCCTCGCAAAAACCTGGCTCCAGTACCTGTCTACTGGCGACCTGAGAATACAAGTTATTTTGAAAGAGTTTATCAGCTTTAAAGCTGGTGAGATCATAAGTATATTAGTGTCTGTGTTTGTATGAAAGCATTTGTAAGATATTTGTAATGTATAAGTTTTGTAAAAGTTTGTATTTGTTTGAACTCTCCTAGAAAAACCTATGTTTCCTACTAAAAGTAGCCTTCTACCAAGGCATCTTGTATCTGTGTGCGTGTCTCTTGTAAGAGTGTGTATTTTCCCAAATCTGACTATTATTAACCAAAAATATAGTTCTTACATTATTGTTTATTGTGTGAATATCACAAAGTAAATGTAAAGCGAAAATAAAATAGTACTGTAGTGTTGTATTAAGTAACTACTGCTGTACTAACTACTTTAAACTAATTGTTATTTAAAGTACCATGTGATCGACCTGTATCCTACTACCGACTCTATAGTAAAACGACGATGTAAGACGTCGTAAGAAATGACGTTTGGCACCCGTAGACTTGCAAGTCCCATTGTAGCGAGCAGCAAGGTGTAGGATAGTCAATCCAGTATAGATCTATACACAAACTCATAAGCTCCCCATTTAAGGAGATTATGGATACAAAAACGGTCATGGCAGGTAGTGCCATGCCCCGTTAGGTGGCTCACATAACTGTAATAATGTATATGTAATGAATGTGCTAGCTGTATTGTATGTTCTACCTCTGTCTAGCCTGTATGTTCTCTCTGTATGGTATTGTTTGTTATCTCTTTCTTTGTATGGTATTGTTTGTTATCTCTTTCTCTGTATGGTATTGTTTGTTATCTCTTTCTCTGTATGGTATTGTTTGTTATCTCTTTCTATGTATGGTATTGTTGTTGGATATAGTGTCTAACTCCATAACTATATTTGGTATGTACTTGACCCGACCCGGCATGGTCCATTTGGGTTGCACTTCACCCGAACAATTTATGGATAATAGTTTGAGAATAGTATAATTTATGATTTATTAATATATTATAAGTCCTAATATATTAATATAAAATCATATTATTTAATTAGTATTGATCTATAATTAATCTAGAATTAATTTAGAGATCAAAAGTATGACTAATTAAATATGGGCTCTTGTATTTATATAGTGTGGGCTAATGCTTATTTGGGATGGGCTAGGCTTGCATGGAAAGTCCATGGATACTCCATGGAGCTTTAACCCATGGATCTCATGGAAATGAAAAGACATGGGTATTAGGGTTTACATGAATGTAACCCTAATCCACCACACTATATAAATGAGGCTTTGGTTCTTGAAATCACACGAGTTCTGGTGAGTAAAGTAAGAGAGCCGATTTCAAGAAGGTGATTACTATTCTCTCAAAGTTCCAAGTTTGTGGTGATTTGTGATTTCCATTTGAGGCATCCACACTATTGGTGCTAGGCTCTAAAACTCCAAGCAATCAACTACAACTACAAGGTAAGTAATTCTACTAGCTTTATTTGATTCAAGTTCCCCATGCCATGCTAGATAGGATAAGAACCTTGGAAAAATAAATATTTGCATGTATCATAGTCAAACATAGATCCAAGGTTTCTAGGGTTGCATGTACACCATAAGAGTGTTAGAATGCTCAAAAACCAATCAATTGTTTCATGTATGAACTGACTCTTTGTATGTTTCATTGTTCTAGTAATAGATTTAGTATCTCCCTAAACTATTCCTATAGTAGCTTACTAGTAATGTATGAACATGTTTGTATACCCTTGCTACCCAAAGGTATGGAGCTAAATGAAAGAAGGAACCTTTGTATCTATATACATATACATAATATATAACTAGGATTCAAACGACCTTTGGACAGATAACCCTAATACCCTAAGTCCACAACCAAACAAGGAACAGGAAGTAAGGTGAGCTATCAGTCATAAGTTCTTTCAATCCTACTTATATAACTATATCTATACAGATACACATTTAACAGAATATAAGTTTAAAAGAGTTTAAGTAAAAGTATTTGACATGAAAAGGAGTTTGTAAAATAGTTTGAAGTAAAACAGTTTGGTAACACAGTTTGAAAAGTAAGAAATCCACTTGTTTGGTAGTTATTAATCACATGTGATTGATATAATAACTATAATAATTCAACTTGTATTCCCCCCCCCCCCCATAAAAGCATTTCAACATTCAAAAAGTTAATTAAGGGGTATGAACTCACCTGTAGTGAGTGGTCTGGATGAACTGATGATATAGGATTGTTAGGTGTCAAGTGAAGACTTGTACACACACAATGATCCTAGTTAACATATAATAACACATATATGTATCAAATTAGTCTTTAAACAACTAATTAACAAAGTTAAGACATCCTAGGGCATGAAAAACACCTTATATAAGTGTTATAAGTGCTAAGGATTGCATCTAAATGTTGTAGGACATTGCTATTGAGTTTAGGGTTCAAGGGAACCCTTTATATGAGTTTACGGTTTTGTGACCATAACTTATTGAGTTTACGGTCGTAAACCCATGAGTTTACGGCCATAAACTCATGCTTCTTTGACCATGTGTTGTTTTGAAGCTCTACAAGTCCTTAGAAGCATTTCCACTTGAAGTATAAGCCTATGGAAGTGATTAGGGCACCATTTCACTCCTAAATGGAGTTTTCGGTCCTTGGACCATTTGCCTTTGGGTTTACGGCCGTAAACCCAAATGGTTTGTGGTATTTTGATGTTTTCATGTACTTAACTCATTAGGGAAGGGATCTATGCAAGTTTCCAAGGCTTGTAAGGTACTAGGGCACACTTTGGCACCCTTTTTAGTGTTTACGGTCCAAGGTGTTCTTCGACCGTAAACACCTTTGATCCTTGGTTTCCTTGGTGTTTTCTTGATGTATAGAAGTGTAACAAGCCTTATTATACTCTAGGATAGAAGTACTTACAAGATAGAGGCTTGAAAAGGTGCTAAAAGTCCAAGAACACTAGTGTGTGTTCTTGGTGTTCTTGGTGAAACTTGAAGATCTAACCTTTTGGATGATTTCATGGATGGAAGTTTGTTCAATCACTAGATTAACTAATATATCAACTTAAAAGGGCTAGAAACACTTACAAGTTGAAGATCTTGAAGAAATGTTGGAAGATACTTGAGAGAGAATTGAGTTTGGATCTTGAATTTGTGAAAAATGGTAAATAATGACTAAGTGTCATATATATACCCCCAATTTAGGGTTTACTGCCGTAAACACCTTTGTTTAGGCCGTAAACTCCAAACTCTTGGAGCTTTGGGACTTTATTGTTGCACAATAAACCCTAGAGCATCCTCTCTCCTGGTATCTCCTGAAGTACTAATCTTAAAATACACAAACTTATTCCAAAAAGCTTGAAAATTAGCAGAAACGGTTTTGACTCCTATTGAAGTGAATGGTTGTACAGAATAGAAATTTCGGGTTGTCACAGCTTTTGAGAAGATGGAGCACATACAAGACTCCTCTTTTATTTTGATTATATTTTTGGTGTCTTACAAACTATATAGAACACGCTTGTATTACAATTATTATATTAATGCAATGGATGTTGTTGCTTGTCTTTACTATCATGCATTGTTATGATACTGTACATGACGTCCTCCACCCCAGAACGTATTCCGCCGTTCCGGTTTTGGTGTGTGACATTATCGCGCCGACATTCTATGCTTCGAAAAGGCAGTCCGCCTGAACCAACCGAATAACGAAACCTTGTTGATTTACGGAGACAAACCCAGTACGAGCCTTCGTATCATCTCGAGTATTCAAGCCCATAAGTACTTACGTAATGAATATCGTGCATTCCTGGCGCACGTTGTCGATACGAACCAGAAAACAAAAGACCTAAAAGACCTTCCTGTAGTACGCGATTTTCCCGACGTCTTTCCGGAAGAACTCCCAGGATTACCCCCGCAACGTCAAGTCGAGTTATAAGACCAAGCTTCTCACCCTATCGCCTAGCACCTGATGAGATGCAAGAACTGTCCGGTCAACTTAACAAACTGCTCAGCAAGAGCTTTATAAGACCAAGCTTCTCACCCTGGGGAGCACCAGTCTTGTTAGTGAAGAAGAAAGATGGATCGTTCCGTATGTGCATCGACTATAGGGAACTCAACAAGCTTACAGTCAAAAATCGTTACCCTCTTCCTCGCATAGACGATTTGTTCGACCAGCTGCAAGGGCGAGTTACTTTTACAAGATTGATCTGAGGTCCGGGTATCACCAGTTACGAGTGCTGGAAGAGGATGTTCCGAAGACAGCCTTCCGAACTCGTTACGGACACTACGAGTTCGTAGTGATGCCATTCGGATTGACCAATGCGCCCGCAATATTCATGGACTTAATGAATAGGGTATGCCGTCCTTACTTGGATCAATTCGTCATCGTTTTGATCGATGACATACTTATCTACTCTCGAAGTAAGGAGGAACATAGCGATCATTTACGACAAGTCCTAGGAACCTTACGATCAGAGAAGCTCTATGCGAAATTCTCTAAATGTGAATTTTGGATCTGAAGAGTCGAATTCTTAGGAAACGTGGTTAGCGAAGAAGGAATCCATGTGGATCCATCCAAAATTAAAGCCATCGAGAACTGGTCAGCACCGAAGACGCCTACAGAAATTCGTCATTTTCTGGCCTCGCTGGTTACTACCGCAGATTCATACAGAACTTCTCTCGAATTGCGAAACCCCTTACGAAATTGACCCAGAAGGGTGTCGCATTCGACTGGGAAGAGAAACCAGAGAAGACGTTCCAAACACTGAAGCGAGCCCTATGTTGTAACATCCGGATTTCTACGCATGACAATTTGAGTATTTCTTTTTGAGTAAAAGGGAGGGACTCGACGAGTTGAGGCGTAGACTCGTCGAGTAGGATCGCGTGTGATGACTGGATTAATGAACGGACTCGACCAGTCGGAAAGGGTGGACTCGACGAGTCCGTGCTGTGGATTGAAACCCTAATTCTCGGGGTCTGTGCCCTATTTAAAGGCCTTTATGGCCTCCATTTGCGGCCACTTCACCCCTGAGAAACCCTAGAGAGCAGAGAGATTGTTTGTGGTGAAAGAGGAAGGATAATTCATCATTATTTGGTGTGCTTCAGCAAAGGGAAGGGAGGATTTCGAGCTAGGCAGTCTTGTGGGACTCAAATCTTCCATCATTTGGTGCAGAGCTGCTGTGGGAGGTAAGGATTCATGTCCATTTTCATTGAGTAATAGATTTCATGAATCTAGGGCTTTTTCTCTTCTTTTTGGTAAGAGATCTAGTGTATGTGATGTCCCCTTGTGTCAATATCATCAGATCTGGACCTTGAGAGGTCCAGAGAGTCCCCATTCTCCAGCTTTATGTAGTCCTTTATGAGTTCGGGGCTTAGGTTATCCTTTTAAGGATTATTTTGTCATTAGAGGTGATAGTATGATGCATGGGCCTAAAGTTCGAACCTTTTCGTGATTATCATGCTTGGGAAGGTCAGATCTATAGATTGGAGAAGCAGATCTGACCTTAGAAGGTCATTTGAGTGTGAGCATGGAAGCAACTCGCCGAGTCCATAAGTGGACTCGACGAGTCGAGTCGGGGTTGCCCCGCGATTCGTGATAGGAGGAACCCGTCGAGTGGAGGAATGACTCGACGTGCCAAGAGAGGCTAGAAGGATCTAGAGGACCCGCATGGACTCGCCGAGTCGCCCATGTGCACTCGACGAGTCGGGTCAAAGTTTGACCGTTGACTTCCATTGACCTTAGGGTTTTGGTCAAGTCTGATTCAAGGGAGTTCAGGGAGAGGTAGAATGGCCTTCTACCCAATATTTAGAAATGGGGCTATGAGAAAATATTGATCGCGAATGTTATTTGTATGATAGGAGGAGGCTAAGTCGGGACGTTGAGCTCGAGAGTTTATCCGACTTCATTGAGGTGAGTCTTCTCACTATATATTACCTAGAGTGGTATCTATATGTAGACCGGAGGGTCTTGTGTGCTATGTGTATGTATGATATTATGTGCATTGTGATATATGTATGCTATATGTTGTATAGACCGGATCGGAGGATCCAACGATATAGACCGGACCGAAGAGTCCAACGATATAGACCGGACCGAAGGGTCCAACGATACAGACCGGACCGAAGGGTCCAACAAGCTATGACCGGACCAGAGGGTCCAACGAGCTACGGGACTGGAGGGTTCCGCTGAGACACATCGACCGAAGGGTCGCACTGAAGCCTCGAGTGGCGTAAGTGTTGTATGTGGAATTTTGGGGAACTCACTAAGCATTTATGCTTACAGTTGTTGTGTTATGTGTTTCAGATACTAGCGAGGACCGCGGGAAAGCGCCGGCATGGTCTATACACACTGATTAAGATTTATGTACTTGAGATTCTGGGGTTGTTCATTGAAATATTATGTGATACAATGGGTTTTGTTATGAATGAATTATGTTTTAAAAATGAAAAATTGTTTGAAAATTTATGTTGTTACAAGTTGGTATCAGAGCCTTGGTTTGAGGGATTCGGATGCACCTTTGGGCGTATCTGAACTCAAACTGAGGAATTGAGTAAAAATTTTCAGAAAAGAAAGAATTTTTCTTAAAGAGTAAAAGATTTTGAGAAAGGCAGAATGGAGCAGTGTGTACGATCAGCCAGCGCCCGAACGGTGATTTCCCAAAATACCCTTACATTATGTGTTATGAGATATGATATGATATGTTATGCATGCTAGAGTAGGCTAGGTATTCATATTAGGACTAGAGTGGCCTGATTTGTGATGCCTTATCCTAGGAGATTACTGCTGCTATGAGATGCTTCGAGAGTGACTAGGTAGCAGTGAGGAGCTTATGAGAAGTCCACCGAAGGGTAGCCTATGCTTAGCGAGATGTAGAGTACTTGTGATCTGGGATCCTAGGAGGAGGACTTGGAATGAATGTTGATGCGGTGTGGAAGGTAATATTGGGCCCGTACTACTGAAAACACCGGATCAGTGCGCAGTCCAAGTAAGAATCCTTAGGGTACTAAGGAACTAGTGGGGCTGAGTTATCGAGTGCAAGTACACTTGAGTGAGTCTCGGATATTTTTATGTTGTATTTCGGAGACATCATGGTTGAGACACGCCACAGACCAGAGACTAGTGGCATGAGTGACAAGGAGCTTCGTCAGATGATCCACGGCGAGGGGGGCTGCGGCTATCTGCGCAGAGATACCGGGGATGTTTGGGTCTATCAAGACCAATTTGATTGAGACGTTTGACGAGAGATGTGCAGCGGTTACTGAGGCTGCGACTGCTGCAGATACTGCAGTTGTGGCTGCTGCTAGACCTCAGGGGGGGTGACTCGATGTTGTTCCGGGAGTTCAGCAACACGAAGCCACCGGAGTTTGATGGGACACAGGATCCGATTGCTGCGATGAGATGGATTTCTGATATCAAGGGATGCTTCTACACCTGTTCGTGTCCGGAGCATCTGAGGTTTCGGTTTGCACTGAAACAATTTCGCTTGGGGGAGAAGGACTGGTGGAAGCTCGTGGCGGGAAACTTCACTCTTGCAGAGATTTTGGAAGTGACCTGGGAGAGGTTCACCACCATGTTCAGAGACGAGTATGTTTCCCCGGTGGAGCGGGAATGGTTGGCACAGGAGTTCTTGTCCCTCAATCGAGGGATGGAGTCTGTGACTGTTATTACACGGATGTTTCACGAGAGGGCGTTGTTTTGCCCTGAGCACGTGACGTCTGAGCAGGCACGCATGAGATGGTATTTGAGCATTGAGACGTGATGTCATGGTTCAAGTACCATGATAAGTAGCAGATTGAGAAGTGATGTCATGGGTCGAGTCCCATGAGTTGTAGCAGGTCGAGAGTTGGTGTCATGGTTCGAGTGCCATGATTTGAGGTGGATTGAGAAGAGGGAACGTGGTTTGAGTATCATGACATGTGGCGGTTAGTGTTCTGGTTTTTACCAGTTATTCCGTGGGGATTGTCTAGACTGAGATCGAACTGAATGAGTATGGGGCCAGAAGGCCACGAAGAACAAGTTTTAGTGGAGCATCCCTTGAAAAGGGAAATCGAGTGAGCTCCGAGGAATTGTGGGTGATATGCCAGTTGGAGTCGCAAGACTCAGGGATGAGTAGGGATGGTGCATTATGGGAGAATACGATATGGGCTGGGCGACAGGTCGATAGTGGACAGGTCACTTTCTGTGACCCGAGTGGTGCTATTTCCGTTTCCTGTGGGAGACATAAGAGGTGTTTAGATTTCGGTTTTTGAGTTTGGGGGTGAGCCCTGAGGGATTGTGCAGATGGTGATCTTTGACCAGAGTATATGGCAGTAGGTCTGCCGCGAGGTAAAGATATAGCTTGAACAGGTCGTCAGTGGGGACTGAGATGGTCAAGGACCAGGATACACCCTAATTGAGTATAGTAGGGCATGTGTTAGCTGCAGCGTCGGAAGATCAAGAGGAGTATATCAAGGTGGTGGCCCTTATTGTCTTTGATGGGTATTAAGGGCGGAAATATGGTTTTTGCTCTTATGATAAGCGACGTGATGGAACGTTGGTTGAGGAGTCGATGATGAAGAGTACGGTAGATCATTACTTCCAGACTAAGAGTCAGGGTTAATACTGGATAGTTGGGAGGTCCGGTGATGGAATGGTGTGAGATTCGGAATGACTAGAGGCAGTCATGGTGGAAAGTTCTGACGATTTCATCTGAGTTTCAGGGCATTTGGAGCTGCTTCGATCTCTGTCGGGAGATCATCGAGCGTTGCGTAGCACCTTCCAAGAGTAGGTGCGGTGATTACTGGTGGAAACAGTCGGTGTGATAGGTTGCTGGTACGCCGACTGGGGATGGTTCGAACCCTAAGTGGGGGAGAACCGGGTATTTTATTGAGGGGATCAAAGATTCGATCGAGAATGGTTAGAGCTCTAGATATAGAGACCGGCGGTGCGAATTCATTGAGCCCAATGTTGTTGGTGATGAGACGAGATGCCGTAAGGTTCTATGCTGGTGTATCGAGGTCTCCGAATTTAATGCATTGGATTTCGGATAATTTTGAGTCTTGAGTGGAGGCGGCAAGTGGTAGGTCAAACATCTACGATTCCAGTGGGAGTCCTTTCGGTTAATAACAGAAAGTGAGATTGTCCAAGAATATGGATTACAGCAGAGAAGGGTGTTTTTTTATGGCGATTGCCGCCAGATATAGTGATGCATAATTTGGGTAAGTGCATGCACCTATATATGATTGGTCCGCGGAGGGTGTAAGTCAGTCAGAGGTTGTTGTGATTCTATGGGAAGCCGTAGTACTCATTGGTCAGAGGTTGTTGTGATGCTACGGGAAGCCGTAGTACTCACTGGTCAAAGGTTGTTGTGATGCTACGGGAAGCCGTAGTACTCACTGGTCAGAGGTTGTTGTGATGCTACAAGAAGCCATAGTACTCCTCGGTCAGAGGTTGTTGTGATGCTACGGGAAGCTGTAGTACTCGCTAGTCAGAGGTTGTTGTGATGCTATGGGAAGCTGTAGGACTCACTGGTGAAAGGTTGTTGTGATGCTACGGGAAGCCGTAGTACTCAATGGTCAGAGGTTGTTGTGATCCTACGAGAAGCCGTAGTACTCGCTAGACAGAGGTTGTTGTGATGCTACGGGAAGCCGTAGTACTCACCAGTCATAGGTTGTTGTGATGCTACGGGAAGTCGTAGTACTCACTGGTCAGAGGTTGTTATGATGCTACGGGAATCCGTAGTACTCGCTCGTCAGAGGTTGTTGTGATGCTACGGGAAGCCGTAGTACTCACTAGTCAGAGGTTGTGGTGATGCTACGGGAAGCCATAGTACTCACTAGTCAGAGGTTGTTGTGATGCTACAGGAAGCCGTAGTACTCACTAGTGAGAGGTTGTGGTGATACTGCGGGAAGCCGTAGAACTCACCAGTCAGTTAGAGGTTGTGGTGATACTGCGGGAAGCCGTAGTACTCACCAGTCAGTGAGAGTTTGATATGGTGCTACGGGAAGACGTAGTACACACTAGCTAGCAAGAAGTTGTTATGATAAAGTACTCTTTGATCAGAGCATGGCGCAGAAGAGTTTTAGGCATGGGGTGGCCCTAATTTATGAGTTTTCTTGGGAACCTGGTGGTCGGACCAGGGGCGAGACCGGGGTCTCCTCAACAATATGGAGTTATTATGTTCTGAGTAAGGGGGTAATCGCAATCCAAAAGAATGGGATAAGTGAGGTAAGCATGAGTTGCGGGAAATGAGTTCTGAGTTGAGTGCTTCGTTGGGACGAGTGGTTCCAACTCTGGGTCGGACCAAACTCTCGAGTTTGAGTTTAGCTCTGGTGGTGCGTTGAATAAGTGAGACGAGATTCTGGACTCTGAGGTGGGTTCCATGTTGAGGAGCATTGTCTGTCATCTGATGTCTTAGACCTGTGTGGGTCAGTACTCGGGTACGGGAGGTACCGCAAGTTGCATGGAACGATGAGTAACAGATGACAGAGGTCGGGGTTGAGTCGATCTCCAGTTGGGGAGGTAGCATTCGCTTAGGGTTAAGCGAACTTCGTTATTCGTGTGTCACCTTGGGCCGATGTTGTTGTAGTAAGAAGGAAACCGTGGAGACGGTTGGGATAATGCAACGGATGACCCAGGAGGTTCAACTGTTGAGTCGAGATCAGATCTAGTACTCATTGTTAAAAAGGGTTACGAGGGATGCAGCCGAGGCTTATGATTTTAGATGTCTGAGGACTTCTGAGCGAGCATGATTCTCTTGTGTCAGAGAACAGGATGTTGAAGGTTTATTGTCCGGATGGATTCTGATAGAAGTTCAGTGGATGAGCCCCGGTGGGGTGTAAACCCTTTCATTCCTTGCGGCGTGATTCAGACTATTTTGGTATGTTGGTATGAGCGATCGGTAGCCGATTGTCGGATTTTGTCTTGTGAGAATCAGAGGAGCAGTGAGTTATCAGGGTTTGATGTTCGATGAGCGAATATCAGGGTGATAGCGTGAGTGGAGGGTCTGGCGGCAGGCCAGGCCACTAGAGTTTCCCGATTCTAGGAAGGTCAGGAAGGGGTATTTTAGCAACAGAAGGGCCGGTTTTGTTCCAAATTTGGAGTTCTTGGTCGGATCCTGGTATTCATGGGGAAAGATATCGTTTTAGTGTGAGAACCCCTTAGTGGTGCTTTCCGAGTGTTTGGTTTCCATCTATGTGGGTGAGGAGCGATTTCGAGGGCGAAATCTATTTCAAGTGGGGGAGAATTGTAACATCCGGATTTCCAGGCATGACAATTTGAGTATTTTTTTTTTGAGTAAAAGGGAGGGACTCGACGAGTTCAGGCGTAGACTTGTCGAGTAGGATCGCGTGTGATGACTGGATTAATGAACGGACTCGACGAGTCGGAAAGGGTGGACTCGACGAGTCCTCGCTGTGGATTGAAACCCTAATTCTCGGTGTATGTGCCCTATTTAAAGGCCTTTATGGCCTCCATTTGCGGCCACTTCACCCCTGAGAAACCCTAGAGAGCAGAGAGATCGTTTGTGGTGCAAGAGGAAGGCTAATTCATCATTATTTGGTGTGCTTTAGCAAAGGGAAGGGAGGATTTCGAGCTAGGCAGTCTTGTGGGACTCAAATCTTCCATCATTTGGTGCAGAGCTGCTGTGGGAGGTAAGGATTCATGTCCATTTTCATTGAGTAATAGATTTCATAAATCTAGGGCTATTTCTCTTCTTTTTGGTAAGAGATCTAGTGTATGTGATGTCCCCTTGTGTCAATATCATCAGATCTGGACCTTGAGAGGTCCAGAGAGTCCCCATTCTCCAGCTTTATGTAGTCCTTTATGAGTTTGGGGCTTAGGTTATCATTTTAAGGGTTATTTTGGCATTTAGAGGGGATAGTGTGATTCATGGGCCTAAAGTTCGAACCTTTTCGTGATTATCATGCTTGGGAAGGTCAGATCTATAGATTGGATAAGCAGATCTGACCTCGGAAGGTCATTTGAGTGTGAGGATGGAAGCAACTCGTCGAGTCCATAAGTGGACTCGACGAGTTGAGTCGGGGTTGCCCCGCGATTCGTGACAGGAGGAACCCGTTGAGTGGAGGGATGACTCGACGTGCCAAGAGAGGCTGGAAGGATCTAGAGGACCCGCATGGACTCGCCGAGTCGCCCATGTGCACTCGACGAGTCGGGTCAAAGTTTGACCATTGACTTCCGTTGACCTTAGGGTTTTGGTCAAGTCTGATTCAAGGGAGTTCAGGGAGGGGTAGAATGGCCTTCTACCCAATCTTTAGAAATGGGGCTATGAGAGAATATTGATCGCGAATGTTATTTGTATGATAGGAGGAGGCTAAGTCGGGACGTTGAGCTCGAGAGTTTATCCGACTTCATTGAGGTGAGTCTTCTCACTATACATTACCTAGAGTAGTATCTATGTGTAGACCGGAGGGTCTTGTGTGCTATGTGTATGTATGAGATTATGTGCATTGTGATATATGTATGCTATGAGTTGTATAGACCGAACCGGAGGGTCCAACGATATAGACCGGACCGAAGGGTCCAACGATATAGACCGGACCGAAGGGTCCAACGATACAGACCGGACTGAAGGGTCCAAGGAGCTATGACCGGACCAGAGGGTCGAACGAGCTACGGGACTGGAGGGTTCCGCTGAGACACATCGACCGGAGGGTCGCACTGAAGCCTCGAGTGGCGTAAGTGTTGTATGTGGAATTTTGGGGAACTCACTAAGCATTTATGCTTACATTTGTTGTGTTATGTGTTTCAGGTACTAGCGAGGACCGCGGGAAGGCGCCAGCATGGTCTGTACACACTGATGAAGATTTATGTACTTGAGATTCTAGGGTTGTTCATTGAGATATTATGTGATACAATGGGTTTTGTTATGAATGAATTATGTTTTAAAAATGAAAAATTGTTTGAAATTTACGTTGTTACATATGCACCGCACCAGTACTATCCCTCCCCGAAGGGATAGACGACTTCGTAGTGTACTGCGATGCATCCAACCAGGGGCTAGGCTGTGTTCTGATGCAACGAGGTAAGGTCATCGCCTACGCCTCAAGACAACTGAAGATGCACGAGGTCAACTACACCACCCACGATCTTGAACTGGGAGCAGTAGTGTTCGCTCTGAAGATCTGGAGACACTACCTGTATGGTACGAAGAGCACTATCTTTACAGAGCACAAAAGCCTACAACACATATTCAACCAGAAGGAGCTCAATATGAGACAACGACAGTGGGTCGAACTACTCAATGACTACGAATGCGAAATTCTTTATCATCCGAGTAAAGCCAATGTGGTAGCAGACGCCCTAAGTCGGAAAGAATATTCTGGTCGAAGAGTCAAGTCATTAACCATGACTATCCATTCGCACCTGGAAGTCAAGGGTGACGGAGCCTTATATCTCATGGACCGGATCTGGACACCGAGACACGGTGGCTTCAGAGACTTGGTGATGAAGGAAGTGCACAACACTCAATATTCCGTCCACCCGGGTTCGGATAAGATGTATCTGGATCTTAAAAAGTCATACTGGTGGCCTAACATGAAAGCAGAAATTGCTACCTTCGTAAGTAAATGCCTTACTTGCGCCAAGGTCAAGGTCGAATGCCAGAAACCAGCAGGTCTACTACAACAACCGGAGATACCTGAATGGAAGTGGGAGCGGATCACTATGGACTTCATAACCAAGTTGCCCAAGTCAACGGGTGGACTTGATACCATTTGGGTCATCGTCGACAGATTGACCAAGTCTGCACACTTCCTGCCCATCAAAGAAACCGACAAGATGGAGAAGCTCACAAGAACCTACATTCGGGAGATAGTACGACTGCATGGTGTTCCTATATCCATTATCTCCGACAGAGATAGTAGATTCACTTCGAGGTTCTGGCAGTCATTACAAAGCTCCCTAGGAACGAGGCTGGACATGAGTACGACCTACCATCCACAGACCGACGGACAAAGTGAGAGAACTATTCAAACATTAGAAGATATGTAACGAGCCTGAGTGATCGACTTTGCGAAGGCATGGGATACTCACTTACCCCTTGTTGAATTCTCCTACAACAACAGTTATCACACGAGCATCAAGGCTGCTCCATTCAAAGCCCTCTATGGCCGGAAGTGCAGATCCCCTCTGTGTTGGGCTGAGGTGGGTGACACTCAGTTAGCTAAAGGACGAGTTCCTGACAGCACTCTCACGGGTCCGGAAATCATTCGGGAAACGACAGAGAAGATCGTTCAGATTCGTGAACGATTGAAAGCCTCTAGAGACCGACAGAAAAGCTACGCAGACAAACGGAGGAAACCTTTGGAATTCCAAGTGGGAGACCGAGTCCTTTTGAAAGTCTCACCCTGGAAGGGCTTGATACGCTTCAGAAAGCGTGGAAAGCTGAATCCAAGATACATAGGGCCTTTCGAGATTCTCGCTAGAATCGGCCCCATAGCATACAAACTTAACTTACCCCGTGAGCTTAGTAACATACATCCTACCTTCCACATCTCGAATTTGAAAAAGTGCCTATCCGACAAGACTCTTGTAATCCCACTCGACGAGATCGAGATCAACGAGAGCCTCAACTTCGTGGAAGAACCTGTAGAGATCATGGACCGAGAAGTCAAGCGAACGAAACAAAGCCGTATCCCAATTCTGAAGGTTCGCTGGAACGCCAAGCGAGGACCGGAGTTCACTTGGGAGCGCGAGGATCAAATGAAACTTAAATATCCAAATCTTTTTACTTAGTTGTTTGTAATAACTTAGTTGCTTGAACTCTAATTTCGGGATGAAATTCCCTCTAACGGGGGGATGATGTGACAACCCGAAATTTTCATTTGTGTAAACTCTACAGTCAAGCACTACAAATAATAGTCAAATTCATTTTTGTAAATTTTTAGCCGGTTTAAAGTCCGTTTGGGTGTTTTTAATATAAATTCGTCAAACAAACAAATATAAAGAAGTATCTTTTAGGAGTGAAGTGTAACAAATAAACATTTCACACCATAACAAGGTGTTTACGGCCAAACGTTGGGAGTTTGGGCCGTAAACTCCTCTTGGCCGTGAACTCATGCTTAAAGCATGAGTTTACTCCTTATTTCCTCACTTCTCACTTCCAAGCTCAAGAACACCCACATTTCTCTCTCAAGTATCATAACATATTTCTTCCAATCTTCCAAAAATGTAAGTGTTTCTTCTCTTGATTTGTTGTTATAACACTTCATCTAGTAGTTATAGATGATTTCATCCACGGAATCTTGTCTTTTTCATAGATCTTCAAGTGTTTTTCAAAACACCAAGAACACCAAGAACACTCACTAGTGTTCTTGGACCTTAAACACTCTTGCAAGCTTCTTATAGGTAAGTACACCCCTCTTAACTTGTTATGTGCTTAGATTACTTGCTAAACCATTGAAAAACACCAAGAATCCCCAAGAACACATGGGTTTACCGCCAAGGCAATCTCCTTGGGCCGTAAACACCATTAGGTGGTGCATATGTGGCACCATTACCTTCTAGGGCTTGGATAATGGACTAGAACCTTGCATGCATGAGCTAAAGACCTTAAACCACGAAATGATAGGAGTTACCATGGGTTTACGGCCATAAACCCACTAGGACCGTAAACCCTAGGCCGTAAACTCCATGGGAGTTGGTCCTTGGGCCGTAAACTCTAATAAGGGGCCATTATGAGCCCTAGTCCCTTCTATAGCCTTGGAACCAAGTCTAGGTCACTTCTTTGTGGAGTATAGCACCTTAAACAAGCAAAAGAAGCAAGCACACATGAGTTTACGGCCGTAAACTCATGGGGTTATGACCATGGGCCGTAAACTCATGTGGTGTTACCATATGGGCAGTAAACTCCAATATGAGGCCATACTCTCTTTGGATGCAACCCCTTAATACTCCTAGCACTTGAATCAAAGTATTATCCATGTTCTAGGGTGTCCTTACTTGATTAATTAGTTGTTAAATGACTAATTAGATACATATATATGTCATTACATGTCGAATAGGATCCGTGTGTGTGTTCAAGTCTTCACTTGACACTTAGCATCATGTCCGACACTTCCATCCAAACCACTCACTACAGGTGAGTTCATACCCCTTAATCAACCTTTGAAATGATTTTTACATGCTTTTATGGGGGGGGAATACAAGTTGAAACATTCTAGTTATTGCTTTAATCACATGTGATTAATAATTAGAACACACAAAAGGATTTTCTATTACTTTCAAATTGCTCTCAAACTTATGGATTTCAAGCACTTCAAAACCTTTCATTTGAACTCTTTAAATGCTAAAAACTGTTTCCAAAACTCTTTTAAACTTACATTGTTTTCAAACTCATATCTACACCTATATATTTTTATAAGTAAGACTTGAAGGACTTAGGACTGATAGCTCACCTTATTTCCTGTTCCTTGTTTGGTTGTGGACTTAGGGTATCCAATTATTTGTCCGAATGTCGTTGAACTCTTAGTTATATATCATATACATATGTGTTGGATATAAAAACTTTAACTTCAGCTCAGTACCTTGTGTATCAAAGGCATACCTACAACATTACCATTTTAACTATAATAGGTATAGTTAAGGTTTTACTACTCACTACTACTATTACAACAACACATACAAGAGCCAGTACAGTTATGAGTCAATACACGCTATATACTATAAAGGAGAACATACTATACACTATACAAGAGAACATATTATACATTATACAAGAGAACATACCATACATTATACAGAGGAAACATTTCTACACTAAGAACTACTATATAAACATTTGAATACTATAAACAGAATGTGACATACTACTTCTCGATACGACACTTCATCATGGTATCACTTTGTAACCAGAGTCTCCTGGGGGAGAGCGGGCATTGTGTGTATAGATCCATACGGGACAGACACTCCCACATCCCGACTGCTAGCTACAGTCCCAGCCGAAAGGCCAAGGGGTGACAGAATGTTACCTCACTACATATGACCTGGAGGGTCATCAGTTATTCAGCCGTCGATCAGCATGGTTACATACGAGTTCACATTCAAACCTTTAATTAACCAATTAAGAATTAAAGGCAAAACAGGCTCTCCAAGGCGTATTGTTCATTTAATATCACCTAGAGTCTACATTTCATTTCTTTAGACTCCCCGAGGTGTACTGTACATTTAGTACTACCTGGAGTCTGTATTTCATTACTTTGTGATCTTGTCACATACACACTTAAGTAAACTATATTTTCATAATGATAGTTTTAATGGGGAAAACACTTACATTTACAAAAGAACAACCATACAAACAGTCAGGTCTTGGTAGAAGACTACATTTCAGTAGAAAATATAGGATTTTCTAGAGGGTTCTACTATTTACAAACATTTACGAACAGCTATGAACATTTATACTACGTTAATTACAAACATTTTTATACAGGCAATGACATTAAATAGTTATGAACTCACCAGCTTTATGCTGATAAACTCTTTCAAAATAACTTGTATTCTCAGGTCATCAGTAGACAGGTACCGATGAAGCTTTTGAGAAGATGGAGCACATACAAGACTCATCTTTATTTTGATTATACTTTTGGTGCCTTACAAACAATACAGAACACGCTTGTATTAAAATTATTATGTTAATGCAATGGATGTTGTTGCTTGTCTTTACTATTATGCATTGTCATGATACTGTACATGACGTCCTCCGCCCCATAACGTTTCCGTCGTTCTGGTTTTGGGGTGTGACAGTACTCTTGTATTAAGAAAGAAGTAATGTATACCATGAACTATATCTATCATAGTTTAAATGATTGCTAATGTATAACCTTGAAATGATAAAACTGTATATTGAAAATCCCAAACTATACCTATTATAGTTTGTATGTGTGCTAAGTACTCGGTTCGTGTATTTTTCTGAAAACTATGCAATTATAGTTATGAGTTGAAAATTTCCCTTATGCTCAGCATGTTACTAAAGGGATAAGATATCTAAACATTATGCAAAATGTGGTAATCTTTTTGTTGTATCAATTGCATAAATTTTAATCATGTTTGAAGTTCTATGTATAAAGTTCACAAAAACTATTTATAATTGGCTTGGATTCCCCCCTGAAAATGTTAATATAATAAAAGCGTAGGGGTATGAACTCACAGTTGGTTGTGTGTATGTGTCGGACAACGAGACTGGAAACGAAGACCCTCGAGTTGATATATACGACACTTAACGGGATCTGAGACTCGATCGAAGTGGAAAAAAGCGGGTTTGCAGCCAAAATTCGCGATGTAGGCTGATTGCGGCCGTGAAGAGGATTACGGCTGTGAATTGTTCTCGGACGTGGACTGTTCAATGTCTTCGAAGGGCTTCCGGTCTTTGAAGGGTTCACGACCTGTTCTTGGTGTTCTTGGTGAAATATGAAGATTTGAAGGGTTCACGGCCGTGAACTCAAGAACAACAACGCTTGATTTGATGAAAAATGTGTTTTAGAGGCTCCACAACAACACCCAAAGGTGATTTTTGATGATTTTCAGAAGAAAAAGGGGGTATTCTTGAGTTTAAATTTGGGAGGTTAGAGAGAGAATGGATGAGTCTTCGGCCAGAAAAGTGTAAATGAAGGGTAGGAACACATATATATTGGTTGGGTTCATGATCGGTGGTGGGGTCCACCCGTCAGACCGGGTTCACGGCCGTAATCGGTTTATGGTCGCGATCGGGTTCACGGCTGTGAACACCAATCAGACCGGATTTCGTTGATTCTCGAAAAAAAAACTCTGGTTTTCGCGTGATTTTGGTTCCAACTTTTATTTAAATAAATAAACGATTTTCTAAACCATAAGAATTTAACGGGACAAATAAAATTAAAAATTTATTTAACGAAATCGGGCTAATGTTAACGGAAAAAGGTTCAGGTTGTCACATTCAACTTGATAAATAGTGGGTATCAATTAATTTCTATTATAAAATTTCTAGTCTTCTAGGATCGCTAATAATATAACTTAATAGACATGTTTGATCCCATTTATGACTCGGATCTCTATTGCTTAGGTATCATTTACCAACAAATATTTTCCATCAAATCATCCATTTTAAAGTAATTGTGTAATTGGCCTATAACTAGGTTATGAAAACCATGAATACACCTAGGCCATTAAAAGATAACACTAACGGTTAGTTATCCATTATCCAACTAGCTTATACGAGTGAGTGCTATTCAAATATGACTGAATATATATGAGTTTAAATAAGGGATCTTTGATGTTTTTTTAAATCTAGTTTTAAAAAAAAATTATTATATCATGGTTATTGCATGCATCCATTAAGCCATGATATATTTTTATATAAAATCACATTTTAACAATGTTCTTTTTTAAAATCTGAATTCAATATAATCGACACGATCAAATTTTAAAATTAATATCTAGTATTAAGTTTTGATGTTTGAGGGCTAAAAAAGATTTATTAAACTTTTAATAAAACTTCCATTTACAAAATAAGGTTTAGAGTTTGATAATTATCTAAAATCTCAGTTTTAAACTTATATAATTTTAATCCTGAAATTTATCATTAGATAATTTCAAACGATAAAAATAATTTTAACTTTAAAAACTATTTTACCATCTTATGTTAAATGATAAATGTAATTAAAACCAAACTCTTTGTCATGTTATTTATGTTCAAAAAAATATTTTTCATATTAAATCTAATTTAACAATTATAAACATAACATCAACATAAATATAAATAACACAATCATACAAAACATATGTGAATAAACCAACCATAAACTAGTGTGTTGGGTCACTTATTTGTATACATTTATTGATGCAAAATATATATATTTTAGTTATAGTTTATCTGCTTATTGTAGATAGTCTGTCTTGTCTAAGTAAGTGTAAATAATATAACTTAGTCAAGCTGATATGTCAGAGTTTGTTTATATAGTTAATCTTAAGATATGTTGATCAAAGTTCATATGTCGAAGACTGAAGATCATCCCCTAGTGAGCAAAAGACCCTAAAGACTATTTCAGCACTGAAAGCATTATCAGCACAAAGAGCATTCACTGAAGACCTGATCAGTATGTCCATACGCTGAAGTCCTTACATTGATTACACACTTATCAAATGATGTGTTGAACACTGATAAACTGATGGTACTAACTGCTGAAGCTGAAGCTACTCTGACGTTGAAGCTATAGTTGATCTTCCTGACACTAACACTAATGCTCTGATGTGTTGGTGCTGATATCCGAATCTGGAGGTGATTAGATTTACTTGGTGAGGAAGTATCCTAAAGATTAGATTTAATCTATTCCTTAAGTACCAAGATCTGTATTTATCCTTGAAGAATCAATCCCATTAAATCAGGGATTTGATATAACAGAAGATTTGGAGAAGTTGTAGAAGCTTACTTACTTAGACTAGAATACAATCCCTTTATTGTATGGATTTTTTAGTATATATTATTGAAATGGGTTCAAACACTAAATATTGCTTTTGTGTAGTCGCTTTGTGCATTGCATTGTACCGATTTGTGCTCAAAGTTCTCTTGGTGAGAACCTTTCTTAGTGAAAGATATCTTTGTGATAATCCTTTGTTATTTATTGTTCTTTCTTGTTTGTATCTTATCTACAAACTTACAAGGGGCTTAGGACCTTTAAGTGACACATTGTGAGCCATCCAAAAATGTCAAGTTCATTCCTAAGAGACATAAAGGTATCAAACATCTTCTAGTGTCTTCATACTCCCACTTGCTTCAAAACCTTGTACCAAGTTTATAAAAATAATTTTATAAAGCTTGTAAAACTTTAATAAAGTCAAGTTTATAAACTTTTTATCTTTAAAAAGGCCACCATCTTCGTTCTTGTTACATGTTTATAAAAATAAACTATTTCTTAACTAATCTATTAGTTACAAAAATAAACAAAATGAAAATTATGTATTTAATTATTACATATCATATGAATAAATAAAAATTACAACCATTTTAACAAATCAACAAAAACACTTCACAAGAGGTCCATGACTAGTTTATACACATCATATATATATATATATATATATATATATATATATATATATATATATATATATATATATATATATATACACACACACACACACACACATAAAAAAACGACACTTTATTTTTCTAAGACAACTTGTGGTGACAAAAAATGCATGAAAACTTTTGTCACTAAAAAATAATATTAAAAGAGTTATCATAGAAAATAAGTACGCATTTTCTTACAAAAATAAAAAATCAATGTTTTAAAAAAGTAGATGAAAAAAAATAATCAAATAATCTAACCAGGCTTGTAATAATGGCTCTGATACTAATGCTTAGGTATTGTTCAAAATCATTTTCCCAAAAACACGAAAAACGACAACAAAATTCTAAACAAAGAATAAAAATAAAAGTATTTGTAACCCACCAAATATAATTTTGCAAAACATAGAAAGATTAACACCAATCATAAAAGGAAAAAAGAGTTACAACCTTTGAATACTTTGATTACTCTAAGGGACTTGGAAGTTAATGAAGATGGCAAAAGAATCAAAGGAGAGCTTCTCTAGAAGTATCCACCAAGAAAGTGTAAACTACCATAGATGCTAGTATTCACTTGTATATATGTTGTTCTTAAGCCTTAAGAGTTCATACCAAATGAACCTTAAAGAGAAGAAACATATAAACCTCTATTCTTCATTACTCCATGCAAGGAGGAGGGGGAAGAAGCCTCTAAGGCTCTTAGATTTGAGAGAGAAAAAAAATAAGAGAAAGAAATGAAAAAATAACCTAGTTTTTACCTAAAACTCTTTCCTATATACTCACACATATGTAAGATGCATCATATCTTAATTAAGTGTGAAAGTAACATAAAGTAAAAAGCATGGGTTTAACCAAAGTATAACAAGCTAACTTCTCCCATTCCTAGAGTAATTCATGGATTTAAGGAGAGAGGAGAGATCCTTACGTGATATTTACTCATGTTCATAATTGTATAGAAATATATGAAGTAAATGGTTACTCTAATAATCATACCATATGATATGTACTATTTTTTCTCTTTATTATTATTTCTTAGAAACAATGGTTCCTAATATGATGGTAAAATAATTTTTTTCTCTTTATTATTATTTCTTAGAAACAATGGTTCCTAATATGATGGTAAAATATTCTTTTCATAAAATTATGTTTTTTCCAATTAAAATCAATTATTGATAATATTTATTAATAATCAAATTACTCTAATAAATAATCAACAAGTAATCACTTTCTATAAGGTGTAACCATATAGTATCATATGTCATTAGCAAATATCATACTATAATGACTCTCGGGCATAAATATCTTTCATATGTGTACTGGACTTTGGATTGGTCTCTATTTTGTAATAGGTTGTTAATCTTCTATTAGAGATGATTAGAGTGGCATAAACTAGGGGGTAAAGGATGAGATAGTCGTGCTTTTGTATAGTCGATTTAGGAGGGATTTGAGTGCCATATTTGGGTGGAACCTGAAAAGAAATAATGGATGAGGCTAACAAGTCAATGTTTTCCATTCATCTGGGTGCGACCAAGATGTATAGAGATCTTTGAGAGGTTTATTGGTGGCCCTACATGAAAAGGGGTGTTTCATGGTATGTTTAGAGGTGTTTGACTTACCGAAAGGGCAAGGATGAGCATTAGAAGCCTCATGGCAAGTAGCAACCTTTGGACATTCCCATGTGGATATGGGATCATATCATGATGAATTTTATCACCAATGTATAAAGACTCCTCGAGATTTGGATACATCTAGTTTGGTATGGATAGATTTACCAATATTGCCTATTTTATTGCGATTTAAGAGAGCTCATCAGCCGAGAAGCTAGCATATATCTACACCAGGGTGGTCATTAGTGGCCATGGTGTACGTAATTCAGTGATATAGACAAATATATCCGTTTTAATTCCAAGCTTTCAAAGAGATTTCATGAGGATTTAGGCACTCAACTTCACCTCAACATAATATATCATCATCAGAACGACGTACACACAGAGGACGGTCCAAACCTTAGAGGATATGTTGAGGGTGTTCTCTAATTGTAACACCTATTTTCCAAAATGGATCAGCTGGTGAACTATTGGAGTTGAAGGTATGGTTTTTATGGAAAACTATATGCCCTGAGGTGGTGCATGGTATGCCACGACGTGGCATGACATCCGAAGAACACGTGTTTTATTGGAGACCACGACGTGGAAAGTAGTGTGCCATGATGTGGTGGCTGTATCAGCCCAAGCCCTTGATTTTTAGGGTTTATCCCATATTTAAGCATCTTAATTCATGGATTAGGTCTTCTCTATCAGTCTACATCTCTTCATTTCTAAACCCTAGCCTCCATGTATGATTGAGTGCTTGTTTGCTTGTTTGAAGAGATAATTCTTGGATTATGGTCAAGCTTAAGGAATGAGGAAGTTTTATTGGTGTAAGGAAGCAAGGAGCTAGGTTAGATCCATCAACATCTTCTGATTTATGAGTTATTGAATGTATAAAGTTCATATCTTGAATTTTGTTCTTCCTATTTCAAGTTTGAGTTCATTTTGGATGATTTTGGTCCCTTCCATGGATGTTGTTGGAGTTTGAGGAACTCCAATGCTTGTTCCGGCTCTAAAAATAGTCATTAGTTTTCCGATAATAAGAAAATAGTCATGTTTGGGACTATCTTGTGTTCTTGAGCGAGTTTTGGAAATAATAAGTACATACTAGACTTAGGGTTAAAGATCTTGCGTGGGTGAGGTCCTAATGGATAAAATTGGAAACTTTATCCATTAAGTCAATGTGAAGGATTAGATATGAAATTTTGACCCTTGGTCTATAAGGATTAAGCTCTTAATGGGGACTTGTGAAATTTTTTAGTGACCACGATGTAGCCAAGGAATGACCACGACATGGTGGAGTCCTATCTCGTGATTGTTTTGTCCAGACATGCCCACGACGTGGCCAATAAGGGCCCATAATCTGGTGATGTCATGCATATCGTTTATTTTTTCCTTTCATGCCTACAATATGGCCAAGAGGTCTCCACGTCATGGTTTCCATTTATTTCATTGACTGTTGACTTTCATTGACCATTGAATTTTGACCAATTTGACTTAGGGTCAAAACTTGATGGATTTGGATTTTTGATTGATGATTTATCTCTTTTGGTATTAGTCGAATCGTGAGATTGATCAGTGCAAGGGGAGAGAGTGTTGTTGTACTTCTGCGATTCTTCAGTTCAGGAGAGTTTCTCACTATGCCACTTATCCCATTGTATATCCTTGACACGGTAGGATAGAGGTACTGCTAGGGTAAAAATATGCTAGTTGACGAGGATGACTCCTTATTATGCTTATGCAATATAGAACACTTGGTGTCAATATATTTTAGACTAATAGAGTCTTGTTTGTGTATTATATGATACTACTACGTGTCATAATTGGTTAGGATAATGGCAACATAGACTGTTTGTTGAATGTTTACCCTAAGGAATTTTATGCAGCCATGTTGGATTGCCTAAGAACTCTTGGTCTAATGTCTGACTGTATGGTTCTTGTTTGATTTATTGCTTTTAGGTGGATCATCTGTTCGAATGTCTATATGATTCTGACTAAGTATGGCTTTAGCATTGTATGGTAATGGTATACCAGACCGGTAGTTCGAGCAAACACACTACCGACCCGGTGCCTACTAGGTCAGCTTTACAAGAATTGCCACCTATTTTGGGCAAACATTTATCCGAATATACTGTACGCAAGCATCATAATCGTATCCCATAAAATATGCCAAAGAGTACAAAGAAAATAAATAAGCAAGGAAAGGACACGAAGAAAGACCGCTCACATAACGGGTAATGAGTGGAGGACCGGTCTAAGGAGTGGGTTTTACTAACCATGGACGGCCTATATATACCCCTAGGGTACGTGCTAACAAGGAAATGAAAACCAAAAGCCATACTCCTTAAAATAAAAGTAATACCAAAATATCGCATTCTAACATAGGCATCAAAGAGCTATATCGGGGTCCAACCCTCGGTACGGCCATCTGACCTAGTTTTTTTTTATTCTTATATTGAGTAAATTCTTGGACGCCTATAAGACGAAACCCTCTAAAATATCACATTCTAACTTAGGCATCAGAGAGCTATACATAGTTTGTTTGATAAAGAAGCAGATCGTATTCACCACACCCATGAAGATGGACCGGTACTTATATATGGGCAAATATGCAACGTAGGCATTCATTGGATATACTGTGATAGTGTGAATTGGACCAAAATCATGTACAAACATTGCTTTTCACAACTACCAGAACAAATAAGAAAAAGGATGCAACAACCAGCAATGCATTTAACAAGCTTTGCAGACACTTTGTCTGGTTGAAAGGGACATTGTTCGTTCCATTAACTTTAACGGATCAAGCAACACAAGCCAAAAATACACATATGATAACCTTCACAATCTTACAATCAACATCGCTATACATCCTAATATTTGGAAGAAGTGCAATGAGAAAGTTCGGAGCAATTGTCTCGACGATTCATGGTATCGTTTGATTCCAAACGAAAAACAGATTTGGAATGATTAAATCACCAGTGGAATCCATTGCAATGGTGGAAAATAGGGCACGAGCAACGGAGTTGAATACAACACAAACAAATAACGGGTTAGAAGAAATCATAATCTATAACAAATATGCAGACCAAGGAGTGCGGACAGGAATAATGAAATAAATGACGAGGTCGACAAAATAGTAAAAGCAGGGATACTACGGGAGTCACTTTTTCCTTCCTGGGTAGCAAACCCGGTCTTGATAAAAAAAGGGGATGGACAATGGAGGATGTGCATAGAATACACGGACATAAACAAAGCTTGTCAAAAATACTGCTACCCGCTACCATCAATCGATGAAAAAATCGAGTCCTTACACGGGCACAAATGGATGAGTTTTTTGGATGCTTATAAAGGATATCACCAGATACACATGCATAAAGGGGACGAAGAAAAAACATCTTTTCACACACAGAGAGGGACATTTTGTTATATAAAAATTCCATTTGGATTAAGAAACACAGGGGCAACATACCAAATGTTAGCAGACAAAATTTTTGAGCCACATATCAGGAGGAATATCGAAGTCTATGTGGATGACATGGTCATCAAGAGCAGAAATGATAGTTGTTTTCTGCAGGACATAGCGAAAATTTTTTCTAACTTAAGAACTGCGAACATGAAGTTGAACCCTCAAAAGTGTATCTTTGGGAAAGAGGAAGGAAAATTCCTAGGATGTGTCATCACAAAGGATGGTATAAGGGAAAACCCCAAAAAAGTAGAAATACTGCTAGAAATGTGATCGCCAAGAACAGTGAAAGAAGTATAAGCACTTAACGGCAAAATAGCAGCATTAGGATGGTTCTTTGCAAAGTCTGCTCAAAAAACATACCCTTTCTACAAAACGTTAAACAAAGTATTGGATAAGAATACTTTCCACTGGATAGAAGAAGCTGAGAGCGCATTTTTCTAACTCAAGGTGGCACTAGCCGAGCTACCCACCTTGACATCGCCAATACCGGGTGAGGTTTTAACCATATATTTAGCGACATATAGAACAACAACCAGTGCAATATTAGTGGTAAAATAGAGAAGACAAACAAGTACCCATATATTTTGTAATTCGTATACTACAAGCATTATCCCTAGTCAATGTAGCAAGAAGATTAAGAAGATATTTCTTGGCACATATGATCGAAGTACTCATAAATATCCCATTACGACAAGTGCTATTGAAACTGAAAAAGTCAGGAACAATACCTAAATAGGAAATGGAACTAGGAGAGCACGAAACCATCTTCAAGCCACGAACCAACAAAAAAGCACAGGCATTCATAGATTTTATCATCAAAATAACAGGATAGAGGGAATTATCATCGGTACTTGAATCATATAGCAACATTAAAGACATGTATGCAACACAGGAGAAAATAAATGGAGATTATCTTCTGATGGATCCTCTTATACAGAAGGCGCAGGAGTTGGCCTGATATTAACAAGCCCAATTGGGGAAGAAATAACCTACACATTGAGATTTGATTTTCAAGTATCAAACAATGAATTAGAATATGAAGCACTCATCGCAGGGCTGCAATTGGCTAGTAAGATGTGGTGTGAGCACATAGTTGCCTCCACAGACTCAATAGTCGTCGCAAACCAGAAAAATGGCATGTATGAAATTCGAGGACGGAATCTAGGGCAATATGCAGACAAAGTAAAAACATTAGCAAAACACTTTAAGAGCTTCAGACTAGAACATGTGCCGATATCGAAGAACAAACATGCTGATGCGTTAAGTAAGCTTGCATCATCCAAATTTCCCCAATTAACCAAGAAAATATTGGTAGAAATAGTACATGTAAAAGTAATAGATGAAAAGCTGGTAATGTAAATAACAACATAAACAAGCGACTGGAGGAAACCAATAATGGAATACCTAATTGAAGGCAAGCTACCTACGGATGACAAGGAAGCTAAGAAGCAAAGGGTCAAGGCACCATCCTTTGTAGTGGACAACGACATATTGTACAAAAAAAAGTATTTAACACCTCGCTTATGATGTGTAAACGATTAGGAAGCAGCATACCTCATACGAGAGTTGCATGAGGGAGTGGCAAGAGCGCACGAGGGAGCGCAGATGATAGTACGCAAAATATCGTGGGTAGGGTACTATTGGTTGATCGTGTATCAATACACAAAAGGAGTGATCTACATTTGTGAAAATTTCCAGAAACATGCACCAATCCCATGAAAGTCGGCAACCCCAATGATTAGCATTAGTAGTGCATGGCCTTTCATTCAATGGGGAATAGACATGGTCGGACCATTCCCAGAAGCACCCGGGAAGGTAAAATTCTTAGTGGTCGCAATAGACTATTTCACCAAGTGGGTCAAGGAAAAACCATTGGCCACAATTACAGGCCATACATGATGTTGGAAGCAAATCATTTGCGGATTATGAGTACCACACACATTAATTTTAAACAATGGAGCACAATTTCCGAATAACCCATTTCGGGAATGGTGTGAAGAGCTCTGAATAAACCAAAGATTCACTTCAGTGGCACATCCAAAAGCAAATGGACAAACCGAAGTCACCAATCGTACAATCGTACATGGCCTAGCAACAAAAGTAAATGAGTCCAAATGTCGATGGGTGGATGAACTCCAAATCATGTTATGGGCATATAGAACAACAACGCGAACGACAACAAAAGAATCACCCTATAGCGTAATCTACGGATCAAAACCAGTACTACCATTACAATTGATTATCCTCACAAATCGAACAAAAAACCTAGATATGGACACTAATGATGACAACATAAGAACAAATATGGATATTTCCATGGAGCGAAGGGAGGTAGCAGCAATACGACAGGAACATTATAAAATGCAAATCGAGAGTTATTACAACCAATAGGTCAAAGGTCGTTGTTTCAAAGTAGGCGACAAGGTATTACGAAACAATGAAGACAGTAGGGAAGAGCCGCAAGGAAAACTACATCCAACATGGGAAGGCCCATACATAATAAATGAAGCAAACAGATACGGATCATACGTCTTATAGAAAATGGAGGGAGAAATATTACCAGAAACATGGCATGTTAAAAACCTTAGGAAGTACTAAGTTTGACTAAGTAAGGGCTGGTACAACGATTGATACGAAGATGGCAGAAGCAGAATATATTATCACTAGACCTTATGTGTATCATATACGCGTTATCACAAATTTATGGAAAGACCAGTTGTTTTTTGACGAATAGAAAATAGTTAGCTACCCACTTAGCCCAAGAATACACCTATTCTTCAAAACATGTAGCTCGGTCTACCTACTACACTTATGTATACATTGAGTATTATTACTCGACAATAAGGCTACCCGCTTAGCCCAAGAATACACTTATTCTTCAAAACATGTATCTCGGTCCACCGACTACACATATGTATACATTGAGTATCATTACTAGACAAAAAGGCTACCCGCTTAGCCCAAGAATACACTTATTCTTCAAAACATGTAGCTAGGTCCGCCGACTACACTTATGTATACATTGATTATCACTACTCAAAAAAAGGCTACCCGCTTAGCCCAAGAATACACTTATTCTTCAAAAGATGTAGCTCGGTCCGCTGACTACACATATGTATACATTGAGTATCATAACTCGACAAAAAGGCTACCCGCTTAGCCCAAGAATACACTTATTCTTCAAAACATGTAGCTTGGTCCTACGACTACAATTATGTATACATTGAGTATCATTACTCGACACAAAGGCTGCCTGCTTAGCCCAAGAATACACTTATTCTTTAAAACATGTATCTTGGTCCGCCGACTACACTTATGTATACATTAAGTATCATTACTCGACACAAAGGCTACTTGCTTAGCCCAAGAATACACTTATTCTTCAAAACATGTAGCTCGGTCCGTCGACTACACTTATTCATACATTGAGTATCATTAGTCGACAAAAAGGCTACGCCCTTAGCCCAAGAAAGTACTTATTCTTCACAATATGTAGCCTGGTCTGCCGACTACATTTATGTATGCATCGAGTCCCACTACTCAACAAAAGGGCTACCCGCTTAAGACAAGAATCCTATTACCCTTCAAATTGTATATCTTGATCTACCAATATATCGACTACACATCAAGACATCCAGGTTACCCATTAGTTGTTAATAACATCAAGTATCAACCGAGATAGCTACTTCACACTCGTTGGACGGAGAAAATGTGTTACTAGATGCATTAATGAATTTCCAAGTACCAAAACACTTTAGTAAAACAACGATTTAGACAACAAAACAATCACCATCAATAACAATCAATGTACCAATACACACCAACCACAAAATCAAAGGCGGTTAGACACATAAATGAAAAACAAAGTTCATGCTTTCCTACCAAAACAAGAGCATAACCGACTCACACAACATACATTATCAAGACTTGTTAAGAAGCTGAGAACACAACACGTTTTTTCTCCTGGAGACAATCTTCATACATCGCCTGGACGAGTATCCCTTGATCTTGTAAAGATGTTACCTTGGCTGTAGCATCCCGATAACATATTGATAAGTCAACATACATCTCTCCAGCTTTCATCAACATTTCCTTGCTGGCTAGCTTCATGCCTTCTGCAACACGTACATTCACCTCTGCGGCCAAAAACCGATCTCACAAGGTCAGCAACCAATCAAAAAACTGGAGATCTCCCTCGAGCATGGAGGGGATAATTTTTTCTGCACGAGCTATAAATCGGCATGATTGATTCATCTCTTCCTCAAACAACACACAAGAATGATACCCACCTACGACGTTGGGAAAGTGGTGTTAAACAGAACAAAGTACTCACAGAAAATGCACAGCGTATACATAAATACGTGACCCGTGCCAGCCAATTTACATAGCAGCTGGTTTGAGGGACACATGACCAACGGACAAGGGAGAGGCGCATCGAGGGCCAACATGGGAAATCTCGTAGAGAAATTGATCAAATTGATCAGGAGAAAGAGCCCGCCTACGTTTTCGGATAGAAGAGACACCTACGGGGGACACAGCTTCCACGGAGCTAGAAGAACCGACCTATACATTTCCAATCATAGGGCAAGATGCATCCAACATTTTCTTGATAGAGAAAGCATGCGGCAGACTCGGTGACACGGTTACCTGGCCCACATTTTGGTGAGGAACCACGTCATCCACCACAATGGACTCTAGTGGGATATCACCAGCCAAATAAGTCGTCAGTTGGAAAGAGCATTTACTCCCATTTGCAATAATAAATGAGCATAGAGAAAATACACAAAGGTAGCCTTTATATCAGGAGAGTACCCACAACGATGGAAAGAAAAGACAAAGGAACTACTACTAAATCCATTAAAAATGTTCGAAAAAACTGCATGACATACAGATAAAACTGGTAGTTGACAACATGCTTTCAGGAATCAGCTCATGTGACACAGGGCAAAAACAAAGGGAAAAATCCAAGAAGATCAGAAGACAAAGACATCGAGTCATCACCAAGTGAAACATAGAATGGGATAAATGATAAATACAAGCTATGTATGTCGACCCAACAGAACCTACTTTTCCAGTTCCCAATTGAACAAGCCAAATCTGGCGACAAAGGAAAGTAATGACTACTGAAAGAAAATCAGTCACCATACCTTTTCAAGCGATAAAAATACTGAAACAAGGAAACATCAAGTGGTATCTCATGAACAACACAAAACACTTTGAATGTAACGATCTTGCATTCAGACACAGTAGGACAAGATGAACTTTGTAAAAATAGAAAACCTATAAGAAGAAGCGAGATGGGGGGTAACTGCAATCCATACACAAGATATCGAAGATAAAAACCAACCTTACCAGGCGGAGCATCCAGAAAAAAACATGACAATAACGAAACCTGGAACCCAAACACAGGAGAAAGATGATATTCATGACTATAGCACTCCAGCATGCATCAGTCCACTTCAGATGTCACTGCAGACATGTCATCACCCATACCAATCACATTACCGGAAAAGTCAGTAAGAAAGCATGTAAGGAATTTTCTACAAGAATAATCAGGATTGCCTAATAAATAATCAGAGGGACCGGTTAAAGCATTTAATACGGAAAATCTAATCAAAGCAAGCAAGATGACGTGTGATGGTGTAAGCATTTAATGTGCAGCATGCGAAGGATTCGACAGTACCCGATACAGACTCAAAAGTCTGAACGACAAAAATATTTCGGCAATATTCTTTCACCCTCAGACTGGGGCGCTGGGGCGCTTAATGGTGTACCAGGTCGGTAGTCCGAGGAAACACAATACCGGCCCAACGCCAACCAGGTCGGCTTTACAAGCATTGCCACCTGTTTCAGGCAAACATGTATCCAAATATACCTTACGCAAGCATCAGAATCAAATCCCACAAAATACTCAAAACAGTACAAAGCAAATAAAATAAGCAAGGAAAGGACATGAAGAAATACCGCTCGTAGACCGGGTAATGAGTGGAGGATCGGTCTAAGGAGTGGGCTTTACTAACCATGGACGACCTATAAGTATACCAGGGGACGTGCTAATGAGGAAATGAAAAAAACACATACTCCTTAACACAAAAGCGATACCAAAATATCGCATTCTAACTTAGGCATCGGAGAGCTATACCGGGGTCCAAACCTCGATATGGCTATTTGACCTAGTTTTTTTAGTCATTCTTATACAGAGTGAATTCTCGGATGCCTATAAGATGAAACCCTATTGGGTGAAAGAGATCATCATACGTTTAGAGTTCGTCGTACCAACATATGGAAGACCAAGATTTGGCCCTTCACAATAGTATGGAAGACCAATATGTAGCTCCTAGTAATGGAGTTTGGTTTGGACTCGTTTACTCCTTGGGTAGTGCCCATTATGTATGGTTGGGCAACGCCCATTGTGTATGGTTGGAAGGGGCCCACTATGTATGGTTGGCCAGGGCTCCTTATGTATGGTTGGGTGAGGCCCATCATGTATGTTTGGGCGGAGCCCATTATGTAATTTGGGATGGGCTCGTTAACTCTCGGGTTGGGCCCGTTGTGTATGATATATGTAAGTGGATAGGAGTAGTGGTTGCTCGGTCCTAGATTCAAGGATTATATGTGGATGCATTGTATATATGGTGGAATATGTGGTATATTTGTGAAGTAAATAAGCATTACGCTTACAATTGTGGATTAAATGTTTTATAAGTTGTTTGTAAGAAGAGCTCAATGGGACTGTACACACGCATCAAAGAGATTCGTTTCCGCAGTTTTGTAAACTTAACTCTGATAATGTATGATTTTCAGTCAATTAAATGTTATTCAATGATTTTTGAGAAAAAAAAGGTTTAACTAGCTAATCTGTTTTGTGAATAAAATCTCTTTGAAAATTTTAGGACGTTACATTATTGACTTTGATGGGAGTTAGGCTTCATACCTACCACTGACAGAGTACTCCTACAACAATAACTTTCACTCCAGTATTGATAAGCCTCTCTTTTGAGATTCCTTATGGAAGGAAGTGTAGTGTAACACCCATTTTCACTTTTCGAGATAAAAAGACATAAACCTTTGTTTATAAAAATAAAAATGAAAATATATTTCTTTTTAGTTGAAATTATCAACATGAAACGTGTAGTAGACCTCAATACGCACAAAGTATATAAGGAACCTCAACAATGGAGTTCGTATATGAAAGTAACGATTTTTATAGCTTTGGGTGATTTTAAAAATGCGGCACATTTGTTGGGTTTTACGGAGCGAGCATTTATTACACCTGACACTACAGCCCTAGGTTTCGTGCAAGCAAGAAGAATTCGGTCTAACCATTGGGTATGGCGCTCCCTATCTTAAAGCGCGATGCTCTTTTGGGGTTTCGACTTTATAAATAGAGGGTGACCCATACTCATTTCCTTACATTATTTTCCTATCGTATTTCTATGTCCCTACCGAGATCTCGGTCCTTCATGATTCAATTTCATCTCGTTATGAAATATCATTAGCGAAACGATGGATGTTTTGAAAGGATCCTTAAGAGATGGATAAAGCATCAAAGTTACGGTTGCTGTTTTCGGTTTATTCATTAATGGAGTAAGGTACACTTTATATTAAGTATAACTTTATATAGAGTAGACCCATTGGAATTATTAA
Organism: Lactuca virosa; assembly: GCF_052849685.1. Lineage (NCBI taxonomy): Eukaryota > Viridiplantae > Streptophyta > Magnoliopsida > Asterales > Asteraceae > Lactuca > Lactuca virosa. The sequence goes on from NC_136429.1 coordinate 265,261,530, forward strand.
GAACATGTGTATTAGATTAATCATTACTCCTAATTACTTTACTGGTTGATCTAATTACGGGAGTAGTGTCTTCGATAGACACATTGGCATGGTTGTTGGATTTCAGAAAGGCTATATGCCAAAATGATCCTGCCACCCGACTGTTTTGACAAGTTGATCCTTATTTGATAGTCATTTTAGTATTAATGGGGGTGGTGAAGGATCTAGTTATTAGTTACCAGATTTCCATAGTAACTGATATGTTATAGTATTTATAGGTTATTACGTGTTTGGTATGCTTGCTTTCTAGTTGGATCATTTATAGTTGTTGAATGATTATTCATGTGAGTTATCTCACTATACTACGTGTTACAATGTATATCCTTGTATGATTGGATATAAGGACTGCTGGAGTCGAGTTGTACGCGTAGACTAGTATAGTCTATGTATAAGTGATTGTTTAGTTATATGATTCGTTCATATGTATGTATGAGGAGCTGAATATAGAACGACGATAGGCCGTGAGTTTAGATACACACGTTATCGGTGGAACGACAAGAGGTTGTGAGCCATTGCTTTTATGTATTGTATATTTACTGTCATAGATTGTATTTCGGGGAACTCAATAAGCTTCATGCTTATAGTTGTCGATTGAATGTTTTTTAGGTGGCTCTCTTATTAAACGAAGGGTCCAGCTTGACTATAGCGAACATGCATCGTTGTTAATTTATGAATTAGACTTCCATTGATTTTATAATACTACTCTATTTCGGAAAACTATGTGTTGCAACGATTGAACAAAAGGGATTTTATATTTTCTTTGGAAACTATATTTTTTTTATAATGATACACAAGTGAGTTTTTATATTATATTTAGGAATAGATTGTAATATTATACTATATTCTAAAAATGAAAAATTAAGTTTGAAAGGTGGGACGTTACATGCAAGAACTTGATTTATTGGGGAGAGGTTGGTTAGAGGGTCGTTGGAATCACTAATTTTGTGGTCAAGACTACCATAATCATTTAGAATGTACATAGTGTCACACCCCAAAACCGGAACGGCGGAATCGTTCAGGGGTGGAGGACGTCATGTTCAGTATCACAACAATGCAAAGTAGTAAACAAGCAACAACATCATCCATTGCATTAATAATATAATTTCATACAAGTGTGTTCTGTCAAGTTATATAGACACCAAAAATATACATCAAAATAAAAGATGACTCTTGAACGAGCTCCATCTTCTCAAAACCTGCCACCGGTACCTGTCTACTGGTGACCTGAGAATACAAGTTATTTTGAAAGAGTTTATCAGCTTTAAAGCTGGTGAGATCATAAGTATATTAGTGTCTGTATTTGTATGAAAGTGTTTGTAAGTATGTAATTGTATAAGTTTGTAAAAGTTTGTAATTGTTTGAACTCTCCTAGAAAACCCTATGTTTCCTACTAAAAGTAGCCTTCTACCAAGGCATCTAGTATCTGTGTGTGTCCCTTGTAAGAGTGTGTATTTTCCCAAATCTGACTATCATTTACCAAAAATATAGTTTTTACATTATTGTTTATTGTGTGAAGATCACAAAGTAAATGTAAAGGGAAAATGAAATAGTACTGTAGTGTTGTATTAAGTAACTACTAATGTACTAACTACCTTAAATCAATTGTTATTTAAAGTACCATGTGATCGGCCTGTATCCTGCTACCGACTCTAGTAAAACGACGATGTAAGACGTCGTAATAAATGACGTTTGGCACCCGTAGACTTGCAAGTCGCACTGTAGTGAGCGGCAAGGTGTAGGATAGTCAATCCAGTATAGATCTATACACAAACTCATACGCTCCCCATTTAAGGAGATTTTGGATACAAAACGGTCATGGCAGGTAGTGCCATGCCCCGTTACGTGGCTCACATAACTGTAGGTAATGTATATGTATATGTATGTGCTAGCTGTATTGTGTGTTCTCTCCCTGTCTACCATGTATGTTTGTTTCTCATCATAGTATTCTATTGTTTGTTTCTCATCATGGTATTCTATTGTTTGTTTGTTATTGACTCATGTATGAACTGACTCATTGTATGTTTCATTGTTCTAGTAATAGTATTAGTATCTCCCTAAACTATACTTATTATAGTTTACTAGTAATGTTGTTTGAATGAATGAACATGTGTGTATACCTTTGCTACCCAAAGGTATTGAACTGAATGAAAGAAGGAACCTTTGTATCTACATGCATATACATAATATATAACTAGGATTCAAACGACCTTCGGACAAATAACCGAAACACCCTATGTCCACAACCAAACAAGGAACAGGAAATAAGGTAAGCTATCAGTCCTAAGTCCTTTCAATCCTACTTATATAACTATATCTATATAGATACACTTTTAACAGAATATAAGTTCAAAAGAGTTTAAGTAAAAGTATTTAACATGTAAAAGAGTTTGATAAAAGCATTTGGTATGTAAAAGAGTTTGTAAGACAGTTTGAAGTAAAACAGTTTGGTAACACAGTTTGAAAAGTAAGAAATTCACTTGTTTGGTAGTTATTAATCACATGTGATTGATATAATAACTATAATAGTTCAACTTGTATTCCCCCCCATAAAAGTATTTAAAAACATTTAAAAGGTTAATTAAGGGGTATGAACTCACCTGTAGTGAGTGGTTTGGATGAACGGAAAGTATAGCATGCTAAGTGTCAAGTGAAGACTTGAACACACACAAGGATCCTAGTTAACATATGATAACACATATATGTATCCAATTAGTCATAAAACAACTAATTAACCAAGTTTAAAACATCCTAAGACATGTAAAACACTTGATTTTAGTGCTATAAGTCCTAAGGATTGCATCTAAGGGTGGTAGGACCTTGTATTTGAGTTTAGGGTTCAAGGGTAAACTCCTTTGGAGTTTACGGTTTTGTGACCATAACCCCTTGAGTTTACGGTCATAAACCCATGAGTTTATGGCCGTAAACTCATGGTACTTTGACCATTTTGTGTTTTGAATCCTTAAAGGTCATAAGAAGCATTCCTACTTCCTGTTTAAGCCTTAGGAAGTGATTAGGGCACCATTTCACTCCTTTATGGAGTTTACGGTCGTTGGACCACTTCTCTTTGGCTTTACGGCCGTAAACCCAAATGATTTATGGACTTTTTGTTGTTTTGAGTTCCTAGCACATCAAGGAAGGGGTCTAGACTAGTTTTCAAGGCTTGGTAAGGGACTAGGGCCACTTTGGCCCCTTTGTTAGGGTTTACGGTCCAAGGTGTTCTTGGACCGTAAACACCTTTGATCCTTTGATTCTTGGGTGTTTTCTTGATGATTAGAAGTGTAACAAGTCTTATAATACACTAGGATAGAAGTACTTACTAGGTTGAAGCTTGAAAAGGTGCTAAAAGTCCAAGAACACTAGTGTGTGTTCTCCTTGTGTTCTTGGTGTTCTTGGTGAAACTTGAAGATCTACAAAAGTTGAAGATCTTGAAGAAAAGTCGGATGATACTTGAGAGAGAAATGGGTTTTGGATCTTGAAAATGTGAAAAGTGGTAAATAATGACTAAGTGTCATATTTATACCCCCTTTTAGGGTTTACGGCCGTAAACACCTTTGTTTAGGCCGCAAACTCCAAACTCTTGGAGTGTTGGGATATTATTGTTGCACAATAAACCCTAGGGCATCCTCTCTCCTGTTATCTCCTGAAGTACTAACTTTAAAACACTCCAACTTATTCCAAAAAGCTTGAAAGTTAGCAGAAACTGTTCTGACTTATATTGAATCGAATGGTTGTACAGAATAGAAATTTCGGGTTGTCACATCATCCCCCCGTTAGAAGGAATTTCGTCCCGAAATTAGAATTTAAGCAAATAAGTAGTTACAAATAACTAAGTAAAAAGACGAGGATATTTCAGTTTCATCTGATCCTCTCGCTCCCAAGTGAATTCAGGTCCTCGTTTGGCGTTCCAGCGAACCTTCACTATAGGGATATGGCTTTGTTTCGTTTGCTTGACCTCCTGGTCCATGATCTCTACTTGTTCTTCCACGAAGTTGAGGCTCTCGTTGATCTCGATCTAGTCGAGTGGGATTACAAGAGTCTCGTCGGACAGACACTTTTTCAAGTTCGAGGCGTGGAAAGTAGAATGTACGTTACTGAGTTCGCGCGGTAAGTTAAGTTTGTAAGCTATAGGGCCGATTCTGGAAAGAATCTCGAAAGGCCCTATGTACCTTGGATTTAGCTTTCCACTCTTTCCGAAGCGTATCAAGCCCTTCCAGGGTGAGACCTTCAATAGAACACGGTCGCCCACCTGGAATTCCAACGGTTTCCTTCGTTTATCAGCGTAGCTTTTCTGTCGGTCTCTAGAGGCTTTCAATCGTTCACGAATTTTAACGATCTTCTCTGTCGTTTCCCGTATGATCTCCAGACCCGTGAGAGTGCTTTCAGGAACTCGTCCTTTAGCTAATTGGGTATCACCCACCTCAACCCAGCACAGAGGGGCTCTGCACTTTCGGCCATAGAGGGCCTCGAATGGAGCAGCCTTTATGCTCGTGTGATAACTGTTGTTGTAGGAAAATTCGAAAAGGGGTAAATGAGTATCCCATGCTTTCCAAAAGTCGATCACACAGGCTCGCAACATATCTTCCAAGGTTTGGATAGTCCTCTCACTTTGTCTGTCGGTCTTTGGATGGTAGGCTGTACTCATGTCCAACCTAGTTCCTAGGGAACTTTGTAGCGACTGCCAGAACCTCGAAGTGAATCTACTATCTCTGTCCGAGATAATGGATATGGGAACACCGTGCAGTCGTACAATCTCCCTAATGTAAGTTCTTGTAAGCTTCTCCATCTTGTCTGTTTCCTTGATAGGCAGGAAGTGTGCGGACTTGGTCAATCTATCGACAATGACCCATATGGTATCAAGTCCACCCGTTGTCTTGGGCAACTTGGTTATGAAATCCATAGTGATTCGTTCCCACTTCCATTCCGGTATCTCAGGCTGTTGTAGTAGACCTGAGGGTTTCTGGTATTCGACCTTAACCTTTGCGCAAGTAAGGCATTTACTTACGAAGGTAGCAATCTCTGCTTTCATGTTAGGCCACCAGTATAACTTTTTAAGATCCAGATACATCTTATCTGAACCTGGGTGGACAAAATAACGAGTGTTGTGCGCCTCGTTCATGACCAAGTCTCTGAAACCATCATGTTTCGGGGTCCAGATCCGATCCATGAGGTAATAAGCCCCGCCACCCTTAACCTCCAAGTTCTTATCCATCCCCCTCAGGGATTCACTCGCCACATTTTCAGGTTTCAAAGCGTCGAACTGAGCCTCCTTAATTTGTGTGGACAAGTGCGAATGGATAGTCATAGTCAATGATTTGACTCTACGACCAGAATATTCTTTCCGACTTAGGGCGTCAGCTACTACATTGGCTTTACCCGGATGATAACAAATTTCGCATTCGTAATCACTGAGTAGCTCGACCCACCGTCGTTGTCTCATGTTGAGCTCCTTCTGGTCGAATATATGTTGTAGGATTTTTTGGTCTGTAAAGATAGTGCTTTTTGTTCCGTACAGGTAGTGTCTCTAGATCTTCAGAGCAAACACAACTGCTCCTAGCTCAAGATCGTGTGTGGTGTAGTTGACCTCGTGTGTCTTCAGCTGTCTCGAGGCATAGGCGATGACCTTACCTCGCTGCATCAGAACACATCCGAGCCCTTGATTCGACGCATCGCAATAGACAACGAAGTCTTCTATCCCTTCGGGGAGGGATATTATTGGTGCGGTGCACAAGGCTCGCTTGAGCGTTTGGAACGCTCTCTCCTGCTTCTCTTCCCAGTCAAAGGCCACGCCCTTCTGGGTCAGTGTTGTAAGAGGTTTCGCAATGCGGGAGAAGTTCTGAATGAACCTGCGATAGTAGCCAGCGAGGCCTAGAAACTGACAAATTTTTGTAGGCGTCTTCGGTGCTGACCAGCTCTCAATGGCTTTAATTTTGGAAGGGTCCACGTGTATTCCCTCTTCGCTAACCACGTGCCCTAAGAATTCGACTCGTCGGATCCAAAATTCGCATTTCGAGAACTTTGCATAGAGCTTCTCCGAACGAAGTGTTTCTAAGACCTGTCGCATATGTCGACTATGTTCCTCCTTACTACGAGAGTAGATAAGTATGTCATCGATGAAGACGATGACAAACTGATCCAAGTAAGGACGACACACCCTATTCATTAACTCCATGAATACAGCAGGCGCGTTTTTTAATCCGAACGGCATCACTACGAATTCGTAGTGCCCATAACGAGTTCGGAAGGTTGTCTTCGGAACATCCTCCACTAGCACTCGTAGTTGGTGATATCCGGATCTTAAGTCGATTTTTGAAAAGAAGTTCGCCCCTTGAAGTTGGTCATATAAATCGTCGATACGAGGCAAAGGATAACGATTTTTGACGGTCAGTTTGTTGAGCTCCCTGTAGTCGATGCACATACGAAACGATCTGTCTTTCTTCTTGACGAACAAGACTGGAGCTCCCCATGGTGAGAAGCTTGGTCTTATAAAGCCCTTGCTGAGAAGTTCGTTAAGTTGACAGGACAGTTCTTGCATCTCTACAGGTGCTAGTCGATAGGGCGATTTGGCTACGGGGGTAGCCCCTGGAACTAAGTCGATTCGAAACTCGACTTGACGTTGCGGAGGTAGTCCTGGGAGTTCTTCTGGAAAGATGTCGAGATAATCGCGTACTACTGGAATGTTCTGAATGTCTTTCGTTTCTTAGCTCACGTCGACCACATGAGCAAGGAATGCGCGACATTCCTTTCACAAGAATTTTTGAGCTTGAATGCTCGAGATGATACGAAGGTTCGTGTCGGGTTTGTCGCCATAAACTACTAGAGTTTCGCCAGACGACAGATTAAGGCGAACAGCCTTTTCATAACACATGATGTCAGCACGATTAAGACTCAACCAATCCATGCCGATAATGATGTCGAAACTTTTAATTGAGACTGAGGTCGATCGAAAATGAATGGCTATCTAGTGTTAGGGTACACCCTATGAAAATACTACTAGTGCTCTCCGTCTTTCCATTAGCCATTTCTACAGTGAACGGTTCTTTAAGTGCTTGTGATTTTTGCTTAAGTAAATGAGCAAATTTTTGGTTCACGAAACTCCTCTCCGCTCCACTATCAAACAGTATGCATGCATAAGAGTTATCGAGGAGAAACGTACCCGTGACCACTGTGGGGTCGGCAACCGCTTCCTCGTGGCCTATGGACAGAACTCTTTCCACTCCACCGGAATTCCCTGCCTTCGGGCAGTTCCTTTTGTAGTGGCCCACCTCGCCACAACCGTAGCAAGCTTTGCCCACTCCTGCGCCGGGGACTTGGTTAATTGGCCTAGCCGGAGCTTTGCAGAAATGGGCAGTGTGCCCCTTCCTATTGCAGTTCAAACACTGCATTTCCCGGCAGGCACCGACGTGGTGGAAGTTGCATTTGTTGCACTTGGGCAAACTTCCAGCGTACTGCTTTAGCGGAGCAGCAGCGGCTGGTGCTAGCGTAGCATGAACTGCCACGACCTGCTGCTTTTTGGCAGCCTTTTTCTTCTTCTTGTCATCCCAGAACTTCCGCTTGGAATCAGCGGTTCTGACGGGTTCTGAGATGGCCAGGGTTGTTGTTGCGGCCGGGGTACGAACCCCATGGTCTATGAGCCGCTGTGCCAATCGCTTGGCACTATCAAATGTAGTGGGGTTTGAAGCCAAAACATTGCCCTAGAATGGAGGCACCAGCCCCCATATGTAACTTTCGATCTTCTTTCCTCTGTGTGAACCATGTTGGGACAGAGGGCCACCAGTTCGCAGAACCTGGCGGTGTAGGAGACTATGTCGGAGCCCTTCATGGTTAGGCTCCACAGTTCCTCTTCTAGCTTTTGGATTTCGCCCCTCGGGCAGTACTCCTCAATCATGACGTCTTTCATAGTTTCCCAACCCATAGCATTAGCCACTACAAGAGATAGTGACTTGACATGGCTATTCCACCATGTCAGGGCTTTGTCTTCAAAGGTGCAAGCGGCGAACTTGACCTTGCTCCCCTCTGGACAAGAGCAGATTTCGAAAACCGATTTGGTTTTCTCGAACCATTGTGAGAGGGCAATGACTCCGCCAGTCCTTCTGAAGGACTTGGGCTTGCAGTTAGTGAAGTCCTTATAGGAGCACTCTCTCAAGCGCACAGGAGCTTCACCATGAGTAGATTGAACCGGAGTTCCTCCTCCAGTGGAACCAGACGAATGATATTGAGCCATGGCTGTAGCCATAGCCGCAGCTACAGCAGCATTTAGAGTTGTCGTATCGATTTGAGGAGTAGGTGGTGTTGGTGCGGGAGGATCACGTCTTGTTGATTTACGAGGAGGCATCTTTCAACTATAAGTTTACAAAGATGAAGATATTGATAAGAATTTAATAGAATATTGATGAGAATGACTCATGGACTAACTCTCCATAGTCCAACAGCACAATTGAATAGCACGAGTGATTGTAAATGAAAGCATTTTGATATAATTTCCATGAGTTTAGATATCTGTCAATAATACTGGAATTACAGATGTAATGAGTTCGGGAAAAATGACCTAGAAGTAGGTCCTACATCAACCAAGATGGGAAAATTTTGACAGAACTCCGACCTAGTCAAGACCTAACAGGTCTAAGATTTACGAGTATAGGAAATTAGACTAGAGTTTTTACATAAACTAAGTTATATCCAAAAGAGAAGTCGATGAGACTCTATCGACGATGAGAACTACTAGAGTGAGTTCTTGAATCCGACAGTAGATGTTCTATGTCCCTCATACGCCTTTCAGACGTTGCCTGCGGAGCTCGAAGTTCCCTGACTTCAGCTTGGGTTTTAGCAAGTTCCCTCTGTGGAACTGCATTGAGGACCTGAGTCCTTTCATGAGCAGACTCTAGTTGGCGAATGCGGACTGTGTTAACACCAGAGTTGGCGTCAATCTCCACGACTCGGTCGATAGTCGCTCGACCTTGCTCGGTGTTCCGAGCAATCCTACGAACCATGATGGGTACGACCCTGTCAGCTGAACCTCCCTCGGTGAGGCTGTAGAAGCTTCTGTCTCCATTGTAGGGAATGGGTTGACCCTGTTCCTGACTCCATCTATTCAAGTTTGTGGCCCACAGAGGTGTGGGTCCTTGAAATGCTGGATGAGGATTCAGGTTTGGGTCCTGAGCAGTTGGGGGTAGGTTGTTGACTTCTGGCTCTGAGTCAGAATCCTCGGAAAAGCCTTCAGCTTCGTGATCATCCAATGGGATTGGGTGATCATCTTCTGGCTCTTCTCCCAGCCATCCTGCATTGCCGTTTTTGGGGTAGTACGGGTCTCCGGGGATATGGAATCCAGCCACGATATCTACGCGAGAAGAGGGATAAAGAAATAACTAAATAGACGCACTAATTAGATAATTATAAGATGATCTTTATCAGTTACTTCAACATTTGCGTAGTGCATACAAGTCATATGTAACCAAGACAGGATAGACCTTCGAATAAGTGACCCTAACTCTAAGCCCACAACCAAACAAGGAACAGGGAGTAAAGCAAAGATTACAGATTCTAAGTCTATGATATTCTTAGATACATATAACCTTAGCGTATCCACTCAGCAACTATTGATATACTAATAAAGATCTTTAGTTCTTAGATAAGTAATTAAAGTAACACAAAATACTCCTATAGTATTTTAAGTTTATGTTATGTTCTACTGTTCTCATTGTAGTAGTGTTGGTAAGTTTTTAGACTTGTTGCAACCTCACAACCACACTTAGGCACATGCTAGCCAACCCTCGGATAACATAGTTGATCATGCTATATCTTCCCAGCTTTGACTATATGTCTCTAAGTCTACTTGTGCTGTCCAACAATCGTAATACTTTTGTTCTGTCCTAGTGACACTGATTTTAGTATGAATGCAGGTATGTATACTTGGTTAAATATTTTATTATTTAAAAGTATAAACTCTTTATCAGAGTATTTTAATCCCGCTGTGTTTATAGTTCGTATATCTTTTATGGGTTGATACACTCGATTCACTATAAACAATGCTCTGATACCAATCTGTCACACCCCAAAACCAGAACGGCGGAATCGTTCGGGGGTGGAGGACGTCATGTTTAGTATCACAACAATGCAAAGTAGTAAACAAGCAACAACATCATCCATTGCATTAATAATATAATTTCATGCAAGTGTGTTCTGTCAAGTTATATAGACACCAAAAATATACATCAAAATAAAAGATGAGTCTTGAACGAGATCCATCTTCTCAAAACCTGGCACCGGTACCTGTCTACTGGTGACCTGAGAATACAAGTTATTTTGAAAGAGTTTATCAGCTTTAAAGCTGGTGAGATCATAAGTATATTAGTGTCTATATTTGTATGAAAGTGTTTGTAAGTATGTAATTGTATAAGTTTGTAAAAGTTTGTAATTGTTTGAACTCTCCTAGAAAACCCTATGCTTCCTACTAAAAGTAGCCTTCTACCAAGGCATCTAGTATCTGTGTGTGTCCCTTCTAAGAGTGTGTATTTTCCCAAATCTAACTATCATTTACCAAAAATATAGTTTTTACATTATTGTTTATTGTGTGAAGATCACAAAGTAAATGTAAAGGGAAAATGAAATAGTACTGTAGTGTTGTATTAAGTAACTACTGCTGTATTAACTACCTTAAATCAATTGTTATTTAAAGTACCATGTGATCGGCCTGTATCCTGCTACCGACTCTAGTAAAACGACGATGTAAGACGTTGTAAGAAATGACGTTTGGCACCCGTAGACTTGCAAGTCCCACTGTAGCGAGCAGCAAGGTGTAGGATAGTCAATCCAGAATAGATGTATACACAAACTCATACGCTACCCATTTAAGGTGATTCTGGATACAAAACGGTCATGGCAGGTAGTGCCATGCCCCGTTACGTGGCTCACATAACTGTAGGTAATGTATATGTATATGTATGTGCTAGCTGTATTGTGTGTTCTCTCCCTGTCTAGCATGTATGTTTGTTTCTCATCATAGTATTCTATTGCTTGTTTCTCATCATAGTATTCTATTGTTTGTTTCTCATCATAGTATTCTATTGTTTGTTTGTTATTGACTCATGTATGAACTGACTCATTGTATGTTTCATTCTTCTAGTAATAGTATTAGTATCTCCCTAAACTATACCTATTATAGTTTACTAGTAATGTGGTTTGAATGAATGAACATGTGTGTATACCTTTGCTACCCAAAGGTATTGAATTGAATGAAAGAAGGAACCTTTGTATCTACATACATATACATAATATATAACTAGGATTCAAACGACCTTCGGACAAATAACCGAAACACCCTAAATCCACAACCAAACAAGGAACAGGAAATAAGGTAAGCTATCAGTCCTAAGTCCTTTCAATCCTACTTATATAACTATATCTATATAAATACACTTTTAACAGAATATAAGTTTAAAAGATTTTAATTAAAAGTATTTAACATGTAAAAGAGTTTGATAAAAGCATTTGGTATGTAAAAGAGTTTGTAAGACAGTTTGAAGTAAAACAGTTTGGTAGTTATTAATCACATGTGATTGATATAATAACTATAATAATTCAACTTGTATTCCCCCTATAAAAGTATTTAAAAACATTTAAAAGGTTAATTAAGGGGTATGAACTCACCTGTACTGAGTGGTTTGGATGAACGGAAAGTATTGGATGCTAAGTGTCAAGTGAAGACTTGAACACACACAAGGATCCTAGTTAACATATAATAGCACATATATGTATCCAATTAGTCATAAAACAACTAATTAACCAAGTTTAAGACATCCTAAGACATGTAAAACACTTGATTTAAGTTCTATAAGTCCTCAGGATTGCATCTAAGGGTGGTAGGACCTTGTATTTGAGTTTAGGGTTCAAGGGTAAACTCCTTTGGAGTTTACGGTTTTGTGACCATAACCCCTTGAGTTTACGGTCGTAAACCCATGAGTTTACGGCCGTAAACTCATGGTACTTTGACCATTTTGTGTTTTGAAGCCTTAAAGGTCATAAGAAGCATTCCTACTTCCTGTTTAAGCCTTAGGAAGTGATTAGGGCACCATTTCACTCCTTTATGGAGTTTACGGTCCTTGGACCACTTCTCTTTCGGTTTACGGCCGTAAACCCAAATGATTTATGGTCTTTTTGTTGTTTTGAGTTCCTAGCACATCAAGGAAGGGGTCTAGACTAGTTTTCAAGGCTTGGTAAGGGACTAGGGCCACTTTGGCCCCTTTGATAGGGTTTACGGTCCAAGGTGTTCTTGGACCGTAAACACCTTTGATCCTTTGATTTTTGGGTGTTTTCCTGATGATTAGAAGTGTAACAAGTCTTATAATACACTAGGATAGAAGTACTTACTAGGTAGAAGCTTGAAAAGGTGCTAAAAGTCCAAGAACACTAGTGTGTGTTCTTGGTGAAACTTGAAGATCTACAAAAGTTGAAGATCTTGAAGAAAAGTCGGATGATACTTGAGAGAGAAATGGGTTTTGGATCTTGAAAATGTGAAAAGTGGTAAATAATGACTAAGTGTCACAATTATACCCCCTTTTAGGGTTTACGGCCGTAGACACCTTTGTTTAGGCCGTAAACTCCAAACTCTTGGAGTTTTGGGATATTATTGTTGCACAATAAACCCTAGGGCATCCTCTCTCCTGTTATCTCCTGAAGTACTAACTTTCAAACACTCAAACTTATTCCAAAAAGCTTGAAAGTTAGAAGAAACTGTTCTGACTTCTATTGAATCGAATGGTTGTACAGAATAGAAATTTTGGGTTGGCACACATAGGAAACAAAAGACTGTGTAGAGTCGGCAGAAGAGCCATCTACATTGGCGTCGATCTGAGTTGGAATTTTAAGTTGGAGATTTGGTCCTACTGATAGTGTCACCTTGGAAAGATGTCACTAGGTTTCAGAAGAGGGCAGAGTTAGGCTCTAGGTATATTGGGCCTTTTTAGATTATTGCTTGTGTGGGAAGCGTTGTCTATTGTTTGGAGCTTCCTGAGAAGTTCAGTCAGATCCATATTTGTTTTTATGTTTATCAGTTGAGGAAGTGCATAGTTGTTGAGCCTGTTGTAGTACCTTTGGAGGAATTCTAGGTGGATGAGTGCCTACACTATGTGGTGCGACCAGTTATGATATTAGAAAGAAAGACAAAGAACTTGCACAACAAGGTAATTAGATTGGTGAAGATGCAGTGGCAGCACCGAAAGGGTTCCAAATGTACTTGGGAACCCGACAACAAGATGCGTGAGCATTAACAAGAGCAATTTATGGAGGAGGATTTCAAACACACAATTTGATTCAAGTGAGGGAGAGTTGTAACACTTGGTTTCTGGTATGTTGTTTGTCAAGTTGTTTTCCCTTAAATTTTGTTTGAAAGGACTTTTGGAGGATCGTCGTGCGTTCCATATCATTATGTCACGACACGACTATCTATTAGTTGCGACTTCTGGCCACAATCAGCCTAAACCCTAATATCAGGCCTTGGGCACTATATAAAGACACAAACTCCTAGTGTTCGTCATTTTCAGCCTCCATTTCGCAAGAGAGGAAACCCTAGCCCTTGCGAGTGTTATTGATTAAGTTTTAATGTTGATATGTTTTGAATTATACACATATTAGGAACATTTTAGATAATTTGATGATCATTTTATGGAATAAAAGGTACTTAATTCGTTATATTTAAATAATGCAGGTAAAAAATGTGTTTTGGCAAAAAAGAAGCTAAAAAGGGTTGATAATAAGTTGGATTGCAAAAATTCAAAACTAGCTGGAAAACTCCATCTACGCCCTAGGTAGCCCTCTACACATCGTGTAGGTTCCACCACAAAAAATTAAAATAAGCAGTCTAAGTGGTACATTATTGGCTTAAAAGTTACTCAAAAATTACATTCCACATGCCACGCAGCACCTCCACGTGCCGTGTAGGCTCAAATCTCTATAAACACAAGCATAGTTTTTTCCCAAAAAATATAATATACAATAGCCTAATTTCCAGAAATCCTAGAGGGAAAATAAAACATAGGGATTCTATTTTCAAATGTCAAAAGGTTATACTAGCCGGTAGGGTGATATAAATGCAAAAATTTCAAGATCGGGAGAAGAAATCATTAGGTTATCAGTCTGTTTACTTTTCTGTCTATAATAAGTCCACTTTTGATTTCCAATATATTTTTTTTCAAGATTTGGGACTAAACCCTTTATGATTATTTGTTGTTTGTGAAACTCTAGTTTTTTTTTTAACTAATTGATATTTGGTATTGAGCGTTATTCAATTTATTATGTTTGCTCAATAAAAAGACCCACGCGTATTGATATTGATTTTCTTATGTAAATGAGTGCATGATTTATGATTAATTTCATATTATGTATCTTGAGTTAACTATTTAGTTAACAATTGGGAGATTATAACTTGACATGTTGAGGCGTAGACAGATCTGACTACTGGATGCATCCCTAGGTTAAACATAATAAAGTTAAGTTAATATTCATGATTAGTTCAATAACTTGGACAATTTGAGAAGTTGCTACTAACCCTGAGACTGATCATTCCAATTGAGTCTTTCATAATATGACATAATAGACTGAGTCTAGGGGAGTTATCCTTACTGGTAGATAACTTAGATTCATAGGATAAGTGACTTGACCATCCGATCTAATCAATTAAGGAATCGGCGGACAACTTACCAATATCATTAAAATGATATTAATTAACTGAACTAGGATTGATTGAATATAAGTATGAGTGTAACTTCCTAATAACCATAGTAAATTTTTTATTAATTTTCAAATCCATTTCATAAAACCCATAAGTCAACCATCACTGTTTCTAAAACATAGTAATAAAAATCAGAGTATAAATTAACAATTAACATCTCTTAATATATAAAAATTCACATGATGATGCGTACTATCAAGCCTTTACCTTCCCCTGATCCTCTAAAGAACCTAAAACATTTAAATCCATAACTATAAGGCAAAGTTAGTGAGTTCCCCCAAAATACCCCACACAACAATACACATACAATGCATGCACACATGAGCCTATAGTTTACCTGGAGCGCCTGGCAAGGCCTACAGGATGCCTGGACCGCTCTAACGAGCCTACAAATTATTATCCAACCTAATAATGCTTATAGTAGTTAGATGTCACACCCCGCTAAAGCGGAAACACAGGGCGTGGCAGTACAAAGGGTTTCATCGCAAAAGTTAAAAGACAACACCAACCATAGTATTAAAAATCATTACAAATTCACAATGGGTTTGAACAACTTTTAAAAGAAATTACAATGTAAATTGAAATACAACACATGCGAATGCTCCTAAAGGTGAAGTGTCCCTAAGTGCCACTTACTCGATGATTCCTGAAAAAGCATGTAAAACGAGCGTCAACTATAACAATAGTTGGTGAGTACTCACAGATAAACAAAATGATACTGGTTCCATGAATTGAAATCAAAGTTTTGATAAAAGTTTCCAATAATAAAAGTATATTGTTAAGATGAGTAAATAAGTTTGTAAAAACAAAGTTCTTTGTCATCATGAGAGATAAGGTATGTTGCCCAAATAAGATGCAACATTCATATTCTCATGGAAGATAAAGTTTGTTACTCAAACGAGTAAACAAGTTTCACTGCTAAAATGAGCAATCAATTTCGTTGCTACAAGGAGCAAACAATTTCATTGCTAAAACATGTATATAAGTTTTCAGTAATAAAAGTTCGTTGTTGTAATGAGAAACAAAGTTCATTGCTATAATTAATAAACAAGTTTATTGCTATAATAAGTAACGAGTTTGTATGTGTATGAGCAAACAATGAGTCTCAACCAAACCTATGACTGAAGCCCTATCAAGATCTATGCTTATCGTTCCATAGATGAATATGGTATCATGCACTCCAGCAATAGGGCGAGTGAGGAGTTGTCAATTCCTAATAGCGCTATCCATAATGACCATTGGCTCAAAGAGTTAATGGTTAGAGATAAGGGAAGGGCCTTAGTACGATAAGTTCTCATGTTCCGTGTTGCATAGACATACATAGAGAGACATAGCAATAAAATAGCAATCATGTTTGATACAAATCAATTTAAATACAACATTCAAATAATAGTTTTTCGGGACATGCTTTTCCACCCCAAAACATAAAACTGAAAATAGGGGAGTGCGTGAATACTCACAATGCATTGAGATGATGCAAACGGTGCCTTGAACTACGCTCCACTCGTACCACTATCGTTTTCCTACAACGATGTTACACACTAATGAGTCTCTAATCGAAATCTAACACTAGTATACATACTACTACAATAGAATTATGCCAATATTGTGTCAAAATTTAATATAGATAAGTTACAAACATTTTTCCATGAAAATTTAATTTCAATGAATCAATTGTTATATAACAATTTAAGTGGAAAATTTCCATTATTGAAATGTTAATATTTAACATTTTAGAGGTGTTCCAATGATTAAATATTCAAAACTAAATCAATTTAGTTCTAAAAGTTCCCAAACTTTGCATTTCAGTTTTAATTGAAGTCAAAGACCTCAAGATAAATTTTTTTGAATTTTTGGTTTGTCTAACTATTTTTCACCATTTTAGTTTCTTGAATAACCATAAAATCATGAAAAATACTAAACAATTAATAAAAATTACCAAACTTCAGATTTTGGTTCTAAATATGTTAAAAGACTTCTAGATAAATTTTCATGGATTATGGATATGCATAACCATTTTTCATATATTTAATTCTCTAAATATATAAAAATTCATGAAAAATAGAAATCGGTTAAGAAAATGCCCCAAACTTTTTATAGTAATGTCATTACACGTACTTAACCTGGGAAAAATATAAAAATAGATTTCCAGCCAATTTAACCCAATTTTATGACTTTTGAGCATTTATTCTAATAAAAATTGAAATAAATAGAAAATAGTTTCCAAAATTGCCCAAAGTTTTTGTAACGCTGTTATTAGTCATTATTAAGCTAGGAAAAATATAAAAATGAATTTCTAAACTGTTTATCCCAATTTTATGATTTTTGTGTATGTATTCTAATAAAAATTGGGTTTAAGTGTATTTAATCTTGGGAAAATAGAATAAAAATAGTATACAGAAGAGAAAAATCATCAAAATTTTTATGTAGCATCCTAATGTACTACAAGGTGTTCTGGTAAATTTTCATAATGTTTGGATGAGTAAAACTATTTTTCCTGTTTTTAGTCCATTATAAATACAAAAATCTGAGAAAAATAGGAATACATTATGAAAAATTCTGAAAATATTTTTTTAAGTGTTCCACAGAGAGTATAAGCTGCGAAAATTATTAGATATCATTTTTTATATTCCCTAATGTGGTTTTATGATTTATTAGAGCTAAACAAAAAGAAAATTCAAAACCATATTAAACAGTAACAAAAATGGATGAAACTTAATGGGAGATGTTTATCAACTTAAAGGATTATCCAAGAATTTTTCCATAATTTATTTACTAGCTTAAGTATTTTATATGATTTAACACTTTATTTTCTTATTATTTTCATATAAAAATAAAGAAAATATATATTGAGCTGAAAATTTCCATAATGCATCTTCATACAATTTGATAACAATGACAATATGTGTTCTTATTTTTGATGTTGAACACCATGCCTAAAGGCTCAATAAATTATAGAGAAAACTTGGTTCTTGTGATTTATGTAAAGATTATTGATGTTACTTTGACAATTTTTGCAACATGTTACAAAGACTTTTGAATCAAGATCTTTTTGTACCTATTAATACATGATATTAAGAGTTCAAAATAATTTTTGAATGATTTTTAGTGATGAATAAGTTCTTTGAACATGCAACACAAAACAAATGTTCATAAGGAAAGTGCTGTTTGAGCAACAGTTTTGTAAAATTTGGTAAAAATCGAAATTTTGGAATTTTTCAGTGAGGTCAGATGGGTTTGAAAGCTAACTCAAAATATTATATTTCAGAAAAAGAATCACGAATTTTGGCTAAGAAATGAGTGAGATATGACAGTTTAAAGTCAGGTAAAGAAATCTGGCAGATTGCATGCATGATGATTGGTTAGAAAAGTGGGTTTTCATCATTTCCTTGAGTAAATCTTTTGAAGTATTTTAAATATATCATGATAACCTCATATTTTGGTCATGTTTCCAGAGATCAAAAGATTAAAACTTATCAAAATGTATACATGAATTTATGAAGAAAATTTTGTTTCTCAAAAACTCTTAACTTGAGTTTGATGTTTTAATCCTTAAAATCGATTTTTGCCCTAAGATCATGAACATGCAACCTTGTTTATCATACATGCATGGTGTTAAAACACGTCCATCATGTTCTAAAAACCATTTTAACAAAAAGAAAACAAGTTTGAAGAAGATGAAGAAGGAGAAAGTGTAAGAAAAAGAGCAAAACTTGAAGGAAAAGTGAAATAGAAATCGATTTTACCTTCAAGAATACCACAAGATGATGAAGATTTCGAGTTTGAGGAGTGTTCTTGGGTTTGTTTTCTGGAATATTTCTTGGTTCTTAGAGGGAGGAAGAGAGAATGTAGTGGTGTTTGGAGAGAAAAAGTAGAGAGAAGGTAGAGAGAGTTTTCTAGAGAGAGAAAGAAGAGAGATGTGTGTGTTGGAGAATGAGAGTGTGAGAGAGAGATATGGGGAGAGAGGGATCCGATTTTAGGGGAGGAGAGGCTCCCTCTCTCTTGTTTCTTTTATAAAAATTCAAATCTTTTATAAAAATATCCAACTTTTTATAAAATGTGCACCTTAACCTAGTTTTTATGCATAAAACTCTTGATTTTTGGCTTATAAATCAAGGGTAAATGTTAATAACTAAATCTTTATTTTTCATTGAATTGTATTTCATAATAATTATTATGATAAGATAATATTATAAGGTTCATAATTGTTTTTATAGGATTTTTAAGGTTAAAGTTTATAAATATGAGTTTTTAGGACTTTTAGTGTTTTGGAGTTTAATAAACTTTGAATATCAAAATAAATAGAATATTTGAGACTTTAAATTATCTTATGGTATTATAACTCTTTTATAGTTATAAATAATGTTTGTAATTTATTTTTATCGGTTTATTGGCATTCTATGTAGTGATTCTGAGATTTAAGCGAAATTGAGGAATCAAGTATACTAGTCCTAGTCTTCAACTTTGACTTAAGTTCCTACGAGACTCGGACCTAATTTATACCACTAGGTCAAGTGCATGATGTGTGTGTATGATTCATGAAAAGGTGTTCGAGTCAAAGAGTGACCCAAATATGGATAGTCTCTACAGTTAAGTAGTTATAGAATTCACATATCAATGTGAAATCTAAGTACACTATCCATTGATTCTAATTGTTTCCAAGTTTCTAGTAGGTTATAACTTAGCTTCTAGTTACTAAGTCTAGTATGTGTAGTGCCTATATGTGCAACTAAGTCTAGTTAAATCTAGAACCGACTCCAATTTTGACGGTTGTCACATTCTCCCCCGGTTAAAAGAATTTCGCCCTGAAATTCAATTCGTGACGTATTCTATTAGAACTCAGTCGAATACAATTATATAGCTGGAGAGGTGGTGACTTGTAGTGTTCTTTGATTATTTCGGGTTTATTTCCTCAAAGGAGGAACCCAATTCTTTAGCTATAGTCAAATTAATGTTTCCTTAATTCGAGTTCTACAATTTAGATTGCGAGAAATTAGGATCATGGAAATCATGATCCAAACATGGCGACCTAGTCGAAAAAGATCATCTAGTTAGATATTATCTGAATTAAGAGAGCTATAAGTTTTGCTGAAGCACTAACTGCACTGAGCGTTAAATCCGCATTGATCCTTAAGTCGTGTTCTAAATTAGCACTAAGTGTAAATTCGCCGCCTAATAAAGAAAAGATTAGGAACAATTTGTTCACTTCCGGGTTGGCTACTACATCTGGAAAAGATATATTTTGAAATAAGAAGGGGTGGCACGAATGAAAAAGAAGCGATTGAGGGTAAGTTCCTAAAAATACGTACTAAGGGTAGACAACGAAGTTTTGGTACATCTCAAATGTAAAGGCTAATTAAGTGTCGTCGACAAAATAAATTACGAAATGATTGAGCATCTCCGAGGCTATAATTACTACTACGATTACTCTTACAATAATAAAACCTTATTCGTAGAATAAATATATTTAGAGAGTCATTGGTGCAAATGGAGGCGATGAAAATTTATGATAAATTAAATCACATTGTGTATATAGCATTTTAAGTGTTTAGAAGTGATTAAAAATCTCACTGTTATCAAAATGTGTGTTTAGAAATGATAATTAATCTCACTATTATCAAAACGTATAATAATTCCAAGATAATGAAGATACATGTGTGGCGATCAAACGAAGTAGTAAAATAATATAAAGATTAATTAAGGTTACAAGTTTAAGTCATCAATAAGGGAATCTATACAAAAATATTTTGATTACTCTTTTGAAAAAAAAAATTGTCTAATTGTCTAACTCAAGACAAGTTCAAGCTTATGAGTCAGAATATTTATGAAAAAAAAGTTGAGAGTTTAGGAACTCACTGAAAATTACAAAGTATAATTCTATTTTAAGAAACGTGTAAAAATATCGATAATTGAAAATAGTGGATTCTTAATTTAGTGTTTCTACAAAAACAATCATTTAGAGAATATGTAATAGTAAAATTCAAGACTTTTGATGTATTTAAAGAAAAGAAGAAGCATAAGAATACATATCCTCCACATATATTTTTCGGATATAGAAAAAATGATAAGCATAAGAATATTCATCTTGTGTATTAATTATAAGGAAAAATACAATGAAAATTGCATTTTATATCAAGTTTTTGAATTTAGAACGAAAGAGCAAATGTAAATAAGGATCACTTGTTTATAGTAGATTTCAAAATAAAAACAAGATGTATATGATAAAAGGCATAATTGAATATATGAAAGTTGACTAAAATTAAAGTATGTCTCATGACTATACACGTATTAATTGCTCAAAACGAAAGGGTAGACTTCTAGTCTATATGTGTACGAACATGGTACCAAGAGAAGCAAAATAGAAAGAAACAAAGTTAGTCAATGTATTATGTTATTATCGTGGGTGTGCAATATCTAAAATTAAAAGGAGAGCAAGAAATCAAGTTCGGGCGAAAGAAAAAGGAAGGTAGCGGCGACAATGATTGTTATTGTTAAAATTATAAGAACAATACCTATAGGTAGATTTAAAACCAGGTTGAGATATATTTCAAACTTCAATATTTGATGTATATTGATGATTAAATAGACATGTGGGAGTTCTAAAGTGTTTGCTAAGGATTGCTAAAAATTCATAAGTTACCTATTAAGTTAAACTCCATTTGTGAAAAAGAAGAAGCCCTACAAATGGCAATTGAAAATCTGACAATTTTGACTTTTTAAACGAAAGTCCAACAATGATTAAAATGGATAAGGTAAAGACTCAATATATTTATAAGAATAATTATTCATTGTTGAAAGTGTATCACTGGAAATTTAAAAATGAACACTAAGTTTTCAAATGCTATAAATTTTAAAAACTTTATAGATTATAAAACTATATTGAAGCAAAGAACACAAATAAGGTATGTTTTGAAATACAAGCATTAGAGATGTCTTATAAACATGTTTGAAGTAGAAATTTGCATAAATATCATGTTGGGTTTCGAGAAAACACATTAAAGTAAATTACAATTTCTAAATGAGAAAGCTGTTAAAAGTGTCAAAACAAAAGTGTTTTGAAGATTCGATGAAGCTTTTACACATAAAATGAACTTCAATGTTATAGGTCTACGTTTTGTAGCAAAGAGTTTAAACACGATTATAAAAGAAAATGTTTCTAGTTTTTCGAAAACATGTCAAAATGGTAAGCAACGTTTAAAATGGTTTATGTGCCCTCAAAAGCACATCTATCCATTGAAATGGATTTGAAATGAGATTGTAATAGCAAGGTTAAAACCAATAATGGTTAAATTGAGTTTTGAAGAAAAGTGTTAAGTTAAAGCAAGTTGTCAAAAGATTTTTAGCGAGAATATTGCTTACATTGTTAAGAAATGTCTACTAAGTTGATTGAAGTGGTTACAAAATATTTTATTGATGATAAATAAAACCGATGAAGCGAAATAATTTTTCGATGGAAGATTAAGAAGTAAGGAATAAGTATGTTAGTGTAGCTGATCGTACCTAAATACTAAGGCGAGTACAAGGCGAGTATCGGTGTCTTTTCCCCAAAATAAAGGACAAGAAAAATTGTTTGTAAAACGTTTTATGGTGTCAATGCAGTTTACGACCTTTTATAGAGGTCAAAGGGACATCCTATGTTAAGTTTTAAGCTCAAGGTGGAAACAACGTAGAGCTAAATCGTAGCATATTAAGAAGGTCTCACGTATGGGTTAAACCTCCGTGTCTCCTCGTGAGTCAAATCCGAAATGCCCACCAATGGTATCCAAGTGATTACTTAGTGGCGACTCATCTACCTCCTTACGCGATGCTCCAATTATCATTTGTGTCGATATCGAAACGCTTTTTCCTAGTTGTAACTCTAGTACGAAGACGATGAAGAGGTATTGAGGAATAATTTGTATAGGTTTCGACTTATGATTATTACTAGTGTATATCTAGCTACTAACATTATATCTAAAGTCAATAGCTACCAAGGAATACTCATTCTCAGTACTAAGTGCATTGCTCCTAGAGTAGCTAGTGATATAACCTAAGTGGTTAACCTAGCACTTGATAAGGGACAAGAATATTTCTAAATAAAGGCATTGTTATAAAAGTGCACTTAGTTTCTAAGTGTATCTAGATGAATGCCTATAATATGCAATGCCCATACGCACACCGAAAAATTTTGTTTTTCAAAAGTTTAAGTTGAAAATCTTTTTGAACATAATTCTACTATAACCGTTTCAAGCCTCCATTAAGTTTCCTTAATTAAGCATAGTTGGCCAGGCTATACTTAATTAAAGTCTGATAATGCGTACTCGAATTAGTTATACCAGTAGTATGTTCAGTATTTTTAAAACGCTTAGAAATTTTTTGGCTATAGTTGTGGTTCTCCAAAGGAAAACCAGTATTCTCTATAACCTTCGGCTCTGATACCATTTCCTGTCACACCCCCCTAAAGCGGAAACACATGGCGTGGCAGTACAAAGGGTTTCATTGCAAAAGTTAAAAGACAACACCAACCATAGTATTAAAAATCATTACAAATTCACAATGGGTTTGAACAACTTTTAAAAGAAATTACAATGTAAATTGAAATACAACACATGCGAATGCTCCTAAAGGTGAAGTGTCCCTAAGTGCCACTTACTCGATGATTCCTGAAAAAGCATGTAAAACGAGCGTCAACTATAAAAATAGTTGGTGAGTACTCACAGATAAACAAAATGATACTGGTTCCATGAATTGAAATCAAAGTTTTGATAAAAGTTTCCAATAATAAAAGTATATTGTTAAGATGAGTAAATAAGTTTGTAAAAACAAAGTTCTTTGTCATCATGAGAGATAAGGTATGTTGCCCAAATAAGATGCAACATTCATATTCTCATGGAAGATAAAGTTGGTTCTTGTGATTTATGTAAAGATTATTGATGTTACCATGCCTAAAGGCTCAATAAATTATAGAGAAAACTTGGTTCTTGTGATTTATGTAAAGATTATTGATGTTACTTTGACAATTTTTGCAACATGTTACAAAGACTTTTGAATCAAGATCTTTTGGTACCTATTGATACATGATATTAAGAGTTCAAAATAATTTTTGAATGATTTCTAGTGATGAATAAGTTCTTTGAACATGCAACACAAAACAAATGTTCATAAGGAAAGTGCTGTTTGAGCAATAGTTTTGTAAAAATTGGTAAAAATCGAAATTTTGGAATTTTTCAGTGAGGTCAGATGGGTTTGAAAGCTAACCCAAAATATTATATTTCAGAAAAAGAATCACGAATTTTGGCTAAGAAATGAGTGAGATATGACAGTTTAAAGTCAGGTAAAGAAATCTGGCAGATTGCATGCATGATGATTGGTTAGAAAAGTGGGTTTTCATCATTTCCTTGAGTAAATCTTTTGAAGTATTTTAAATATATCATGATAACCTCATATTTTGGTCATGTTTCCAGAGATCAAAAGATTAAAACTTATCAAAATGTATACATGCATTTATGAAGAAAATTTTGTTTCTCAAAAACTCTTAACTTGAGTTTGATGTTTTAATCCTTAAAATCGATTTTTGCCCTAAGATCATGAACATGCAACCTTGTTTATCATACATGCATGGTGTTAAAACACATCCATAATGTTCTAAAAACCATTTTAACAAAAAGAAAACAAGTTTGAAGAAGATGAAGAAGGAGAAAGTGTAAGAAAAAGAGCAAAACTTGAAGGAAAAGTGAAGTAGAAATCGATTTTACCTTCAAGAATACCACAAGATGATGAAGATTTCGAGTTTGAGGAGTGTTCTTGGGTTTGTTTTCTGGAATATTTCTTGGTTCTTAGAGGGAGGAAGAGAGAATGGAGTGGTGTTTGGAGAGAAAAAGTAGAGAGAAGGTAGAGAGAGTTTTATAGAGAGAGAAAGAAGAGAGATGTGTGTGTGTTGGAGAATGAGAGTGTGAGAGAGAGATATGGGGAGAGAGGGATCCGATTTTAGGGGAGGAGAGGCTCCCTCTCTCTTGTTTCTTTTATAAAAATTCAAATCTTTTATAAAAATATCCAACTTTTTATAAAATGTGCACCTTAACCTAGTTTTTATGCATAAAACTCTTGATTTTTGGCTTATAAATCAAGGGTAAATGTTAATAACTAAATCTTTATTTTTCATTGAATTGTATTTCATAATAATTATTATGATAAGATAATATTATAAGGTTCATAATTGTTTTTATAAGATTTTTAAGGTTAAAGTTTATAAATATGAGTTTTTAGGGCTTTTAGTGTTTTGGAGTTTAATAAACTTTGAATATCAAAATAAATAGAATATTTGAGACTTTAAATTATCTTATGGTATTATAACTCTTTTATAGTTATAAATAATGTTTGTAATTTATTTTTATCGGTTTATTGGCATTCTATGTAGTGATTCCGAGATTTAAGCGAAATTGAGGAATCAAGTATACTAGTCCTAGTCTTCAACTTTGACTTAAGTTCCTACGAGACTCGGACTTAATTTATACCACTAGGTCAAGTGCATGATGTGTGTGTATGATTCATGAAAAGGTGTTCGAGTCAAAGAGTGACCCAAATATGGATAGTCTCTACAGTTAAGTAGTTATAGAATTCACATATCAATATGAAATCTAAGTACACTATCCATTGATTCTAATTGTTTCCAAGTTTCTAGTAGGTTATAACTTAGCTTCTAGTTACTAAGTCTAGTATGTGTAGTGCCTATATGTGCAACTAAGTCTAGTTAAATCTAGAACCGACTCCAATTTTGACGGTTGTCACATTAGACCACTCCCTTAGCCTACAGTATGCGTGAACCACCTTGCAAGGCCTGTAGTACACTGGACCGCCTAGGTATCTTGGCCTACAATACAAAGTAGGACCGCCTCAACCCAACCAAACACAATATGTCGACATATGCCAACAAACAAACAAATAAAAAATAACCAGAAATATAGGTAATCATACATATCTACTAATCTAATAGATCACTACCGCATACCAACGTCCTACACACAATGATACATACTTCAATACAACGTATAGTGAGAAAACTCACCTTGCAGTCTAGCAGATAACAACACAACTCTCGTAAATAAAAAACTGGCACTAGAGGTCACCCATACAACAATCAGGGACCAAATCCTTAAACTACAACCCTAAACCCTCAATTTTACCTAAAGTCACACCTGGTCAAAATGACATGGTTAAAGTTAACGTCAACAGTCAAAAGTCTTACAGCCAGCTGCCACATCTTGACTAAGATTTTGTCACGTCGTGGTTGCCTCATGACAAAACAGTCTCGAAGACTGTCTTTCATCGCATCATGCAGGATAATCATTCACATTGTGGGAACTATTTTGGCCTTCTTAATGCATTAAGCTCTCAATCACTAATGTCGCTCATCCATACTTTCAAGGAGGCTTTTCTACACATAATGCATTATAAAACTCTATGCTTTATGGACATGCATGTCCAATGCATGTCTCTTCCAATCTAAGTTAAAACATGGAAGAAATGAGCTCAAAGTTGTGTATAAGACAAAAAAACACCAAAGAACTCTAGATCTGAAAAATATAACTCCAAATGGACCCCAAGGATCCATAAAGTTGCCAACTTTATGGAACCTAACCATTCAAACTCTCACAATCATGGTGAAAAGGGTCAAGAAGCCAAGATCTACAAGTACCAAACATAAAGCTTGGAGCTTGAGGATTTAAAGAAGTGCAGAATATGATCAATGATGAGGTGAGGAGGTTAGCTTGCTAGATCTATGCACCAAGAGCTCTTTCTTCTTCTTCTTCTTCTTCAAAACACTAAAAGCACCACCAAAATCTCTCAAATGACAAAATGGAGGCTAGGGTTTCCTTAAATGTGAAAGTGAGGTGATGGAGGTCGAGGGTGTGCAAACCCTAGCTATCACTTCCCTTAAATAGGGGAATAAACCTCATAATTAGGGTTTTGCATGCAGGAGGTAGTCACGTTGTGTCACTCAAATGGGATGTGCATTTTCATCGAGCACCGTCACGTCATGAAACCCTCATGCTCATGTCGTGGCCAACAAAATCCACAATTGAGCTTGAAAAATCAAAAAAAAAAAAAAGAAGTATATACTTGGAAACTTGGTGTTATAGTTCTCCCCCACTTGAACTATATTTTGTCCTCAAAATCCTTAGCTACAAAAAGATTTGGGTAGTGCTCTTGCATCTCCGACTCGTATATAGGTGATTTTGAAGTCTACCCCATTTTAACATTATCAGTTGATGGACCAATTAGTAGCAAGAGGAGATGCCGGAGGAGTAGGTGTTGGATTAGTGTCTAAGTCCATAACTATAATTGGTATGTACTTGACCCGATTTGGCATGGTCCATTTGGGTTGCATGGCATCGGAACAATTTGGATAGACTTTTGTGGGAAAAGGATAATTATGATTTGTTAATATATTATAAGTTCTAATATATTAATATGAAATCATATTATTTAATTAGTATTGATCAATAATTCAGTTGGAATTAATTTTGTGATCAAAAGGAGACTAATTAAATATATGGGGATTGATTGTGTAAATCATTCATTCTTATATATGTGGGCTTATGATCCATAGTTCTTCATGTTGGGCTAAACCTACGGAGTAACCCATGGATACTCCATGGAGGTTTTAACCCATGGAGCATGAGGAATTTGGAAAGACATGGGCTACATGGTGTAACCCTAGTAGCCACCATATATAAGGACCCCATTGCTCAAGAAATTGGCACTAGTGTGTGTACACATGAGGGCTAGCCAGTTTGAGCATAGGAACCTTTTCTCTCAAGTTATTCCAAGATGTTGGTGATGTTGTGTGAACCATTTGAGGTGTCACACTTGAGGCACTAGGCTCTTAAGCTCCATGGAATCAAGCTACATCAAAGAGGTATGTAATTCTACTAGAATTTATATTATATGTTCTTCATATTATGCTAGTTAGAACAATACCTTGGAGAAATTGATATTTGCATGTATAATAGAGAAAAACATAGATCCAAGGTATTTAGGGTTGCATGTACACCTTAGGAGTGTTAGAATGCTCAAAACCCAACAGTGGTATCAGAGCCTAGGCTTGTTTTCAATTATACTTGATGCAAATTGCTGAAAAAAGTTGAAAAAACAATTTTCTGGCTGTCTGGACACTGGAATCGCCGAGGCCATGAAGAAATTCATCCTACTCGTCGAGTAGGTTCATACACTCGACGAGTAGAAGCCCCTGACAGCATATTTTCGACTTTTAAGACTGGAATTGGACGAGGAACATTACCCTAAGATGTTTTTGAACTTATAAACCTGTTTTTGATGTGGTAATGTTCATGCTAATCCAATTTCAAAGATAATTGTCATAATTTCAAGATTTGTATTAGTTTTATGTTCATGCTAATTTCTTGAAGATTGATGATTTGAATTATCTTGTTCTTATGAGTTAGCTTATATTAATAGAAAAGTTATGTGATAATATATTTTCAATCCAAATTAATCTAAAAGTTGTTCATAATATGTGTTTTTGTAACTTGTCCTCAAGTTATATGAAAAGTCACATTTATGATTTTTAAACACTCATAAGATTTCCATAAGTTATGAAAAATGGAGAGTCTAATTTTTAAATGTTTTAAAGTCTTCCATAACTTGTCCTCAAGTTATGGAACTTGAAGAGTTTTTTCATTAAAACTACTTTAAAAACATAAGTTATGGAATTGAAAAGTTTTTAAATAGTTCAAAACTTGCCCTCAAGTTTTGGAATTTGTAAAGTTTCCCCTAATGAATAGTTTAATTCCAAGTTAATCCCTTAGAATTTTAAAAGTTCAAATTCAACCCTTATACTTTATAGTATTATAAGTTAATAATATATATATGTATAAGAGCAAGCCAGTCTTACCTTTAGTAGGCCTCATTCATGAATCCGGTCTATTAGGGGCGTATAAGGTTACTGCCTATAAAATGGCAGTTTAATGGGTGTCCACTCTCACCCACCGCTTCCTTGACCGGTGGAGGGTCGTTAGCCGAACGGGTAGGACAACGACTAGAATTCTCCCTTCATTAAAAGTATTAATGATAAATATAAAGTAACTAAACCTTTCATAAATTCCCAATCTTAGTTACTTTAGGAAAATGTGAATTTGGTGCTAACCCATGAAATTGCACTTTACACTTGGCTTAAGTTGGTTAGTGGAGCGCGTGTGGTTAACCGGCACACTAGCTTGACTTAACAAGGTAGGAAAAGGGTAACTTAATGTTTATCATAGCATCGATGGAGCGCGTGCGGTTAACCGGCACATCGATTGAGGGGTAAATATTAAGGGTACCAAGTATATTTGCATGGTTATTCACACCTTGTTTTGTGATCCTCGGCATCCCAGTCACAAAATTTGAGAGGGCACAATCGAGATTGAAACATGCCATTGAAAAGTTCAATGAATCTCAAAAGATCTAGTAGTTTCAAATCCAATTAAAACCTAATATTTCTATTTCATTTTTCATGGTGGAAATTGGTGAATCGTCATTCGCCTACCTTCAAATATTCTATAGCTTGGATTACGGCATCCCTCTTCCAAGTTATAAAATATTGTGTTGGGTCCTAGCCTTAATATTTCATATTGGGTGTTATATTAAGGACTTTAAATCAACTATCTTGAATATCTCATAAAAGATGTCTGGTTCAGACAATTATGATCTTCCCAAAACTCTTGGAACAAGCTTTCCTAATGAAGATGATGTCCCGAAAATCATTCTTCACTCCCTCCATCTCCTCCAATTACTCTCCCTAACTCACAAGTTCACGGTCACTCAAGCCCTATTGGCAAGCAAGGTCTATGTGTGCTCACATCTTGGAGATGAAGTCACATATTGACAAGGCGGGAGAGTTGGGTGTCAAAGTCTTGAGAAAGTTGGTTGTTCAATCACTTTCTAAGTCACATAGTGAGTTTCCTTTGGGACTACTATGAAACAAACTATGACATGACCCTTCATGATTTTATCTATTTGCTAGGTGCAGCTGAATCAGCAATGACTTGGAGCACTAGTAGAGAAAATTTGATCAAGAAGATCAATTTCCCAGACTTCCATGGACATTGACAATGGTAACATTCAATATCCAGAAAAGCTTTCTCTTCCCAATGGAAAGGGATCGGCCATAGTCAACTCAGTTGACCAAATGGTAAAGAGAAAGGTTAAGTCTGAGATAGTTCTGTGTACCATTCCCAAAGGGTCCATATGTTTCTATTGCCAAAGTAAGGGGCATTGGTTGCGAAGCTGCCCTAACTACCTGAAAGATCTGAGAGAAGGTCTAGTCAAAAAGTTTGACTCTACTTTAGGTAAGTCCACTATCTAACTCTATTTAGTTCCTATTTGGTGATTCTTATTACATGATGTGACTGGGTCACATGTTGAAGTTTTAATAATCTAAGAAAGGAGAGGAAGCTTAAGCTCATTTTGATCGCGAAGATGGATTTCGATCGCATGGTTCGGTGATCAAAATTTTGAGTTGTTGCTTAAGAGTTGTGATAGATTTCTTAGGAATAGATAACAACATAGTTTATCATATACATTTGCATTGTAAGGATAAGTTTTTTCCGCAAGTTTTAAAATAAAAGGAAAAATTTTTATTTTATTTATTTTAAGTATCCTTACAATGACATTTGTGAAAATTTGTTGTTTATATGGTTGCATTGATGGCAATATTGGAAAATGGATTTGATTCTTTCGTTTGTGGTAGTGTCATAATTTACCAAATAAGGAAAGATTCTAATCAACCAAGTTTTAGTTGGATAGAAACTTGGAATCATGCAAGTTGTATTGTATGATGAATAAGAATTTTCATCTTTGGAAAATTAAGACTAATTCCTTGTTCATATGTATATGTGAGTTAAGTGAAGGACAAAGGGATCGAGTACACATTCTTGTGCACTGTTCAAGTCCACCACAAAAGATCGATAAGACTATTCGTAATGATTTACTAAAGTATAGTAAATATGGTTATACATACAAGTATAAGTATAATTCTAAAACATTGGAAAAGTTTCGATGTATGGCAGAACGAATGAGAAGAATCAAATTTGGCAGAAAGATAAAAGTTTCTCAAATCTGAAAAGATGGGAGAGTACTTTAGTATCATGTTTTATGATCATCTTAATGATTATGAAACCCTATCACAATTGATCCTCTAAGGACATCTTAGTGCATTCCTATGGATAAGAAGGGGAATCGTGAATTGTTGAAATGGTTAAATCAAGAAGATGAGTCATACTTCCTTCCAAAACAATTCTTAGAGTCAGACTCCAAGATTGTAAATTGAGTGACACATCTTAAACAAGGTTTATTAACACTTGTCAAATGTAAGAGTAAAATGTGTTCCACTCTTGTACATTTGAAATTGGTAAGTTGTGATGTTTTGGATAAAACAAAGACCAACTAAGGCCAATTGTGTGAAGTGTTTTTCTTGAAAAGGTCCGCACTATCTCTTGAATATTTGGTAAGAGAGACTTATATGTCAAGAGGACAGTGGGAGTCTAAAAGATCTTGAAAGAGTCTAATCAATAATAAAAACTTGTGGTTTATCACTAGCACACGACGTGAGGTTTATAACCTATCGTGTTGACATATTCCTAATTATGTACCCATTCCAGTTAAAGTTGGCTTTGCATATGAGTTCTGAGAGTTCTCAGTTGGTTGCATAACAACTTGGAAGCAATGGTAGGCCCTTGTGCTACCAGGTGGCAAGAAGTTAAGACTGCACAAGTTCGGTCCATATGAGTTTGGATTTGTCACTAACCTTGTCTTGTGATTATGGTTTTGACAAATTCACATGGAAAAGAACACATACACCATAAAATCTAAGTGGCATAAAGTTTCTCTCCGATTCATGAAAATGATGGTGAAGAAACGCTTTCACTAAGTAGATTTTAGGTAGATAGCAATTGTGATATTTGCATTCTCAAAGTCGTTAGTGGAGCGTGTGTG
Source organism: Lactuca virosa (assembly GCF_052849685.1). Classification (NCBI taxonomy): domain Eukaryota; kingdom Viridiplantae; phylum Streptophyta; class Magnoliopsida; order Asterales; family Asteraceae; genus Lactuca; species Lactuca virosa. The sequence goes on from NC_136429.1 coordinate 265,293,262, forward strand.
GTTAACCAGCACACTAACATGGAGTTGTGAGAAATGAAAAAGGTCTAAACAACTGGGACTACGATTACGGCATCCCTTTTCATAGTTCTGAAATTGTTTAGACACACATGTGTGCTATCTGAGGAAAGGTGTATGATTTTGATAAAGTTTTATCAAAGCATATCGTATCAGAAATCTGAAATTTGGTAAGAAAGTCAATAAAGTATTGATTTCTAGAAGTCCAGCTGATTTCTAAGTACATGTCAAAGCTAGTGGAAGCATAAGTATTATGCTAATAATCATCATGTTAGTGGGAGCATGATAATTATGATACGTGTTGCAAGTTAGCAATGTTAATTATAGAAAACAAAAGGTTTCAATTGGGAAAAGTTGTTTTGCTATAATTAAGGGAGAGGAAATTATAGTTCATTTCAATTCTAAAAGCTTAGATTGAGGTTTTAATCATCTTTAGTCAAGGATATATATATATATATATATATATATATATATATATATATATATATATATATATATATATATATATATATGAATTTTATGTTGGAATGGCTCAACATAAGGAAATTCTATATATGGGTCCATTATTTGCGTTCTAAAATTCGATTATGATTACGGCATCCCTTTTCATAATCTGAATTATGAGAACTTGGCAAATAGAAATAGAAATATTATAGCAGAAAGACTGGTCTAGTGTCATGTCTTTATGTGAGACATCATGAATCGTGTCCCATATGCTTCAGATATAGGATCGATTACATGTGCTATAATATTCATCCTTTCTAAATTTTCCAAATGCTCTGGGCATTAAGAGGGGAAAAGTCTAGAATTGGATATGACTAATTTGATTAAGCAATTTTCGAGAACAATCTAAGGTTTACCAAAGATTGGTTGCTCATGGACAGTTGGAAGTATAGTGTAAATTTTTTGGAAAGGATCATTTTGACATATTCTGAAAAGAGGCAACTCTTGTTCAGAAGTGATAGTCAAAATGAGAATATGGAAATATTCCCATAGGTGGAAGTTATTCATTAAATCTGTGTAATATTAGGAAGCTTAATGCAAGAAGGATGTTCAAAGCAATGTACTTTGAATTTGAGACTTCGTTTCCATGGAATGATCTCCATTGGAATACTCTGTAATGTCTGTTGCCAAGTCTTTGTGACTTTGTGCATAATCATTACAAGAGGATCAATGCATATAAGTTTAGAATCTAACATATTTAGTTACATGGCAGGAATTTGGAATTCTTGCATTTGCGGTAAGGATTTGGGATTGTGAAATGAGTATCATTGGAATTATGTTCAATCGATCTATTTCACAAAGTAAAAGATCATAGACAAACTTAGTGTGCATACTTGGTGTATGTCATAACTAATGTTTGGAAAAACATAGTGTGCATACTTGGTGTATGGCATGACTAGTGTTTAGAAAACATAGTGTATATGCTTGGAGCATGGGACAACTATTGTTTTTAATTCAAGTATAAAGTTGATAGTTTGAAACAGTATACAATGAATAATGTGTAATCAATATGGTGACAAATAAAAGGTGTTTTATTTATATTCATAAGTTCTTAGACCATATTGGATTCGATTATTCTTGTGTTTCACTTTGCATGTTTTGACTTCCAGAATAACTAGGTCGTTCTTCCCGAATGACTAAGTTATTCAAACCATCCACAGTCGGTCATATGTTGGAAGTAGATATGAATCAAGACTGTCATGAAGCTGGTTTGTAGATGTCCAAGGTAATGGACATAGCAAGAGTTGCTGCAACATTCATGAGTGCTCATAAGTCCTGAGTATTGGATTAAACCCACGCTCATTTGACTCACTTCATGGATTTTATCACGAGTGATCATGAGACGATAATATCTTATATTCTTCAAACCTAGCGATATGACTTGTTGCCTATGAGTTGGTTATACATTGATTGTACGAAAACGCATTGGTAACTCGATGTTATAAAACGTACCCTTGTCTATGATTCAACAAGTAGTAGAACAAGCATATGAGTCGAAGTTTATCCATTCCTTTTACCCTTAAAGGGATAAAAGCGATATATGTGGGCCCCTAGATGATTTAGTGATGACACCCCGAAGTGCTTGGCCAAGCCCGGACTGATTTGATTTGTTCAAATAGTCGATCGTCATAAATCAGAAATCAGGAAACAACAAATGGACATAGAGAATGATTATAATCCATGTCTCAGTCCATATGATATCTAGAATGGAGGAATATATGATCCCTTATCTAATGGACGCGACATTGATTTGTTCAGAGCTCGACAGCAACTTTTAAGAGCTACAATTGCTAGTCGGGTTTTGAAGTCATACGCAATAATAGTTTTAGACTTATCCAAGTGGGAGACTATTGGATTAGTGTCTAAGTCCATAACTATAATTGGTATGTACATGACCCGATTTGGCATGGTCCATTTGGGTTGCATGGCATCGGAACAATTTGGATAGACTTTTGTGAGAAAAGGATAATTATGATTTGTTAATATATTATAAGTTCTAATATATTAAATTGAAATCATATTATTTAATTAGTATTGATCAAGAATTAATTTGGAATTAATTTTGTGATCAAAAGGAGACTAATTAAATATATGGGGATTGATTGTGTAAATCATTCATTCTTATGTATGTGGGCTTATGATCCATAGTTCTTCATGTTCGGATAAACCCATGGAGTAACCCATGGATACTTCATGGAGGTTTTAACCCATGGGGCATGAAGAATTTGGAAAGACATGGGTTACATGGTGTAACCCTAGTAGCCACCATATATAAGGACCCCATGGCTCAAGAAATTGGCACTAGTGTGTGTACACATGAGGGCTAGCCAATTTGAGCATAGGAACCTTTTCTCTCAAGTTATTCCAAGATGTTGGTGATGTTGTGTGAACCATTTGAGGTGTCACACTTGAGGCACTAGGCTCTTAACCTCCATGGAATCAAGCTACATCAAAGAGGTATGTAATTCTACTAGAATTTATATTATATGTTCTTCATATTATGCTAGTTAGAACAATACCTTTGAGAAATTGATATTTGCATGTATAATAGAGAAAAGCATAGATCCAAGGTATTTAGCGTTGCATGTACACCTTAGGAGTGTTAGAATGCTCAAAACCCAACAGTAGGATCCTTTGGAGAGAAATATATCGCATAATAATCACGAGAAGGAGGATATCATGGTGATGAATTGGATCAATTCTTTGGAGGTTGTTGATCATTAGTAGGTGGCGGAGGTGGTGCATTTGATGTAGTAACTATGGAAGATGGCAAAACAGCTCTTTTGATTGGGGCAACATCACCTTTGATAACAACAATATATATTTCCATTTTATTTTGACGTTAAAAAAATCATATAAGCCGATAAGAGTTCGAAGAGTAGCAAGAATATGGGTAGAAACATCAGGTCGATCTGGTTGTAACTCCCCCTTAGTTGGAAACGTTGAGCAGATTGGGACTCACCAACAATAGGATCAGGAAAGCTTTCAATAGTTCCAAATCCAAAATTATGATCATAAATAGTGGTCTTAACAAGATCATCATGCTGAGAAGATGAGGAAGAGGACTGAAATCGAATGTGTGTGTGTTTATTCTCATAGGAGAATTAGCAACGACAAAAGAATCTTCAAAATCATCAACGTCTGAATCCTATTCTGTAGAACCCTCTTTAGCACCACTATTATCATCTTCTTCAGATACCTCTGCTTCAGAAACAACTTCATCTAGTTCTTCATCATAAGCATATAAAGTAGCATGGACTCCTTGTGGATTAAAGGGATGGATTTCAACTACATAAAGGTTTATTACCCTGTGTACCATCCACTATGTAAGAGGAGGATAATTTGGAGTAGGAGAGGCATTGATCAACTTAGATGAAATTGTGGATATGACAATGGACTCATCAGCATCACCAATATGAGCAAAAGAGAAATCCAACGAGGATAATGAACATAAGAAAACCGCTTCTTCCCTGAGATAGAGACAACAAGTTGATAACAAATAAGCTTGTCAATGTCAAAATGCTTATTTTTCACCGTAGCATACAATATAAGCAATGCAAATAGATTCAATTGGTCAAGACTCCCAGTTTTGTGACCTAGACACTTGCCACTAACACCAATTAGATATTTCCATCTAGCAAGAAGAGATTGATGGATAACTAACCCAATACATTTTCCTTACCTTTTAGAATCATAACCCAAATTTATTATAGCTTTCTTGCATTTGTTTTTCAGAAGGAGGTTTTGAGAAGTTAAACAAATTTTGAAGTCGAAGTGCATCCCTAGAACTTGAATAGAGAGAGACGAATTACAAGATGGATATGTCCAATGGTTCCCTTAATGATATTAGCCTACTCATCATATGTGCATGAGTAGTAGAACGCACAAATGTGTTTGGGCAAGAACAAATTAGCAGCGTCGAATAACGTTTCAAGAACTCAACGAAGGCTTCTAATCCTTTATTTCTATGTTTAATGGGAACGACATAAAAATGCAACATTTGTTAAGTTGATCATCATATGGGTTGTTGGAGTGTTGCGAGCTTTGCTAACGCCAGTGGTTGGAACGTATACAAATAATGATGAAGACATGATTGCTGGGTAGAGTACTTTCAAGGGTTTATGCTGCTAAAAATCTTTGAGAGAGAAGATCGTAAACCCTTGAATAGGAAAATAATTTCCTTTTATAATGTATGGATGAATAATTTTTGATGTAATCAGAAATGATTCCGAAAATATCATCGTAATTTTCTAAACCCAATAACCGACTACGCAAAGTATCTAAGAACAAGCTGTAGAGCATCTCTAGAAATAATCATCGAGATCACATATGAACAATAGAATAAGGTGGAATAAAAATGTTTCACTCGATGTATGGTGTAACATATGAGATCTTCAACATATGGTGGTTTGATGCTCACACACTGTATGTTTTGTTACAAAAGTTATTAGACATAGTTTTGTTGTTTAATGCCTCACACACTATATGGGATAATACAACGTGATCCTAGACACTGGGTTGCTGAAACTACCTTGCCGTACGGTTTAATACCGAAATTCCTTGACATCAGCGTTAGGTATGTTTTACTCACTATCAGTTTCAAAGGAAGATCATTAACATGGTGGAAAGATGTTTCAATAACTATTGGTTTTATAGCTAATCATTAAGATAAAAGAAGAGGATAGTAAAATCTTGGAATCAATCCATCATCAATTTATAATGGCAGCATGTCATACCTCAATCTAGGAGGTCAAGGACATGGACAACCCTTTTTCATTGAAGGACCCAACAAGTAACGTTTACATTGATGACAATTCAATCAGGATAAGCCTCTGGGTAATTGCACAGTGTTTCAGCAGAACACTGGACTTAATACACATGACAAAATGTTTCAAGGGACATGGTCTAGTGAAAAGACAATATTTAAATAACAAAATGTAGGATCCCATGAAATATGAAAAAGACGAAATTAAGAAAATTCATAATCGAAAAGACCCAATTTAACGTTTAAGCACAAGATGTATAGATAAAGGAGTAGTAAAAAAAATGTAGAAGCATGTGCTAAACTAAAATACTCTCTCTCTCTATCTCTCTCTCTCTCTCTAAGCTAAACTACTCATTTGTTCAATGGGAGCTCAATAAACATATACAAAGTATACCATACAAGTATATATTTGCAAGCTCAACCCATAAGACATTCACAGAGAAGCGCCTTCCACCTTCTCTAAGATCTTCACAGAGAAGCGCCTTCCACCTTCACAAAGAAGCCTTCCATATCGAATAAGGAAGGAGCCCACTAAGTCATCATTCAATGAAGAGTTTTGCATCCCAACATTCTCCCCCTCAAAGCTTGGAATGGATGACCCAACTTCACAGTTCAAAAAAGAGCAACTTCGTGAATTAGACCTCAAGCGTGACAAAAAGGTAGAAGCAATCAAAAAATCTTGAGGTCTTTAAGGATATTCTAATCTGGGTTCTAGAATGTGAGACATTACAATCCAAAGCAACCAGAATCAAGAGACAATTTTAGGTCCTTGAGTATCCAAAAATCCAAGGCAAATTAGCCATCTTTGAGCTTAAGAGCACACCCCAAAAATCTTCAATAAGTCCAAAGCATGGATAAAAACGAACCATTTCATAAAATTGAATTTGAATCATTTCATAACAAATATCAACACCCCAAAGTCACATCGGTCTTCAATCATAAATGATCATTCGCCAAATATAAATATCCAAAAACTTTCGATTTAGAATACCGATATCATAATCTCTCCCCCCCTTTTATAATCAAAATATGATAGTAAAACTCCAAATGGGAATGAGAAAGTGTTCAATGTGGATTTAGCAATACAATACTCCCCCTCAATAAGTGACAAAACTGAAACTCCAAAACCGGAAAATTCAAAAAAATATGCCAATTTTTTAAAACGTGACTTGCCCGACCACTTTTACTTGAAAAATGAACAATATTGTTCATGTTTCTGGAAAGCATTTTGAAGAAATAACAATCTTGAAATCCCAAGAAATAATCTTGAGTAGTTGCAAAGAATTTGGTTTCTGGGTAAGAATTTTCATTAAGTTAAAACTTCGGGTACCAAATATGTGTAACATTGAGCGTCTTCATCCCCAAATCATTCCAGTTGCAAAATAGTGAAGCATCAGCACAATAACAATAGCGAACCATGTTCAATGCTTTCCAAAAAAATAGTCCTTCTCAATTGACTTCCTTCTCATTCGCTATTCAAAATCGTCATCAACTTTCCTAATTGAATCATTTGCTATCAAACTTGAACACCTTCGTTATCTAACCACAATTATCCATCCTTCCCAATTGAACCAATAACGAACCATAAACCCTTCAATGAAGAACCACTTGCTGCTAGAACTGATTCCCAGTTGCGAAGCAACCACACTGTGAGACGTTCATTATCAAACCTTCAAACCTAACTTCCTGTTTCGTCATCAAAAAACTATTCACTGTCGAAGCACCATCAAAGCACGCTCAAGCCTTCAATGTCATTTTCACTTTATCAATATCGACTTCTGATTTTCAATCATTAAATCGCCTTCGAAACATCCATTGAACGATAGCACCAACATGGAATTAACATCAGATAATCATCAAAGCCTTCGATTTTCTGCTACGTTATCATGAACCCACTTCGCTATCACTCTCACAGACCGAACATCACATTCGACCATGGAAATATTGTTAAACCAAACTTCTCAATAATCAATATTCAATACCTAGCCCTTTACAATCAATACTTCCGAATCGATTTCTGAATTCAACAATCGAAATCGTGAACTATAAAAGTCTTCGATCTCAAATTCCGATACTCCAATTTTGACTTTGTGGTAGTTGACTTTGACGACTTCAGCTTTTATCCATCTCAATTTTAATCATTCAAAAACCAATTTGTAGGATGTGTATTGTCGAACACCAAATTTCCAATCCAAGAAACTTTTTCAGATCAAAACTCAGAACCAACAAAATTCATCTTCTTCATTGTTTGTTCATGTTCATCAGCAAGAATTCACAATACTTGAACTGCAAAATCATTCAATCCACCAATCAAAATATTTACCAGCCAAAATCATATATCGAGAGCAAATTGAAGTCATGAAATTGCGAATCAATCACTAATGACACAAAACAAAAAGTTTGCTTTTTTGATCCCAGGTGTCATCACAGAAAATCCAATTACGACTCTGATTGCCCGTTTAGATGAAGAACATCGTAAGAAATAATAAGAATCAATCAGATGTAAGTAGAAGTCGTAAGAACGAAAAAATGAGAACAAATCTCTGATTAGACTTTGAAGAATAAATATTCATGAATAGTGAACAACTTGATGTTGTGAATCAGATTGAATGAAGTAGATTGGACCGAAAAATTTTATTTGAATGATGAAACCAGAAAAAAAATCACATCAATCTGTGATTACAAACAAAATTCCAATCGAAATTGAAGTTGTCGATGAAAACGACAAAGTAAAGAACTGAAACATGTAAACTAATGAATAAAAACCATAAATCAATCAACAAACTGAAACGAAGGCACATGGATGTAAAGATTGTGGACTAGAAATTTGACTTTGGGCTTTTGATGAATAGTAGCTGATCAAAGTTTGGGCCAAAAATTGAATAAATACTAATGAATCAAAGAAATTTGAGTAGACCGGTCCGACCAATTAAAATGGATTGGATCAAAATAATTTGGCTAGAAAATGAAATAGATTTAATTGAGACTCACCAAAGATTTCGAATCTTTTAGTTGATTATGTGAAAATGTTATCTAGAATCATTGATTTTGAAAAAGTTGATTAAACCTTCAAGATTAAGCTCTAATACCACATGTAAGATCCCATGGAAAATGACAAATGCAGAATTAAGAACATGCATAATCGAAAAGACTCGGTTTAACGTTTAAGCGCAATATGTATAGGTAATGGAGTAGTACAAAAATGTAGAAGTATGTGCTTACTTAACTACAATACTCACTCTCTCTCTCTCTCTCTCTCTCTCTCTCTCTCTCTCTCTAAGCTAAACTACTCATCAATTCAATGGGAGCTCTCTCAACCTATACAAAATATACTATACAAGTATATATAGGCAAACTCAACCCATAAGGCCTTCACAGAGAAGCGCCTTCCACATTCTCTAAGATCTTCACTGAAAAGCGTCTTCCACCTTCACAAAAAATCCATTCATATCGAATAGGGAATGAGCCTTCTAAGTCACCATCCAATGAAGAACTTTGCATCTCAACAGAAAATCCAATCCTTATAACATAATTTTTTTGAGAATGACCAGACGATCCCATTTTGAAGATATGGACAGTGCAAAATTATCAGCGTGAGTAGATGACTCAATGACATCTCAGCAGATGGTCTCGCTGATGAGATCTTTACAGATCTTTAATCATATTCAGCAGAATGCTTCTAGGGACATTTTTAAGTTCAAGTTTCATGCTAGAATATAATATTCTCCGTGAATTCTTTTAGATATGGTACAAAAAATAACAATAAAAGTAATCGGTCAAAGAAGAAATAGTATAAAAAAAAGAGAAACATGCAGCTTTTTTAGTAAGATCATAAAATACGGATTTTGAGTATCTTTTGAATTGAACGCTCATTAAATTATTTCTCTTTTCAAGATACTCTAATTGAAAACTTGTCTATAAAAAAGAGACATGTTAGAGAAAATTTCGCACACAAATTCAAAAACTCTTTTAGTAATGAAGAAAGAAAGGCTCCATTTTCTTGAGAAGAACATCATTATGATGGATGGCAAGTTTCAAGTTCATCGCCAGAAAGTAAGGCTCAAAAGAACACAATTGTTTTAACCATCAAGTTAAATTTTTGTAATCTTTGTAACCTTCGAGTTACGTAAATCAATAAGAGGATACTTACAGACACAAAAGATTATGAACAACGTAATCAGAGGATCTTCTCTGGAAATCAGCCATGCCATACATTGTCTTTTAGGGTGTGGGGAACTGATGAAGAGAGCATTCTAATGAGACGATAAGAGAACCTATGAAGATAGTTGTGTCACTCGTACTATCTCCACCTGACTCTGTAGCAATAGGTGATGGATTTAGGAGGAGAAATTGTAAGATGGTTAATGTCGAACTCGTCAAACATCACCTTCAAATTGAAAGTTGCAGCTGGTGATGTGAAGGTGCATATACATTGACACTGGTCATACAACCAAGATCAATGCAAATCAAATAATAATAGAGGCAGCTTTGAATGGAAAAGATGAATGATTCTGAGACTTGTGCTTGAGAGGAAAAATACATGAGCGATCAATCATTAGAAGATATTAGGAAACAATGTATACTCCTTTGGTAAAAATGTAAAAGAAATAAGCAATAAAAGTATATTTTTTTTGTTTTTTGGATTTTATGTGAACATAAAAACTTAAATTTTGTATATACCAGAAGTTTGAATTACAAAAGTTTGTAAAAGACACACCAACAAAGTACATAAAACTTAAAAGAAACAAAAACCTTAGGACATGGGGATCATGCCCAATTCACTAATAAGAAAGTTGATCTTTTTTTGTCTAGTGGCTTGGTGAATATATCAGGGAGTTGATTATCAGTGGGAATATACATCAGCTTGACCTTTCCTTTTAGCACATTGTCCCTAATAAAATGATTCCTTATTTCTATATGCTTGGTATTCAAGTGCTGAATAGGATCCTGAGTGGTGAGAATTGCACTTGTATTAACACAACAAATTGTTGTCCTGGCAATTTTGAAACCATAATCAATAAATTGGTTTTAGATCCAGAGAAATTAAGTAACATCTACCAGTGGCAACATACTCTGCTTTAGCAGTTGAACATGCTACAAAATATTATTTCTTGATAGACTAGCTTAACAACCTATTTTCCAAGAGCTAACAACTAGGAGATATACTTTTTCGATCAAGAAAAAAACCTGCATAGTCAGAATCAAAAAACCTAACTAAATTGAAATCAGATTCACGATGATACCAAATACCAAGACTTGGAGTGCGCTTCAGATATCAAAAAGACACGTTTTACAATGAGAAAATGTGACTCCTTTGGTTTTGCTTGAAAACAAGTACACATATTGGTAACAAACATAATGTCAGGGCGACTAGCTGTAAGACATACTAGAGTGCCAATCTCTCCTCTGTACAAAATTGAATTAATATCAGCACCATCAGAATCAACATAAATTTCCATGGAAGTCGACATTAGAATCTTGGCAGGCTTGTAGTTAGCGAATGAGAAATTTCAGCACACTAGTGGCATAATGACTCCGACTAATAAAAAATGAATTTGACATCGACTTAACATGAAGGACTAAGAAAAAAGCCAGTTTACCCATCATGCTCATCTCAAACTTTTAAAACATAACATTAGCAAAATCTTTGTTGAAATCTTCATCGATAGATACAAAAATATATAATATCATTGACGTATACTGGAGCGAGAATGAGATTAGATCCTGATTCTTTGATAAACACGATGTTATCACTAGCTCCTTTCTTGTAGCCATTTTGAAGAAGATACATCGTCATTATATCATATCACGCCTTAGGAACTTGCTTAAGACCATAAACAACTTTATCCAACTAGTAAACATGATCAGAGAACTCTTTGCTTTGAAAACCTGGAGGTTTTTTAAGAAATCACTATTTGTATAAATGAAAAGAGTTTACCTTTAGCACTCATCCACCCACGAAGAAAAAGGTCCATAAGTCTATGTTCAAAACAAAAGAATATTCAAAAACTCCAATCATAAGACCAAGACAAATTGGAAACCTAGAACACCCCAAAACAATCTCATATCAAAAGTTAAGAATGGACACACCACCACAAATTAAAAATATGCATCTTCATCGGTAGATACAAAAATATATAATATCATTGCGTATACTGGACCGAGAATGAGATTAGATCCTGATTCTTTGCTAAACAGGGTGTTATCAATAGCTCCTTTCTTGTAGCCATTTTGAAGAAGATACAACGTCATTATATCATACCATGCCTTAGGAGCTTGTTTAAGACCATAAACAACTTTATCCGACTAGTAAACATGATCAGAGAACTCTTTGCTTTCTGATGTGTGTTAAACGAACTAGTTTTAATCCTACTAACTTAGACACAAAATAAACACACGAAAGGCAGTGTACCTATCGATTAGTAATATAGTTCAAGCAAGTAGGGTATCGAACACAGGGAACGGTAAACAATTAAAATAAATGCTAATATTATCTAAATAAAACAAGTAATAGAAAGGGTGTTTTCTCTAGTTTTGCAAGACTAGGAACTTAAGTACTTAACTAATATTCATATAAGCAACTAACAGCTAAGCAAACGAAAATCAACTAAATTCAATAAATTTAAAGAAACTTCCGTTTAGATTCGATTCACTTATTCCTATGATTGATTTTATGGCAAGTGCAATGGATTAATTGGCATTGGCTACCGATTAGTGTGATTAGGTTCACGTTCGCTATTACGAATCCTTAGAAAACAAATTAATTTAAGAATTGATCAAGTGATTAAACTAATAAATTTCCTAGTTTATTGATTCGGGTTAAGTAAGACTTGTAGTTAGCTAATCAAATTACTAATTCAATTAACTTTTTGTTGATGGTTCGTCACACAAGCTCACACATTAACTTACCTATTTTCTAGTTAACCCTAGTTTCACGTTCGCTATTCCTACGCATATAACAATGTTTTCACATAAATCATATTAGATAAGCAATTAAGAGATGTTCATGCAGCTTAATATACTTGTAATTAATAGAAAATAGTTGTTGTTAAATCATAAGGTTCTTTAACATGCTTAACAAAACAAAAATCACCAAATTAAATTAATCCAACGATAAAATCAAGCCATATTCATAACGTCATCTATCCTAAACATAAGTTATGAGTCTTTAGCTCATATCTACAGCAAATAACAACATAAATTCAAATTCTAATGATTCAAACATGGTTCAAAACAAAGATTAAGAAAAGAAGAATAATTATTTGCCTTTGATCTCTTCTAAATTGCTTCTTCTGTTGAATTCTTGAAAACTAGAACTCCAAGAACCCTTCTGGCCTCCAAAAAATCGTCCAAGGCTTCCCCCATTAGTTAGGGTTCGAACGAGAAGCGTTTATATATATATATATATATATATATATATATATATATATATATATATATATATATATATATATATATATATATATATATATATTCTGAAAACAGGGGCGAGTCGGCGAGTCCAGTGACCGACTCGACGAGTCCATCACATAAAATCCGTGGACGGCAAGTCAGCGTAAAGAATCGTGAAACTTCTGACCAACTCGTCGAGTTTATGTCCAACTTGGTGAGTCCATTTGGAATCAACATTTTCTCAAAACACGAAAATCGTCCGAAATTGTGTCTAGTTTTCAGAACATTTAGAATCTCATCAATTGGACTTACCGTTCATGAGATATGGCCAAAACACTGATGAGGGGTCAAGCTGTCCAGCAACATCCTTCTTTCTTCAAAATCCTATCCAAGCTTCCAATCGCCAATTCCGCTTCCTTTTGCTCCCGAGCACATCTTTTAGGCTGAAAATACAATTTAAACAATATTAAGTACATTTTGTCCATAAATTGCAATAAATTAGCCAAAAAGTATTAAAATTCTATACAAAATATATAGCTAAATATGCACATATCAAAATGTCACACCCCAAAACCAGAACGGCGGAAACGTTCGGGGGTGGAGGACGTCATGCTTAGTATCACAAGATATGTATTATAGTAAGCAAACTAATGAAAAACCATTTCATTAGAAAGAAAGTGTTTACAATGTGTGTGTTCACAAAACATAGAATACATAAGCAAATAACAAAACAAGACTTGGAGCTATTATGCTCCATCTTCTAAATTCCCAGCACGAGTACCTGTCTACTAGTCTCCTGAGAATACAAGTTATTTGAAAGAGTTGATCAACAATTAAGCTGGTGAGTTCATAAGATTTTAGTGATGTAAGTAAGTTGTAGAAAGTTGTTATAAAATGTAGTTAAAATGTAGTAAGTTATAAGTTCTGTTTAGAAAAGTTCGCTTGTTCCTCTAGAAAATCCTATTTTTCCTACTTTGATGAAAGATACGTAAAAATGATTCTACAATCCTTTCTATGAGTACTAAATGGATACAAGTTATATAAAACTCAGAGTAAACAAACAATCAACTGTGCGCATCTGCCCTAAGCCCACAACCAAATAAGGAACAGGAAGTAAGGCGGATAGCACACATCCTATTGTTTGTTAGGTCATTGTTGTATATAACCCTGGTGTATTCACTTGTTACTCATGGAGTTAAATGTATTAGTTCCTTTATATTTAATTAAAAGATTCTTTAAGAAAACCCTTATTTCTTATAATAAACTGGTGCCCACAGTGATTACTTCTATAATTACTTAGTTTATACTGGCTATATATGATCTAATACCAAATAGATAGTTAATTGTGTGAATCTGCCCTAAGCCCACAACCAAACAAGAAACAAGAAGTAAGGCGGAAAGCACACATCCAACTACATGTTGGGTATTAATGATATATAACCATGATGTGTAAACTAAGGTATTATAGAGTCAATCACCTAAGGTCCTTTAAGTCTATACTGGTTTAATAAAATGGATTAAACCCTTTACTGGGAAGTTTCTAGTTTTGTATACCAAAAGTTCTGATTTGGAAAGTATGTTTTGTACTAGAAAACTGTGCATTGACTTTGTGTCCTATGACTTGACCCATACCTGGTACCCTTATGATGACTTAATGTATACTGAACACATATATATCTAAAATTGAATAGATAATAAATTAGGTGAATCCGTCCCAAGCCCATAACCAAACAAGGAACAGGAAGTGCAGCGGAGAGCATACATCCTATTATCTGTCGGATCCTATTGTTATATATATATATATATATATATATATATATATATATATATATATATATATATATATATATATATATATATGCTTTGACGTATACATTAAGGAATCATAAGGTTAGCATTATGGTCCCTTTCTACTTAATGTACTAGACTCGACTGTTCTGTTTGTCGTTTGTAAAATGTAAGTTTTCCCTAGTTTATAACTATCTTAACTCAAAAATAGTTTGCATTTGACTTTCAAGTGGAACTGTCACTTTATGAAAGTAATGAGAAATATAAGTACACAGTTGTCATTTAAAATGATATAAGGATGTACTGATGACCTTAAAACATGTTTGTTTTATACTGGTCATAATGTGAAGGCTAGTACCCCTACTATACACTCTCCTTGTCTGGAGATTAAGGGAACCAAACGCGACCTCTGCAATCAATTGCAAGCCGTGTAATTCACATTAAAGTTATATGATCATGTATACCCAATATAACTATCACCTTTTGTTTAGAACAGTGATTTAGTGGTTCATTGGTATAATTAGATCCTGTAGTAGTTCCATGCTATAGCAAGTTAATATGTTTGTTCTGTTTCTCATATAGTATGTTCGTTCTGTTATCGTGTATTGTATCTAGTATGAACTGAATCTCTAAACTATACCCATTATAGTTTACTAATGTTTTACTTGGACTGTTATTGAAAAGACTCATTTTACTACTAAGTTATGCTTGTACTTTAAAAACGGAGTTTGATTAAGTATAAAGTAACATAACTTTAAAAGAGTTTTTGAAATGTTTTGATCGCTTATAAAATACATAAGCAACATTTTGAAAGATGTTTATAGCAAACAATTACACAATTATCATTGTGTTCAACTTGTATTCCCCCCCCCCCTAAAAGCATTTAAAACAGTTAAAAGATTCAATACGGGGTATGAACTCACCTGATGTGGGTGATTCAACGGATACACGTGTAAGGATGAGAAGTTCCACGAATGAAGTCCCGAGACACAACAAGTCCTAAATGACATATATTGACATATATTGGCATGGATATAGTGTTTATAAGTAACTATATGAAATGAAACACCTTCCGGGACTAGGAAACACTTTGACCAAGTGTTGGAGTCACATGTGATTCATCAAAGGAAACTGAAATGACACTAACATGAGTTTAGTACCATGGGTTTACGGCCCAAGGGAGTTTAAGGCCATAAACTCATGGTCAAACATGCATAAGTGTGGGTTTGAATGCTTGGGAAGCTTGAGGGACTTTTGCTCTACACAAGGATGAGAAAGACCCACTCAATGGAGGCTTTTGATGAGTTTACGGCCCAAAGGAGTTTACAGTTGTAAACTCATGGTCATTATGCATTTGAGAGTAGTTTAAGGTCCTATTCTCATCAATGAAGGGTTCTAGGTCACAAGCTTTGCACCTAGGAGGGTTTATGGCCAAAATGGCACCTTTTAAGGGGTTTACGGCCATGGGAGATGGCTTGGCCGTAAACTCCTTTTGTTCTAGTGTTCTTGATGTTTTCAAGGCTCTAAGCATGAGTCCTAACTAGATGTCAAGTGTAGGGAAGAGTACTTATGATGTAGAGGCTTGAAATGGTTGATTTTGGCCAAGAACACTAGTGTCTGTTCTTGGTGTTCTTAGTGAAACTTGAAGATTTGAAGATCTAGTTAAAATGAATGTTTTCATGGATGAAATCAAAGAGTGTAACTAGGAGATGAAGTGTAACAACAAATCAAGGAAAGAACACTTACGTTTTTTATGATCTAAGATGATGCACTCGATGATACTTGAGAGGATTTGGAAGTGTTTCTTGACTTGGAAATGAAATAATGCAAGAAAGTTGAAGAATATGAGGTTATAAGGTGGGGTTTACGGCCCACCTTGAGTTTACGGCCGTAAACTCAAGTGTTGTGGCCGTGAACTCTAAGTGAAGAGGTTAGGGCTTGATTCGTTGTACAGTGTCTCTAGCAGGTACATTCTAACACTCATTCCTTAAGTGTACTAGGTTTAAAACTCCTTAGAATGACCTTTAACAAGGCTAGAACTCATTAGCAATGAGTCTGACACTCAGTTGAGTTGACTGGCTGAACTTTAAAAGCAAAAATTTTTCGGATTGTCACATCATCCCCCCGTTAGATGGAATTTTGTCTCGAAATTAGCTTTCTTACAGTACTACTGGGGTTGTGTGCTCCTCTGATTGGCAGAATACCTACTCGTAGACCTGGCAACTTTGCCCTGGTGTTCATGATAGGATTTGTACTTGGTCCATCTATCATTACCTCGTGTATACAAGTCGTATATAATTAGGATTAGTAAGACGGTCGGATGTACGACTCTGCCCCAGGTCCACAACCAAACAAGGAACATGAGATAGGGCGGAAACACACATACTAAATCTGCGTAATCATAATCATATACCACCCTCGCGTATATACTGAATAGTGATAGGTGGGCTGTATTCGTCCATAGCCTCTCTGCTCGAACTTGGTCTGTTGGACGAGTGGTATTTCGTGACGGTCTGTGGACCTCTGATGACAAGGCTTCGAAGGACGAAGTACTCTTCGCACGAGTACTTCGGGGTTTAGAATACGAAAGATAAAACTGAGGTTTAGGTCGGACTGTCGATATGAATGACGAAAGTTTCGAGAACTTGCCGATCGAGGCGATAGAAACATATGAACTTAGTATGGTGAGGGCCACACCAATTCATGACCTCTTTAATGAACAAAGTTTTGGCCAATTTAAAAGAAACATCTGTTATACGATGATGTATCCCTAGTGTGTTCGATAATGTACTCCTAGTGTGTTTGACAATGTACTCTTTGTAAATGATCCAGGGCTTTCTGTTTTCCCTTTGATGTTAACACTCCTACGTATCGTACTGCTATGTGCGCATACACACAAATGAAAGTGCTTTGATAATTGGTGATGATACTTTATATCATGATCCTCCTCGGTACCACTACGATCGCCTGTCATATACAAGTTATGAATATTTAAGATGAATAGGACAGTCGACTGAGTAACTCTGCCTCAAATCCACAACCAAACAAGGAACAGGAATTAAGGTGGAATCACTCACTCTAAGTCTGCAATATCTTAGTTATGCACAATCCTGATGTATATGCTAAGCCATCATAGCTTCTCTGAACGGATCTTTTAGTTCCCTTGGATACTGTGATCTATTTCAATTGGTGAGTTATTATAATTACTTTTTAAGTGTTTTTCCCCAAGCTTTAATCTTATATAAATATAAATTAATTTTTAAAGTAACTATTATTTCGAAAACGTACCGCTGCTCGTTGACGACTCTGGGGTTGACTCTCTGGCGGTGATCATCAGAATTCGTCCATCCGCTCCTGAGTTCTTTGCTATCGGGCAGTCCCTTTGATTGTGTCCAGTCTCACCACAGCCATAACAGGCTTGGTTTTCTTCAGCTCCGGGGACTTGGGAGATCGGTTGAGCTGGTGCCCTGCAGAAACGGATTGTGTGTCCCTTTCTACGGCAGTTCAGGCACTGCATTACCCGACATACTCCGGTGTGGTGATAGTTGCACTTTCCACACTTCGGGAGGGTTCCAACATATAGACTGGCAGGTGCTGGAGCAGTAGGTGTTGTAGCGGCGTACATAGTACTCGCTTGTTGCTCTTGCGAGGTGTCGTTTGTTGTTCGATTCTTCTTCCTCTTGTTCCCCGACTTCTGTTTATAGTCATTTCCCTTTGATGGCTCGGGAACGAGGACTTCTACACCATGGCGGACTCCATGGTCAATGAGTCGCTGGGCCAGGCGTTTGGCGCTACCAAATATGGCTGGGTTAGAAGACAACACATCTCCTTGGGTCGGAGCAGTCAGACCCCAAATGTATCGTTCTTACTTCTTGCTCTACGGGGTAACCATCCCAAGGCATAGTGCTGCCAGGTCACAAAACCTATCAGTGTAGGCCACTATGTCTGAGCCGACCATCTTGAGCTCCCATAGTTCTTGTTCCAGCTTTTGTACTTCGCCCCTTGGGCAGTACTCTTCCAACATTAACTCTTTTAGGTTTTCCCAACCTATTGAATTTGCCACTGATAGGGTCAGTGACTTAACATGGATGTTCCACCATGTTAGGGCTTTGTCAAAGAAGGTGCAGGCAGCAAACTTCACTTTGCTCCCTTCCGGGTACGAACAGATTTCGAAGATCGAGTCTGTTTTCTCGAACCATCGCATCAGAGCGATGACTCCACCATTCCCATTAAAGGAAAGGGGTTTGCAGTTGGTGAAGCCCTTGTAGGACCACTCTCTCGAGCGCACAGGGACCTCACCTTGAGTAGAATGAACAGGGGTTCCACCTCCGCTGTAACTGGTAGGATGATATTGAGCCATGGCTGTTGTCACAGCCGCAGCTACTGCAGCATTTAGACTTGCTCTATCGATTTGTGGAGAAGGTATTGGAGTTATCGGAGTAGTGCGTCTGTTTGATCTTCGAGGGGGCATCTTTGCTAAAAGAGTACAAAGATGAGATGGGAATAAGTCTATAGCAGTGGAGATAAGCCAAAAGCTGAAAGACAAGGTTATCCTAGTTCTGAGTGTATCTGATCCTGACTTCCACAGGATTCTGGAAACAATTCATAATAGAGTCTATACCAAATAAACTTTATGAATCTGGAATGGCTATCCTCGAATGAATATATGTTGCCTGAATAACTGTTACCAGCTGCATGTAAGAAAATAATCCTAACACGTAATGTGAGCAGTGTTTCCACTAACTCCTTAAGTTAACCAAGATTATTATTTATTAGATTGACGCATATGACGTTCTCGTTACTTCGGTTGATCCCTCCTTCAAAACTTCTATTGGCTGCTTATGAGGAAGTGGTTACATCTATCTGGGTTGTCGTGCGAGAATGGAAGTGTCTGAAGAATCTATGAGATTTAGGGTAACTTTATGGGGTGATCCTTACAGAGTCCTTCTATAATTGTATAATATATACAAGTTGTATATAATTCAAGATTAAATAGACCTTCGAATAAGTGAACCTACTCCAAAACCACAATCAAACAAGGAACAGGTAGTGAAGCGTAGATCACAAATTCTAAGTCTATAAATTCTCAATTATATATAACCTTGGAAGTATACATTGCAAGATTATAGACCTATCCGTAAGGGTCTTTTAAGTTATCACATAAGTAATTTATATGGCCTAAAATACTCCTATCGTATTTTAATGTAATCTACTTGGTATGTTTCAAACTTGTTATCGCGTTATAGTGTCATAGAATACTCCTATAGTATTCTAACTCTAATGTACTTGATCTAGTATTCTCTTGACTGATGTTAGGTAAGTTTTAACACTGTTGCAACACCACATCCCTCCCAAATACATGTCGGTCACATCTCAAATGAATATAGTTGATCATGCTATATTGATCCTAGCTATGATTACATAACTGTTCAGGTTTGACGACAGTGCTCAACCCTTAAATACTTTAGTTCTGTTCTTCTTGTGATACTTAGTCTAGTATGTACATGTATAAGCAAGTAGGTATATTTTTATAACTTATTGTTATACTTTTAAAATATATCATTATGCAGAGCACTTAAGCCCCATTGTATTTATAGTTGTATATCTTTTATCGGTTGATATACTTAGTTCACTATAACCAATGCTCTGATACCAATCTGTCACACCCCAAAACCGGAATGGCGGAAACGTTCGGGGGTGGAGGACGTCATGTTTAGTATCACAAGATATGTATTATAGTAAGCAAAGTAATAAACAACCATTTCATTAGAAAGAAAGTGTTTACAATGTGTGTGCTCACAAAACATAGAATACATAAGCAAATAACAAAACAAGACTTGGAGCTATTATGCTCCATCTTCTAAATTCCTATCGCGAGTACCTGTCTACTAGTCTCCTGAGAATACAAGTTATTTGAAAGAATTGATCAGCAATTAAGCTGGTGAGTTCATAAGATTTTAGTGATGTAAGTAAGTTGTAGAAAGTTGTTGTAAAATGTAGTTAAAATGTAGTAAGTTATAAGTTCTGTTTAGAAAAGTTCGCCCGTTCCTCTAAAAAATCCTATATTTCCTACTTTGATGAAAGATACGTAAAAATGATTCTACAATCCTTTCTATGAGTACTAAATGGATACAAGTTATATAAAACTCAGAGTAAACAAACAATCGACTGTGCGCATCTGCCCTAAGCCCACAACCAAACAAGGAACAGGAAGTAAGGCAGATAGCACACATCCCATTGTTTGTTAGGTCATTGTTGTATATAACCCTGGCGTATTCACTTGTTACTCATGGAGTTAATTGTATTAGTTCCTTTATATTTAATGAAAAGATTCTTTAAGAAAACCCTTATTTCTTATAATAAACTGCTGACCACAGTGATTACTTCTATAATTACTTAGTTTATACTGGCTATATATGATCTAATACCAAATAGATAGTTAATTGTGTGAATCTGCCCTAAGCCCACAACCAAACAAGGAACAGGAAGTAAGGCGGAAAGCACACATCCAACTACCTGTTGGGTATTAATGATATATAACCATAATTTATAAACTAAGGTATTATAGAGTCAATCACCTAAGGTCCTTTAAGTCTATACTGGTTTAATAAAATGGATTAAACCCTTTACTGGGAAGTTTCTAGTTTTGTATACCAAAAGTTCTTATTTGGAAAGTATGTTTTGTACTAGAAAACTGTGCATTGACTTTGTGTCCTATGACTTGACCCATACCTGGTACCCTTATGATGACTTAATGTATACAGAACACATATATATCTAAAATCGAATAGATAACACATCCTATTATCTGTCGGATCTTATTATATATATATATATATATATATATATATATATATATATATATATATATATATATATATATATATCCTTTGACGTATACATTAAGGAATCATAAGGTTAGCATTATGGTCCCTTTCTACTGAATGTACTAGACTCCACTGTTCTGTTTGTCGTTTGTAAAATGTAAGTTTTCCCTAGTTTATAACTATCTTAACTCAAAAATAGTTTGCATTTGACTTTCAAGTGGAACTGTCACTTTATGAAAGTAATGAGAAATATAAGTACACAGTTGTCGTTTAAAATGACATAAGGATGTACTGATGACCTTAAAACATGTTTGTTTTATACTGGTCATAATGTGAAGGCTAGTACCCCTACTATACACTCTCCTTGTCTGGAGATTAAGGGAACCAAACGCGACCTCTGCAATCAATTGCAAGCCGTGTAATTCACATTAAAGTTATATGATCATGTATACCCAATATAACTATCACCTTTTGTTTAGAACAGTGATTTAGTGATTCATTGGTATAATTAGATCCTGTAGTAGTTCCATGCTATAGCAAGTTAATATGTTTGTTCTGTTTCTCATATAGTATGTTCGTTCTGTTATCGTGTATTGTATCTAGTATGAACTGAATCTCTAAACTATACCCATTATAGTTTACTAATGGTTTACGGCCCAAGGGAGTTTAAGGCCATAAACTCATGGTCAAACATGCATAAGTGTGGGTTTGAATGCTTGGGAAGCTTAAGGGACTTTTGCTCTACACAAGGATGAGAAAGACCCACTTAATGGAGGCTTTTGATGAGTTTACGGCCCAAAGGAGTTTACAGCCGTAAAATCATGGTCATTATGCATTTGAGAGTAGTTTAAGGTCCTATTCTCATCAATGAACGGTTCTAGGTCACAAGCTTTGCATCTAGGAGGGTTTATGGCCAAAATGGCACCCTTTAAGGGGTTTACGGCCATGGGAGATGGCTTGGCCGTAAACTCCTTTTGTTCTTGTGTTCTTGATGTTTTCAAGGCTCTAAGCATGAGTCGTAACTAGATATCAAGTATAGGGAAGAGTACTTACGATGTAGAGGCTTGAAATGGTTGATTTTGGCCAAGAACACTAGTTTGTGTTCTTGGTGTTCTTGGTGAAACTTGAACATTTGAAGATCTAGTTAAAATGAATGTTTTCATGGATGAAATCAAAGAGTGTAACTAGGAGATGAAGTGTAACAACAAATCAAGGAAAGAACACTTACGTTTTTGATGATCTAAGATGATGAACTCGATGATACTTGAGAGGATTTAGAAGTGTTTCTTGAGTTGGAAATGAAATAATGAAAGAAAGTTGAAGAAAATTACAACTTTTCGATACCACTGTGGAGCTATTGGAACTTGATGATACTTGAGAGGATTTGGTGAAGCAACCCAAGCATACATACTCTAGAAAATTACAACTTTTCGATACCACTGTGGAGCTATTGGAATTCTTTACTTCTTTGATAATTTGATCTTGATTTCTTTGAATTCACCACCTTTTTAATTTTTGTTATCTTCAACTTTTTAAATTTCTTCAGAACTTTGATCTTTTGATCTTCACTTTGATTTCTCCAAAATTCTTACAACTTTTTCTTGTAATTCTCTCTCTCATTTTTTTAACATGTAACTCACTTTTTTTTCACTCAATTCCTACATGCTTAAGCAAGGGCGCTCAACTTCAACCTTTATTGGTTAAAGTATTAGTTTTCCTGGATACATTTCAAGTACACGATGCTAAATATATTGCATCCCTCAAACTAAGCGAGGTTGTGTTTTTGTCCCATGATTTCACTAGAATAAAGGGGGCCACAAATGCACTAGAACGTATGTTGGCTCAATTAAACATTTGGGTCTTCAAAGAATCATCAAACACAATACTAGCATGAATCCTAATAGCTTTACCAAATTTTATGAATTAATCCTAGCAATTTTTATGCAAAATTTTCAAAATTAACTAAAATTTTCAAGATTTTCGAAATTTAACTAAAATTTCAACTAATGTAACCAACTAATGTAACCAACCCCCTACCCCACACTTAATTTATGCAATGTCCCAATTGCATATTATGCATGATAAAGAACAATAAAATAAAGAGAGAATTGGAACAAACTCCCCTAGGATAGTAGTGCGAAGTTGATATTTCGTCTTTAAGCTCCATATTCAATTGACATTAGACATGGGAATAGCTCATCCATGTCTTGGGTGTCAAAATTTCGTGTGGTACACCTCCAATTATAAGGGAAAAACTCTTGGAAATGCTCGGAAAATGATCTCCAAAGAAAATAACCAATGCCCATATTAAATGTGGTCATATTGTAAACTTGAAAATAGAATTAACGAGTGACTCGTCGAGTAGATATGCTAACTCGCTGATTTGTAGCGTGAATGGCAGAAAAGTCGCAAAATTTCACATGGACTCGTCGAGTCCATAAGATGAACTCGGCGAGTAGACCGCTGTGTGGAAAAAATTTGTGTCACAACCAGGAATTCTGATACCTTGTAAAACCCTTAACAAACATAACATTGTAATTAAAGCTTGGAAAACATTTATGATGCTTGTTCAATGATCACAAAATTCCATCAAATACTCTACACAAACATTCAAGTAGTCAACAAAGGTTGGAAACCTTAAAAATTCCGGTTCAAGTCTATTTTGGACTAGGATTTTCTTATTGGGCCTAATGGACCAATAAGCTTCCAATTTGACTATTTTGGGCTTAGAACTCTTATATGGGCTCTAATTGGACCTACTTTCTTTTATTTTAACATTTTGGGCTATAATGGGCCTAGAATGAAATAAAATACCCTTATTGGGCCATAACAAATTTAATTAGCCCTAAAGGGCCATAAAACTCATACTTTGATGTATATTGGGCCCATATCTTGGACTTAAGCACTCAAGGCCCAAATTCTCTCCTCTCTTCTCTATCTCTCGGCCCAAGTAGAAAAAAAAGGAGGAATTAGATGATTAAGGAGGATTAGCCACCTCCTTAATACCTATGGGATATCCAAGCAATTTCACATGTTTCCATGCACATCCTTTCATCTCTCTCTCTTCTTCTTCTTCTTCTACTACTCTCGGCCGAGAGTATCACACACACACAATTATTTCACTTAAACACTCTCAAGAATACACCACAACTCCTTCACTTCTCCTTCAAAAATTTCGAGATTAAGAGCTTTTCAAGAAGGGTATTTCACAAAAATCATCATCTTAGGTAAGTTGATGCTTGGATCCATGATCTAGATTCTTTGTTTTATCAAAAATCTCTTCTTAATTCATATAAACTGATGATCATCATCCTAGAAACCCCTAAGATCGAGATTCACCCAAGAAGGCTTGCTAGGACGAAATTTTCTTCATTTCTTCCTTTAAAATCGAAAACAACAAGCAAAGGTGAGTTCATACCCCTCTATTTTCCGTTTACACAAGTTTTATGGGGGAGAATACAAGTAAAATGTGTAGATCTATGTGTATGTGTATGTATGTGTGATTTTATGTGTTTATGTGATAAATATGTAACAAAAAGGGAAGAAATCTAGAGATCTATGGCACAAGAAGGGAAAAAAACATGATCTAATATACTTCTCATTAAACAAGTCAAGAAACATTTCTATCCAAAGTTATAATAAACATAATGCAACATAAAACTCATTTTTGGGCTATAATTGTCAAATAAACAAAAGTTGGGTTTAAAATTGTCATTCACGATTTTCTTAAGGATCAAAAGAGTCAAAACAATAAAAATAAATGTTTTTATGAATTGTATACTCGTTAAATGACTAGAAATGAAATTTGTAGCTAATGGGCCAATTTTTGGGCTTTTCGGCCCATAGGCGCAAAAATTGTGAAATGTTGATTTTCAAGGGACTGAAATGGCACAATTCTCGAAACAGGGGGAAAAAGGGGTAAACAAAACTATTTCAAGGGTTAAAATGTTTTTCTTTTCCAAAAAGGATCAAAAATGTAAAGTTTTTGGAATTTGGGCAAAATTGTAAAAGTTGCGAAAAAGTTGGACTTTAACCGAAAGACTCTTTGTTGTAAGGGCTGAAACTGTGAAAGAGTAAATTTTGAGCTAAAAACATTTATTTAAACAAGTCTATGGGCCAAAAATGTCAAGGAAATGAGTTAAGAGCCTAAAATGTCTTTTTCTTTATGTAGGGGACTAAAATTGTCATTTTTATAAAAAACAGGGTTGAATGGGTCAAATCAACATTTTTAGTAAATTATTTTGGTTTCAAGGTATTTGGGTCAAAAGAATACATAATTACAACTTATGAAAATAGAATGAAGAATATATATATATATATATATATATATATATATATATATATATATATATATATATATATATATATATATATATATATATATATATATATATATATATATATTTTCAAATTTCGTTATAAACAACCGACAAGTTTCGTGCCGTTGAGAATTTAACAATTGTTCAATCAAACTTCCAACCATTATACTATACCTAAAACAAGTAAATATTCAAATAGTTGGGCTTGAAAGATCTTAATCATGCTTATTGAGCCTTCGTGACCCATTGACATGACTTTTGGGCCCAACAATAATAACACATGTCTATTGGGCCTCCTGTGACCCAATTACATGTTTAAGGGACCCTCAATGGCATTTATGTGCTATTGGGCCTTGGTGGCCCATTAGCATTGCTAGTAAGGTCCAAATTAAATCAAATATGAAATGGGCAAACGCGTCCTTCGTATAACCAACAGCCTAAAATAACTCACGTAATTAGCAGGACTTTTTATTCCTCTTCTCCTCGTTTGTTAGGCTTATTTGAAAGCAAAGTAAACAAATTCAGGTCGTTAATCAATGGTAATCAATGTTGTTTGGATTAAGTGAGTAATAACGGGCGACACCTCTAAGTGTCGTTCGTAGTCTGTAGTTATAATCAAAGTCTCCTGGAAGGAGAGCAAGAGTTTGTGTTTAGATCTATACGGGGGTGACTCCCCCACACCTCAGCTGTTCGCTACAGTTAGACTCGGCCAGTCTAGGGTGACAAAATCTTAAAATCAATTCCGGCGTTTATTAGGATGCCAAGACAGACGAACTAGTCATTATTATGCATTGTTATAACGACTAACATAAATAAATAAATCCAATAATACCCGAGAAATCAAGGAAGAGTAATCAGAAATCATTCGTTGTGACGGTATATCAATTTTGAAACAATTATGTTATGTTATCGGAAAACATCGGGTTTTTTGAGGAAATCAACACCACTCGCTTGTATTTTTCAAAAACTATAATGCAAAACTTCCCATTTATACACGTTTTGTAATCATTAATGCACCAACTTATGGATCTTCACACTTTGGTATAAACAATTGTCTTTTCAGAAAATATCGGATTTTCTGGGTTTTATAAACTACACAAATCATTTTTATCACAACCCTACTTATGAACTCACCAACATTCCATATGTTGACGTTTTCAAAATAACTTGTATTCTCAGGTAACAGGTAAGCTGAAGAGTAATACCAAGTATGTTAGGATGTTATGTTTTGAAAACTCTTAAACAATTTATGCTATGGATATGAAATATTTAGACAATTTACTTGATGTGAACAATGTCAGTTGTAATGTATTAATGCATGGTGAAGTTTATGTTGTGTTTCATGTATAATCATTGTGATGATATTCAATTTGAGTCACGCGAGCCCTCGGACGTTTCCGCCGTCTGGTTCGGGGGTGTGACAGGTTGGTATCAGAGCTCTGTTTATAGTGAACTGGCATATCTAACCACACATTGATATGCAACTATAAACCAAAAAGAGGGACTAAAACAACTCTGAACAAAACAAATAAAACACAACGATAAAACATCTTTACTTGTGCGATATAGAAAAAAAAACATAATACCAAATCAAATAAGATAATACTGACATCTGGGTTAAGTCGGGGTTGTTCCTAGTTGTATTAAGGGATGAATGTATCCTGATCAACTACATTTTCTCCGAAGTACAACTATTATATGCCCCGGGGAAACCTCGATGGTCGGTAAACCTAAAAACATACCCCTTTGTTACCGAGAAGAGAACATCAACTCAATTTATACAAAAATTAAAACATCTTAGGAATAATATTAGTACATTTATACACTCTCGCAGATAGTATGGCCGGCTTCCATCACCCCGGAGATCCGTATTTCCCAAATCAGGGGAATAACGGATGGTTGGAGGAGGAACCTGAAGAAGACCCTGAGGAGGAGTATGAAGAGGAACCTGAGGCGGAGGTCGAGGGCGGACCTGCTGAGCCAGTGGTGAATCTGGAAGGAGAAGAAGCCGAAGAAGACCTCGGGGAGGAACCCAGCGATGACAGTGATTCGGACACGGAGTCCGAAGTCATCAACCCCCCTTACCCGACTAGGGTGCCCACTCATCAGATGGGCCCGACTGGCCCTACACCCCCCTGGGGTATCGACCTTTGGAGGTGGAGCAGGCAACTGGGACAGCGACCCCCGTTTGGCATGTCACACGAGTTCTACGACTTGAGGGAGGGAGGACCGGCTGATCGCACGCTTCCAGTCATGGTGAGACGATTGCGGAACACTGGCGACCTAGCTCAGAGCACCGCCGATCAGATGCACCAGATGCAGACTAGAGTTGAGCGTGCAGAACAGGAGACGCGAGAGGTTATCCGAGAGTTCCACATGAGGCAGGTGAGGTGCGAAACTCGACTCCGAGACGCGGAGCGACAGGTGGCTCGCCTTCAGGGAGCGTCCACTTCCTCAGCACCACCCCCTGGCGCATCCCACCATGACTAGGGCTAGTCATATCTATCTTTAGTATTATGCTTATATGATCTATGCTATGTACCATCAACTCTATGTTTAAGTGATTACACTACTCATAAAGTCGTTACGCTGCCGAACTTGCACCACTTATGTATGCTCTTTCGAGCAAATTTTCATGTATCAAAGTACGAATATTATTAATGGAAAAATATATGTGTTCTATTGTGATGTTGTTATCTGTTATGTGTTACGCATCCATGATTGTATGTTAACATGTGAAACAACTTAAGTACATGCACTACACCTAGTTTATAGGATCACAAACTCACAAAAATCATAGGCACTCAACATCTTTCCGTTCAATGACAGAAAGATGCCTCAACGACCAACCCGTGGAAACCCTGAGCCAACCCCACCAGAAATCAACTCAGCTGCATTTCAAGCAGCTGTATTTGCTGCGGTCACCGAAGCCATGGCGCAAATCCACCAAGGGAACAATGGTGGAGGCAATGGACAAGGAGCTGGAAGTACGAACAACGGAATAAATCAAGGACCTACCAAGAC
The DNA here is from genome assembly GCF_052849685.1 of Lactuca virosa. Classification (NCBI taxonomy): domain Eukaryota; kingdom Viridiplantae; phylum Streptophyta; class Magnoliopsida; order Asterales; family Asteraceae; genus Lactuca; species Lactuca virosa. The sequence goes on from NC_136429.1 coordinate 265,321,896, forward strand.
ATACTCTTACAAGTACTTCACCAACGCCAAACCACGAACCTTTAATGGCACGGGTGGAATGATAACCCTAAAGAGATGGATGGAAAAGGTGGAATCAGTATTTGATATATGTGAATGCCCCGAAGAGGTGAAAGTGAAGTTCGCCGCATGCACATTCGTTGACCAAGCTCTCACCTGGTGGAATGGACATGTGGAGGCCATGACTCTCCCCGTAGCCAACGCCATGCCGTGGACGGAGTTGAAAGAAATGCCGATGGCCGAGTACTGCCCACGAGGCAAAATTCAGAAAATGGAGCAAGAGTTATGGAATATCACCGTCCGCAACTCCGACATTGATGCATACATATCAAGGTTTAGCGAACTGTCATTGTTGTGCCCTGGCATGACTACTTCAGAGGGAAAGAAAATCGAACGATTCATCTGGGGATTAACCTCCCCAATTCAAGGGAATGTGATAGCTGCAAATCCCGAAACCTTTGACAGTGCCAAGAGGTTGGCCAAGAAACTGTACGACCACAATAACAAGAAGGGCGAGAAGCCAGTGGAAACTGAAGGCAAGAAGGAGAGTGACAATAAGAAAGGAAAGAACAACAAGAGAAAAGGGCGGCAAGGCTCAGATTCATCAAAGAAGCAACAAACAGTGACAGTCAATGCTGCAACCACCCAAGTACCCTCCACACCACATGCTCCAGTCTCAGCTAATCCAAGTGCCCCCAGGCAGTATTCCGAAAATCTCCCAAAGTGTAACAAGTACAGTCTCCATCATAATGGCGAATGCAGGGAGATGCATTGTACCAGTTGCAATCGGAAGGGTCACACGGCAAAGTATTGCAGGACCTATCCTCCCCAGAACCAGCAACAAGGAAACAACAACAACAACCACAACAACAACAACAACACCAACAATAGCGGAAATAATGCAGGACCAAGCCCCACCTGCTATGGGTGTGGAAAGACTGGGCATATCCGTCGAAACTGCCCCAACATCAACAACCCTAGGAATAGAGGAACAGGAAGAGTGCTGACCATGGGAAAGGGAGAAGCGGTTCAGGATCCCGCTCTTGTTACCGGTACGTTTCTCCTAAACCACACTTATACATGCGTCCTATTTGATACCGGGGCAGAACGAAGCTTTGTGAGTAATAAATTCAAACACTTGTTAAAACAACAACCCCAAAAGCTTAATGAAACCTTTACGGTGAAAATGGCTATTGGGAAAACAGAATCCACTAGGGAAATCTACATCGGATGTACCCTGACCTTGAACCATCACGACTTTCAAATAAACTTAATGTCTGTATCCATTAGGAGTTTTGATGTGATTATCGGCATGGACTGTTTAAGCCCCCACCATGCTGAAATTTTATGTCACGAGAAGGTCGTCCGCCTTCACCTCCCAAATCACAAAACCCTAATTATATACAGAGACAAACCCAACATGAACCTACGTCTTATCTCGTGAATTAAGGCACAGAAGTATCTGCGAAAGAATGACTTGACGTTTCTGGCTCATATAGTGGATAAGTCCAAAGAAGAGGTCAATATTCGAGACATCCCAGTGGCTTGCGATTTCCCGGATGTATTTCCTGAAGACCTTCTGGTGATACCCCCAGAAAGACAAGTCGAGTTCCGAATTGATCTCGTTCCAGGAGCTATACCCATCGCCAAATCACCCTACAGATTGGCTCCTGCGGAAATGCAAGAGTTGTCCAGTCAACTCAACGAACTTTTGGATAAAGGATTCATCCGACCCAGTTTCTCACCTTGGGGAGCTCCGGTTCTCTTTGTTAAGAAGAAAGACAGTACCTTTAGGATGTGTATTGACTACAGAGAACTAAATAAGCTCACTATCAAAAATCGCTATCCACTTCCGAGAATCGACGATCTAGTTGACCAACTCCAAGGAGCAAGTTACTTCTCTAAGATAGATATGCGATCCGAATACCAAAAACTCAAAGTCCGGGAGGAGGATATCCCCAAAACCGCCTTCCAAACTCGTTATGGACATTATGAATTATTCGTAATGCCCTTCGGTCTAACGAATGCACCTGCCGCATTCATGGACCTAATGAATCGAATCTGCCGACCATTCCTTGACAACTTTGTCATCGTTTTCATCGATGATATCCTATTCTATTTTCGAAGCGAAGAGGTACACGGCTGACATCTCCGACAAATCCTGGAAACCCTGCGAACCGAAAAGTTATACGTAAAACTCTCTAAGTGTGAGTTCTGGCTCCGTAGTGTGAACTTCTTGGGTCATGTTGTTAGTCAAGAAGGGATACATGTGGATGCTTCTAAGGTCAAAGTCATCGAAGGATGAGCGATCCCAACAACACCCACAAAAATTCGCCAATTTTTAGGCCTCACAGGCTACTACAGGAGGTTCATTCAGAACTTCTCCAAATCAGCCAAGCCACTTACCTTGCTTACACAAAAGGGCGTACCCTTTGAATGGACGGATAAGCAAGAAGCTGCATTCCGAACTCTGAAGCAAGCACTCTGCAGTGCACCGGTACTATCACTACCAGAGGGAACAGAGGACTTTGTAGTTTACTGTGATGCGTCGAATCAGGGTTTAGGCTGCGTACTCATGCAACGTGGAAAGGTGATAGCTTATGCGTCCCGACAACTAAAGAGCCACGAGGTGAATTATACCACCCATGATCTTGAATTGGAAGCTGTGGTCTTCGCCTTGAAGATTTGGAGGGACTACCTTTATGGTACCAAGTGCACCATTTTCATTGACCACAAGAGTCTCCAACATATTTTAAATCAAAAGGAGTTAAACATGAGGCAAAGAAGATGGGTTGAACTGCTGAACGATTATGAGTGCGAAATCAAGTACCACCCAGGTAAGGCTAACGTGTTAGTTGATGCCTTGAGTAGAAAAGACTACTCAAATCGTCGTTTGAAGACTCTCTCCATAAGCATTCAATCCCACCTAACCTCGCAAGTCTGAGCAGCCCAGTTCGATGCCATGAAGGCAGAAAACAAAACAAGCGAAGCGTTACGTGGAATGGAAAAGAATTTCGAAGTGAAGGAGGACGGAGCATATTATTTCATGAACCGCATTTGGATCCATAAACTTGGGGGATTCAGAGAAGTAGTCATGAATGAAGCCCACAAGACACGATACTCCATCCATCCGGGTTTAGATAAAATGTACTTGGATGTCAAGCAACATTATTGGTGGCCTAACATGAAGGAAGAAATTGCCACTTACGTTAGCAAGTGCCTCACATGTGCTAAAGTAAAGGTGGAATATCAGAAGCCCTCGGGATTGCTACAACAACAAGTAATTCCCGAGTGGAAAAGAGAAAGGATTACTATGGACTTTGTGACCAAACTACCCAAGACGACTGATGGTTTGGATACCATATGGGTAGTAGTTGACAGGTTAACAAAATATGCTCATTTCCTGCCAATAAAAGAGTCATACAAGATGGAACGTCTGACAAGGATCTATATCAAGGAAATCGTGAGACTCCACGGAGTGCCCATATCTATCATCTCAGATGGAGATAGTAGGTTTACTTCACACTTTTGGCAATCGCTTCAGACGGCTATGGGAACACAACTTGACATGAGCACTTCCTACCACCCGCAAACGGATGGTCAAAGCGAGCGAACCATTCAAATGCTAGAAGACATGCTTCACGCATGTGTGATAGACTTTGGAAGGTCATGGGATACCCACTTGCCCTTGATCGAATTCTCATACCACAACAGCTAACATTCAAGCATCAAAGTTGCTCCTTTCGAGGCATTGTACGGGCGTAAATGTAGATCACCGTTGTGCTGGGCTGAGGTAGGAGACACTCAACTAGCAAAAGGACAAACACCAGACAATGCATTAACGGGACCGGAAATCATACGCGAAACGACTGAGAAGATAATTCAGATCAGGACTCGACTGCAATCATCACGAGACAGACAAAAGAGCTATGCCGATAAGCGGCGAAAGCCCTTGAAATTTAAAATCGGGGATCGGGTTTTATTAAAGGTTTCTCCTTGGAAAGGGGTGATTCGTTTTGGGAAACGGGGAAAACTAAACCCACGGTACATTGGACCCTTCGAGATTCTTTCCCGAATCGGTCCAGTGGCTTATAGACTGCAGCTACCCGCTGAGCTCAGCAGTGTACACCTCGTGTTCCATGTTTCCAAATTAAAGAAGTGCTTATCCGACGAGACCCTCGTCATTCCATTAGAAGAAATCGAAATCAATGAGAATCTCATGTTCATCGAAGAACTAGTCGAAATCATGGACAGGGAAGTGAAGCGTACTAAGCAAAGTCGTATTCCGATTGTGAAAGTTCGATGAAACGCGAGACGCGGACCAGAATTTACATGGGAACGTGAAGACCAGATGAAGCAGAAGTACCCTCACCTATTCTCGTATCCTCAAATCTAGCTTTAAAAAGAATTTCGGAACGAAATTCCCTCTAACGGGGGGATGATGTCACAACCAGGAATTCTGATACCTTGTAAAACCCTTAACAAAGATAACATTGTAATTAAAGCTTGGAAAACATGTATGATGCTTGTTCAATGATCACAAAATTCCATAAAATACTCTACACAAACATTCAAGTAGTCAACGAAGGTTGGAAACCTTAAAAATTTCGGTTCAAGTCCATTTTGGACTAGGATTTTCTTATTGGACCTAATGGACCAATAAGCTTCTAATTTGACTATTTTCGGCTTAGAACTCTTATATGGGCTCTATTTGGACCTACTTTATTTTATTTTAACATTTTGGGCTATAATGGGCCTAGAATGAAATAAAATACCCTTATTGGGCCATAACAAATTTAATTAGCCCTAAAGGGCCATAAAACTCATACTTTGATGTATATTGGACCCATATCTTGGACTTAAGCACTCAAGGCCCAAACTCTCTCCTCTCTTCTCTATCTCTCGGCCCAAGTAGAAAAAAAAGGAGGAATTAGAGGATTAAGGAGGATTAGCCACCTCCTTAATACCTATGGGATATCCAAGCAATTTCACATGTTTCCATGCACATCCTTTTATCTCTCTCTCTCTCTCTCTCTTCTTCTTCTACTACTCTCGACCGAGAGTATCACACACACACACAATTATTTCACTTAAACACTCTCAAGAACACACCACAACTCCTTCACTTCTCCTTCAAAAATTTCGAGATTAAGAGCTTTTTAAGAAGGGTATTTCACAAAAATCATCATATTAGGTAAGTTGATGCTTGGATCCATGATCTAGATTCTTTGTTTTATCAAAAATCTCTTCTTAACTCATATAAACTCATGATCATCATCCTAGAAACCCCTAAGATCGAGATCCACCCAAGAAGGCTTGCTAGGACCAAATTTTCTTCATTTCTTCCTTCAAAATCAAAAACAACAAGCAAAGGTGAGTTCATACCCCTCTATTTTTGGTTTTCACAAGTTTTATGGGGGAGAATACAAATAAAATGTGTAGATCTATGTGTATGTGTATGTATGTGTGATTTTATGTGTTTATGTGGTAAATATGTATCAAAAAGGGTAGAAATCTCGAGATCTATGGCATAAGAAGGGAAACAAACATGATCTAATATACTTTTCATTAAACAAGTCAAGAAAAATTTCTATCCTAAGTTATAATAAACATAATGCAACATAAAACTCACTTTTGGGCTATAATTGCCAAATAAACAAAAGTTGGGATTAAAATTGTCATTCATGATTTTCTTAAGGATCAAAACAGTCAAACCAGTAAAAATAAATGTTTTTATGAATTTTATACTCTTTAAAGGACTAGAAATGAAATTTGTAGCTAATGGGCCAAGTTTTGGGCTTTTGCGGCCCATAGGCCCAAAAATTGTGAAATGTTGATTTTCAAGGGACTGAAATGGTACAATTCTCGAAACAGGGGGAAAAAGGGGTAAACAAAACTATTTCAAGGGTTAAAATGTTTTTCTTTTCCAAAAAGGATCAAAATGTAAAGTTTTTGGAATTTGGGCCAAAATTGTAAAAGTTGCGAAAATGTTGGAGTTTAACCGAAAGACTCTTTGCTGTAAGGGCTGAAACTGTCAAAGAGTAAATTTTGAGCTAAAAACATTTATTTAAACATGTCTATGGGCCAAAAATGTCAAGGAAATGAGTTAAGGGCCTAAAATGTCTTTTTCTTTATGTAGGGGACTAAAATTTTCATTTTTATAAAAAAAAGGGCTGAATGGGTCAAATCAACATTTTGAGTCAATTATTTTGGTTTTAAGGTATTTGGGTCAAAAGAATACCAAATTACAACTTATGAAAATAGAATGAAGAATATATATATATATATATATATATATATATATATATATATATATATATATATATATATATATATATATTTTCAAATATCGTTATAAACAACCGACAAGTTTCGTGCCGTTGAGAATTTAACAATTGTTCAATCAAACTTCCAACCATTATACTATACCTAAAACAAGTAAATATTCAAATAGTTGGGCTTGAAAGATCTTAATCATGCTTATTGGGCCTTCGTGACCCATTGACATGACTTTTGGGCCCAACAATAATAACACATGTCTATTGGGCCTCCTGTGACCCAATTACATGTTTAAGGGACCCTCAATGGCATTTATGTGCTATTGGGCCTTGGTGGCCCATTAGCATTGCTAGTAAGGTCCAAATTAAATCAAATATGAAATGGGCCAACGCGTCCTTCATATAACCAACAGCCTAAAATAACTCACGTAATTAGCAGGACTTTGTATTCCTCTTCTCCTCATTTGTTAGGCTTATTTGAAAGCAAAGTAAACAAATTCAGGTCGTTAATCAATAGTAATCAATGTTGTTTGGATTAAGTGAGTAATAACGGGAGACACCTCTAAGTGTCGTTCGTAGTCTGTAGTTATAATCAAAGTCTCCTGGAAGGAGAGCGAGAGTTTGTGTATAGATCTATACGAGGGTGACTCCCCCACACCTCAGCTGTTCGCTACAGTTAGACTCGGCCAGTCTAGGGTGACAAAATCTTAAAATCAATTCCAGCATTTATTAGGATGCCAAGACAGACGAACTAGTCATTATTATGCATGGTTATAACGACTCACGTAAATAAATAAATCCAATAATACCCGAGAAATCAAGGAAGAGTAATCAGAAATCATTCGTTGTGACGGTATATCAATTCTGAAACAATTATGTTATGTTATTGGAAAACATCGTGTTTTTCGAGGAAATCAACACCACTCGCTTGTATTTTTCAAAAACTATAATGCAAAACTTCCCATTTATACACGTTTTGAAATCATTCATGCACCAACTTATGGATCTTCACACTTTGGTATAAACAATTGTCTTTTCAGAAAATATCGGATTTTCTGGGTTTTATAAACTACACAAATCATTTTTATCACAACCCTACTTATGAACTCACCAACATTCCATATGTTGACGTTTTCAAAATAACTTGTATTCTCAGGTAACAGGTAAGCTAAAGAGTAATACCAAGTATGTTAGGATGTTATGTTTTGAAAACTCTCAAACAATTTATGCTATGGATATGAAATATTTAGACAATGTACTTGATGTGAACAATGTCAGTTGTAATGTATTAATGCATGGTGAAGTTTATGTTGTGTTTCATGTATAATCATTGTGATGATATTCAATTTGAGTCACGCGAGCCCTCAGACGTTTCCGCCGTCTGGTTCGGGGGTGTGACAGGTTGGTATCAGAGCTCTGTTTATAGTGAACTGGCATATCTAACCACACATTGATATGCAACTATAAACCAAAAAGAGGGACTAAAACAACTCTGAACAAAACAAATAAAACACAACGATAAACATCTTTACTTGTGCGATATAGAAAAAAAAAACATAATACCAAATCAAATAAGATAATACTGACATCTGGGTTAAGTCGGGGTTGTTCCTAGTTGTATTAAGGGATGAATGTATCCTGATCAACTACATTTTCTCCGAAGTACAACTATTATATGCCCCGGGGAAACCTCGATGGTCGGTAAACCTAAAAACATACCCCTTTGTTACCGAAAAGAGAACATCAACTCAATTTATACAAAAATTAAAACATCTTAGGAATAATATTAGTACATTTATGCACTCTCGCAGACAGTATGGCCGGCTTCCATCAACCCGGAGATCCGTATTTCCCTAATTAGGGGAATAACGGATGGTTGGAGGAGGAACCTGAAGAAGAACCTGAGGAGGAGTCTGAGGAGGAACCTGAGGCGGAGTTCGAGGGCGGACCTGCTGAGCCAGTGGTGAATCTGGAAGGAGAAGAAGCCGAAGAAGACCTCGGGGAGGAACCCAGCGATGACAGTGATTCGGACACGGAGTCCGAAGTCATCAACCCCCCTTACCCGACTAGGGTGCCCACTCATCGGATGGGCCCGACTGGCCCTACACCCCCCTGGGGTATCGACCTTTGGAGGTGGAGCAGGCAACTGGGACAGCGACCCCCGTTTGGCATGTCAAGCGAGTTCTACGACTTGAGGGAGGGAGGACCGGCTGATCGCGCGCTTCCGGTCATGGTGAGACGATTGTGGAACACTGGCGACCTAGCTCAGAGCACCGCCAATCAGATGCACCAAATGCGGACTAGAGTTGAGCGTGCAAAACAGGAGACGCGAGAGGTTATCCGAGAGTTCAACATGAGGCAGGTGAGGTGGGAAACTCGACTCCGAGACGTGGAGCGACTGGTGGCTCGCCTTCAGGGAGCGTCCACTTCCTCAGCAGCACCACCTGGCGCATCCCACCATGACTAGGGCTAGTCATATCTATCTTTAGTATTATGCTTATATAATCTATGCTATGTACCATCGACTCTATGTTTAAGTTATTACACTACTCATAAAGTCGTTACGCTGCCGAACTTGCACCACTTATGTATGCTCTTTCGAGCAAATTTTCATGTATCAAAGTACGAATATTATTAATGGAAAAATATATGTGTTCTATTGTGATGTTGTTATCTGTTATGTGTTACGTATCCTTGATTGTATGTTAACATGTGAAACAACTTAAGTACATGCACCACACCTAGTTTATAGGACCACAAACTCACAAAAATCATAGGCACTCAATATCTTTCCGTTCAATGACAGAAAGATGCCTCAACGACCAACCCATGGAAACCCTGAGCCAACCCCACCAGAAATCAACCTAGCTGCATTTCAAGCAGCTGTATCTGTTGCGGTCACCGCAGCCATGGCGCAAATCCACCAAGGGAACAATGGTGGAGGCAATGGACAAGGAGCTGGAAGTACGAACAACGGAATAAATCAAGGACCTACCAAGACATGCTCTTACAAGGACTTCACCAACGCCAAACCACGAACCTTTAATGGCACGGGTGGAATGATAACCCTAAAGAGATGGATGGAAAAGGTGGAATCGGTATTTGATATATGTGAATGCCCCGAAGAGGTGAAAGTGAAGTTCGCCGCATGCACATTCGTTGACCAAGCTCTCACTTGGTGGAATAGACATGTGGAGGCCATGACTCTCCCCGTAGCCAACGCCATGTCGTGGACGGAGTTGAAAGAAATGCTGATGGTCGAGTACTGCCCACAAGGAGAAATTCAGAAAATGGAGCAAGAGTTATGGAATCTCACCGTCCGCAACTCCGACATTGATGCATACATATCAAGGTTTAGCGAACTGTCACTGTTGTTCCCTGGCATGATTACTTCAGAGGGAAAGAAAATCGAACGATTCATCTGGGGATTAACCTCCCCAATTCAAGGGAATGTGATAGCTGCAAATCCCGAAACCTTTGACAGTGCCTAGAGGTTGGCCAAGAAACTGTACGACCACAATAACAAGAAGGGCGAGAAGCCAGTGGAAACTGAAGGCAAGAAGGAAAGTGACAACAAGAAAGGAAAGAACAACAAGAGAAAAGGGGGACAAGGCTCAGATTCGTCAAAGAAGCAACAAATAGTGACAGTCAATGCTGCAACCACCCAAGTACCCTCCACACCACATGCTCCAGTCTCAGCTAATCCAAGTGCCGCTAGGCAGTATTCCGAAAATCTCCCAAAGTGTAACAAGTGCAGTCTCCATCATAATGGCAAATGTAGGGAGATACATTGTACCAGTTGCAATCGGAAGGGTCACACGGCAAAGTATTGCAGGACCTATCCTCCCCAGAACCAGCAACAAGGAAACAACAACCACAAAAACCTCAACAACAACAACAACACCAACAACAACGGAAATAATGCAGGACCAAGCCCCACCTGCTATGGGTGTGGAAAGACTGGGCATATCCGTCGAAACTGCCCCAACATCAACAACCCTAGGAATGGAGGAACAGGAAGAGTGCTGACCATGGGACCGGGAGAAGCGGTTCAGGATCCCGATGTTGTTACGGGTACGTTTCTCCTAAACTACACTTATGCATGCATCCTATTTGATACCGGGGCAGAACGAAGCTTTGTGAGTAATAAATTCAAACACTTGTTAAAACAACAACCCCAGAAGCTTAATGAAACCTTTACGGTGGAAATGGCTAATGGGAAAACAGAATCCACTAGGGAAATCTACATCGGATGTACCCTGACCTTGAACCATCACGACTTTAAAATAAACTTAATGACTGTATCCATTAGGAGTTTTGATGTGATTATCGGCATGGACTGGTTAAGCCCCCACCATGCTGAAATTATGTGTCACGAGAAGGCCGTTCGCCTTCACCTCCCAAATCACAAAACCCTAATTATATACGGAGTCAAACCCAGCACGAACCTTCGTCTTATCTCGTGAATTAAGGCACAGAAGTATCTGCAAAAGAAGGACTTGACGTTTCTGGCTCATATAGTGGATAAGTCCAAAGAAGAGGTCAATATTTGACACATCCCAGTGGCTTGCGATTTCCCGGATGTATTTCCTGAAGACCTTCCGGTGATACCCCCAGAAAGACAAGTCGAGTTCTGAATTGATCTCGTGCCAGGAGCTACACCCATCGCCAAATCACCCTACAGATTGGCTCCTGCAGAAATGCAAGAGTTGTCCAGTCAACTCAACGAACTTTTGGACAAAGGATTCATCCGATCCAGTTTCTCACCTTGGGGAGCTCCGGTTCTCTTTGTTAAGAAGAAAGACAGTACCTTTAGGATGTGTATTGACTACAGAGAACTAAATAAGCTCACTATCAAAAATCGCTATCCACTTCCGAGAATCGACGATCTATTTGACCAACTCCAAGGAGCAAGTTACTTCTCTAAGATAGATCTGCTATCCGGATACCATCAACTCAAAGTCCGGGAGGAGGATATCCCCAAAACCGCCTTCCGAACTCGTTATGGACATTATGAATTTGTCGTAATGCCCTTCGGTCTAACGAATGCCCCTGCCGCATTCATGGACCTAATGAATCGAATCTGCCGACCATTCCTTGACAACTTTGTCATTGTTTTCATCGACGATATCCTAGTCTATTCTCAAAGCGAAGAGGAACACGGCCGACATCTCCGACAAATCCTGGAAATCCTGAGTCATGTTGTTAGTCAAGAAGGGATACATGTGGATCCTTCTAAGGTCAAAGCCATCGAAGGATGGGCGATCCCAACAACACCCACATAAATTCGCCAACTTTTAGGCATCGCAGGCTACCACAGGAGGTTCATTCTGAACTTCTCCAAATCAGCCAATCCACTTACCTTGCTTACACAAAAGGGCGTACCCTTTGAATGGACGGATAAGCAAGAAGATGCATTCCGAACTCTGAAGCAAGCACTCTGCAGTGCACCGGTACTATCACTACCAGAGGGAACAGAGGACTTTGTAGTTTACTGTGATGCGTTGAATCAGGGTTTAGGCTGCGTACTCATGCAACGTGGAAAGGTGATAGCTTATGTGTCCCGACAACTAAAGACCCACGAGGTGAATTATACCACCCATGGTCTTGAATTGGGAGCTGTGGTCTTCGCCTTGAAGATTTGGAGGCACTACCTTTACGGTACCAAGTGCACCATTTTCACTGACCACAAGAGTCTCTAACATATTTTAAATCAAAAGGAGTTAAACATGAGGCAAAGAAGATGGGTTGAAAAGACTAACGTGGTAAGACTGAACGATTATGAGTGCGAAATCAAGTACCAACCAGGTAAGGCTAACATGGTAGTTGATGCCTTGAGTAGAAAAGACTACTCAAATCGTCGTTTGAAGACTCTCTCCATAACCATTCAATCCCACCTGCCCTCGCAAATCAGAGCAGCCCAGTTCGATGCCATGAAGGCAGAAAACAAAACAAGCGAAGCGTTACGTGGAATGGAAAAGAATTTTGAAGTGAAGGAGGACGGAGCATATTATTTCATGAAGCGTTACGTAGAATGGAAAAAAATGAATTTTTTTTTTCTTTTTTTTTTCGTACGAAAGTTTGATAATGTGTCAACCTGTCAAAATTTCAAGGGCCATTTACGAAAATTCGTTTTTCCTTCTTTCCAATTCATACGAAAATTCGTTTTTCCTTCTTTCAATTCATACGAAGCATACGAAAATTTTCCATCATACGAAAATTTTTCCTTCTCTCTCCCCTTCGTATGAAAATCATCTTCCCCAAAATTTTTCTCTCCTCTTCATACGAAAATTTTCCCAAACACACGAATTCGAAGCATTCGAAGCCTCTTAATGAACAGTAACCTCTTAATCATCCAACCTCTGAATCGACCCATCGTATCTTCAAAAGCCAAACACAGAGACCCTTCGTACATTCACCCCAAATTCTTTCCAAATCAAAATTATGAACAGAAAACAACCTTCGCTTGTTCATTCACGAATCGTGAATCCAGTAACAAACGATTCCAAAATCTACTTAGACTTCGCATCGACCATCTGTTCATCAATGGATCCAAGTTTCCATCGATTCCAATCCTTCCATCAACAAACGAAATCAAAAACTTTCACACATCGACCCAAGAACAAAAATCTTCGAAATAAGATCCTCGATCCTTCATTCGTTCTTTTTCATCACCACTAATCGTCATCCACCCTAAATAAATTCCAAAATCGAGTTCCAAAATCGACTGTAAACCAAAACATCAAACATCAAATAAATTCGAACAATCCCAAAATCAAATTTTCGCACATCGATTCCAAATATCAATTCTTCGAACATCGATCCTTGACATCACAGCATTCTCAAATTTTTGACTCCAAAATTAAAACTCGACATCCAATAATCACGAATCCAAAATCAATCACAACACTACGACTCCAAAGAATTCCATCTATCAAGACCATTCGAATCCAAACTCCATTTGTTCATCTAAATACTGAGACCCCAAAATCAAACCTTATCAAAATCCAATCACAAGGACCACTGAGACCCCAAAATCAAACCTTATCAAAATCCAATCACAAGGACCTTCGCTTTTAACGATCAAGCATCGACTTCTATAGTTCAAAGCGAACATCCAAATCACGACTTTAGAAGCGAACTATACCAAAAGATGCCATCATGACTTTCCATTCGATTCTTTGTTCTCAGTCTCACATGTTTGACATCAAGAACCTAGACTCGATCAATTTTCGAAATTACAAGTAACAGCCTTTGATTCAAGAATTCGACTTCTTAAACTTTTGAATCCAAATATCCGGTTCAAACACAAGATGAAGGGAAAATTAAAATCGATACTAAAGAAGTCGATTATCAATATAAAAAAAACTTCAACGGAATCAGATGAATAAATGATATAGTATTAAGAATCCATACGTGACAAACGACCCATTAATTGGATCTGGAATATTGAGAATTAATTTTGACTTCGAAAGTTAATGCCATATGAAATTTACGATCGACAATTCTGGACGCAAATAATATCAAGAACAGTAAAAGGTTATGAGAATTGGGCTTTTCAAAAAATATGAATCAAATGTTTGGGCCTCGAACTTGTATCCAATCAATCAATTTAGAACAAAGGTTTGGGCCATATGAATTTAGACATGAACAATAAAATAGAATGAATTGATTGTGGTTCATCTAAAGAAAATTTGTTGGATCAACAATGGGGTAAAAACGGATTAGATCCAACGAAACAAACCGATCAAAAATGAAAAACGAAAAACACGAATCGAACTCATGGACGTATTGGAATCCATTTGAGAATTTGAGATACCTTTTTGACGAATCGAGATCCATTTGCAACGAACGAATCAAATTTAAAAGACCTTGGTTCTTTTGTTGGAATGAGAAAATCTCCAATTTGAACATTGTACCACCCATTATGCGAGATGTACAACTCGTTCTTCGTGTTCTTCGTGTTCTTCAACGATCCAAGAACATCTTCAAAAGAACCACCAACACTTTTGGGTTTTGACTTCAAATTCAATGCAACACTTGGAGATTGTTGCTTTGGAACCCAAATTTGCTTCACGGATTTCGGCTTCACAACATTTGACAATTTTTGTGAGTAAACCCGCTTGTTTTTCCGATTAATCTTCTTCTTCTTTTTCTTTCTCATCTTTTTGCATCTTGAAGACTTGATTTTATGAACAAACCCACTTTCCACAACTTCAACTTTATGAGTTTGAATTAAATCTTTTGGAGTTTGATACTTGTGAATTTCTTGGATCACCGACTTCCGATAAGGAATCATTCCTTCAAACGAATCACAAGAACACAAAATATCATCGGTTTGAACTCCAATCGAGCAAAAAACTTTTTCATCTTGAAAATCAACTTGAACCTTCTTATCATGAACTTCAAGAACATCAAGAACATCACATTGAACTCCATTGTTAACAACTTCAACAACCTTAAGAGCACGAAGATCATTTGGGTCTTCAATAAGAGAAATATATTTCTTTCTGAACAAATATTTTTCTTCTCCAATCTTATCACTACTACGTGATGATATGGACCATGTAATATCAGCCAACCATTTGATCTCACGAAGTGGTTGAAATATCAAGCTTCCATGATCATCCTTCAAACCTCCATAAGAAACCATAGTTTCCCAAAAAATCAAATTGTTTAACACTAACCCATAATATTGATCTTTATTGACTTTGTATTTGATACCTTCAAGGATCACAATCCAAGAATTGTATGGCAAATTCACCATGATCACAAAAACTTGAAGATTTCTAGAGAGAGAAAGTGATTTTGAATGGGTTTTCTAGAGAGAGAAAGCAAAAATCACTCGAATTCTAGTGAAGAAAATCGAATTATGAATAGAAACAAAGATGAATTCGATTTCTAGAATCCAAAAACTCTCTAAACCAAGAAGATCCAAGATCATAAAATGAATCACCAAATTAAGATTGCCACCATGGATCAATTCTTGATGAAATCAAGAACACCTGCTCTGATATCAATTGTAGTGGTGTTGATTATGATGGCATGTACGGAATTAGAAAGATCTAGTAAATCATCATGTAAAATCAAGAACACAAGGAGTAAATAAATCTTTGTAAGCTCATATTAGATCTAGAAAGGATATACAAATAGGTTTGTACACAATTTCTCTCTCTAGTCTAACACTCCAAAATGGTTCCTTACATAATGGGAGTCACTCACTTCCTATTTATAGGAAAGACTCAACCCATTTACACATACAAGAACGTAAGCCTAAAACATTACATCCAAGAGTGACTTTGCACCCTAACAGTAGTCATGAATGAAGCCCACAAGACACGATACTCCATCCATCCGGGTTCAGATAAAATGTACTTGGATGTCAAGCAACATTATTGGTGGCCTAACATGAAGGCAGAAATTGCCACTTACGTTAGCAAGTGCCTCACGTGTGCTAAAGTAAAGGTGGAATATCAGAAGCCCTCGGGATTGCTACAACAACAAGTAATTCCCGAGTGGAAATGGGAAAGGATTACTATGGACTTTGTGACCAAACTACCCAAGACGACTGATGGTTTGGATACCATATGGGTAGTAGTTGACAGGTTAAAATCTGCTCATTTCCTGCCAATAAAAGAGTCATACAAGATGGAACGTCTGACAAGGATCTATATCAAGGAAATCGTGAGACTCCATGGAGTGCCCATATCTATCATCTCAGATAGAGATAGTAGGTTTACTTCACACTTTTGGCAATCGCTTTAGAAGGCTATGGGAACACAACTTGACATGAGCACTACCTACCACCCGCAAACGGATGGTCAAAGCAAGCGAACCATTCAAATGCTAGAAGACATGCTTCGTGCATGTGTGATAGACTTTGGAAGGTCATGGGATACCCACTTGCCCTTGATCGAATTTTCATACAACAACAACTAACACTCAAGCATCAAAGTTGCTCCTTTCGAGGCATTGTACGGGTGTAAATGTAGATCACCGTTGTGCTGGGCTGAGGTAGGAGACACTCGACTAGCAAAAGGACAAACACCAAACAATGCATTAACGGGACCGGAAAGCATACGCGAAACGACTGAGAAGATAATTCAGATCAGGGCTCGAATGCAATCATCACGAGACAGACAAAAGAGCTACGCCGATAAGCGGCGAAAGCCCTTGAAATTTAAAATCGGGGATCGGGTGTTATTAAAGGTTTCTCCCTGCAAAGGGGTGATTCGTTTTGGGAAACGGGGAAAACTAAACCCACGGTACATTGGACCCTTCGAGATTCTTTCCCGAATCAGTCCAGTGGCTTATAGACTGCAGCTACCCACTGAGCTCAGCAGTGTACACCCCGTGTTACATGTTTCCAAATTAAAGAAGCGCTTATCCGACGAGACTCTCGTCATTCCATTAGAAGAAATCGAAATCAATGAGAATCTCCTGTTCATCGAAGAACCAGTCGAAATCATGGACAGGGAAGTGAAGCGTACTAAGCAAAGTCGCATTCCGATTGTGAAAGTTCGATGAAACACGAGACGCGGACCAGAATTTACATGGGAACGCAAAGACCAGATGAAGCAGAAGTACCCTCACCTATTCTCGTATCCTCAAATCTAGCTTTAAAAAGAATTTCGAGACGAAATTCCCTCTAACGGGGGGATGATGCCACAACCAGGAATTCTGATACCTTGTAAAACCCTTAACAAAGATAACATCGTAACTAAAGCTTGGAAAACATGTATGATGCTTGTTCAATGATCACAAAATTCCATAAAATACTCTACAAAAACATTCAAGTAGTCAACAAAGGTTGGAAACCTTAAAAATTCCGGTTCAAGTCCATTTTGGACTAGGATTTTCTTATTGGGCCTAATGGACCAATAAGCTTCAAATTTGACTATTTTGGGCTTAGTACTCTTATATGGGCTCTAATTGGACCTACTTTCTTTTATTTTAACATTTTGGGCTATAATGGGCCTAGAATGAAACAAAACACCCTTATTGGGCTATAACAAATTTAATTAGCCCTAAAGGGCCATAAAACTCATACTTTGATGTATATTGGGCCCATATCTTGGACTTAAGCACTCAAGGCCCAAACTCTCTCCTCTCTTCTGTATCTCTCGGCCCATGTAGAAAAAAAAGGAGGAATTAGAGGATTAAGGAGGATTAGCTACCTCCTTAATACCTATGGGATATCCAAGCAATTTCACATGTTTCCATGCACATCCTTTCATCTCTCTCTCTCTCTCTTCTTCTTCTACTACTCTTGGCCGAGAGTATCACACACACACACAATTATTTCACTTAAACATTCTCAAGAACACACCACAACTCCTTCACTTCTCCTTCAAAAATTTCGAGATTAAGAGCTTTTCAAGAAGGGTATTTCACAAAAATCATCATCTTAGGTAAGTTGATGCTTGGATCCATGATCGAGATTCTTTGTTTTATCAAAAATCTCTTCTTAACTCATATAAACTCATGATCATCATCCTAGAACCCCTAAGATCGAGATCCACGCAAGAAGGCTTGCTAGGACCAAATTTTCTTCATTTCTTCCTTCAAAATCGAAAACAACAAGCAAAGGTGAGTTCATACCCCTCTATTTTCGGTTTTCACAAGTTTTATGGGGGAGAATACAAATAAAATGTGTAGATCTATGTGTATGTGTATGTATGTGTGATTTTATGTGTTTATGTGGTAAATATGTAACAAAAAGGGAAGAAATCTCGAGATCTATGGCATAAGAAGGGAAACAAACATGATCTAATATACTTTTCATTAAACAAGTCAAGAAAATTTTCTATCCTAAGTTATAATAAACATAATGCAACATAAAACTCACTTTTGGGCTATAATTGCCAAATAAACAAAAGTTGGGATTAAAATTGTCATTCATGATTTTCTTAAGGATCAAAACAGTCAAACCAGTAAAAATAAATGTTTTTATGAATTTTATACTCTTTAAAGGACTAGAAATGAAATTTGTAGCTAATGGGCCAATTTTTGGGCTTTTGCGGCCCATAGGCCCAAAAATTGTGAAATGTTGATTTTCAAGGGACTGATATGGTACAGTTCTCGAAACAGGGGGAAAAAGGGGTAAACAAAACTATTTCAAGGGTTAAAATGTTTTTCTTTTCCAAAAAGGATCAAAATGTAAAGTTTTTGGAATTTGGGCCAAAATTGTAAAAGTTGCGAAAATGTTGGAGTTTAACCGAAAGACTCTTTGCTGTATGGGCTGAAACTGTCAAAGAGTAAATTTTGAGCTAAAAACATTTATTTAAACAAGTCTATGGGCCAAAAATGTCAAGGAAATGAGTTAAGGGCCTAAAATGTCTTTTTCTTTATGTAGGGGACTAAAATTGTCATTTTTATAAAAAAAAGGGCTGAATGGGTCAAATCAACATTTTGAGTCAATTATTTTGGTTTTAAGGTATTTGGGTCAAAAGAATACCAAATTACAACTTATGAAAATAGAATGAAGAATATATATATATTTTTTCAAATATCGTTATAAACAACCGACAAGTTTCGTGCCGTTGAGAATTTAACAATTGTTCACTCAAACTTCCAACCATTATACTATACCGAAAACAAGTAAATATTCAAATAGTTGGGCTTGAAAGATCTTAATCATGCTTATTGGGCCTTCGTGACCCATTGACATGACTTTTGGGCCCAACAATAATAACACATGTCTATTGGGCCTCCTGTGACCCAATTACATGTTTAAGGGACCCTCAATGGAATTTATGTGCTATTGGGCCTTGGTGGCCCATTAGCATTGCTAGTAAGGTCCAAATTAAATCAAATATGAAATGGGCCAACGCGTCCTTCGTATAACCAACAGCCTAAAATAACTCACGTATTTAGCAGGACTTTGTATTCCTCTTCTCCTCGTTTGTTAGGCTTGTTTGAAAGCAAAGTAAACAAATTCAGGTCGTTAATCAATAGTAATCAATGTTGTTTGGATTAAGTGAGTAATAATGGGCGACACCTCTAAGTGTCGTTCGTAGTCTGTAGTTATAATCAAAGTCTCCTGGAAGGAGAGCGATAGTTTGTGTATAGATCTATACGGGGTGACTCCCCCACACCTCAGCTGTTCGCTACAGTTAGACTCGGCCAGTCTAGGGTGACAAAATCTTAAAATCAATTCCGGCGTTTATTAGGATGCCAAGACAGACGAACTAGTCATTATTATGCATGGTTATAACGACTCACGTAAATAAATAAATCCAATAATACCCGAGAAATCAAGGAAGAGTAATCAGAAATCATTCGTTGTGACGGTATATCAATTTTGAAACAATTATGTTATGTTATCGGAAAACATCGGGTTTTTCGAGGAAATCAACACCACTCGCTTGTATTTTTCAAAAACTATAATGCAAAACTTCCCATTTATACATGTTTTGAAATCATTCATGCACCAACTTATGGATCTTCACACTTTGGTATAAACAATTGTCTTTTCAGAAAATAT
Organism: Lactuca virosa; assembly: GCF_052849685.1. NCBI lineage: Eukaryota > Viridiplantae > Streptophyta > Magnoliopsida > Asterales > Asteraceae > Lactuca > Lactuca virosa. Next base: position 265,341,678 of record NC_136429.1, read on the forward strand.
CGGATTTTCTGGGTTTTATAAACTACACAAATCATGTTTATCACAACCCTGCTTATGAACTCACCAACATTCCATATGTTGACGTTTTCAAAATAACTTGTATTCTCAGGTAACAGGTAAGCTGAAGAGTAATACCAAGTATGTTAGGATGTTATGTTTTGAAAACTCTCAAACAATTTATGCTATGGATATGAAATATTTAGACAATGTACTTGATGTGAACAATATCAGTTGTAATGTATTAATGCATGGTGAATTTTATGTTGTGTTTCATGTATAATCATTGTGATGATATTCAATTTGAGTCACGCGAGCCCTCGGACGTTTCCGCCGTCTGGTTCGGGGGTGTGACAATTTGTATTCTGCCCATGTCCGTTTCTGATGTATAGGGGTAATATAAACTAATACTTTCCCTCATTTTTTTGACAACCCGAAATATCTATTTGTACGTCAACGCAATCAATAGGAAGTCAAACTTTCTTTTGCTTCGGTCTTACTGTGTTTAGGATCAGTTTGAGAGTCTCTAAGCCTAGTATACTTACGGATTGAAGGTTGAGAAGTGTCATTTCGGGATTAGAGGAATGCACTCGAGCCGGAAACATCATCTAGGGATGTTCACGGCCGCAAACTAGGTTCATGGCTGTGAACCCATGATTGGGTTGTGAACCCCCTCTATGTATATGTTGTTCCTTCATTTACCCCTCATTTCTTCTCTCATTGGCCGAAAACTCCTCAAGACTCTCTCAAGTCTCGTTGAACAAAAGCTCTCTTAAAGGCCTCAAAACGTAAGTATTTCATTCCTTACTTGTTCATGCTTAGAAACCCCTTCATTCTAGCCTTGATTCATCACTTTTTCATCACCATCTTCATGGTCTTGAAGAGTTCACGGCTGTGAACCCTTCATAGGGCCGTGAACCCTTCATAGATGGGCCGCAAACCCATCAAATGTTCATAGGTTCATTGGACCGTGAACACGTCATGAGGCCGTGAACCTCATGAGGCCGTGAACTCTATAGGACTGCAAACCCATCCTTGGGTGGCCTTGAAACCCCCTTCCAAGCTTCCATTTGTGAGCCTAACACTTCATTACAAGTGTTTCCTATATTCTAAGGGTGTTTCTTATGATCATTAGTGGTTTTAGACACTAATTCTAGGCCTATACGTGTTTAAATGTGCTTAATAGGACCATATTGTGCCCGGGACTTCATTTAGCATACCAAGCATCCTATCTTGTCATTCACAATCAGGCGAGTTCATACCCCCATATTTTACAAGATTTTTAATGTTTTTAGGGGGGGGGGGGGGAATACAAGTAAAAGCACAAGAAATCTTGTGTTTAAAAATATAATTTGGTTTATTATATTTTCCTATCATTAGCACACATTGAACGTAGAACTTACCAAACAAGGTAAACATTGTTACTACTAGACATGAAATCAATTTTTACAAAATATGTTAAGATGCAAACATTACAACCACAGTTTTCAAGACAAAGGAAACAATCTTATGAATTATGAAATAAAAAGTTACTATTTTATAAGGATTCATGTTAATAACAAAAAGGGTTTTCATAGTATTATTCGTGGATTCGTTGAGAGAAATACGGTGTGAGATACGACTTCTTAGGAACCAGAGTCTCCTGGAGGGAGAGCGTGAGTTTGTGTATAGATCTATACGGGATTGACAATCCCGCATCCTGACTATTACCTACAGTCAACCGGGGGTGACAAATGTCATTTCAGTTTTCGACCTCCGAAGTACGTCGTATTGGCATTCGTCCATCAGCATGGTTATATGAACGCACAGGGGAAACAACGACTCGTTCACGAAATAATATACCTAACAAACGGTCAACAGGGTTAGTAATTATGTGATGACTTAGTATGTGCACTAGGGTAATATGAAATTAACATCCGACATGCAGTGGGATGTGTGATTTCCGCCTCATTCCCTGTTCCTTGTTTGGTTGTGGGCTTAGGGCAGATTCACCCAATCGACTGTCTGTTCGATCTAGATTTCTATAACTCTTATGTACTGAGTGATCACAGGAGGGTATTAACAACACTTCTACCTTACAGAACATACTACATATTACTGGTGGTAGCCAGGGTTTTCAACAGAACTGATGAGTTGAAAACTCTTTTAAGATCGATAAGATTCTTAACAAATAAAATAGAAAGTAAACCAAAGAACAAACACACAATGAATCAAATGGATGTCGAATGATTAAAACAACAACACCTCAGAAGAGCTCGATCAAGAACTTCTACTTTAGAGGTGTGCTAGGGTTACAGTACTGTTAAAGAAAATATTCAAGAAGCGTATCTAATCAGATGCATGCATGCACCATAAATACTAAACCCTAAAAACAAATACTCGGTTAGACAGGCCCAAACCATGAATACATTGGACTAAACTAACAAAGCCCAATGGCGCAACCCATAGACTCAACAATCTCCCCCTTTATGCCATTTGAGGCGAGAGCTCACTTCGGTTGAGTAACAATGGTTTTCTTCATAGTCTTGAACAGCTTTGGTATGATGGCAAGAAGAGTTTAACGAAAGTTAATATATCGCCGAAGCATATCTGAAAACATCTTCTTGTGAGCTTCACTGTTCTGATTGCACCTGTATATGTAACGAGAATATGCTCCAAGCAAGAAGTGGAGAACAGGTGTTTGTCAACAAGAGCAAGCAGAAATTTTTGACCTTCGCCCCTGATGAACATGACTGTATGAAACTATGGGTCAATTTTTCCCTTCATCATCATGTTGATGTCGCTTGCCTTCCCAATTGTCTTGATAGTGGGCTTCTTCCTTAAGGTAGAGGCGATCTCCTGATCCATCTTTGCGACTTCAAGAATATAACACACCATTATTTGCTTGATGTGATCGATGATAGGCTCATACTCTTGTTGACTAGTCAACAAAATATTGTTCAGGAGAATCCAATCACGAGGATTCAAATTTGGCAGATCAGCTAGGGAGATCATATGAACCGAACTGTCTGAGCCTCAGGTCACTTTAAATTTGATATTGATAAACTTCCCTGCCGAAGTGGGTTTCAACACCTTGACTGTTGTGATCTTCTGTATACTCCAAGTCAGGTATTGTGGTTGAGAGAACATAAGATAGTGTTCGATCAAGTCTCGATCAACCTTCTGGTCAGGAGAGGGGATGGCAACTGTTGACTCGACACAATGAAAGATGAACGCTTTTCGGGTGATTGGCATATCAAATTGAGAATCCCTAGAATTCTCAAGATCGAATGAAAGGATCGGTTCGAGCCAATGTGTGCTTGGAGATTCATTTGCCTCCTTCAGAAGTTTTTCCATCATCCACAGAGGGAACATAGATTTCCTTCGTTCTAATGCATCGTTCGCTTCTTTTTGTTTGCTCTCTCTTTCAACTTCTTCATTTGCTTTACGAAGCTTTTCCTCAAGCTCTCGATCAGTTCTCTTGATTTTGAGGTCTTCGATTTTGGAAGATTCTTCTTCTGTTTCAGCCACATCTTCAATTTCAACCTCATCATCATCACAAATTTTCTTCTTTCGTTTGTCCTTCATACTTACCGAAGCTTCATTACCCTTCGCTTTAGCAGTGACTTTTGGTTGGGTGATGGGTTTGCTTTTTAGAGGTTGTTTTGGTTGACCCTGGCTGATATCTTCTCCCCCTTGTTTCGGAGGGACAACGGTCTCTGGAACACCTTCAATCCTGCTTAGACTGTTTAGAGAAGGTCTCAACTTCTCAGCCAAGTGGCGTCGAACCGAGATAGTAAGGATCGAGTCATGGGTGTCCAGAAGATGTAAAAGAATGGAATGCATATCACCAACACAAATTTTGATGACTGCTCGCTCAGACTTAAGTTCATCAATTTCCTTGGTTGCCATAGTGAGCTTCAAGTTCCGATTTTTGAGCTGAGCAGTGCGACGATCCAGATCATCCATTATCTTGTTTTCCACAGCCAGTTCGGCTTCGAGTTGAGTAACACGGGCATCAACAGATGTGTGAAGCTCGGCGTTGGCAGAATGGATAGCTTCGCGTGCCTCCTCAAAGTGCTTCTTTTCAGCTTGATGAGAGATGGTAAGATTATCAACATAAGCATTCACCATTTGAGCATTCTTCTGAGCTGCAGCCTGAAGAGAATCAAGAAAAACTTCAGCATCAGAAATTAGTTTTTCGACTTTTGCGATCGCTTGCTTGCAATCTTTAGAGGATTCTTTAACTGCAATAGAAGCTTTCTGTCATGAGGAAGTAGAAGCATCTATAGATTTGACAACATTAGAAATGGAAGTGTCATGCTCCTTGACAAAGGTTGCCAACAAAGCCTTGATTGTGGCTTCAAAGTATGCCCCGCTTGGAGCAAAAGAGGAAGAAGAAAGCAATTGGTCAAGCTTGTCATTCAGATCCTTTATATGCCTCTTCGTGACAGGAGCGTCATCACCATCATCATCGCTTTGAACTTAATATGGGCTAAAATAGACGGAATCAAATTCCATTTCTGCTCCGCCAAGAACAGTGTCAAATTCGTGTGAGGGAGGTGGGGATAGAGGTTTTAAGGTAATTGGGAGTTCAGATTCTGAAGTAGGTGCCCCCGTATCAGATACGTTGACACGAACGTGAGGTTCGGTTGTAGTAGTAGTAGTTGTGGTAACTTCAGTGAATAAAGGGGTGGAAATTGGAATTAAGGTTGTAGTTGAAGATGAGATGGGAGGTGGGCACGGAGAAATGGTAATATGAACCGATTGTGTAGGAGAAGGAGGAGGTGAGTTTCGGTTACCTTCATGAGGTGGTGAGGGTGGAGGCGAATTACTTCGAAGCGAACTCTCATGTTGAGAAACGTCATCATCACTAGACTCTGGTTTGGGATATGGGTCAGATGGAACGTAATCAGGATCACTTGAAGAAGGAGCCTTCGGTTTGTGTGCCTTCTTCTTGATCTTGCGTTTCTTTGGAGCAAAAGCAGCTGCTTGTTCAGACTTTCGCTTCTTGGGAGTAGAAACTTTAGAGGATTGACCTTCCTTCTCCCCTTTTCTTTCAGGCTTCTTCCCTCATTTTGCTGGTTTATCTGCTGCGTCTAGCGATCTCTACATTCTTGGAGTAAGCTGCCTTGGTCCTGAAGAAGGTATCTTCTTGTACTCATTTATCAGTTTGCTTTCACTAGAAACACACATGTACATGGATTCCGGAACCGAACCAATAAACATAAACTTCGATGGATCAGAAACTATTATCTTCGTCGTGTGGAAGGTAGCAATAGACGACATCAATGAGTTCTCCATTGTTGGACCTAGAAGCCTCTCCATCGCCCATTGAGTAACGAGAGTCCAAAACCTAGCACAAGAGATTTCAGAGTAGCGTGAAGTAGAACTAAGACTTTGAACCAGTTGAGACCATAAGATAGACCCAAAGTCCATGTTGACCCCATGGTACAGATCGTAGAGAAGGGTCATGAACGTCTTGCTCGCCCCATCAGACCCTGCAACCCTCTTCGATAAACCCTTAAAGGGGAGGGTAAAAAGTCCAATCCACTGGGGAGGAAGGGATGATTTTTGAACTTTGTTGCAGTGGTGAGAATCTCAGTGTACCCCATATAATAAAACATTGTGAAGAGTTGAGTGGTGGTAATGGAATCAGGGTTGATCATGGAGTCGTCAATAGCAATCCTTAGCAACAAACAAAACCTAGTTTTTGAAATCGACGCCTTTTGATTGAAGATCTCAAAGAAAATTCTCTCCTTGACTTTATCGTAGACATCGATTGACTAGACTTGAGAATGTAGCGACATGGGAACATACTCCACCTTGGTTAGGGCAACTACAAGTGGTGAATATTTGAGGCATTCAACCACTTGCAGCATGTTGGGATCATACTGGAAAGGTGAGAGATCAATGATGCGGTTTTGATTTGGTTTAATGATGAGAAGAGAGGACTGGGCACTGTGTTCATGAACAGAAGAGGAATTAGCCATTGTTGAACCTTGAAGAAAAAGATGAACAGTAGAGAGAGAATTCTCCGTATAGTGCTTGAGAGGATTTGTAAGTGGTAAGATCGTAAAAGTAAGTTGAGAAATCCCTTTATATGATTATCATGAGAGAGAAAAATTTGTAGTTATGATTGTACGATCCGCTGACGTAACGCCTGAAAAACCGCGATTTGACAACCGTTACCCCGAAAAGTGCATCAAGCGTGTCATGCGGCGTGAGAAAGGAAACGATTCAAATTCACGCGCCTTTAAAATCTTATCCTTTCATCTTCTCTTGAATTTTGAAACGATCCAAATTCCCGTTGAAATGTTGAGTCATCCTTTCGCTGCATATGAAATTTCCCTTCGCTCCCAACATAGTGTACCACTACATCCTATTGAACCGAACGTTGTATCTGAGAAATAGCAATTAGTACCACAATCAAGACTTATGGAAAATCATAAAGATCTTCGTGTAAGAGTGTGCCAAAGAAAAAGAAATAAAGCAAATAATTTGTGGGATTTAATTGATGTCAATTAAGACACGAAACTGTGGATCCCAGGCACGAATCTCTTCCTTCAAAGTCAAGAAAGACTTAGAAGTGTCTGTGTGGTTTCCCATTAAAATACGATCAAATATTTATTAAGAAACATTGAAAGGCATCTTTTAATTGTATGGCTATTAGGGTGGCTTTCGCTTCATTTAAACTACGGAACTTGATATAAGACCGAAAGTTGGATGAAGTACTTGTGAGACCGGTGTAGTCTATAAAACAAGTAGGTTTGATCATTTTCAGTGACTTGGTGAGTTTTGAAGAAATCTCAAAAACAAAAATAAACTGGATCTTGTGGGAAGAAAAGCCTTGGTGTCAGACAATTTCATAAAGATCGCACAAAAATTAAAAAGAGATTTCTTGGTACCTTCCACTAAAGTGGTTTCGTTAATACGTGGGTGAAAACTAAAACATTTGATTGTTCACCGTCAATTCGTTATAGGTATTGGATTTTGGGTTTCACTTAGCACGTGGTGAAATGAAGCTAAGATCATGAACACAGTTGTTGTGTAACCATAAACCTCAGTGGTAAATTCTGAGAGTCTCAAGGGTTACGATTATCAACCGAAGTGTGATGGAGAAAATTGATAAGGAGGTTAAAGAACCGAAAGTATCTCTGCTATATAGTAAGGACCGAGCAGACAACTCTTAACTCAATGTGAGACGAGTAAGGTAGCTCATGACATAAGTGATTTTATCAGCCTGATTGGGAAGAATTGATTTGTGTATATCAAATCAGTAAGGCTTCACTTGAAGTCTTTGAGGCTTTGGTCAACATACATCAGCATGCTTCTAGGGACACTTAGCTAGTACAAAGATAAAGAGATTTATACCTGTCCTAGCTCCATCATTTGAATGATCCATGATACATTTCAGTAATATTTTTAGTATTTCTGATTTTGATAAAAAGCAACAAGAACAACAAAAAAATATTTTTGGATTTTATGAATTTTCTAAAAAAGAAATAAAAACAGAAATGAAAATATTTTTGAATTTTATGAGAATAAATGAATTAAGAAAATATATACATACTGTACAAAGTATACAACCGAAACTTCAACTAAAAGTAGTGAAGCGAAATGGACCGAGTGTTCGGTTCATTTCGGTTCCCGAAAAATCTGGAGCCGAAATAGACCGAGCGTTCGCTCTATTTTCGCGTTCGGTCCATTTCGGTTCCCGAAAAATCTGGAGCCAAAATAGACCGATCGTTCGCTCTATTTCACGTTCGGTCCATTTCGGTTCCCGAAAAATCTGGAGCCGAAATAGACCGATCGTTCGCTCTATTTCGCTTGTTGTCACACCCCAAAACCTAAACGGCGGAAACGTTATGGGGTGGAGGACGTCATGTACAATATCATAACAATGCATAATAGTAAAGACAGGCAACAACATCCATTGCATTAACATAATAATTTTAATACAAGCATGTTCTGTCTAGTATGTAAGACACCAAAAATGAATTATCAAAATAAAGATGAGTCTTGTATGTGCTCCATCTTCGCAAAAGCTTCATCGGTACCTGTCTACTGATGACCTGAGAATACAAGTTATTTTGAAAGAGTTTATCAGCATAAAGCTGGTGAGTTCATAAGTATTTAGTGTCATTGCTTGTATGAAAATGTTTATAACAACGTACTGTAAATGTAGTAACCGATTTCAAATGTTTGTAAATAGTATAGTCCCTAAGTCCTTCAAGTGTTACTTATATAAATATATTAGTGTAGATATGAGTTTGAAAACCATGTAAGTTTAAAAGAGTTTTGAAAACAATTTTAGCATTTAAACGGGTTTAGTAAAGGTTTTGAAGTGCTTAAAATCTGTAAAGTTGATAGTAACTTGAAAGTAATAGAAAATCCTTCTGCATTGTTCAAGACATTAATCACATGTAATAAAAGTAATATCTAGAACGTTTTAACTTGTATTCCCCCCCCCCCCCCCATAAAAGCATTTAAAATAATTTCAAAGGTTGGTTAGGGTTATGAACTCACCTGAAATGAGTGATGCGAATGTAAGATCGGAAAAATGATGTTAAGTGTCAAGTGAAGACTTTAGCACACACGGATCCTATTTAGCATTTAAAGACACATATATGCATGCAATTAGTGTTTATACAACTAATTAAGAGGGATAACATTCTTATAGTCTAGGAAACACTTATATGGAAGTGTTGCAATCACAAATGATTGCATAAAAGGAGTGTATGGTCACCAAATGGGGCTTTCGGTACAAGTGGTATGTTCTTAGAAGCTTTCGGTCCTAATGGCATTCTTGGTCCAAAGGGTTCTCGGTCCGAAGAGGTTCTCGGTCTGAAGAGGTTCTCGGTCCGAAGAGGTTCTCGGTTTTTAGGGTTTTCGGTTAAGACCGAAAACTCAGGATCCTTGGTGCATGTGGTGTTTTTCAAGGGCTTTCTAACATGCAAAGGGGTTCTAAGCTTAATCCGAAGCCTTAAGTGAGTTTTAAGGTCTTAAAGGGACCTTTTCATTAGGGTTTTCGGTTTAAGGAGATGCACTAACCGAAAACCCCTATTGTTCTTGGAAAAATGACGATTTCAAGGCCTTAAACAAGATTTTTAACTTGATAATAAGTGAAGAAAGCAATACTTATGATTTAGAGGCAAAGAAGGGTGTTTTCAGCCAAACACACACTAGTGTGTGTTCTTGGTGTTCTTGAAGAACACTTGAAGATCTAAGAAAAGAGAAGATTTCATGGATGAAATCATGTATGACTACTAGATGAAGTGTTGTATCAACAAATCAAGAGGAGAAACACTTACATTTTTGGAAGATTTGGAAGATGCTCTTATGATACTTAAGAGAAAAGAGTGGGTGTTCTTGAGTTTGGTAGTAAGAAATGAGGGAAGGAGGAGTAAACTCATGCCTCAAGCATGAGTTCTCGGTCAAAGGAGGGTCTTCGGCCCAAACCCCTTAAAGTGTTATTTGTTTTATTTGTTCCTCGATAATAAAAAAAATACTTCCTTTCGTTTATTCTCTCGAAGAATAAATATTTAAAATACCCAAACAGACTTTTAAACCGAGCTAATAATTAGCAGAAATGAGTTTGACTTTTAAATTAAGTGTTTGACTGTAGAATTCGTACAATGAAAATTTCGGGTTGTCACATCATTCCCCCCGTTAGAGGGAATTTCGTCCCAAAATCAGAGTTTTAAGCAACTAAGTTATTCCAAATAACTAAGTAAAAAGATGAGGATATTTAAGTTTCATTTGATCCTCGCGCTCCCAGGTGAACTCCGGTCCTCGCTTGGCGTTCCAACGAACCTTCACGATTGGGATGCGGCTTTGTTTCGTTCGCTTGACCTCTCGGTCCATGATCTCTACAGGTTCTTCCACGAAGTTGAGGCTCTCGTTGATCTCGATCTCGTCGAGTGGGATTACAAGAGTGTCGTCGGATAGGCACTTTTTCAAGTTCGAGACATGGAAGGTAGGATGTACGTTACTTAGCTCGTGGGGTAGATTAAGTTTGTATGCTATAGGGCCGATTCTAGCGAGAATCTCGAAAGGCCCTATGTATCTTGGATTCAGCTTTCCACGCTTTTCGAAGCGTATTAAGCCCTTCCAGGGTGAGACTTTCAAGAGGACTCGGTCTCCCACCTGGAATTCCAAAGGTTTTCTCCGTTTGTCTGCGTAGCTTTTCTGTCGGTCTCTAGAGGCTTTCAATCGTTCACGAATCTGAACGATCTTCTCTGTCGTTTCCTGAATGATTTCCGTACCCGTGAGAGTGCTGTAAGGAACTCGTCCTTTAGCTAACTGAGTGTCACCCACCTTAGCCCAGCACAGAGGGGATATGCACTTTCGGCCATAGAGGGCTTCAAATGGAGCAGCCTTTATGCTCGTGTGATAACTGTTGTTGTAGGAAAATTCGAAAAGGGGTAAATGAGTATCCCACGCCTTTACAAAGTCAATCACACAGGCTCGCAACATGTCTTCTAGGGTTTGGATAGTTCTCTCACTTTGTCCGTCGGTTTGTGGATGGTAGGTTGTACTTATGTCCAGCCTCGTTCCTAAGGAGCTTTGTAGCGACTGCCAGAACCTCGAAGTGAATCTACTATCTCTATCGGAGATAATGGATATAGGAACACCATGCAGTCGTACTATCTCCCGAATGTATGTTCTTGTGAGCTTCTCCATCTTGTCGGTTTCCTTGATGGGCAGGAGGTGTGCGGACTTGGTCAATCTATCGACGATGACCCAAATGGTATCAAGTCCACCCGTTGTCTTGGGTAACTTGGTTATGAAGTCCATTGTGATCCGCTCCCACTTCCATTCTGGTATCTCCGGTTACTGAAGTAGACCTGATGGTTTCTTGTATTCGACCTTAACCTTTGCGCATGTAAGGCATTTACTCACGAAGGTAGCCATTTCTGCTTTCATGTTAGGCCACCAGTATGACTTTTTAAGATCCAGATACATCTTATCTGAACCCGGGTGGACGGAATATCGAGTGTTGTGCGCTTCCTTCATGACCAAGTCTCTGAAGCCACCGTGTCTCAATGTCCAGATCCGGTCCATGAGATATAAGGCTCCGTCACCCTTGACTTCCAAGTTCTTATCCATTCCACGTAGGGATTCTCCCGCCACATTTTCAGGTTTTAAGGCTTCAAACTGAGCCTTCTTAATTTGTGCGGATAGATGCGAATGGATAGTCATAGTTAATGACTTGACTCTTCGTCCATAATATTCTTTTCGACTTAGGGCGTCTGCTACCACGTTGGCTTTACCCGGATGATAACGAATTTCACATTCGTAGTCATTGAGTAGTTCGACCCACCGTCGTTGTCTCATATTGAGCTCCTTCTGGTTGAATATGTGTTGTAGGCTTTTGTGGTCTGTAAAGATAGTGCTCTTCATACCATACAGGTAGCGTCTCCAGATCTTCAGGGCGAACACAACCGCTCCTAATTCGAGATCGCGTGTGGTGTAGTTGACCTCGTGTGTCTTCAGCTGTCTTGAGGCGTTGGCGATGACCTTACCTCGTTGCATCAGAACACAGCCGAGCCCCTGGTTGGATGCATCGCAGTATACCACGAAGACTTCTATCCCTTCGGGGAGGGATAGTATTGGTGCGTTGCATAAGGCTCGTTTCAGCGTTTGGAATGCCTTCTCTTGTTTCTCTTCCCAGTCAAAGGCCACGCCTTTCTGGGTTAATGTAGTGAGGGGTTTCGCAATTCGAGAGAATTTCTGTATGAATCTGCGGTAGTAGCCAACGAGGCCTAGAAATTGACGAATTTCTGTAGGCGTCTTCGGTGCTGACCAGTTCTCGATGGCTTTAATTTTGGAAGGGTCCACGTGGATTCCTTCTTCGCTAACCACGTGTCCTAAGAATTCGATTCTTCGGATCCAAAATTCGCATTTAGAGAACTTCGCATAGAGCTTCTCTGATCGTAAGGTTCCTAGGACTTGTCGTAAATGATCGCTATGTTCCTCCTTACTTCGAGAGTAGATAAGTATGTCATCGATGAAAATGGTGACGAACTGATCCAAGTAAGGACGTCATACCCTATTCATTAAGTCCATGAATACTGCGGGTGCATTGGTCAATCCGAATGGCATCACTACGAACTCGTAGTGTCCGTAATGAGTTCGGAAGGCTGCTTTCGGAACATCCTCCTCTAGCACTCTTAACTGGTGATACCCGGACCTCAGATCGATCTTGGAAGAGTAACTCGCCCCTTGTAGCTGGTCGAATAAATCGTCTATTTGAGGAAGAAGGTAACGATTTTTGATCGTAAGTTTGTTGAGTTCCCTATAGTCGATGCACATACGGAATGATCCATCTTTCTTCTTGACGAACAAGACCGGAGCTCCCCAGGGTGAGAAGCTTGGTCTTATAAAGCCCTTGCTGATCAGTTCGTTAAGTTGACCGGACAGTTCTTGCATCTCAGCAGGTGCTAGACGATAGGGCGATTTGGCTACGGGGGTAGCCCCCGGAACTAAGTCGATCCTGAATTCGACTTGACGTTGGGGAGGTAAACCCGGTAGCTCTTCCGGAAAGACGTCGGGAAAGTAGCGTACTACTGGAAGGTCTTTTAGGTCTTTTGTTTTCTGGCTCGTATCGACAACGTGTGCAAGGAATGCATGATATTCCTTACGCAAGTACTTATGGGCTTGAATACTTGAGATGATACAAAGGCTCGTACTGGGTTTGTCTCCGTAGATCGACAAGGTTTCGTTATTTGGTAGGTTCAGGCGGACTGCTTTTTCGAATCATAGAATGTCGGTGCGATAAAGACTCAGCCAGTCTATGCCTATAATGACGTCGAAACTCCTGATTGTTACTGGTATGAGGTCGATTAGGAATGAATGATTATCTGGTGTGAGGGTACAACCTATGTAAATCTCGTTAGAACTCTCTGTCTTTCCGTTAGCCATTTCTACGACAAAGGTTTCTTTTAGTGCTTGCGGTGCTTGATTAAGTAAGTGTTTAAATTTTTGGTTTACGAAGCTCCTCTCTGCCCCACTATCAAATAGGATACAAGAATAAGAGTTATCGAGAAGGAACGTACCCGTGACTAACGTGGGGTTTGCCACGGCTTCATTGTGGCCAATAGCAAGTAGTCTTCCTGCTCCTCCCACATTCCCAGTTTTCGGACAGTTCCTTTTGAAATGCCCTGTCTCGCCACACCCGTAGCAGGCCTGGCTCACTCCTGCACCGGGAACCTGGGAGATGGGTTTGGGTGGTGTTCTGCAAAACCGGGCGGTATGGCCCTTTCGGTCGCAATTAGTGCAGTGCGTTTCCCGTCAGGGGCCGTTATGATGGAAAGTGCACTTGGTGCACTTGGGTAGGGTCCCTGCATATGGTTTGACTGGTACAGGGGCAACAGGAGTAATGGCAGCATGGATAGCCACCGTCTGTTGGTTCTTGGAAGAGGGTTGAGCTGATTTGCCCTTCTTTCGGTCCCAACGCTTCCTCTCGTTGTCAGCTGTTTTGGTTGGTGCGGGGGCAGTCATTGTAGTTGTTGTTGGAGTAGAAGGAACCTCGTGATCGATGAGCCTTTGGGCCAATTCCTTGGCACTATCAAAGGTCGCAGGGTGTGATGCTAGAACGTTCCCTCGATATGGGGTTACCAGACCCCAGATTTATCTTTCGATCTTCTTGTTTTCGGTGGGGACCATGTTGGGACACAGAGTCACCAGGTCGCAGAACCTGGCTGTATAAGCCACTATGTCTAAACCCTGCATTTTGAGGTTCCATAGTTCCTCTTCTTGCTTCTGAATTTTGCCCCTCGGGCAGTACTCCCTTGTCATCAAGTTCTTCAGTGTGTCCCATCCCATGGCGTTAGCTGCTACCAATGAGAGTGACTTGACATGGCCATTCCACCATGTCAGGGCCCTTTCGGTGAAGGTGCAAGCAGCGAACTTTATCTTGCTTCCTTCAGGGCATGAGCACATCTCGAAGATTGCTTCTGTTCTCTCGATCCATTGGGACAATGCAATGATCCCTCCGGTTCCTTTGAAGTACGTTGGTTTGTAGCTGATGAAATCTTTATAGGTACACTCCCGTGTACGCGGGTGGATTTCACCATGGCTAGATTTGGTGCCCTTTCCAGCTCCACTTGCACCACCAGAGTTTACTTCGGCCATGGCTGCGGTCACAGCTGCGGTCACTGCTGCTTGAAACATCACCGCATCGAACTGTGGAGGGGGTGGTGGTGGTGGAGTTTGATTTACAGGTGTGTTTCTGGTCGGACGCTTTCGAGGCGGCATCTTTTACTGAAAGTTTATAAGGATGATGATAATAGTAAGAATCAATTGCAAGTATGATGAGAGTGTTTCATGGACTAAATCACCATAGTCCAACCACCAGATAGGGACATAATCATAGAGTGGGGAAACACAAGAGTAAAGACTTTCCAATAGATTAGACAACTGCCAATATTACTGGTATTAATGATGTAAAATGAGTTCGGGAAAATTGACCTAACAGTAGGTCTTACATCAAACTATAAGGGAAAATGTTGGCAGCTTAGAAGTCTAGTTAGAGTACTTTTAAAAGTTAGGAATATTTTACAGACAAGCGCTCCATAGAGCACAGAAAAGAAAGGCTATTCCTTAATTCAAAAGTAAAGATGAGTCGACATCTTCTACCGGCGACGGGTATCCCTCGGGCGAACCCTCAGATCTGCCAGCTGACGTACAACTTCCTGAAGATGTCGTTCATGAGCTCTCTGACGCACCCGGAGTTCCATGACTTCGACTCGGGATGCAGCTAGTTGTTGCTGCAGAGTCTCATTGGTCCTCCTAGTCCTATCCATAGCCTCTTCGAGTTGGCAAATGCGGACCGTGTTAAGGCCAGAGTTGGCGTCAATTTCCACTACTCGGTCGATGGCTGCATGACCTTGCTCGACGTTCCTAGCAATCTTACAGACCATGATGGGTAGGACGCGGCCAGCGGAACCTCCTTCACTTATATTGTAAAAGCTTCGGTCTCCGTTGAAAGGTAAGGGCTGACCCTGCTCATCACTCCATCGGTTCAAGGTTGTTGCCCACAAGGGAGTGGGACCTTGAAATGCTGGACGGGGGTTGAGGTTTGGAATTGGAACTTCTTGGGGAAGGTTGTTGACCTC
The DNA here is from genome assembly GCF_052849685.1 of Lactuca virosa. Taxonomy (NCBI): domain Eukaryota; kingdom Viridiplantae; phylum Streptophyta; class Magnoliopsida; order Asterales; family Asteraceae; genus Lactuca; species Lactuca virosa. Next base: position 265,356,776 of record NC_136429.1, read on the forward strand.
TGGGTCGGAGTCGGAGCCGTCTGAAACGCCTTCTGCGAGGTGATCATCCAAAGGGATTGGGTGATCGTCTTCTGGCTCCTCATCAAGCCACCCACCAATGCCTTGGTTGGGATAATACGGATCGCCGGGGAGATGGAAGCCAGCCATGTTATCTACGCGAGAATGGGGAAAAGAATAGTTAATAGGCGTACTAATGAAGATCCTTTTTAGTTTGCACATGCGTAATTATAGTAACACAAAATACTCCTATAGTATTTTTAGGTTTACGTTATGTTCTAATGTTCTCGTTGTGGTAGTGTTGGTAAGTTTTTAGACTTGTTGCAACACCACAATCATTCTTAGGCACATGGTAGTCACTCCTCGGAAAATATAGTTGATCAGGCTATATCCCCCTAGATTTGTCTATATGTCTCTAAGCCAAATTGTGTTGTTCAACAATCGTAATACTTTTGTTCTGTTCTAGTATGATACTGACACTGGTATGAATAGATGTATATATATACTTAGTTAAATATTTTATTATTTAAAGGTATATATTCATGGTCAGAGTGTTTTAATCCCGATGCGTTTATAGTTCGTATATCTTTTATGGGTTGATATACTTGATTCACTATAAACAGTGCTGTCATACCAATCTGTCACACCCCAAAACGTAAATGGCGGAAACGTTCTGGGGTGGAGGACGTCATTTACAGTATCATAACAATGCATAATAGTAAAGACAGGCAACAACATCCATTGCATTACCATAATAATTTTAATACAAGCGTGTTCTGTCTAGTATGTAAGACACCAAAAATGAATTATCAAAATAAAGATGAGTCTTGTATGTGCTCCATCTTCGCAAAAGCTTCATCGGTACCTGTCTACTGATGACCTGAGAATACAAGTATTTTGAAAGAGTTTATCAGCATAAAGCTGGGGAGTTCATAACTATTTAGTGTTATTGCTTGTCTGAAAATGTTTATAACAACGTAGTGTAAATGTAGTAACTGATTTCGAATGTTTGTAAATAGTATAGTTCCTAGAAAATCCTATATTTTCCAGTAAAATGTAGTCTTCTACCAAGACCCGACTATTGGTATGTTTGTTCTTTTGTAACAGTAAGAGTTTTCCTCAATGAAACTATTAGTATGAAAATATAGTTTAAGACTTCACTCATGTAAGGTGATTACAAAATAAATGTAATAGGGGAAAGTAGTGTTTTACTCCAGCAGTATCACTGCTGACTAATGGTGATGAAAATGCAGACTCCAAGTAGTATTAAATGTACAATACACCTCGGGGAACCTGTTTTGCCTTTAATTCTTAATTGGTTAATTAAAGGTTTGAATGTGAACTCGTATGTAACCATGTTGATCGACGACTGAATAACTGATGACCCTCCAGGTCATATGTAGTGAGGTAACATTCTGTCACCCCTTGGCCTTTCGGCTGGGACTGTAGCTAGCAGTCGGGATGTGGGAGTGTATGTCCCGTATAGATCTATACACACAATGCCCGCTCTCCCTCCAGGATACTCTGCTTACAAAGTGATACCACAATGAAGTGTCATATCAAGAAGTAGTATGTCACATTCGGTTTATAGTATTCAAAAGTTTGTATAGTATGTCATAGTGTAGTGATGTTTTCTCTTTACTAGTATATAGTATGTTCCTGTACAGTGTATAGTATGTTCTCTTGTATAATGTATAGTATGTTCTCTTGTATAGTGTATAGCATGTATTGTTTCTCACTGTAGTACTCATGTAGCGACTCGTAAATGTACTGACTCTTGTATGTATCTTTGTAATAGTAGTAACGAGTAGTAATCCCTTAACTATACCTATTATAGTTAAATAGTAATGTTGTTTGTATGCCTTCGTTACACAAGGGCATTGAACTAAAGTGAAAGCTTTTATATCCAACACATATATATGATATATAACTAAGAGTTCAACGACATTCGGACAAATAACAGGATACCCTAAGTCCATAACCAAACAAGGAACAGGAAATAAGGTGAGCTATCAGTCCTAAGTCCTTCAAGTCTTACTTATATAAATATATTAGTGTAGATATGAGTTTGAAAACAATGTAAGTTTAAAAGAGTTTTGAAAACAATTTTAGCATTTAAACGGGTTTAGTAAAGGTTTTGATGTGCTTAAAATATGTAAAGTTGATAGTAACTTGAAAGTAATAGAAAATCCTTCTGCATTGTTCTAGACATTAATCACATGCAATAAAAGTAATATCTAAAACGTTTCAACTTGTATTCCCCCCCATAAAAGCATTTAAAATCATTTTAAAGGTTGGTTAGGGGTATGAACTCACCTGAAATGAGTGATGCGAATGTAAGATCGGAAAAAGGATGCTAAGTGTCAAGTGAAGACTTGAGAACACACGGATCCTATTTAGCATTTAAAGACACATATATGCATGAAATTAGTGTTTATACAACTAATTAAGAGGGATAACATTCTTATAGTCTAGGAAACACTTATATGGAAGTGTTACAATCACAAATGATTGCATAAAAGGAGTGTATGGTCACCAAATGGGGCTTTCGGTCCAAGTGGTATGTTCTTATAAGCTTTCGGTCCTAATGGCATTCTCGGTCCGAAGAGGTTCTTGGTCCGAAGAGGTTCTCGGTCCGAAGAGGTTCTCGGTCCGAAGAGGTTCTCGGTCCGAAGAGGTTCTCGGTTTTTAGGGTTTTCGGTTAAGACCGAAAACTCAGGATCCTTGGTGCATGTGGTGTTTTTCAAGGGCTTTCTAACATGCAAAGGGGTTCTAAGCTTAATCCGAAGCCTTAAGTGAGTTTTAAGGTCTTAAAGGGACCTTTTCTTTAGGGTTTTCGGTTTAAGGAGATGCACGAACCGAAAACCCCTATTGTTCTTGGAAAAATGACGATTTCAAGGCCTTAAACAAGATTTTTAACTTGATAATAAGTGCAGAAAGCAATACTTATGATTTAGAGGCAAAGAAGGGTGTTTTCAGCCAAACACACACTAGTGTGTGTTCTTGGTGTTCTTGAAGAACACTTGAAGATCTAAGAAAAGAGAAGATTTCATGGATGAAATCATGTATGACTACTAGATGAAGTGTTGTATCAACAAATCAAGAGGAGAAACACTTACATTTTTGGAAGATTTGGAAGATGCTCTTATGATACTTGAGAGAAAAGAGTGGGTGTTCTTGAGTTTGGTAGTAAGAAATGAGGGAAGGAGGAGTAAACTCATGCCTCAAGCATGAGTTCTCGGTCAAAGGAGGGTCTTCGGCCCAAACCCCTCATGTTTGGCCGAGAACACTTCCTTAAAGTGTTATTCGTTTTATTTGTTCCTCGATAATAAAAAAAAAATACTTCCTTTCGTTTATTCTCTCGAAGAATAAATATTTTAAATACCCAAACGGACTTTTAAATCGAGCTAATAATTAGCAGAAATGAGTTTGACTTTTAAATGATGTGTTTGACTGTAGAATTCGTACAATGAAAATTTCGGGTTGTCACACTTGTTCAATTTTAATGAGGCGAAAGTAGTTTCGGTACTGATTCAGCTTCCATCATTCCTAAGCCTTGTAGTATTTTATTAAAACTTACTTCAGGTAAGGCTTTCGTAAAGATGTCAGCTAGTTGATCAGCAGATCTAACAAAGTGGATTTCCACATTACCATCTTCAACGTGATCTTTGATGAAGTGGTATCTTAGTGCTATATGTTTCATTTTGGAGTGTTGCACTAGATTGTGACATATCCGAATAGCGCTTTCTGAGTCACAATAGAGTGGAATCTTCTTCATGTTTAGGCCATAGTCTCTAAGTTGGCTTTGTATCCAAATGACATGTGAAGTACAAGATGCAGTAGCAATATACTCAGTGTCGGCTGTAGAAAGAGACACACATGTTTGCTTCTTGGATTGCCAGCGAACTAGTTTTCCATGAAGGAATTGACACCCGCCAATTGTACTCTTTCGGTCTAAACCACATCCTCCAAGATCAGCATCAGAGAAAGCTTGAACAAAAAAGACGGATTTCACCGGGTACCAAAGACCGAGAGATGAGGTTCGCTTCAAATATCGGAAGATATTTTTCACAGCAACCATATGAGGTTCTCGTGGATTTGCTTGGAACATGGCAAAATAGCACACAGAAAACATGATATCTGGTCTACTAGATGCTAGATACATAAGAGACCCAATCATTTGACGATACAGAGTCATATCAACAGCCGGTTTCTCCAGAGATGGTGTTAACTTTGTTCCGAATGCCATTGGAACCTTCACTTTAGAATCTCCCAACATACCGAATTTTGCCAGTAGTGTCTTAGTATAAGCCTCTTGATTGATGGATATTCCTTCGGGTCCCTGTCTTATGTTCAGTCCAAGGAAAAAGTTAATCGGACCCATTGAGCTCATCTAAAATTTAGTCTCCATCAACTTCCGGAATTCAACTGTTAAGCTAGGATTCGTGGAACCGAAAATGATGTCATCGACATAAATTTGGACGATCATTAGGTGTTCGCCCTCTTTCTTGCGAAAGAAGGTTGGGTCAACTGAACCTTGTTTGAATTTAGACATTTTCAGAAAACGAGTTAATGTTTCATACCAGGCTGTCGGGGCTTGCCTCAGACCGTAAACTGCCTTGGCCAGGATGTAGCAATGATTAGGAAACTTTTCGTTTACAGACCCAGGAGGTTGCTCGACGTACACTGTCTCTTCCAGTTCTCCATTCAAGAACGCACATTTGACATCCATTTGAAAAACTTCAAAATTCTTGTGAGCAACGTACGGCAGAAAGATCCGAACGGATTCTAACCTTGCTACAGGAGCGAAGGTTTCTTTGTAATCTATACCTTCTTCCTGACAATATCCCTTAACAACTAGCCTTTCCTTGTTGCAAATTACGTTCCCTTCTTTATCCATCTTGTTCCTGAATACCCATTTCAATCCAACCAGATATGCGTCCTTTGGCGTGGGAATCAGTCTCCAGACTTGATTTCGCTCAAACTCATTGAGTTCGTCTTGAATGGCCTGTACCCAATCGGAGTGATCAAGTGCAGTATTCACTGTTTTCGGCTCAATCTTGGAAACAAACGAATTAAACATGCATAATTCTACTTGAGAGAATAAAGCAGTTTGCTTCGCTTTCAGTTGAGAACGTGTGAGAAGTCCCTCAGATGATTCGCCGATTACTTGAGTTTTTGGATGATCGCGTGTCCATTTTACGAGTGGAGGATAATCTGGATCATAAGCAGGATCCAATTCAACATTTATTTCTTCTTCGAATTCTGATTGAGAATCTTCATCATTTGTATTGTTATTCTCCCCCTCGAATGACGAAACAATCTCAACATTCAGTTCAAAATTCTCCCCCTCGAATGGAATTTCATGGGTCATTGTTGGAGATGGATGCTCCCCTTGGAATGGCAAGTCAGGTCGCCTTGATGTAGATGAACTCTCCCCCTGGAATGTAGAACATCTATGAGTAGGATCGCTCGAGCTTTGGGGTTCGCCTTCCATGTCTTGTGCCGCTTTGTTTATGATCTCCTTCAGGTTGCCAACTTTATTATCTGCAGCTTTTGCTTCAGAGAGAATGGATTTCTCCGGTTCATCAAATAGCATTATGTACTCTTCAAACAGATTTGATATTGGAACCATGACTTGACCTTTTTGTAGAAAGATCTCCCTCATTGGACTTTCGCTTGATTGAAGTTTCTTCACATAACTATCATCGAATGTGACATAATAGGTTTCTTCAATCTTCTTTGATTTTCTGTTCAAAACCCTATATTCCTTGGAGGTCAGAGAGTAGCCAAGAAAGATCCCTTCATCTGCCTTCACATCAAACTTGTTTCGGTTCTCTTTAGAATTGAAGATGAAGCACCTAGAACCGAAGACATGGAAGAATTTCACATTAGGCTTGCGATTATTCATAATTTCATATGATGTGATTGAAAATCGCTTATTGAGGAAGGTTCGGTTCTGGGTATAGCAGGCAGCTGCAATTGCATCAGCCTAGAAGTACAGAGGTAGGGAAGCGAAACGGAGCATGGTTCGGGCCGATTCGCACAACGAACGGTTTCGCCTTTCAACTACACCATTTTGTTGTGGAGTATAGGGAGCAGAGAAGTTGTGAGACACTCCCTTTTCAGTGAGAAATTCTTCAAACACTTGGTTTTTGAATTCCAGCCCATTGTCACTTCGGACATTTCTAACCACCTTTCGCAGTTGAAGCTCCACTTGCGTAATAAAGTTCTTAAGCTTTGGAGTCGCCTCTAATTTCTGTTTAAGAAAAAGAAAAACCAGGTGAAGCGTGAAAATTCATCAACTATGACGACAATGTACTCACTACCACCAATGCTTTCTATGGCAGAAGGACCACATAGATCGATGTGAAGAAGCTCAAGAGGTTCGATGATCTTTGTGTTGACAATTGTGGGATGACTCTTTCGGCTTTGCTTTCCTATTTCACATGCAGCACATAGATGTTCCTTGTAAAACTTTAGAAGTGGTAGTCCTCGCACATGATCACCAGGAACTAACTTGTTGATCTCTTTGAAATTAAGGTGCGAAAGTCATCGATGCCACAGCCAGCTTTCATCAAAATGAGCTTTCGTTAGGAGACATACAACAGGCTTTCCCCGTATCGGGTTTAGATTTAATCGATACATTTCGCCTTTACGATGTGACTTCAGCAGAACCGTCTTAGTTTTCTTCTCAATGATCTCTGATCCTTCATCATCAAATGAGACGTTTAAGCCATTCCCTATAACCAATTGTGAGACACTTTGCAATCCTTCCACGTATGCCACCTTTCGAATCGAGAAATATCCGTTTGTGATCATTCCATAGCCTTTTATTGTGCCATATGATTTGTTACCATATTTGACACATCCACCATCTTTTAGGGCCGAACTCCCTCAGCTCTTCCCTTCTTCCTTTCATATGACGCAAGTAGCCACTATCTATGTACCATTCTTCGTCAAACTGCTCGTCACTAATAACCTGCAAAAATCAAGTAGATTTAGGAACCCAAAGTTGCTTGGGTCCACGTGAGCCTTTTACAGAACAGGGAATAGCAATTGAAAGATCAACCGTATAAGTTCTTTTTATTAGAGTGGTTTCGTCTTTCCTTTTGATGGTAAAGACCTTGAGTTTGTTTAAATCAGGTTTAGGATTTTTATTTTGATTCCTAACAGATTTGTTTCCGTGTTTCCTAGGGTTAGCTGACGTCTTCTTTGTTTGTGTTTTGTCTTCAGAGACGAGCTTCCCTTTTCCCTTGCCATCCTTCACATCCTTGTTAGGATTTTGCTTTGGTCGAGAATGAGGAGGATGAGATTTAGGACCAAAACTTGTCTTTTGGTTCGCTTCACTACAGGATTAGCAGTGAGTGCATGGATCAGAATTATCCTTTGATCCTGCTTTCGCCTTGAGATTTGACACCTTTTCTGTGCAAACATAATTAGAGTTTTGGGAGTTCCAAAACTACTTCCTTTGATTGAGATTCTTTTGATATCTTCTGTTTCGCTGGCGTTTTTGTTCAGCAAGCTACTTTTGAGACTTGTGTATGTTTTCCCTTGGCTTCGGTCTCTCAGCATAAGTTTCGCTCTTCAATGAAGAGGTTTTGCTTGCAGCCTTCATAAGTTCACTTGGAATTTATTTAGTACCACTTGTGCTTGGTACATCAAAGCTTGTAGGCTTGTTGAGTGGTTCTGCCACATATCTACCTTTGACCCTCCATGATGTTCTTTCTGATAAACCAACGGTTTCGTTTGCATTATCAATTGGAGCAGACCAAAAATAATTATTACAACCACCTGCGTTATCTTCGTTTACTATGGCTGTAAGTTCGACTGTGTGTTTCTGAGTAACCCATGTTGTGGTATATACCTGATTTGGTACAGTTTATACCTTTTGATAAACCACTGCCTTCGGTTTCAGAACTTTGGATTTATCTTGGGACATCCGAGCGAACTCAACCGAATTCTCAGATATAAGAGTTTTGGTAGGTTCGGTTTTGCTTTCGACAAATTCTGAATAGTTAACCACATCCTCTACAGAAATTTCACTCATATCACTGTCCTCGTCAAATTCAGAATTGTTTTCTACATTTATCTAGTTTTCTGAACTCAACTTGGTACTCAACGAATCAAATTCATGTATGGTTTCGGTCTTGATTGTCAATTTATCATTCTCGTCCAAAAGATTTTTAAGCACGTCCTTATGGTCTTTGGACTTCATAAAGGATTGATTTTGTCCAGACCAAACTTGTAGACATCATAGATTTTATCTGAAGAAACAATAGATTCACAGTTATAACCATCAATATTAACTTCGTCCTCCTTTAACTCCAGGAAGGGCAAAATCATTTTGTGAATCTTTTTTCCAATTTCACAGTCTAAATGCAATTGAGTGATGTTAGTATATAAACGTTTAGAAATCAAGCAAAAAATGTTTCTTTGTTTCAAAAGCTTCAAGTTATCACGTTGCAAATAAATAACTTCATCTTTCACCCTAACTAACTCCACCTCCTTCTACTCTATCCAAATTCTTCTTTCCTCACTCTTTGAAGACACCCTGCTGATTTGACCAGTTAGGTTAGAATTTTCTAGGCGATTTTGTTTTAGACTACCACTTAAACTAGAAAACTTGAATTTTAAATCATTTAATTCCTTTTCATAGTTATTAACTGGTATTTTCAGAGACTCGAGGATAGATTATACCTTCTTGATCAACTTATCACATTCGTTAATCTGTTCTCCCATTGGTTTGGCTGCGAAACATTTTTCTTCTCTTTCCTTCGCTTCCTCACCATCTCCTTCGGTTGTATAGCCTCTCATCTGTGACACTCCAGCAGTCACCATCAAACATCTTCCACCAAGCTCAGAGTTTCCTTCCTTCCCCACAAAAGTTCTGTCATGTGTGGGTTTGCAAAGTTCTTCATCTTCAGAGTCTGTAGACCAGACTTCTACACCACCAAACTCATCATCAGCAATGTTTCCCTGCACAATCAAAGCATTCATAGTATTGTTAGATGTTTTCTTCTTCTTTATTTCCTCCAGCTTGCGTGAATAGTATGCTTCATCATCTTCTCCATCTTTCTTCTCAGCCTGCTTTCTCAACATGCAATCTTTGGCAAAGTGATTTTTGTCGTGGCAGAAATTACAATCATATCCGGAGTCACCAACAAGCTTGTTCTCCTTCTTCGTTTCTTCATGCTGAGGAGCGATTTTAGGTTCCTCTTTCGCCTTTTCAGAGCTGTAGCTACCCTGCCAGTTTCGGTTCTTAGTGGTAGGGAACTTTTTGCGAGCAAAATTTTTGGGATTGGAGACCATTAAAGCATATTCATCATTCGTCAGATCACATTCAGAGAGAACCAACTCTTCTTCTTCTTCATTCACATTCTTTCCTTTGGAAAGAAGAGCCAACGATCCCATGCTAGAGACCACATTTGTTTCCTTAGTCACAACGCTTTCATGTGATTTCAGTATTCCCACAAGTTTCGCCAACGAATAAGATTTGAACTGTTCATGGGCTTTTACAGTCGAAACCACCGCCATCCATTCGTATCTTAGGCCATTCGAAAAGGTGACCTTCTGCTCAATTACTTCCCTACCAATTTCATGCTTGATCATTTTGCTGAGGAGATTATTGAATCGATCAAAGGCCTGGATGAGTTTTTCTTCAGGCTTCTTCTTGAATCACCGAACTAAGAGAGTAAAATATTTTTTATTGAATCCTCTAAATCTTCATCTGTTGAATAAAGCTCTTTAAGTCTATCCCAGATTTGTTTCGATTTGTGCATGTACTAACCAGACGAAAGGTATCTGATTGCAATGTAAATCTGATCATCATCATAGCTTTAATGTTGCAAAGCAGATTGTCCTTCTCGTCTTTAGCAACATCTTTCACGTCAATCATCAGCTGGTTGTACTCCTTTTGAGTCTTTATGACTCTTTCGGTTCCCGTATGAGAAAAAGGACCCACGGTGATTGCTTCCCAGATTAGATAAACATTGTCTTCTGAACCAAGAACATAGTCTTCAAAGTGATGCGTCTAAACTTCATAATCTTGAGTATACAAGATTGGGATTCTCGTAGTAGATCCGATGCTGTTGGATATGTTGATGGGGTTGGTTTATGAATCATCGAGAGACATGACAACCTACTTAGAATGTTTGTCAAGAATCAGACTTGTAAAGATTGAATAGGGTAATATCGAGATCTATGAACAACGTCAATGAAGGAATGACGGCTCAACAGATCCAATAAAAGCGGAAACCCTAAGAAAATTCTTCAAACAGAAGAGATGTGTATGATTTACACAACCTCCTACTCTGATACCAATTGATGAGTTGAAAAACTCTTTTAAGATCGATAAGATTCTTAACAAATAAAACAGAAAGTAAACCAAAGAACAAACACACAATGAATCAAACGGATGTCGAATGATTAAAACAGCAACACCTCAGAAGAGCTCGATCAAGAACTTCTACTTTAGAGGTGTGCTAGGGTTATAGTATTGTTAAAGAAAATATTCAAGAAGCGTATCTAATCAGATGCATGCCTGCACCATAAATACTAAACCCTAACAACAAACACACGGTTGGACATGCCCAAACCGTGAATACATTGGACTAAACTAACAAAGACCAATGGCGCAACCCATAGACTAAACAAGAACAATGCTTAAACAACATAAGTATGGTAGATACTTGTACTCTTTGGTTTTCAAACAGAATAAAGCTTAAACAACATAAGTATGGCAGATACTTGTACTCTTTGGTTTTCAAACAGAACAATGCTTAAACAACATAAGTATGGTAGATACTTGTACTCTTTGGTTTGGAACAAATGATTCAATAAATTACACTTAGGGAAAATATAGGATTTTCCAGGATAAACATCAATGCTTTACAAATAACTGTGTTATTATACAACTGACGAACATACATTATTAATTCCATGATTCCTTAGTTTATGCATCCGAGTTACGTATGAAGAATATCCGATAGGCAGTGGAATGTGCGGTTTCCACCTCATTTCATGTTCCTTGTTTGGTTGTGGGCTTAGGGCGGATCCACACAATCAATTGTCTGTTCGATATTGGTTTATACATAGCTAGTATGAGCTAAGTAGTTATGAAAGGAATTAGTTTAATCATGCTTTCACTAAGAAAATATTGGATTTTCTTGAAGAACACCATCCACCGATTTCAAAGGACCAATACAATTAACTTTGTAAGTATCTAGTGAATACTTCAAGATTATGTACATAAGGATCTGATAACCAGTGGAATGTGTGGCCTCCGCCTCACTTCCTGTTCCTTGTTTGGTTGTGGGCTTGGGGCAGAACCACACAATCGATTGTTTGTTCGATATGGATTGTATATGATTGGTATACACTAAGTACTCGCAGGAGGAACTAGTAAGAATCATTTTTTTACTTAACATTCATTACATCAGAAAATATAAGGATTTTCTGGAGAAACACAACGCACTTTTCGAAAGAACAAAGAACCTGTTTTCTAAAACAAAACTCTTATGAACTCACCAGCTTTCTGCTGATACTCTTTTAAAAGCTACTTGTATTCTCAGGACACTAGTAGACAGGTACACGTACCGGATTCCAGAAGATGGAGCATAGTAGCTTCGAGTATTTACTTGTTATTTACTTTTGGAGTCAGTTGTCTATTATTCAAAAACAATGTAAACATTATACTATTAATACAATGGTTGTTGTTGCTTTGATTACTATTATTCAATTGTTGTGATACTATACATGACGTCCTCCACCCCCGAACGTTTCCGCCGTTCCGGTTTAGGGGTGTGACATTTTTCTTCAGTAAATAAATACTCTATAACTCTTCTATCAATCGTACTCATAACTTGACTCAAAACTTCGTCTTCTCTCTTGCCTAGACTCGACTTCTTACTTGGTTAGCCTTAACTCTATATCCTCACATGCAATCCAAAGCCTCAAACTGAAAAGATCAAAGCAAACACAAGTGATAGAAAACAAAAACATCCTACATAACCCTAATAAACTAGAAGTTTAAAAAGAAAAGGAAAAGCAAACTCTAATGACGGGTTGCCTCCCGCAAGCGCTTCTTTTTGTGCGAGTCTTTAGCTGGACTCTGTAACACCGTAAATTTTCAAACAAAATTTTCAAATAAAATCACATAATTCTCATAACACATTTCACAGAAATCTCATTCATTCAATTCACAAATCAAAACTCCATAATTGTTTAATTAAGACTCCAGGATCCTCAAAACGTAACTCTTTCTCTGCTGTGTACAATCAAGGCAGCGCCTTCCCGCGATCCTGAGAAAAACCTGAAACATATATTACATAACACGGTAAGCATGAAGCTTAGTGAGTTCCCTAAAATACCACACATATCACATTAGCCAATCGAGGCTATAACGCGAATAAGACCCTCCGGTCAATGTGTCTTAGTGGAGACCCTCCGGTCCCACAAATCGGGTGGACCCTCTAGTCCTACGTCAATAAGCTCATAACAATAATACACAGCCTAAATCACAAAGACATAATGCAGGATATCACAATACTCAATATAAGCACATAAGACATTTCAGTCACACAATATACCACTCATCGTTGGTATAGTGAGAAGACTCACCTCGCAAGCAAGGAATTATCCTCGTACTTGAATCTCAAACCAGCGACCGCCTAACACATAGGGTAATTATCTCAAATTAATACTCGATTCTCATCTCTAAGTAATACAAAGGTTTCTCTTTCTCTCTCTAACTCAGGAAGTGGGTAAAAGACCATTTTACCCCTCCATGGTCTCCATTACTCATGTTGACCAAACCCCAAAGTCAACAGAAGTCAAATCAAGTAAATAGTCTAAGTTTGACCTGAGTTGGCGAGTGCACCCATGTGACTCGTCGAGTCCACTAGTTTTCCTCAGAAGTCTCGCGAAGGTCCAGCTCAGCTTGTCGATTTGACCCCCAACTCACCGATTTAACGCATGATCAAGCTTATTAGGACAAACCCTCACCGACTCGTCGAGTCAGCACGTGGACTCGGTGAGTCCCTTCGATCTAATTTCTCATTCAGATGATTTAAGGCAGAGCTATCACTCCCAACACTAGATCTACCATCCTAAGGCTCGATTGACACGTAAAGCATCAATCTTTACACTCATGCATGGTGGGTTTGCTCCAATCCACCAATACATGCTCTTACAAGGTGTTAAACACCATACTCCTCACATAAATGAATAAAGTTGGGACCTTTGCGCTCTAGGGACCTCACAAGGTCCAGATCTGAGATTCAAACCTCAATATGAACTCAAAACACTCAAGATCCTCATTGAAGATGGAAAAAGCCCTAGATTCCCAAAATCATGAGATCTACTAAAGAAAATGAGAAAGGTGCAAGCTTTATACCTTTCTCAGAAGCTCTAAAGTGAAACAACCATGGATCTTGCAGCTCCTTCTCATCCCTTGGATTGGTATTCTTCCTTTCTCTTCATAAGATGCACCAAAAACTGAAGATTAGCTCAAAATACTCTTTCTAAGCTCAATGGGCGATTAGGTTTTACTCTTACTGAAGGTGAGCCGCAATTGAGGCTATAAGTGCCCTTAAATAGGTCCCAAACCCGGGGATTTAGGGTTTCATTGCACATCACCAACTCGGCGAGTCCGCTCTTCGAGTCGTCGAGTCCGCTCATTCATCCCACGCGGTCAACTCGACTCTACTCGACGATTTGGACTCACAAATCGTCGAGTCCCTCAATAAATCTCAAAATAAACATATAATTAATATACATGGGTTTCCGGATGTTACAATTCTCCCCCACTTGAATTAGATTTTGCCCTTGAAATCTCTCCTCAACAACACATAGATGAACTCATTGACCCGAGAAGCACCACCGAAGGAATCTCATATCAGACCACAATTTCATCCCAAGACGCTTGTACCCGACCAGGAACTCCCAAACCCAAGAAGGACAGACCCCTCTGTCGCTATGATACTCATTCTGGCTCTCAAGAAATTAAAATCTCTAGTGGTCTGTCTCCCTGCCAGACCATCCTTACAAGATATCACTATGCTAATCGCTTTTCGCATAACAGACCCATATAACTTACTTCCCCTCTGATTCTCTTGTAGCGACTGATAGAATCAAGTCAATGCCCAAAAGAATCGACTACCGATCACTCATACCAGACATATAAAACAATCCGGATCATACTCCAAGGAATGAAAGGATCACATCACACCATGGTCCCATCCACTGCACTGCAATCAAAACCCATCTGAACAATGAACTCTGAACACCCTATCCTCAGACACAAGAAAAAGATCATGCTTTCTCAGAAGTATCCTCTGACGTCTAACTATCATAAACCCCAGCTCCCTCTCAATTATCCCTTTCAACACTGAGCACCAGGTCATCTCCCGACCCAACAGTTAACCTCCAAGGTTACCCATTTCATACCCCAAACGTCTCACTGGATTCCTTCTCTCAATAACTATCTCGGCCCATTGTGACACACAAGTCACGAAGCTCGCTTTACCCCAAGCGAATACTACAATCCCAACTAAAGATCGCCTCACCCTCGACCTATGTCGTCTACTACTCATTAGCTCCATACATCTCGTGGTCCCTTCCATGCAAACGAACTGTCCCACACAGTCTAAGACATCAAATGACAAACAATACCCCTCAATATGGAACCCATCTCTGAATTCCGAACCTCATTTCGCCTACTCAATACACCACTAGAGCCAAACTTAAACTCGAGAGTCTGGTCCGTTCCAGAATTGGAACCACTCGTCCCAATGGAGCTCTCAACTCATGACCCATGATCCGCAACCCACACATACATCACCTCTCTAACTCCTTCCGATTGTGATAACGACACCTCAATTCAGAGCATAATGATTCCCGACCAATATGAAGATCCCAGTCTCGCCCCTGGTCCGACCACCAGGTTCCCGAAAACTCAAATAGTAAGGCTACCCAAGCCTAAAAACTCTTCTACGGCTCCCTGCAAGCCTACGACACTCTCTCACTGAGTCATGAACACTACGGCTCCCCGCAGTATCACGACACTCTTTTGCTGATTGGTGAATATTTCAGCTCCTCGCAGTATCACAATACTTTTCTCTCACTAACTCGCCATGGGCTCACTCCTTGGTTTTCCCCTGATATTCCAAAGTGATTACTCCCACTCAGACCCACTCACTCGCTTATCACCCCATAATCTCATTCTCGAGCCATCACCCCACTGGGTTCACTATCGAATACTCCATGCTCCAACATAGATAAGTACACATACACACCCACCCAGGTTAAGCATCACCACTTTTGTCGACAACCGTCGTGGCCAAACATTTTTTCTCACTGCAATTCACATTTTTGGATACTCCCGTTTGATGACACTTAGCTGAAGGGCTCCCGCTGGAACCATTGTCACTTGATACTCCACTTTCCATCTCATAACTCAAGTCTCAAAATAATCCGAAATTCAGGTCATTATACTCGGATACCTCGGTACACCATCACAGAACCTAACAATGTCTTGCCTCAACCACTGATCTCCTACTTACAGCATCATACTTACATATCACAATGCATCCATTTAGAATCTTACAACTAATCTTCCTTTCACACAACTCGTAACTTCGGAATATTCTAACTCTCAATTTGAAACACGGAGGAATCGTCAATGACTCAGAACACGTTAATGACAATCCAAAACTCCCTCCTCTATTGCTCAAAACTTGTGACAACCCGAAATTTCCATTCGTGCAAACCTTGCTGTCAAGCACTTCAAATAAAAGTCAAATACTTTTCTGCTAAATTTGAGCCGGTTTAAAGTCCGTCTGAGTGTGTTAAAGCTTAATACTTCAGGAGATAACTAGAGAGAGGATACCCTAGGGTTTATTTTGCATCAATAAAGTCTCAAAACTCCAAGAGTTTGGAGTTTACGGCCCAAACATGGTGTTTACGGCCGTAAACTCTAAGGAGTATAAATATGACACTTAGTCATTTTTATCACTTTTTCACCATTCCAAGCCTAGAAAACTCATTTCTCTCTCAAGTATCATCCGACTTTTCTTCAAATCTTCCAAAAATGTAAGTGTTTCTTCCCTTGATTGGTTGATATAACACTTTATCTAGTGCTTATACACGATTTCATCCATGAAATCTTGTCTTTTTCATAGATCTTCAAGTGTTCTTCAAAACACCAAGAACACCAAGAACACACACTAGTGTTTTTGGACCTTAAACACTCTTACAAGCTTCCTATAAGTACGTACACTCCTCTTAACTAGTTACTTGCTTAGTATACTTGTTAAACCATTCAAAAACATGAAAAACCCTCAAGAACACATAGGTTTACGGTCAAGGGATCTCCTTGAACCGTAAACACCATCAAGTGGTGTTTAAATGCGCCCAACACCTTCTAGGGCTTGGATATTGGACTAGAACCTTGCATGCATGAGCTAGAAACCCCAAAACACGAAATGGTAGAAGTGACGATGATTTTATGGCCGTAAACTCATGGGTTTACGACAGTAAACTCCAAGGGAGTGATCCATGGACCGTAAACTCCAATGAAGGGTCATTTTGAGCCCTAGTCCCTTCCTAAGCCTTGGATACAAGCCTAGAACACTTCCTTGAGGGGTATAAGACCTTAAAACATACAATGGCATAAATTACCATGACTTTACGACCGTAAACTCATGGGGGAAATGACCATGGGCCGTAAACTCATGTTTTGTTGCCAAATGTGAAGTAAACTCCAATGTGAGGCCATATTCTATTTAGATACAACCCTTTAGTACTCCTAGCACTTGAAACAAAGTGTTTCCATGTATTAGGGTGTCTTTACTTGATTAATTAGTTGTTAAATGACTAATTTGATACATTTATGTATCACTACATGTTAAATAGGATCCGTGTGTGTGTGTTCAAGTCCTCACTTGACACTTAGCATCCTATCCGGCACTTCCATCCAAACCACTCACTGCAGGTGATTTCATACCCCTTAATTAACCTTTTAAATGTTTTTAAATGCTTTTATGGGGGTAAATACAAGTTGAATCATGATAGTTATCATATCAATCACATGTGATTAATAACTATCAAACTATGGATTTACTATACTTTTAGCTGTTTTATCAAGCAAACTACTTCAAAATGATTTCTCGAATGCTTTTACACGTTGAACTCTTTATTAAACTTGTTTTCTAAACTACATCTTTCCTTTCAAATTCTATTATGACTATGTTTCAAACAAAGGTTTTCATGTACTTCAAACTAGGTTCCAAATAAGGGATTTCTTATACTTTAAAACTATTTATATCAAACAAACTGCTTTTAAATCGTTTTATAAATTGACAGTAAGTCATCAAGTCTTATTATTAAACTTTTCAAAGGTTTTACAAAACTCCTTTTAAACTGTTATATTGTCAAATGCATGCCTATATATGTATAGTTATATAAGTAATGTTTAAAGGACTTAGGACTGCTAACCCGCCTTATTTCCTGTTCCTTGTTTGGTTGTGGACTTAGGGTATCCAGTTATTTGTCCGAAGGTCGTCTAAATATTAGTTATATATTATGTATACCTATATAGACATAAAAGTTCTATCAGACAGTTCAGTACCTTTGGGTAGCAAATGCATACTTCCATTTATTCATATACTTATATTACTAGTAACTATAATTGGTGTAGTTAGGAGATACTATTTACTATTCCTAGTGCAAGGAATCACACAAGAGTCAGTTCATTCATTAGTCTATACAAATATATTACATGCTATATAAAGAGACATTATTGTATACTATATGAAGATGCACTAGTACATACACTACTCTCCACGGGACTGACCATCCTACACCTAGAGTCTGCATTTCATTCATTTAGACTTTTTGAGGCGTATTGTTCATTTAATACCACCTGGAGTCTGCATTTCATTCATTTAGACTTTTCGAGGCGTATTGTTCATTTAATACCACCTGGAGTCTGCATTTCATTCATTTAGACTTTTCGAGGCGTATTGTTCATTTAATACCACCTAGAGTCTGCATTTCATTCATTTAGACTTTTCGAGGCGTATTGTTCATTTAATACCACTTGCAGTCTGCATTTCATTCATTTAGACTTTTCGAGGCGTATTGCTCATTTAATACCACCGGGAGTCTGCATTTCATTCATTTAGACTTTTCGAGGCGTATTGTTCATTTAATACCACCTGGAGTATGCATTTCATTCATTTAGACTTTTCGAGGCGTATTGTTCATTTAATACCACCTGGAGTCTGCATTTCATTCATTTAGACTTTTCGAGGCGTATTGTTCATTTAATACCACCTGGAGTCTGTGTTTTAATCACTTTATAGCGAGTAGTGTCACTGCTGAGGTAAAATATTATTTTCCCTATTACAGTTACTTTGTGCTTTTATTACATACACATTTATGTATAGCTATATTTAGATAATAATAGTTATACAGGGGAAAAACCTCCATTTTTGAAGAGGTGCAAACCTTCAAAATAGTCGGGTCTTGATAGATGACTGCTTTTTATACCAATATGAAATATGGGATTTTCTAGGGTTTTCATACGTATTCAAATTTTCATAAAACAATTACAGGCCTTTTTACAAATCAATGACACTAAAATACTTATGAATTCACCAGCTTTAAAGCTGATACTCGCTTTCAAAATAACTTGTATTCTCAGGTCACCAGTAGACAGGTACGATGACCAGGTTTTGAGAAGACGGAGCAGTGAAGACTCGTCTTTTATTTTGATTTCTTATTATCATGTTGTATACCATGAAAGAACATACATGTATTAAAATTATACTACTAATGCAATGGATGATGTTGTTGCTTGTTTACTACTTTACACTGTTGTGATACTTTACATGACGTCCTCCGCCCCAGAACGTTTCCGCCGTTCTTGGTTTTGGGGTGTGACAGATTGGTATCAGAGCATTGTTTATAGTGAATTGAGTATATCAACCCATAAAAGATATACATACTATAAATACAATGGGATTAAAATACTCTGACCAAGAGTTTAAACTTTTAAGTAATAAAATATTTAACTAAGTATATATGCCTGCATTCATACTAAAATCAGTGTCACTAGGACATAACAAAAGTATTACGATTGTTGGGCAGCACAAGTTGACTTAGAGACATATAGGTAAATCTAGGAAGATATAGCCTGATCAACTATATTACCCGAGGATTGACTAGCATGTGCCTAAGTGTGGTTGTGAGGTTGCAACAAGTCTAAAAACTTACCAACAATACCACAATGAAAACCTTAGAACAAAACATAAACCTAAAATACTATAGGGGTATTTTGTGTTACTATAAATTACTATGTGCTTATTTCTTATATCCCAATTCTCTCGTAGATAACATGGCTGGACCCCATCCCCACGGCGACCCGTACTTCCCGAACGAAGGCAATGTTGGATGGTTTGAAGCAGAGCCAGAAAATGATCACCCAATCCCTGTGGATGATCACCAGGCTGAAGGCTTTGCAGATGGTTCTGACTCCGAGCCTGAAGTTGAGAACCTACCCCCGGTGGCTCCCAATCGAAATCCTAACCCTCGTCCGACTTTTCAAGGCCCGACGCCTCCTTGGGTAGAATGTTTGGAGACATGGAGCGAAGAGCAAGATCAACCTATGTCGTTTAACGGAGACCGAAGCTTCTATAACCTGAGCGAGGGAAGCTCAGCAGACAGGGTTTTGCCAATCCTGGTCCGCAGGGTTGCCCCAAAACGACATTCAGGGCAGGACAGCACTCCATCGAATCACGGAAGTTGACGCCAATGCGAGAATGCATACCCTCCGCACCATTCGTCTGGAAGATGCTCGCGAGAGATCTAGGGGAGACCATGAGGCCCTACTGCAAGCACTAACTAAAACTCGGGCCGAAGTCATAGAGCTCCGAGTACGCCAGAGGGTGTACGAAAGACACCTACTTGATATGGAGCGTCAGCTGGCTAAACTGAGGGTTTACCCAAGGGATAACCATCACGAGTAGGAGATATTCTACCTTTCTTTCATTGGTTGAAAGAATAGTCTTCCTACCTATGCTACGAGTAGCACTTTTCTATGTAACTAACTTTGTACTGTAAGTACTTTCTAGTAGGCCAGTATGCCGTCAAAATTTTTCTACTTCGGATGTGATGTAAGACCTACTACAAGGTCAATTTTCCCAAACTTATTACATCATAATTATCAACGATATGGACAGTCGGCTAATTTCTGTGTCAACCTTTGTTCAAATACTTTCATCCCACTATTGCTAGAGTTATATATGAAACTCACTCTAGTCAAGTTATTGAGCTACGGTAATTTAGCTTAGGGATCACTTCCAATTCTTGTCGAAGGTTGGATAGCAATCGTCTTATAACCATTCTATGAACTTACTTCTAGGACTGCATCATAGGGATGTAGGTCAAACCCTCGAGAACTTACTCCTACTCTTTACATGAATGGTCGAAATACGTCTAGGTTCAACCATAATCACTCACGAACGCATTTTCTTTTGTATAACAGAATCATGTCGTCACCCAGAAATAACCAGCCGAGCAACGAAACCCCTATCCTTCATATCGATGCCGCTACATTCCAAGCCGCGGTAACAGCTGTAGTGGCAGCTGTCCTTGCAAACCTCATCTCTAACAACGCAAACAAGGCTGGCAAGGGGGTTGACAATTCCGATCGTTGTATCGATTCGGGAAGCCAACAAACGATAACAGTCACAGACTTGCAAAGCCGAAAAACCGAGAATAGGAAAAGAAAGCGTCAAGCCCAAAAGGAGCACAAGCGATCCCAAAGACTTGCCATGCAACAGCAATAAGTGGCAACCCCTGCCATCCCAGCACCGATCAGACCATACGAGGGAAAACTTCCGAAGTGTGACAAGTGTAGCTTTCATCATAATGGGGCTTGCCATGAAATGCAATGCTGCAATTGCTACAAAATAGGGCACCATGCTCGTAGTTATGGAGCACCGGCACGACCCATCACTCAAGTCCCTGACATCGGAGTCAACCAGGCTTGCTATGGTTGCGGTGAAATCGGACACTTTAAGAGGAATTGTTCGAAAAGGAGGAACAACGAAAGCAACCGTGTCCACATAACTCCGACCCGACACATCACTTCCACCACCGATGCTGGTGCTAGCCAGATATGTCACCTATGCGGTGATATAGGACACCTCAAGAAGGATTGTTCAAGAACGAAGAACTCTGGCGCAGACGGGAAGATACTAAGGATCACAGCCGCAGGAGAGACTACTCCGGACCCACGTTGAAATTCTAGGGCGTTTCGTTATAATAGACTTGTAAACTGTTAAACACTAGTGCAACTCGAGTCTCGTCTTTTGCGAGATCCCGCCAGTTAAGGGGCTCTCGTGCTGCGTATACTTGCTTTTGTAGTATACCTTATTCGCAGCAGTAGTCTTGTAGTAAACTTAAGTACTAAAACTCTGTTTAAAGTTGTACCGTTGTGTTTAGTTTGTAATACCTTTATGAACTAAGTCTAATGCCTCTTATTCCGAGTAGTCCGACATTTTCATATAACTTGAGCAAATCCGACCCTCACAATACCAGTCTCACGCGTAAATTCTTTTCTCCAAAATCGCCTTTCTAGCGAAGCCGTCATTTCAGAACTCCGAGGTACTCATGCGGAGAGTATCTTATGATTCGTATCCTTCCCGAAGACACCTTAGCAAACCTCCCTGGAGTATCACTCGTACAGTACGTCAAGTTCAACCCGAAGATCCATACGGTTGATCTATCGCTGGAGAAGGTATACGCAAGGGTAGTATCTAATCAAGGTTCTATAGGCTTAGAATTAATGATTCTGCTTTAACTTCTTTTCCTTGTTTGGATGTGAGATTAAAGAAGAATCATTTATTCGACTGCCATTTCAGTATTAATTATATACGACTCGTATACACGAAGCTGTGATTGATGAACCAAATATGACTTCTGATAGGAACTTTAGGACGGAGACTGCCCAAGACTACGAGTGATCGTACTGCCATGCAGATAAACTTAGAATCCAAACAAATGCCTTCTCACCGATCGAGACAATAGATTCAGATAGAACAGAAAACTCCCAGGATTACCTCCGCAACGTCAAGTCGAATTTAGGATCGACTTAGTTCCAGGGGCTACCCCAGTAGCCAAACCGCCCTATCGTCTAGCACCTGCATTGATGCAAGGACTGGCCGATCAACTTAACGAACCGCTCAGCAAGGGCTTTATAAGACCAAGCTTCTCACCCTGGGGAACTCCGTTCTGGTTTGTCAAAAAGAAAGACTGATCACTTCGTATATGCATCAATTACAGGAAGCTCAACAAGATAACCATCAAAAATCAGTACCCTTTTTGCCTATCATAGACAGATTATTTGATCGACTGTAAAAGGGCGATCTTCTTTTCAAAAATCGATCCAAGATCCGGGTATCACCGACTACAAGTAAGAAGGGAGGATGTTCCAAAGACAGCCTTCCTAACGTGTTATGGGCACTACTAACTCATAGTGATGCCGTTCGGATTAACAAACGCACCCGCAGTATTCATAGATTTAATGGATAAGGTGTGTCGACCTTACTTGGATCAGTTCACCATCGTCTTCATCGGTGATGTACTTATCTACTCTCGTAGTAAGGAGGAGCATAGTCAGCATCGTCAATAGATCTTGGAAACATTTCGATCAGAGGAGCTCTACGCGAAATTCTCTTAAACGCGAGTTTGGATTCGAAGGGTCAAATTCCTGTGTCGCATTGTTAGCGAAGAGGGAATTCAAGTAGACACTTCCAAATCCAGGGCTCAGTTAACGAAGTAAGGTCATTACCTAAGCCTCCCATCAGTTAGAAACCCTCAAAGCTAGCTATGAAATTCACGATCTAGAGTAAGAGGGCATCATTAGAGAAGATCGTTCAGATTAGTGGACGATTAAAGCCTCTAGTGACCGACAGAAACGTTACGCATGGCTTTTCGAGATTCTCGCTAGAATCAGCCCTGTAGCTTACAAACTTAACTTACCCCGCGAACTCAGTAACGTACATTCTATTTTCCACATCTCGAACTTGAAAAAGTGTCTGTCCGACGAGACTCTTGTAATCCCAATCGACGAAATCGAGATCAACAAGAGCCTCAACTTCGTGGAAGAACCTGTAGAGATCATGAATTGAGAGGTCAAGCAAACAAAGCAAAGCCGAATCCCGATAGTGAAGGTTCGCTGGAACGCCAAGCGAGGACCTGAGTTCACTTGGGAGCGAGAGGATCAGTGGAAACTGAAATATCCTCATCTTTTACTTAGTTATTTTGTATCTACTTACTTGCTTAAACTCTAATTTCGGGACGAAATTCCTTCTAACGGGGGGATGATGTGACAACCCGAAATTTCCATTCGTGCAAACCCTACTGTCAAGCACTTCAAATAAAAGTCAAATATTTTTCTGCTAAATTTGAGCCGGTTTAAAGTCCGTCTGAGTGTATTAAAGCTTAATACTTCAGGAGATAACTAGAGAGAGGATACCCTAGGGTTTATTGTGCATCAATAAAGTCTCAAAACTCCAAGAGTTTGGAGTTTACGGCCCAAACATGGTGTTTACGGCCGTAAACTCTAAGGAGTATGAATATGACACTTAGTCATTTTTATCACTTTTTCACCATTCCAAGCCTAGAAAACTCATTTCTCTCTCAAGTATCATCCGACTTTTCTTCAAATCTTCCAAAAATATAAGTGTTTCTTCCCTTGATTGGTTGATATAACACTTTATCTAGTGCTTATACACGATTTCATCCATGCAATCTTGTATTTTTCATAGATCTTCAAGTGTTCTTCAAAACACCAAGAACACCAAGAACACACACTAGTGTTTTTTGACCTTAAACACTCTTACAAGCTTCTTATAAGTAAGTACACTCCTCCTAACTAGTTACTTGCTTAGTATACTTGTTAAACCATTGAAAAACATCAAAAACCCTCAAGAACACATGGGTTTACAGTCAAGGGATCTCCTTGAACCGTAAACACCATCAAGTGGTGTTTAAATGCCCCCAACACCTTCTAGGGCTTGGATATTGGACTAGAGCCTTGCATGCATGAGCTAGAAACCCCAAAACACGAAATGGTAGAAGTGACGATGAGTTTATGGCCGTAAACTCATGGGTTTACGACCGTAAACTCTAAGGGAGTGGTCCATGGACCGTAAACTCCAATGAAGGGTCATTTTGAGCCCTAGTCCCTTCCTAAGCCTTGGATACAAGCCTAGAACACTTCCTTGAGGGGTATAAGACCTTAAAACACACAATGGCACAAATTACCATGAGTTTACGGCCATAAACTCATGGGGGAAATGACCATGGGCCGTAAACTCATGGTTTGTTGCCAAATGGGAAGTAAACTCCAATGTGAGGCCATATTCTCTTTAGATACAACCCTTTAGTACTCCTAGCACTTGAAACAAAGTGTTTCCATGTATTAGGGTGTCTTTACTTGATTAATTAGTTGTTAAATGACTAATTTGATACATTTATGTATCACTACATGTTAAATAGGATCTGTGTGTGTGTTCAAGTCCTCACTTGACACTTAGCATCCTATCCGGCACTTCCATCCAAACCACTCACTGCAGGTGAGTTCATACCCCTTAATTAACCTTTTAAATGTTTTTAAATGCTTTTATAGGGGTAAATACAAGTTGAATCATGATAGTTATCATATCAATCACATGTGATTAATAACTATCAAACTATGGATTTACTACACTTTTAGCTGTTTTATCAAGCAAACTACTTCAAAATGATTTCTCGAATGCTTTTACACGTTGAACTCTTTATTAAAGTTGTTTTCTAAACTACATCTTTCCTTTCAAATTCTATTATGACTATGTTTCAAACAAAGGTTTTCATGTACTTCAAACTAGGTTCCAAATAAGGGATTTCTTATACTTTAAAACTATTTATATCAAACAAACTGCTTTTAAATCGTTTTATAAATTGACATCAAGTCATCAAGTCTTATTATTAAACTTTTCAAAGGTTTTACAAAACTCCTTTTAAACTGTTATATTGTCAAATGCATGCCTATATATGTATAGTTATATAAGTAATGTTTAAAGGACTTAGGATTGCTAACCCGCCTTATTTCATGTTCCTTGTTTGGTTGTGGACTTAGGGTATCCAGTTATTTGTCCGAAGGTCGTCTAAATATTAGTTATATATTATGTATACCTATATAGACATAAAAGTTCTATCAGACAGTTCAGTACCTTTGGGTAGCAAAGGCATACTTCCATTTATTCATATACTTATATTACTAGTAACTATAATGGGTATAGTTAGGAGATACTATTTACTATTCCTAGTGCAAGGAATCACACAAGAGTCAGTTCATTCATGAGTCTATACAAATATATTACATGCTATATGAAGAGACATTATTGTATACTATATCAAGATGCACTAGTACATACACTACTCTCCACGGGACTGACCATCCTACACCTAGAGTCTGCATTTCATTCATTTAGTCTTTTCGAGGTGTATTGTTCATTTAATACCACCTGGAGTCTGCATTTCATTCATTTAGACTTTTCGAGGCGTATTGTTCATTTAATACCACCTGGAGTCTGCATTTCATTCATTTAGACTTTTCGAGGCGTATTGTTCTTTTAATACCACCTGGACTCTGCATTTCATTCATTTAGACTTTTCGAGGCGTATTGTTCATTTAATACCACCTGGAGTCTGCATTTCATTCATTTAGACTTTTCGAGGCGTATTGTTCATTTAATACCACATGGAGTCTGCATTTCATTCATTTAGACTTTTTGAGGCGTATTGTTCATTTAATACCACCTGGAGTCTGCATTTCATTCATTTAGACTTTTCGAGGCGTATTGTTCGTTTAATACCACCTGGAGTCTGCATTTCATTCATTTAGACTTTTCGAGGCGTATTGTTCATTTAATACCACCTGGAGTCTGCATTTCATTCATTTAGACTTTTCGAGGCGTATTGTTCATTTAATACCACCTGGAGTTTGTGTTTTAATCACTTGATAGCCAGGATTGTCACTGCTGAGGTAAAATATTATTTTCCCTATTACAGTTACTTTGTGCTTTTATTACATACACATTTATGTATAGCTATATTTAGATAATAATAGTTATACAGGGGAAAAACCTCCATTTTTGCAGAGGTGAAAACCTTCAAAATAGTCGGGTCTTGATAGATGACTGCCTTTTATACTAATAGCAAATATGGGATTTTCTAGGGTTTTCATACGTATTCAAATTTTCATAAAACAATTACAGACCTTCTTACAAATCAATGACACTAAAATACTTATGAATTCACCAGCTTTAAAGCTGATACTCGCTTTCAAAATAACTTGTATTCTCAGGTCACCAGTAGACAGGTACGATGACCAGGTTTTGAGAAGATGGAGCACTCAAGACTCGTCTTTTATTTTGATTTATTATTATCATGTTGTATACCATGAAAGAACATACATGTATTAAAATTATACTACTAATGCAATGGATGATGTTGTTGCTTGTTTACTACTTTACACTGTTGTGATACTTTACATGACGTCCTCCGCCCCAGACTGTTTCCGCCGTTCTTGGTTTTGGGGTGTGACAAAACTCATGCAAGAATACTCATAACGACCCTGAAGTTGGTTGCCAAATCAACTTCTGCCCCTTTCCAAAGTGCATATAACAACCCTTACATTGAACCAGAAATTGTCAACCGTCGGAACTATCCTTACGAGCCAACCACCTCGAAATCACCATTACAACCTCGAAGAATCCTTAACCTCCACGAGGTCTCTGACCAACGACCACCTGCCTTGGAGACACTTATCCTTTCCCGAACATGCATTATCTCGCTCTGCACCTCGCCCCGACCACCAATAACCCTGGTCTCATGAATCTGTACCGCAGGTCTCTATATCCAGATCTCTAACCGCTCTTGAACAAATCTCTGGTCTTCCTAATTAAATACTCGGTTCTCCCCCACTTAGGGTTTGAACCATCCCTATTTGGCACACCAACAATCTATTCCATTGACTGATTCACCAAGTACATCACACTTACTCTTGGAGAGTGCTTCGCAACACTCGATGGTCTTCCCGATAGAGACCAAGCAACTCCAAATATCCTGAATCTCAGATAAAATCCTCAAAAACTTCCCAACGTATCATCCAAACTCTCGCACTTGACACACTACAGGACATCTCAGCTGTCCCATAGCAGCCATGACTCTCAGTCTGAAATAATGGACTATCATACTCCTCATCTTCGACTCCCCAACCAACATCCCATCATGAGAATTATCATGAGAACAGAGACCTCACTCCCTTACTCGATATCCATCTTAGACAATGGGAGCCACCGCCCCGATATACTCCTCTTGATCACCCGACACTACTGCTAAAATATGCCCTACTGTACTCTAATAGGGTATATCCTTGTCCTTGACCATCTCAGTCCCTACTGATGACCCTCTCATGTTATAATATTACCTTGCGGCAGACATACTGCCCCAATACTCTGGTGAAAAGATCGCAACCAATACCACCCCACATGGTTTACCTCTAAGCTCAGAAACCGGAAGCTCATCATTTCTTCTGTCTCATACAGGAAACGAAAATAATGCCACTGTGGTCACAGAAAGTGACATCTCCACTATCGTCTAATTGCTCAACTCAGACCACAACCCTCCATAAGGCACCATCTCTACTCCTCCTTGAGTCTTGCGACTCCAACTGGCATCTCACCAGTAAAATCTCTTGGAAACTAACATAGTTTCCATCTCCTAGATATGCTCTATTCGAGGCTTGCTCGACATGGCCCTCTGGCCCCACACTATATCCCCTCAGATCTCAGCTTAATAATCACAACTGGACAACCGGATAAAGGCATAAGCACTACCTACTACGAATCATGGTACTCAACCCATGATATCACCTCTCAATCTACCGCAATCATGGTACCCAAACCATGTTACCTCCTCTCAATCCACTAAAATGATGGTACTCGAACCATGTTACCTCCTCTCAATCAACTAGAATCATGGTACCTGAACCATGTTATCTCCTCTCAATCCACTACAATCATGGTACCTGAACCATGTTATCTCCTCTCAGTCCACTACAATCATGGTACCTGAACCATGTTATATCCTCTCAATCCACTACTTAGAACCACTAGAATTCTCCATGTTTTGTGTATGGGTCCTCTGCTTTCAGTAGTACGGGCCCATACTACTTTCCACATCTACCCATACTTTCCACACAGATCGTCCCGGATTTCCTAAGTAGCTGCTCATATTCCTCGATCATTAATCTCGTTACACACGCTCGCCCTCCGGCGCATACCCTTCCCCAAACAGCGTACTCATAGGACTCAAATTATTCACTAGGCTCCCCTAGGTTCTCACACTTCTCTGCAATCAGCTGCTGAAGAACTCTTATGATGCCAGCCATCTACCTCCTGAATATCGTCATATTCACTCGGTAGCTGACTCCCATTATCAAGAGTTCCACAAAGCACAAAGCAAGCAGCATTCGGGCATCGAATAACCTCCACCGACACTAACACACCACTCAAGCACACAACTCCACTTGCTCTACTCACAACTACAAAGCATCATTGAACTCAGGTTGTCTCACCTCTCATGGTATCTAATTACTCTTCTCAGTAGACTCCTCAAATGCTCATCTAGGTATCTCCCCTAGATTACCTCTCGACTCAGAACTCCCTTTCTAAGTGATTCCTGCTAGATACTCTTACTCAGCACATACTCAAGGCACAAACCAGATAGCAACAATCCCTAGGCTAAGACATCACAAATCCGGCGCATACCCTTCCCCAAACAGCGTACTCATAGGACTCAAATTATTCACTAGGCTCCCCTAGGTTCTCACACTTCTCTGCAATCAGCTGCTGAAGAACTCTTATGATGCCAGCCATCTACCTCCTGAATATCGTCATATTCACTCGGTAGCTGACTCCCATTATCAAGAGTTCCACAAAGCACAAAGCAAGCAGCATTCGGGCATCGAATAACCTCCACCGACACTAACACACCACTCAAGCACACAACTCCACTTGCTCTACTCACAACTCCAAAGCATCATTGAACTCAGGTTGTCTCACCTCTCATGGTATCTAATTACTCTTCTCAGTAGACTCCTCAAATGCTCATCTAGGTATCTCTCCTAGATTACCTCTCGACTCAGAACTCCCTTTCTAAGTGATTTCCGCTAGATACTCTTACTCAGCACATACTCAAGGCACATACCAGATAGCAACAATCCCTAGGCTAAGACATCACAAATCAGGCATCTCTAGCCCTAAACATGAAGTACCAAGCCTATCCTCTACCATGCATAAATAATATCTCATAAAGTAAACAATTTTAGGTATTTTGGGAAATCACCATTCGGGCTCTGGATGATTGTATACACTGCTCCTTCTCGTTTTTCTCATATAAACTTTTACTCGTTTTATAAAAATCTTTTCTTTTTTGAACACTTTTCTCAAATCCTCAGTTTGAGTCCAGACTTACCCGAAGGTGCATCCGAATCCCTCAAACCAAGGCTCTGATACCAACTTGTAACACCGTAAATTTTCAAACAAATATTTTGTTTAAATCACATAATTCTCATAACACATTTCATAAAAATCTCATTCATTAAATTCACAAATTCCAACTCCATAATTGTTTAATTAAGACTCCGGGATCCTCAAAACATAACTCTTTCTCTGGTTTGTACAATCAAGCTGGCGTCTTCCTGCGATCCTGAGAAAAACCTGAAACATATATCACATAACACGGTAAGCACGAAGCTTAGGGAGTTCCCCAAAATACCACACATATCACATTAGCCACTAGAGGCTACAACAAGAATAAGACCGTCCGGTCAATGTGTCTCAGTGGAGACCCTTCGGTCCCACAACTCGGGTAGACCCTCTGGTCCTACCTCAATAATCTCATAACAATAATACACAACATAAATCACAAAGACATAATGCATGATATCACAATACTTAATATAAGCACATAAGACATGTAGAGACCCATTTTTATAACGAACGGTGAATGTGGAAGTAAGATATCTCGAGATTAATTGTGTTTTTGTAAGTATGAACACAAAGAACATATTATGAGTTCATAAAAAAAGACTAAGAACAAAGAGAGAATAATATTGATATTCATGAAGAACATGGTGGGAGAGAAACTCTCCCTGGGTGGGAGAACCCACCACCTCTCTCTCTAGGATTACATTGTAAGAAAATTAATCACTAACTTAGAAAAAGTGAGCTAGCTTTTTTAAATAAATGACCAACTCTCCCTTTATATAGGAGGGAGAGTATTTACACCTAAAATACAATAAAGGGAAAATACAACCTAATAAACACTCATTATTTGTGGAGCGTTTCCATGCACCAACATTCTCTCCCTAAATTCTTACAAATGATGAGAGATCCAATAAGTGATACAAGGCTATAATACAGTAATCCGACTAGCAAGTGTGGTAATAAAATGAAATCAAGTGCTGAAATGTCTCTGAAACTCTGAAGTGTCTGTGAAGTCTGAAACTGGCCATGAATCTCTAACAATGAAGGTCTTCGGCTTCAAAGCACAACCAATGGAGCAGAAAAAATAAGATCCAAATCTTCAAACCAATCATAATCACCGGAAGAAGAAGGTCACCATGAGCAAGTAGAAGATCCAATAAAAGAAACACTTCGACTTCAAAAAGTATGAAAAACATCTCGAGTTCTCGAATCATAATACACCGAAATTCTTCAAAGAATAACCTGCTAAAAATGTGAAGCATCCATAAAATGAAGTCCGGATAAAAATAATGTGAGTCCAAAAACATGGTCCAGCAATGCCGAAAATTTGATCCAAGGATCAAAAATAAGTGCCACGTCACATTGCCAAAATAATCTTCGTCTTCAACATATCACAAATCCAAACTCGTGAAACCATAAGATCTGAACCGGATGCGAACACAAAATCATCCTGTGGTAGAGTCCGAATAATAAATAATCTGAATCGGAAAACATCGAGTAATGCCAAAAATTTGATCCGTAAAGACCAAAAAGAAGTGTCACATCGCATCACTAAATAAATAATCGTCTTCAGAAGTCTTCAAAATCCAAACTCAAACAATCATAATAACCAAATCCGGATGATATTCTCTCCCTATTTTTGATAACCAATGATTGGATATCAAAAATCAACAAATCATCGGATGGAGAGTGTCGGATACCAAGAGCTAACAGAGAAGCTCTCCCTAGATGTATGAAGGGTCTCGATAAGAAACGAGAAAGAGTAAAAGAGATACTCTTGCGGTCATGAGGAGGCGGGTGACATAGTTGCTGAAGCTGTGCTGAGAATAATCTGTTGTGCCAAAAATATATCCAAATATCCAAACTGTGGTGCCAGAACACTTGAAGTGGTCTTCAATTGAGAATAAAGTCCACATGCTCAAGATACATGATTCGTCAACCAAAAATCAAGAGCGACAAGTCATAAAATCCCATAACGTGAAGAATGCAAAACAACTTTGTTGATCAATCGTCGTTGCGGTGCAAGCATCACAAGAAAATAATATGAAGTCCGACTGCGGTAGGAGTATTCTTCCAATAATAACCGGCAAGAAATGAACCAATGTGACAATCCAAGGTTCGGTTGTGGCAAAAATTGGTGTTAAAAAAAATAATTGGTGTAAAAAAAATAATTGGTTTTAATAAAAAAAAAGGCTAAATAAAAAAATTGGTGAAAAAAAAATTTTAATTAAAAAAATTAATGCAGAAAAAAAAACTGAATAAAAAAATAAAGTCTTAAATAAAGAGGGTTTTTAAACAAAAGGAGGGGAAAAAGGAGGGGAGGGGAGGAAAAAGTAGGAGGAAAGGAGGGGGGAGGAGGAGGAGGGAGGGGCTGAAGGAAGAAGAAAGAGGAAGGGGGGAAGGGGGGCTGAAGAGAGGGAGATCTGAAGTCTAAGGATGGTGGTTGCGGGTCTATGGTGGTTGCGGATGAGAGTGGGTGGCTTGGGTGGGAGGTCGTTGCGGATGGAGTGGGTTGTGGTGGGAAGGGTTGGGTGCGGATGGGGTGGTCTGGTTGCGGGTCTAGACTAGGTGCGGATGGTGCTGACTGCGGGTTGCTCGACTGCTGATGGGCGAAGGCTGCGGTATGCGAAGGCTAGGTAGCTGCGGATACGAGCTGCAGTAGGAGCGTTGCGGTCCGTGACTTCAGTTGACACTGCGGTCCGAGGCTGCGGTCCGAGCAAGAAGACTTTGGTCAGCAGGGGAGGCTTTTGGTCAGCAGGGAAGAGTAGGCCTCGGGTCCTCGGTTTGGACTAAGAGGCTGCGGTACTTAGGCCTGGGAGGGGCTGCGGTACCAACGCTAAGAAGGGCTGCGGGTAGGCTTCTAAGGAGACTCCGGTAGGCAGTTTTTGGCTGCGGTCCGGGGGGCTGAGAAGGGCTGAACAGGTGACGAAAAATGCTATTTTTTCATGAAAAATGGTACCGCAAAGACCATTTATTCATATTTTAATGGGGGAATCTTTTTATAAAGCATTCTAAGTCAAAGGTGGGTCTTGGGAAGGCAAAAAGAGGAGTGTGTAGGGGATTTTTAGGGACAAAAGGTGATGGGAAAGGAAAATGTCACATGGTTTTTGCTTGGGAAGGCAAATATAAGTGGAATACTCTTTACCCAAAAGAGTAAAAAGGACAAAGTGCTTTATGCAAACAACAACTTACGTCCAAATTTCTTCAAATTAAGATTCACAGCAAGAATAAAGAGGAATAAAAGCTTCATACCTCAAGAAGATTTTCAAGTTGCTGGGTAAAAAAAAAGAGCACCACTTCAAAGAAAATAAGTCCATTAATTGTGTCTTCTCATCCAAGAATAAGAGAACTCCCTGGAACAAATTCTTCAACAATTTGGAGACCACAAAATTAATTTCTTCATCAAATTTCTACATTTCTGGGTGATTCTATCTTAGTAAAAATAAATTGTTGCTGCTGCTGCTCGTTCTATTTATTGCTGGAAGAATATGTTCTTAAAAGTTTATTATTTTTGATGTTGAAGATAATCACCAAACGGGAGTCGTTCCCTTGAAATAATCGTGAGATCTTCAAGGTACGGCTCTGATACCAATTGTAGAGACCCATTTTTATAACGAATGGTAAATGCGGAACTAAGATATCTCGAGATTAATTGTGTTTTTGTAAGTATGAACACGAAGAACATATTATGAGTTCATGAAAAAAGACTAAGAACAAAGAGAGAATAATATTGATATTCATGAAGAACATGGTGGGAGAGAAACTCTCCCTGGGTGGGAGAACCCACCACTTCTCTCTCTAGGATTACATTGTTAGAAAAGTAATCACTAACTTAGAAAAAGTGAGTTAGCTTTTTTAAATAAATAACCAACTCTCCCTTTATATAGGAGGGAGAGTATTTCACCTAAAATATAATAAAGGGAAAATACAACCTAATAAACACTCATTATTTGTGGAGAATTTCCATGCACCAACAAGACATCTCAGTCACATAGTATACCACTCATGGTAGGTATAGTGAGAAGACTCACCTCGCAAGCAAGCAATTATCCTCGTACTTGAATCTCGAACTAGCCACCGCCTAACACATAGGGTAATTATCTCAAATTAATACTCGATTCTCGTCTCTAAGTAAACCAAAGGTTTCTATTTCTCTCTCTAACTCTGGAAGTAGGTAAAAGACCATTTTACCCCTCCATGGTCTCCATTACTCATGTTGACCAAACCCCAAAGTCAACACAAGTCAACTCAAGTCAACAATCTAAGTTTGACCTGACTCGACGAGTGCACCCATGTGACTCGTCGAGTCCACTAGGTTTCCTCAGAAGTCTCGCGAAGGTGCAGCTAAGCTCGTCGAGTTGAGCCCCAACTCGCCGAGTTAACGCATGATCAAGCTTATTGGGTCAAACCCTCACCGACTCGTCGAGTCAGCCCATGGACTCGGCTAGTCCCTTCAATCTGATTTCTCATTCAGACGATTTAAGGCAGGGCTATCACTCCCAACACTAGATCTACCATCCTAAGGCTCGATTGACATGTAAATCTTCAATCTTTCCACTCATGCATGGTGGTTTTTCTCCAATCCACCAATACATGCTCTCACAAGGTGTTAAACACCATACTCCTCACATAGATGAATAAAGTTGGGACCTTTGAGCTCTAGGGACCTCACAAGGTCCAGATCTGAGGTTTAAACGTCAATATGAACTCAAAACACTCAAGATCCTCATTGAAGATGGAAAAAACCCTAGATTCCCAAAATCATGAGATCTACTAAAGAAAATGAGAAAGGTGCAAGCTTTATACATTTCTCAG
Organism: Lactuca virosa; assembly: GCF_052849685.1. Classification (NCBI taxonomy): domain Eukaryota; kingdom Viridiplantae; phylum Streptophyta; class Magnoliopsida; order Asterales; family Asteraceae; genus Lactuca; species Lactuca virosa. The sequence continues at coordinate 265,391,194 of NC_136429.1, forward strand.
AAGCTCTAAAGTGAAACAACCATGGATCTTGCAGCTCCTTCTCATCCCTTGGATTGGTATTCTTCCTTTCTCTTCATAAGATGCACCAAACACTGAAGATTAGCTCAAAATACTCTTTCTAACCTCAATGGGCGATTAGGGTTTACTCTTAGTGATGGCGAGCCGCAATTGAGGCTATAAGTGCCCTTAAATAGGTCCCAAACCCGGGGATTTAGGGTTTCATTGCACATCACCAACTCGGTAAGTCCGCTCTTCGAGTCGTCGAGTCCGCTCATTAATCCCACCCCGTCAACTCGACTCTACTCGACGAGTTGGACTCACAACTCGTCGAGTACCTCAATAAATCTCAAAATAAACATATAATTAATATACCTGGGTTTCCGGATGTTACAGAATCTCAACTTAATTAACTTCCAATAAACTTAATGTCAATCCATCCGTTGCATTTAATATTTTATTTGGACTAATTTGTAAAATTTGGCTCTTTGCTTCAAAATATGGACAAACGAGCTTGAATTCATAAAACCCAAAAATCTTGACAAGGTTTGGAACCAGTTGGATACAAATCATGAATGGATCGTGCCTCCGAACTTTCTCCAAATATGGAATCGTCACCCCATGCTTCGAAACAAAAACCGGAAATACAGGGGGCCATGGCGTGGTAATGGTCAAACCACAGCTTGGTTCTTGCAATTCAGCATGTTCTTGTTCTTCGTTTGTCCCTTCTGGCAGCAACCTTTCCAGCTCCTCCAAATGTTTTTTTGGATTAAATTCTTCATCTTGTAAATCTAGCTCTTGTTACTCAGATTGCTCTTGTTCGTTAGGCAAGATGTTAATCAACAAATAATAAAAAATGATAACAATTAGCAAATAAAATTAACTATTTAGAACCGTTCCCCGGCAACGGCGCCAAAAACTTGATGTGTGTTAAACGAACTAGTTTTAATCCTACTAACTTTGACACAAAATAAACACACGAAAGGCAGTGTACCTATCGATTAGTAATATAGTTCAAGCAAGTAGGGTATCAAACACAGGGAACGGTAAACAATTAAAATAAATGCTAATATTATCTAAATAAAACATGTAATAGAAAGGGAGTTTTCTCTAGTTTTGCAAGACTATGAACTTAAGTACTTAACTAATATTGAACTAAGCAACTAACAGCTAAGCAAACGAAAATCAACCAAATTCAAAAAATTTAAAGAGACTTCCGTTTTGATTCGATTCACTTATTCCTATGGTTGATTTTATGGAAAGTGCAATGGATTAATTGGCATTGGCTACCGATTAGTGTGATTAGGTTCACGTTCGCTATTACTAATCCTTAGAAAACAAATTAATTTAAGCAGTGATCAAGTGATTAAACTAATAAATTTCCTAGTTTATTGATTCGGGTTAAGTAAGACTTGTAGTTAGCTAATCAAATTTCTAATTCAATTAACTTCTTGCTGATAGTTCGTGACATAAGCTCACACATTAACTTACCTATTTTCTAGTTAACCCTATTTTCACGTTCGCTATTCGTAGGCATATAACAATGTTTTCACATAAATCATATTAGATAAGCAATTAAGAGATGTTCATGCAGCTTAATATACTTGTAATTAACAGAAAATAGTTGTTGTTAACACATAAGGTTCCTTAACAAGCTTAACAAAACAAAACTCGCCAAATTAAATTAATCCAACCATAAAATCAAGCCATATTCATAAAGTCGTCTATCCTAAACAGAAGTGATCATTTTTTAGCTCATATCTACAACAAATAACAACATAAATTCAAATTATAATGATTCAAACATGGTTCAAAACAAAGATTAAGAAAAGAAGAATAATTATTTGCCTTTGATCTGTTCTAAATTGCTTCTTAGATTGAATTCTCGAAAGCTAGAGCTCCATGAACCCTTTTGCCCTCCAAAAATCGTCTAAAGCTTCCTCCATTAGTTAGGGTTCGAATGAGAAGCGTTTCTATATATATATATATATATATATATATATATATATATATATATATATATATATATATATATATATATATATATATATATATATATATATGGGAAAAGGGAATATACATTACAACCCCACCTAAGCTTAGGTACTAAACCTTTTGAAAATACATTGTTTTACTATATAAAGATTACGGTTAATGGATTCACGATTAATACTTCAAGATGTAAATTCAAGATCGACACAATAGGGTTTAGGGTTTAGGGTTTAGGCTTAGGGTTTAGGGTTTAGATTTAGGGTTTAGGGTTTAGGGTTTAGGGTTTAGGGTTTAGATTTAGGGTTTAGGGTTTAGGTTTAAGGTTTAGGGTTTAGATTTAGGGTTTAGGGTTTAGAGTTTAGGGTTTAGATTTAGTGTTTAGGGTTTAGGGTTTAGGGTTTAGGGTTTAGGGTTTAAGGTTTAGATTTAGGGTTTAGGGTTTAGGTTTAGGGTTTAGGGTTTAGATTTAGGGTTTAGGGTTTAGGGTTTAGGGTTTAGGGTTTAGTAATGTTCACTTGGGTGAAGTAATAAATGATAATTGAGGAAAGAAAACAGAGATGGTAAAACGATAATGAAAGAAAGAAATGTTATGGAGGATGATATATTTACCAAGTGAAACCAAACCGGGTATATTTGGCATGTTAAAACGACATAGTTTAGAGGTTTAGTACCTAAGCTTAGGTGGGGCTGTAATGTATATTCTCTATCCCCTATATATATATATATATATATATATATATATATAGAGAGAGAGAGAGAGAGAGAGAGTCAAGATCAAATAAGAAGAAAATATTTGGTAGGAAGTAAGAAGTTTTTTTTCTACATATTTTTTTCGCGAACAAACAAAATGACTCATTAGATGATTCATTTGTAAGATGATTCACAAGAAAAAATTCTCAAAAAAACATCTCGATGATTCATTTATACAATGATTTTGTTGTTATTCACTAAAATTGTCATAAAAGTGAATTTTTTCGGAATTTACTTAAAAATGAATCATAAAGATGGTTTTTTGGGAATTTTTTCTTGTGAATCATCTTACAAATGAATCATCTAGTGATTCATTTATTTTGTTCGACAAAAAAATATATAGAAAAAAAACTTCTTACCTTCCTACCAAAAATTTCCTTCTTACCGGATCTATGTATATATATATATATATATATATATATATATATATATATATATATATATATATATATTCTGAAAACAGGGGCGACTCGGCTAGTCCAGTGACCGACTCGACGAGTCCATCACTTAAAATCCGTGGACGGCAAGTCAGCATAAAGAGTTGTGAAATTTCTGACCAACTCGTCGGTTTGATGGCCAACTCGTCGAGTCCATTTGGAATCAACATTTTCTCAAAACACAAAAGTCGTCCGAAATTGTGTCTTGTTTTCATAACATTTGAATCTCGTCAATTGGAGTTATGGTTAATGATATATGGCCAAAACACTGACGAGGGGTCAAGGTGTCCAGCAACATCCTTCTTTCTTCAAAATCCAAGATCCAAGCTTCCAATCGCCAATTCCGCTTCCTTTTGCTCCCGATCACATCTTTTAGGCTGAAAATACAATTTAAACAATATTAAGTACCTTTTGTCCATAAATTCCAACAAATTATGCAAAAAGTATTAAAATTCTATACGAAATATATAGCTAAAATATGCACATATCAAAATACCCCACACTTGACTTTTGCTTGCCCGCAAGCAAAACTGAATTTTATCATACTAATACCACATAAGACAATCTCAATCGAACCCAACCATTATGCCAAGACCGCAATGCATGCATTTGTGTCTAAAATTTTTCCTAAGGACCCCCCTAATTCTAAATACTAACAATCCATATAAACACTCGTCCACTTCTTTTGAACAACGCTCATTTTATGCATCCCTCCGAATCCATCCCCAGAAAACTTTCTTAACCTCAAGGTATTTTTGGTAGACCTGACAATTTCAGACACGAAGACACGAATCTTTGAGAGACACGACACGACACGATTACACGACATGAATACATCTTAAAAATTGAGATAAAGCTTATTTCTCATCGTGTAAATGTATCGTGTCAAATTCGTGGCTGACACATTTTCATGACACGAATACACGAATTGCCAGGTCTAATTTTTGGTCAAGCAACCCAAGCATACATACTCTAGAAAATTACAACTTTTCGATACCACTATGGAGCTATTGGAATTCTTCACTTCTTTGATAATTTGATCTTGATTTCTTTGAATTCACCACCTTTTTAATTTTTGGTATCTTCAACTTTTTGAATGTCATCAGAACTTTGATCTTTTGATCTTCACTTTGATTGCTCCAAAATTCTTACAACTTTTTCTTGTAATTCTCTCTCTCTTTTTTTTAACATGTAACTCACTTTTTTTTCACTCAATTCCTACATGCTTAAGAAAGGGCGCTCAACTTTAACCTTTATTGGTGAAAGTATTAGTTTTCCTGGATACATTTCAAGTACACGATGCTAAACATATTGCGTCCCTCAAACTAAGCGAGCTTCTGTTTTTGTCCCATGATTTCACTAGAATAACTGGGGTCACAAATGCACTAGAACGTATGTTGGCTCAACTAAAAATTTGGGTCTACAAAGAATCACCAAACACAATACTAGCATGAATTCTAATTGCTTTACCAAATTTTATGAATTAATCCTAGCAATTTTTATGCAAAATTTTCAAAACTGAATTTTATCATACTAATACCACATAAGACAATCCCAATCGAACCCAACCATTATGCCAAGACCGCAATGCATGCATTTGTGTCTAAAATTTTTCCTAAGGACCCCCCTAATTCTAAATACTAACAATCCATATAAACACTCGTCCACTTCTTTTGAACAATGCTCATTTTATGCATCCCTCCGAATCCATCCCCAGAAAACTTTCTTAACCTCAAGGTATTTTTGGTAGACCTGACAATTTCAGACACGAAGACACGAATCTTTGAGAGACACGACACGACACGATTACACGACATGAATACATCTTAAAAATTGAGATAAAGCTTATTTCTCATCGTGTAAATGTATCGTGTCAAATTCGTGGCTGACACATTTTCATGACACGAATACACGAATTGCCAGGTCTAATTTTTGGTCAAGCAACCCAAGCATACATACTCTAGAAAATTACAACTTTTCGATACCACTATGGAGCTATTGGAATTCTTCACTTCTTTGATAATTTGATCTTGATTTCTTTGAATTCACCACCTTTTTAATTTTTGGTATCTTCAACTTTTTGAATGTCATCAGAACTTTGATCTTTTGATCTTCACTTTGATTGCTCCAAAATTCTTACAACTTTTTCTTGTAATTCTCTCTCTCTTTTTTTTAACATGTAACTCACTTTTTTTTCACTCAATTCCTACATGCTTAAGAAAGGGCGCTCAACTTTAACCTTTATTGGTTAAAGTATTAGTTTTCCTGGATACATTTCAAGTACACGATGCTAAACATATTGCGTCCCTCAAACTAAGCGAGCTTCTGTTTTTGTCCCATGATTTCACTAGAATAACTGGGGTCACAAATGCACTAGAACGTATGTTGGCTCAACTAAAAATTTGGGTCTAAAAAGAATCACCAAACATAATACTAGCATGAATTCTAATTGCTTTACCAAATTTTATGAATTAATCCTAGCAATTTTTATGCAAAATTTTCAAAACTGAATTTTATCATACTAATACCACATAAGACAATCCCAATCGAACCCAACCATTATGCCAAGACCGCAATGCATGCATTTGTGTCTAAAATTTTTCCTAAGGACCCCCCTAATTCTAAATACTAACAATCCATATAAACACTCGTCCACTTCTTTTGAACAACGCTCATTTTATGCATCCCTCCGAATCCATCCCCAGAAAACTTTCTTAACCTCAAGGTATTTTTGGTAGACCTGACAATTTCAGACACGAAGACACGAATCTTTGAGAGACACGACACGACACGATTACACGACATGAATACATCTTAAAAATTGAGATAAAGCTTATTTCTCATCGTGTAAATGTATCGTGTCAAATTCGTGGCTGACACATTTTCATGACACGAATACACGAATTGCCAGGTCTAATTTTTGGTCAAGCAACCCAAGCATACATACTCTAGAAAATTACAACTTTTCGATACCACTATGGAGCTATTGGAATTCTTCACTTCTTTGATAATTTGATCTTGATTTCTTTGAATTCACCACCTTTTTAATTTTTGGTATCTTCAACTTTTTGAATGTCATCAGAACTTTGATCTTTTGATCTTCACTTTGATTGCTCCAAAATTCTTACAACTTTTTCTTGTAATTCTCTCTCTCTTTTTTTTAACATGTAACTCACTTTTTTTTCACTCAATTCCTACATGCTTAAGAAAGGGCGCTCAACTTTAACCTTTATTGGTTAAAGTATTAGTTTTCCTGGATACATTTCAAGTACACGATGCTAAAAATATTGCGTCCCTCAAACTAAGCGAGCTTCTGTTTTTGTCCCATGATTTCACTAGAATAACTGGGGTCACAAATGCACTAGAACGTATGTTGGCTCAACTAAAAATTTGGGTCTACAAAGAATCATCAAACACAATACTAGCATGAATTCTAATTGCTTTACCAAATTTTATGAATTAATCCTAGCAATTTTTATGCAAAATATTCAAAATTAACTAAAAGTTTCAAGATTTTCGAAATTTAACTAAAACTTCAACTAATGTAACCAACTAATGTAACCTACCCCCTACCCCACACTTAATTTACGCAATGTCCCCATTACATATTATGCATGATAAAGAACAATACAATAAAGAGAGAATTGGAACAAACTCCCCTAGGATAGTAGTGTGAAGTTGATATTTCGTCTTTAAGCTCCATCTTCAATTGACTTTAGACATGGGAACAGCTCATTCATGTCTTGGGTGTCAAAATCTCGTGTGGTACAACTCCAATTATAAGGGAAAAACTCTTGGAAATGCTCGGAAAATGATCTCCAAAGAAAAGAACCAATGCCCGTATCACATGTGGTCAAATTGTGAACTTGAAAATACAATTAACGAGTGACTCGTCGAGTAGATATGCTATCTCGCCGAGTTGTAGCCTGACTGGCAGAAAAGTCTCAAAATTTCACATGGACTCCTCTAGTCCATATGATACACTCGGCGAGTAGACCGCTGTATGGAAAAAATTTGTATTATGCCCATGTCTGTTTCTGATGTATGGGGGTAATATAAACTAATACTTTCCCACATTTTTCTTCAGTAAACAAATACTCTATAACTCTTCTATCAATCGTACTCATAACTTGACTCAAAACTTCGTCTTTTCTCTTGCCTAGACTCGACTTCTTACTTGGTTATCCTTGCCTCTATACCCTCACATGCAGTTCTAAGCCTCAAACTGAAAAGATCAAAGCAAACACAAGTGATAGAAAACAAAAACATCCTACATAACCCTAATAAACTAGAAGTTTAAAAAGAAAAGGAAAAGCAAACTAATGACGGGTTGCCTCCCGCAAGCGCTTCTTTTTGTGTGAGTCTTTAGCTGGACTCTCAACTTAATAAACTTCCAATAAACTCAATGGCAATCCATCCATTGCATTTAATATTTTCTTTGGACCAATTTATAAAATTTGGCTCTTTGCTTCAAACATTGGCCAAACGAGCTTGAATTCATAAAACCCAAAAATCTTGACAAGGTTTGGAACCGGTTGGATACTAATCAGAAATGGATCGTGCCTCAGAACTTTCTCCAAAGATGGAATCGTCACCCCATGCTTCGAAACAAAAACCGGAAATACAGGGGGCCATATCGTGGTAATGGTCAAACCATGGCTTGGTTCTTGCAATTCAGCTTGTTCTTGTTCTTCGTTTGTCCCTTTTGCCAGCAACCTTTCCAGCTCATCCAAATCTTTTTCTGGATTAAATTCTTCATCATGTAAATCTAGCTCTTGTAACTCAGATTGCTCTTGTTCGTTAGGCAAGATGTTATCTAGCCATCTTCCGAATTTCTTCAAATCATCATCTTAGTCATACTCCTCATCTTCTTGCTCAATTTCCTGTACTACTTCCTCAAGAAAAGCATCAAGAGCATCGAGATTTGGAAAATACATAATTAAATTAAAAATAAAAAGCAAATTATAAAAAAAGTCAACAAATAAAAAAAAATGATAACAATTAGCAAATAAAACTTACTATTTAGAACCATTCCCCGGCAACGGCGCCAAAAATTTGATGTGTGTTAAACGAACTAGTTTTTATCCTACTAACTTAGACACAAAGTAAACACACGAAAGGCAGTGTACCTATCGATTAGTAATATAGTTCAAGCAAATAGGGTATCAAACACAGGGAATGGTAAACAATTAAAATAAATGCTAATATTATCTAAATAAAACACGTAATAGAAAGGGGGTTTTCTCTAGTTTTGCAAGACTGGGAACTTAAGTACTTAACTAATATTCAACTAAGCAACTAACAACTAAGCAAATGAAAATCAACTAAATTCAATAAATTTAAAGAGACTTCCGTTTAGATTCGATTCACTTATTCCTATGGTTGATTTTATGGAAAGTGCAATGGATTCTTTGGCATTGGCTACCGATTAGTGTGATTAGGTTCACGTTCGCTATTACTAATCCTTAGAAAACAAATTAATTTAAGAATTGGTCAAGTGATTAAACTAATAAATTTCCTAGTTTATTGATTCGGGTTAAGTAAGACTCGTAGTTAGCTAATCAAATTACTAATTCAATTAACTTTTTGTTGACGGTTCGTCATACAGGCTCACACATTAACTTACCTATTTTTTAGTTAACCCTAGTTTCACGTTCGCTATTCCTAGGCATATAACAATGTTTTCACATAAATCATATTAGATAAGCAATTAAGAGATGTTCATGCAGCTTAATATACTTGTAATTAATAGAAAAATAGTTGTTGTTAAATCATAAGGTTCTTTAACATGCTTAACAAAACAAAAATCACCAAATTAAATTAATCCAACCCTAAAATCAAGCCATATTCATAAAGTCATCTATCCTAAACAGAAGTTATGAGTCTTTAGCTCATATCTACAGGAAATAACAACATAAATTCAAATTCTAATGATTCAAACATGGTTCAAAACAAAGATTTAGAAAAGAAGAATAATTATTTGCCTTTGATCTCTTCTAAATTGCTTCTTCGGTTGAATTCTTGAAAACTAGAGCTCCAAGAACCCTTCTGGCCACAATCTGTGGACGGCAAGTCAGCGTAAAGAATCGTGAAACTTCTGACCAACTGGTCGGGTTGATTGCCAACTCGTTGAGTCCATTTGGAATCAACATTTTCTCAAAAGACGAAAGTCGTCCGAAATTGTGTCTATTTTTCAGAACATTTTGAATCTCGTCAATTGGAGTTACGGTTCATGAGATATGACCAAAATACTGACGAAGGGTCAAGATGTCCAGCAACATCCTTCTTTCTTCAAAATCCAAGATCCAAGCTTCCAATCGCCAATCTTGCTTCCTTTTGCTCCTGGGCACATCTTTTAGGTTGAAAATACAATTTAAACAATATTAAGTACCTTTTGTCCATAAATTGCAATAGATTAGCAAAAAAGTATTAAAATTCTATACGAAATATATAGCTAAATATGCACATATCACTTTCAAAACCTGAAGGTTGTTTACGAAACACTTCTTGCTCAATATCTCCATTCAAAAAGCTATTTTAACATCCATCTGAAAAACCCTTAAAATTCATGAAAGTTGCATAAGCAAGAAAGAGTCTAATAGATTGAAGACGATCAACAAGGGAAAAAGTTTCATCTTAATACATCCCTTCCAGTTGAGTAAAACCTCGACCAACAAGTCTTGCTTTATTCCGTGTAATGATGTTTCGAAACATCCAGAGACTACCAACAATTGTTTTTCATGGTCGACAAGGAACAAGAGTCCATACCTTATGTCGTTTGAATTTATGCAGTTCATCTTGCATAACTCTTATCCCGTCAGCATCCTCTAAAGCATCATCAACCTTCTTAGCTTCAATGACAGAGACGAAGTTGACAAACATACAAAAAAATTTATAAGGTTTAACGATGTATACAAATACCAGCAGAAGGATCTCAATCAAATACTTGGGATAAGAATCCTCATCAAACTTTACATAAATTAATTCTTTAACAATTATTTTCCTCAAATTAAATACCATGAATGTCTTTCAGATGGGTGAGTATCCCAAGAAGATACCTTCATCGGACTTAGCTTCGAACTTTGAGAGTTAATCCTTTTTATTCAAAATAAAACAAACACAACCAAACACATGAAAATAAAAAATGTTATACGTTTTACCTTTAATCAACTCATATGAAGTTTTCCCATGACCCTTCATAATTGAAGACTAATTTTAAGTGTAAAAAGTAGTATTAACAGCTTCAGCCCAAAACAAGAGTGAGAGACCAACATCAATGGCCAGTTTTCTTCCCACTTCAATGAGATTCTTGTTTCGATGTTCAACGACACTGTTTTGTTCCATAGTTCTAACAGCTAAGAAGTTATGAACAATACCCTTTTCTTCAGAAAAGCTTTCAAGATTAGCTTTTCTAAACATAGTTCTATGATCACTCCTGAGTTTTTTACCTTAAAATCATATATAACTTCACTTTGTTTGATCACGGAGATGATCTCATCAGCGACATCACTCTTATTACATAAAAAACCTATTTAAATCTTGAGAACTTATAAAAAATGAGCAATGAGAATCTTTTTCCTCCACGAGACTCTACAAGGACAGGACTAAACAAGTCCATATGCAAAAGATGTAAGGGATCACTAATAGAGGAGCACATATTTGGTTTGAAGGATGACTTGGTTGTTTTACCTTTTCAGAAGCTATACAAACTTTATCTTTGACACGTCTCGTCTTAGGTAAACCTCTTACAAGCTAATCATTAGATATTTTAGATATAACTTTAAAATTAAGGTACGAGAATCCCTTGTGCCACAGCCAATTCACATAAGATTATGAACGAGACAAGAAGCAGCGTCTAAGAGAGTTATCAGTAGGGAACATTTCCCTGATGTAGATGTCACTGCGACGATTTGCTGCTAGAGTTGTGACATTATTGGTGTCAGTAACCTTACCTTCATTCTTATTAAAGTGAACCTCATAATCAACATCATACAATTGACTAATTGCAATGAGATTGTGATTCAGTAATTTCACATAAGACACATTTGAAAATGGGACAAACTTCCATTTGATTGTACCATAACCTTTTATTTTTCCTTTTCCATTGTTTCTATAGGTAATTACAGGGCTATTTTTCTTCACATGATCCTCTAGGAGAGACTTGACTCATACCATATGTCGAGAGCATCCATTGTTTAGATATCGGATGTGCTCTTGACCCTGCACCACTCACAATCATTTAGCCATAAAATTCAGGACAAAACAAAGGAGAAACATCAAATCAAGAAATATTTAGCGACGTTCATAGATTATATCCCAAAAGTCATACAAAGAATCACTATTTGTATAAATGAAAAGAGTTTATCTTTAGCACTCATCCACCCACGAAGAAAAATGTCCATAAATCTATGTTCAAAACAAAATATAATTCAAAAACTCCAATCATAAGACCTACACAAATTGGAAACCTAGAACACCCCAAAACAATCTCGTATCAAAAGTTAAGAATGGACACACCACCACAACTTAAAAATATGCATCTTCTTATCATACATTTTTGAGGAAATCAATCTATGTTGTTATGAGCCCCAAACAAGTTTGGGTGCCCAAGTTAACTAAATGATTGTGCAGGCAATTTGCGAGGAAGATCACGAAACAAAATGGTTAATTGATAGTGCACGTTCCTTGCATATGACTGGAAGGTTGGAATCTCTTTGTGACTTGAGGGTAGTCACAAATGGTGGTCACATAACTTTTGGTAACGATTCAAATGGTACAATACAAGGATATGGTGTTCTAACAAAAGAGAATTTTTCAATTCAAAGGGTTGCCTATGTGGAAGGTTTAAAAATCAATTTGATAAATGTTGGGAAACTCTCCAAAGTTGGTCATCATATTGAATTTGATGACAAATATAACTACATAATGACAAAGAACAGAGAAAATGCCACCTCAAGTCCAAATCAATGGGAACTATGTTTTCATTGGACATTTCTCTAGTAATTGATAAACCACAACTGTGTTTTCTATCAAAAGAAGTCTTTGAGGTCAGTTGGCGCGAGGATCGCCTCTCCTCAAGTTTTAATATGAAACTTTATGACATGTGTGCGAATGTGGAAAACAAGCCAAAGGAAGTCATCTGATTATAAAAGATTTATCAATTTTGGAGCCACTGAAACTTGTTCACATTGATCTCTGCGGTCCATTTAAATTTTAAGTCTTCATTACAAGAAATGAATCCATGTGATTGTTGATGATTACAATCGCTTTATTTGGGTCTTCTTCTTCAGACTAAAGTCAGAGAAACCACAAACCATGATAAACTTCATCAAAGAATTTGAATTTCAGATCAAGCTGCCAATCAAAAAGATAAGAAGTGATAATGAAACTAAATTCACTAACAAGCTTTTGAATGATTTCCGCACATCTAAATACATTAACCACAACTTCTCGGCACCATATACATCACACCAGAATAGCATGGTAGAAAGAAGGAAGAAAACCATGATAGAGACTATGAGATCAATGCTCAACTTTGCAAATTTTCCACTATATTTGTAGGTCGAAGTTGTATCAACTGCTTGCTTTGTTCAAAACAAAAGCATCATGTAACATCACAAAATTCAAGACCAAACATTTCATTTTTAATTTGATAATTATAAAACCATTTTTCTGAAAACATCATAGAAACAATTCATATCCAAAACCAATGTATCAATAATCAAATCATGTCATGATAAAACAACATCATAGTATAACTCCCAAGAATCTAAGGTGCGGAAAATGTAGTGTGATGCGCTACGATCATGCCGATCATTTCCCTTCGAAGAGGAAGTACCTGAAACCAAAAATGTAAACCGTAAGCACAAAGTTTAGTGAGTTCCCCCATCATACCACATACCATACAATACACGAACTGCCTAGCATATCCGGGTGCTGGCCTACCCCTTCGGTCTCTTTCAACTGGTAACCGCCTAGCATATCAGGGTGCTGGCCTACCCCTTCGGTCTCTTTCAACCGGTAACTGCCTAGAATATCAGGGTGCTGGCCTACCCCTTCGATCTTTTCGAATAGTATCGGGGACTATTTCACCCCTACCACTACCATATATCATTATTATACATAATACATAAATCACATACTGCCTAGCATATCAGGGTGCTGGCCTACTCCTTCGGTCCTTTCGACCGGTAACGGGGTCTATCCCACCCCTCCGACCACTATCACATAATATCATAGTATACTAGCACATAAAGCATAACAGATCATGACATACCAGACAATTATCACAAAGACAATCATATCTACTATATTCACCTACTAATGGGCCGACATTGGTGCCTTATACCCACTTCTACTGGAAGGTAACTCACCTCGCAAAGCTGAGTGTCGAATCTCACGGTAAGAAATCTCTAACGGCTGCTCCGAAGACTCCCCGGGTATCATTATCATAACAACACTTAGTCAAAATCCATAATACTTCTTAGGGTAAAATGACCATTTTACCCCTTGGGCTAATTTGGACTATACCCAAAGCCCAATTCGATACTATCCTTCCAAGCCCACTAATGGCCCATTAAAGGCCCACTAATGGCTCAATTTTCTAAATTGGGTGCAATTCCTCAAATGGGTCTTATCGAAAGCCCAATAAATCCGTAGCCCAAAATAAGTAATTTCGAGTGGCCCATTATGGCCCAAGAGGTCCAATACTTTAAATCTCAGTTCTAGGCCCAGAGACTCTACTCCATAGCGGGCCATATGGGCCAAGCATCCAGGCCCAAACTTCTAAGGCCCAAAAACCCAAGTTTGCCACTCTGCATGCGTACACACGGCGTACCTGGCACGTACGCCCAACGTACGCTGGCCTTGACCAACAGCGGGAAGTTGACCCAGTACGCGCAGCGTACCAGGGTATACGCCCAACGTACTGGCCAACTTCCTTGGAGCTCCATTTGTGACCTAATCCATTATGTCCTTACGTCCAGAACATAGATCCAGGTCCTTTAAGACATCCTAATCCATAAATTCACATACTTTATGTGCTTGCATGCATGGATGGGGGTCAAAACAGGATTACAAATCTATGTGTACGACATAATTTTTGGTTCTACAGATCAAGTCTTGGCTGATGACTTCACAAAGCATATTAAAAGACTGTTTCAAATGAGTATTAATAGGGAGATTAGTTTCTATATAGGATTACAAATCAAGTAAGTCCCACAAGGAATCTTCATTCATCAAGAGAAATACACAACAAAACTAGTCAATAAATATTCTATGGAGAATTGCCCATCAGCCAAGGTCCCTATGGCCTTTACGAATGTACGTACATATATCTAAGACAAATAAAAAAAAATTGAAAAAAAATTATATACATAGACATATGCATATATTTTTGAAAATGTATATTTACACAAAAAAATATGAATATGCATTAAAAATGCATTTTTTTGAAAAATTCTTTTTTTAAATCTTAATTTTGAAATATAAGGTATATTTTCAAAAAAATGCATTTTTTTGTGTATATACATATTTTTAAAAAATATGTGCATATACACATGCATATTTGAAAAAATAATTTTAATGCCTCTCTCTCTCTCTCTCTCTCTATATATATATATATATATATATATATATATATACATATATATATATATATATATATATATATATATATATATATATATATATGGTCATTTGAAGTTGGTTGTTCAAACCCTTGAAATGTTATAATATTCCGACTTGCCATTTTCACAGCTACACCCATTCTTACATATTCAGACGAAACAAATAATATAGAACTTGTAGTACTCCTACCAAGCTTTCCAACAATATAAAGTTTGCCCAAATCGGAGTTTGTATGGCCGAGTATCAAATATCATATAAAATCAGAGGAAAACATCATATGCGGAATCCCAATGGTGTGTGCGATGCAGTCAACCCGAGCTCTTCCCTTTGTAACCAGAAGTACCTGAAACATAAACTGAAAACCGTAAGCACAAAGCTTAGTGAGTTCCCTAACATACCCCATACCATACATAATAAATCACACACTGGGCCCTCGCATGACATCAGGCCCCGCCCAGCATCGAGCCCCGCTCAGTATACATATATGTTATTCTCAGGCCTCGCCTATCACTGTGCCTCTCCCGCTATAGACATACAATCAATATCACATAATCATGCTAATACACATAATGATCATAAACTGTAGCATGTGTTCCAGTCTTCAGGCCTCGCCTGGCATCGAGCCCCGCCCATTATACATAGCAGCACATAACACATGCCAGGGTCACGCAGACTCCTAGAATCCTAGCATAACCAATAAGGGTCGGCATTGGTGTCGTAGACCCATTATAGCCCAGTGAGGAAACTCACCTCAAATGTTGAATCTCACAGAAAGAAATCCCTTGTTGCTATCTTGACGACTCCTCGAGCTATCAGTGCAAAAATAACACCCAATCAATACTAGGGTTCCAATTAATGTCCAATAATCCATTTTGGGGGTAAAATGACCATTATAACTCTGGCCTACTTTGATCCATGACTATTGCCCAAATCCACTATATAAAAGACCTAACACTAAATAATCTTCCAAGGCCTACTAATGGCCCAATTTTCTAAATTGGGCCCAAACCCCTCAAATGGGCCTTACCCCAAAGCCCAATCATATCCATAGTCCAAAAACCTAATTTTAGATGGCCCACTAAAGCCCAAAGCAACAAGGTCCATTAAAATGGCCCAACCCGAGGCCCAAACAACGCCAAGCCCAACTAAGAGAGCACGGAGGGCGTACTCGGCTGTATGCTAAGTGTACACGTTGCATGGCTTGTACCTTCGCGTACGAGCTTGTACGCCCAACGTACTCACCCATTAAGTCCTTAACCACTTATGTCCAGGAGTCCCAAACACCTATCTAAATCGTATACAACATATTAACCCATAAAGTCGACAACTTGGTGGCTTTGCATGCCCCAAATGGGCCCAAACTCGAAATATGACAATCTACTTCCATGAAAATGGCCATTACTCATGCATGGTTAGGTGTAAGCTTCAAAGGTTGCAACTTTATGAATCTAGGACCCAAAGAACACCGAGAGTAGCAACTCTAAGCTTCAGAAACGGAATTAATCCACAAGAGCTCATTTATGGGACCAAAAAGGGTCCAAAAGCTATAACATGGAGATCTAAGCTTCTAAAGGTCAAAATCAAGACGTTATACCTTGCTCAAACTAGAAATGAAGCAGAAAATCCTGATCTACAAGCTTTTCCTTGAACCACCACCTTGCTCCAACCTTCTCTTCCTTGAAAATGAGGTAAAACACACCAAAATGAACTCAAAATGTAATGACCCAATTTTCAAAACAAATTTTTCATTTTTAATTATCCAAGATGCATGTTTATCATCCACAAAATCAGTTAAAATTGTTTTCAAAACATATCCATTACAACTTTATATCCAAACTATCAGAGTGTCCCATATAATATCCGAGTGAGAGTGCACGTCGTGCCATCAAACCTATCCCTTGCCATTGGGCTCAAATGTACCTGAAACAAATCCACAAACTGTAAGTTAATGCAAAGTGAGTTCCCCGAAGCATACCACACATACAAACCACATACAACATATCATACTAGCTATAATAGCTATACATATCACGTAAGCCATGCATACATAAACATATAAGAATGCCATGTGCTACCCCATATGGTCTTTACCTAGGACTGCCATAGGTTACCCCACATGGTCTTACATCTAATGACATGGGCTAACCCACATGGTCTTTACCTAAGAATGCCATGGGCTACCCCGCATGGTCTTATATCTAATGCCATGGGCTCCCCCCGGGGTCTTATATGCGAATCATGCAACCACATAAAATATCAAATCACAGAATGACTAACACCTATCATAATCATATAATAGGCCGGCCGTGGTGCCCTAGGCCCATGGGTATGGCGAGAAGACTCGTCTCTGTCTGCTGAATACAAAATCCGCTCTCCTAACAGTCTGTAACCTCCCGTGCTGAATAATAATATTAATTAATGTTAGGACTTTAATTAATCAAAGGAAACCCAAACTCCAAACCCTTCCACGAGTCCCAGATATCCTTCCCTTGCTAATGGGCCCAAAGTCCATGTCCAAAATCATTAATGGTCCTTTTAGCCCAATAAGGCCCAATCAATATGTCCATGGCCCATAACAGATGAAATGACTCATATTTCCCAAAATACAACTATATCCAATACCCAAATGAGGCCCAATAGCTCAAAGGCCCAAAACAGATTTGGGTCCAACTGCGACGCGTAAGCTGGGCGTACCATCCGGGTACGCGGAGCGTACTGCGGTCTTGGGACTACGCACAACGTACACTGGGTTACGCCCAGCGTACTACCAGGTTAAGCACTTTTTCCATTAAGTGCTTAATACTCTATTCCTTCACGTCCAAAAGCCAGATCTAAGTTTGTTAAGACGTCCTAAGGCATAAAGTTGGCAACTTTATGCATTTGCATGCCTCATATACACCCAACACTTCCATTAAGACCTTTCCAATGTCTTTAACCCATGCATGATGCCAAAACTCCCATCAAGACTCCATTTTTATGATACTAAAGGACCAAGGGACCTCAGATCTAACATTCCCACCTTCTGGAGTTGATTAACTCACAAGCGGAGGTCCGAAATCAACCAAAGGGACAAAAGTAGAAAACCCTAGCTAGATCAAGATATTTAAGTGGAAAGGTGCAAGCTTTTTAGCTCCAGAAGCTTTGCAAGATGACCACAATCCAAATTCTTGAAACACCAAACCGTCCCAAGCTTTCTTGACCACTTCCTCTTCTGGAAAGAACTCTAAAATGACCACTAAAAACCACTCCTTAAGCTCAAAACCCTCTTACACAATATCTCAGCTGATGTTAGACGAAATGAGGCTAAAGAGACTAATATGGTTTGGTCCAAGAGGCTAAAGGATGATTAAATAGGGGACAAGTCCGAGATTTTGGGTTTTAGCCCTCTGTTGCGTACGCCCGGCGTACCCTTATGTACGCCCAACGTACGTAAGGCTCCTCCGCGTTCCTTCATGCAGAGTAGGCTAAGCGTACGCATAAGTACGCCCAACGTACTCAAGGGACCAATTATGTCAAAATAGGAATTCTTCGAGGGTCTCAAGCCATACTTGATTTAGGACGTTACAACTATCCCCCACTTGAACTAGATTTGTCCTCGAAGTTCATAGATGTAAACAGATCAGGGTAACGCTCCCGCATCTCCTCCTTTGGCTCCCAAGTCCATTCGGAACCCTTGCGGTGCTGCTATTGCACCTTTACCAACTTCACTTCCTTGTTCCGAAGACCCTTTGTCTTCCTATCTAAGATGGCGACCAGCCTTTCGAGATAATTTAGAATCCCATCCACCTGAATGTCATCCAGGGAAATAACCGCGGACTCGTCACCAGCACACTTCCGAATGTGAGATACATGGAAGGTGTTGTGAATCTGACTAAGCTCCTCTGGCAGCTCTAAGTGATACACCACCTTGCCCACTCGAGCCATGATCCTGAACGGGCCTCTAAACCGAGGCCCCAACTTGCCCCTCTTTCGAAACCTGATAATCCCCTTCTAGGGCGACACGTTAAGCAATACAAAATCCCCCACCTGAAACTCGAGATCCGAACGTCGTCGGTCAGCATAACTTTTCTGACGAATCTGCACGACTCGCAATCCATCACGCACCTGTTGAATCAATTCGGTAGTCTTGAGCACTACCTCAGTGTTCCCCATGACCCGGTGTCCAATCTCGTCCCAGCATACCGGGGTTCTACGCCTCCGACCATATAAAATCTCGAATGGAGCTCGGTCGATACTGGCATGATAACTGTTATTATATGAAAACTCTGCCAGTGGGAGGTACGTATCCCAACTCCCTCCAAAGTCCAGCACGCATGCTCTAAGCATGTCCTCCAGCGTTTGGATTGTCCTCTCACTCTGACCGTCAGTCTGGGGGTGATACGCCGTACTAAAATGTAGCTGAGTACCTAGTTCCTCGTGGAACTTCTTCCAGAACCTGGATGTAAACGAGACATCCCTCTTAGCAACTACCGACACTGGCACCCCGTTACTACCCACCACCTCTTGTACATAAATGTTCGCTAACGTTTCCGCGGATATACTCTCGAAAATCGGGATGAAGTGGGCACTCTTCGTCAGTCTGTCTACAATCACCCATATGGCGTCCACACCCCTCGTCGTCCTAGGTAACTTCGTGATAAAGTCCATAGTGATCTCTTCCCACTTTCACATGGGAATGGGGAGTGGCTGTACTTTTCCATGGGGCCGCTGATGCTTGGCCTTGACCTTCTTGCAGGTCAAGCACCGCTCCACGAACCAGGCGATCTCTCGCTTCATGCAGGGCCACCAATAACTCAGCCTCAAGTCCCTATACATTTTGATAGCCCTTGGGTGTATAGAGAACTTGGACTTGTGCGCCTCCTCTAATAGAATCTGCCTCACTCCCCCTGTCATTGGTACCTATACTCGGCCACACTGTGCCAAAAGGCCGCGGCTATCCTTAGCAAACAAAGGATACTGCCCCCGAATACGCTCTATCTTCCAATTCTCCTTCTTTACCCCCTCGACCTAAGCCTTCTTAATCATATCCAACAAAGGAGAAATCACCGTCATCCTCATACAAATGTTCCCAATCGGGGACCCCACCGTCTTGCTGCTCAGCGCATCGGCCACCACGTTGGCCTTCCCTCGGTGGTATAATATCTCGCGATCATAATGCTTCAGCACATCCAGCCACCTCCTCTGTCGCATATTGTGGTTCTGCTGATCCATCAAATACTTCAGACTCTTGTGATCGGTATAGATAGTGCACGTCACTCCATACAAGTAATGCCTCCAAATCTTGAGGGCGAACACCACCGCCCCCAGTTCCAGGTCGTGAGTGGGGTAATTCACCTCTTGAGGCTTCAACTGTCTCGAGGCGTATGCTATTACGTGCCCCCTCTGCATGAGTACCGCACCCAACCCTGAAATCGATGTGTCACAATACGCCACAAAATCATCCAACCCCTCTGGTAGTACTAGAATCGGAGCCTCGCATAACTTCCGTCTCAGGGTCTCAAAAGCCATCTGCTGATACGTTCCCCACCGGAGGGTCACATTCTTCTTGGTCAAGCGGGTCAATGGCACAACAATATTGGAGAAATCCTGGATAAATCTCTGATAATAGCTTGCTAAACCTAAGAAGCTACGAATCTCTTATGCGTTTTCCGATACTTCCCATTGCATTACAGCCTCAACCTTGGCTGGATCAACCAAAATGCCCTCCTGAATGATGATATGCCCCAAAAACTGTACCTCCCGCAGCTAGAAATCACACTTGGATAACTTTGCATAAAGCTTCTCCGCCCTCAGGGTCTCCAGTACCTCCCTCAAATGCTGCTCATGCTACTCCCTGGTCTTAGAATAGACCAGAATATCATTGATTAAAACGATCACCGACCGATCCAGCATCGGTCTACACACCCTGTTCATGAGATCCATGAACGCCGCTGGGGCATTGGTGAGCCCAAACGGCATCACCACAAACTCATAATACCCATACCGAGTCCTGGAAGTTGTCTTCGGTATATCCTCATCCCGAATCCTCATCTGATGGTATCCCGACCGAAGATCAATCTTGGAAAACCAAGCCGCACCTTGCAGCTGATCGAACAAATCATCGATCCCTGGCAACGGATAACAGTTCTTCACCGTTAGTTTGTTTAGCTCCCTATAACAGATGCACATCTTGTGCGATCCATCCTTCTTTTTCACGAAAATAATCGATGCTCCCCACGGGGAACTGATCAGACGTATGAACCCTCGGTATAGCAACTCCTGAAGCTGCATAGATAACTCCTGCATCTCAGGTGGCGCCAACCGATATGGTGCATTTGCTATCGGAGCGGAACCGGACACCAAGTCGATGCGAAACTCCACCTGCCTCTCCGGAGGCACTCCCGGTAAATCCTTAGGGAAGACGTCCTGAAAATCCTGTATTACTGGCACACTGGCCACATTCGTTACTGTCTTTATTCTCGTATCCAAGACATAAGCCAGAAATCCCGTACATCCCTTCTGCAAAAACCTCCTAGCCCTCGCAGGCGAACAGAGGGTCGGTCCCTGTGAGGCCCTTTCATAATGAATAACCAGTTCTCCCCCACATGGGGTTTGAACCCTGACCAACTGGCGCTCGCAATCGATCATGGCCCTATTGGCCCCCAACCAGTTCATCCCGACAATTACTTTCAACCCTCGCAACGGTATCGGAACTCGATCAACATGAAACCTCTAGCCCAACACATTCAGGACACAACCCCGATATACCCTCGCAGCACTAACGGTGCGATCGTCAGCAATCTCTACCTCAAGCGGGGAATCCAAGGTTCCCGACGCGTCCCGAAACTTCTTGCTAAGCTCCAGAGACACAAATGATTGGGTAGCTCCCGAATCAAACAAAACATGAGCCGACACACCATTTACCAAAATGGTCCCTATACATAAACACAATGCATATATATAAGCGATACAAATCAATAGAGAACATGGAGAATAAATACATGCCAACCATGACATCTGGCTCTACCCGAGCCTCCTCGGTAGTCAGCTGGAAGGCGGAGCTCCTCACCGTTGGAGCATCCGCCTTAGCAGGGCGGCCATCTGTGATCCTCATTGTGGCGGGCGCCACCACTGCACCTCCCCCTCCCTGCAACCTCGGACAATCGGCCCTTTTATGGCCAGTTTGGTTGTAGTAGTCTTGGGGAAATCCCTGCTCACGTGGCCCTGTTGACCACAAGAGTAACATCCAGATATCCCAGGTGTCCGACAAGCCCCACTATGGAACCTCCCGCACTTCACACACCGGCCCCGACCCTGCTGGCCTCTACCAGAAGAATCAGAGGTCTTAGGCTTCTTAGCCTGACCCCCTGCTGCCTATACCTACTCAGTCTTCTGCTTCGTGCGGGAATCCAACTCCCACTCCCTCTCACGGGCCTTCTCCACCATCTCATTCTGGGTTTTGCACCCCGTAAAGCTCACATACTCCCGGATATCATCCCTCAACATGGAATGATATCGGGTCCGTCTCATCTCCTCATTGGTAGCATACTGTGGGATCGACAAAGCTCGTTCCTGAAACTTGGTAGTGATCTCCGCCACAGTCTCGGTGGTCTGCAACAAATCATGAAACTCTCGCACTAGCCATTGCACCTCAATGGGTGGTGCAAACTCCAAATCAAATCGCCGAACAAACTCGGCCCATGTCATCTCAGCCACCCCGGCTGGTCCCACCTGTCTAGTAACCTCGCCCCACCAATCCCGGGCTCTGTCTCTCAGCATGTAAGAAGCAAACCCAACCTTTGCCACATCCGGGCAAGAACTCGTGCGATGGGCATTTTCGATATCCGCCACCCAGCGTCGGATGACAATGGGGTCCCTGACCCTGAAAAACTCCGGCGCATCACATGCCTTGAACTCCCGAAACAAGGGAGTTCGGACCCCAATCTGGCCCGTAACAATCTCAGCCCTGAATGATCTGAGTCTCTCCTCCATGATCTCCATAATGCCCTCCATGACCGTCCCAAAAATGACTGGGGTAACGTTAAGGATGCCCTTCGTAACCTGGGCTGCGTTGATATCGCGCAACCTCTCATCAATAGACTTTGTACCACTGCCGATCCAGATCCTGATCTCCCTGTCCTAAATCGTGTCGTCACCATGTTGAACTGAAATATCACAAACCATAATAATCAGGACATATATATATAGGGGATCTTCCCACACTGATCCTCCTTAGAGCTGTCAGATGTAACCTTGGTTCGGGTAAAGGTCCTGTGCTTTCAGTAGTACGGGCCCAATACTACCTTCCACACCTACCCATACCTTTCCCCAATTCTTTACCTAATAACTCCATTCGTTCCCAAACTAAATCACATCCCACAAACTACCGTATACATCAAATCCCAGGTTGTCCTAAGATTTACTCTACTCATATTACTCAAACCAGTCATGACAGGTTGCCTTTATGCATGCAAATTATACACAGAAAAGGATCAAATAGAGTTTCGAATAAAAGATTCTACCCTAGGGCCACAACCAAACAAGGAACAGGAAATAAGGCCAAATCAATCATTCTGAGGCTATAAGCTCCTAACCGTATATAATTTTAAAATCATACACATAGCAAGTTCCACATAATTGACAAAACTCAAATATCAATATAACATGGCTAACATATTGGGAAACTATTTACTTGGCTCGGTTGATCACGCGCATTGCACTCTCATCTTTTATTTCTTTTAAAACCCTTTTTATGTTATCTTTTAAAAACAATTTTACCATTTCCTTAGTTTGAGTCCTGACACACCTGAGGTTGTGCCCGAATCCCTCAAAAAAAGGCTTTGATACCAACTTGTAACGACCCAACTTTCAAAACAAATTTTTCATTTTTAATTATCCAAGATGCATGTTTATCATCCACAAAAAATCAGTTACAATTGTTTTCAAAACATATCCATTACAACTTTATTTCCAAACTATCAGAGTGTCCCATATAATATCCGAGTGAGAGTGCACGCCGCGCCATCAAACCTTGCCCTTGCCCTTGGGCTCAGATGTACCTGAAACAATGCCACAAACTGTAAGCTAATGCTTAGTGAGTTCCCCAAAGAATACCACAAACACAAACCTCATACAACATATCATACTACCTATAACAACTATACATATCACGTAAGCCATGCATACATAAACCTGTAAGAATGTCATGGGCTACCTCACATGGTCTTTACCTAGGACTGCCATGGGCTACCCCACATGGTCTTATATCCAATGCCATGGGCTACCCACATGGTCTTTACCTAGGAATACCGTAGGCTACCCCACATGGTCTTATATCCAATGCCACGGGCTCCCCCCGGGGTCTTCCATGCGAATCATGCAACCACATAACATATCAAATCACAGAATGACTAACACCTATCATAATCACATAATGGGCCGGCCTTGGTGCCTTAGACCCATGGGTATGGTGAGAAGACTCACATCTGTCTGCTGAATACAAAATTGGCTCTCCTAACAGTCTGTAACCTCCCGTGCTGAATAATAATATTAATCAATGTTAGGACTTTAATTAATCAAAGGAAACCCAAACTCCAAACCCTTCTGTTGAGAGAAAAACTTTGAGACACACTTGAACAAACGTTAGAACAAGTAGTATTGCGGAATAGTTAATCTCGAAGGATCTAAAAGCTCAACAATAATATTAATAAGTTAGATAGTTAGAGAGTTAGTTGCGGAAAAAGTAAAGAAATAGAAATGACAACAATTGTTATATCAAGTATACACTTAAGCTGATTCATAACAAGGAATGCATTCAAACCGAGTTAATAAGGAAGATCAAGCTTAGTGATAAAGTCATAGAAGACTTGCTCCGATGAGAGGTTATAATTAGTTATGTTCTAGTAAGAATTGGGAGTAAGAAGTGATGCGTAGATAAAGAGATAGGAAAGATAACTTCAGAGATGTGTATTCAGAATAATAGATGCGTTTTTTTTATAGAATACAAGAGAATGAGCTCTATTTACAGATACTCACGAAGTACACTAGATTACCTCTCTAAGAGTAGCCATGCAAGGCATACTGGACAATAGAGAGTATTACAATAAAAGACAAGTAAAGTAATCTAGTAAAAGTGACTGCGATAGGAAGAGACTCTTGATGCGGTTGCTGATGAAGGAGCTTGACTGCGGCTGCTTGGCGGCTGCGGTAGCTGAAGTTCAAGAGGGTCACTTTTTAT
Organism: Lactuca virosa; assembly: GCF_052849685.1. Taxonomy (NCBI): domain Eukaryota; kingdom Viridiplantae; phylum Streptophyta; class Magnoliopsida; order Asterales; family Asteraceae; genus Lactuca; species Lactuca virosa. The sequence continues at coordinate 265,416,214 of NC_136429.1, forward strand.
GATTCAACAATTTCCCCCTAAGTGACCTCTTTAACTTTTGTTCAACTATCAAGTTTAAGAAACTTGATCAGGATCCACCAAAACTTCCTAACGTTTTCCAACCAAGTGATCCTCCTTAAGATTTCGAACTTGACTTCTGCGGTGGTATGCTTGTATTTTTCAACTGCGGTTCGGAAGATTTCAAGTTGCTTCCTGGTGAGGCGATGCATGGCAGTCATAGGAATGAGGTATTTGACATTATCGATCTTCCTTTTGAAAATGACTCCAAGTTCAGGAAAGTTGGTTGCACCTAAGGATCTTTCTTCATAACCTTCGGTAGGCATCGGTGCAGGATCGAGTGGTGGTAGATCAAACTTCTTGGCAATGGTTGGGTATATGTCTGCGTCAATTTTGGCAAAATCACAGACCGTTTCCTTCAAAAAAAAATATTAGCCCTTTCAAACGCAATCTTCATCTTCGGGTGCTTCTCCGACTTGTTCTGAAACACCTTAGCTATGAGAAAGACTTCTTCTGGATTCATGCAAGGGAAGTCAGCTTGGGTACGGACATAGTCGTGTTCCCTTCTAGTGAGGGTGTACTGGATGAAGTCAGCCTTCATGAACTTCTGAAGCTTGTAGTTCTTGACTGCGGATGGTCTATTGTTACACCATATTTTCTCAATGGGAGAGGCATGCTTAGCATAAAAATGACTAAGTCTCTCAAATTCCATTGGCAGTCTTTTGTGGTCTGGAAGGCTGCGGTTGAATGGCTCAAAAACTGTGAAGTACTTGGCATTTGGGGAGATTGGAACATCCCAGTAGCCATCCGAACTGGTTCAGCATATGTGAGGTGAGGTCTGTAATCTTCATCCAGCAATCTGCGGTGAGGATTGATCCAAGAATTTATCAAGGATTCGTCCATGATAGTATCGAAACCACATTCTCTCCAAATAAGCTCCGCAAGTTTGGCTGCCTTCCAGTCTTTTTTTCTTTGGGTGGTAGCAGGGGAGTCAGTTGAGCTTGGAGAGGACATGTGCTCTACCAGGTTTTTGAAGTGAGGGGGAGTCTCTGGTTTCTCAACCGTGATCTCCTTTTGCGGTGGAGTGGTATGAGGTGGAGTATGATGAGATGGTTGCGGTGAGGGTTGCGGTGTTGGTTGCGGTGTGGGAATTTTTTCTGTAATGATGGGGGCACTTTGATGTTGTGAGATTGATCGATTGGAGTGATTGACTTCATCTTCTTCACTTCCCCCTCTTGAGGAATGCAACGGAGGAGCTTCCTCAAGCCATTTTTTAATGTCATCAACCTTGGCATAGACTTCTTGAAATTGAGCTTTGAGGGCTTCTGCCAGTTGTTGATTGTTGGGGATGGAGGAGTTGAAGAGCAGCCTGTGAATCTCCTTGGTAAGTTGAAGGATTGCAGGACCGTGGAAGTTGGAGGACAGGGATCGTTGCAGTCTATTGATTGTGGCTTGAAGAACTGAGATAGTGGACTCATACGTAGTGTGAGTCTCATCTATCAGTTTTTGAGACTGTGTGGCTTGATCCGCAATGGCTGCTTGAAGATCTTTCTTGATTGCGGTCACCTCAGAGATGAGGCGTTCCGCAGCAGCCATAAAGTCCTTGTGATCTGCCTTTCGATTATTTTCGAGGGACCGGATTCCCATTTCGACTTTGAGAGAAATTCTCTTAGCAGCCAAGCGCTCACGCGTTTCCAAGCGTTCTATCCTTTCTATCAGTGACTGCGGTCTGGGGGTGTCTTCTGGTTGCGGTTGAGTTGGCTTGACCGCAGCCAGAATTTGATCAACCTTTGCTTGTAAGCTCATAAATTCTTTTCTTGTGACAGCATTCTTCTTCTTTTTCTTCTTCTCTTTGGGTTTTGAAGTTGAATGGTGAGAGCCACTGGATTCCTCTTCTTCATCAAACATCATAAAGTCATCATCAGATGGAGAGGGTTTGTTTACCTCTTGTAGTTCAACATCATCAAAACCGAAGGTGGGAGCAGAACTGACTTCTATTGCGGTTCCTTCGTCTTGTGATTCATGAACTGTTGGAGTTGGAATTGTATTTGGAGTAGGAGTAGGAGTTACTTTAGATGTGCCTGCACCTTCACCAGTTGCTTGAGCTTTGAGAATTGTCTCAGCCATCTCGATCATCCAGTCTTGAACCTTCATAATGGTGGCTACGGTATTGGCATTATTGATTGCATCTGCCCAATACTTAGCCACTGACTGTATTTCTTGCTCCTTTTGTTGTTGTTGCTTGATCTGTTGTTCCTTGCGTGCTTGGAATGCCCTTCTGAAACCGGCATATTTTTTGATTTCTGACTCAGTTACCGGAGTGTAACGTAACCATGAGTCGTTTGATTCATCACCGTCAAATACATGAAATCGCACCGAAGTGTCCTTTGGGTTCACGGATCCTTGCACACTTGTGCTCACCGTGCCTAAACCACCTGTTACAGATGTAAGCAGAGTAGGAATTCCCGAGCTTCCTCGGTCTCCTTGACCCGTAGTCAAGTTTGGCCTCGGCTCAGTTCCGGCTAGGGCGGAAGAAGTGCCCTGCGGTTGGGGAGGTGTTTGAAGTGTATGGGTGACGTTCAAAAGGATGGAGTTCAACTCCTCAGGGGAAAAGAAATGCAGTCGGGAAGCCCTGGAGACCTTAGGGCGTGAACCAGTATCATCCTCTTGGGAGTGAACTGGGGGGGAGTCTCCACGATGTGGTGAATCAGACTCACTTTCTGAGTCTGATTGGAAAATGATAGTGGTTGCGAATGGGTCTGCGGCCACCCCAAGGACTACCAGAACCTTTTGAGAGGCTTCAGTATCGGTCCGGTCACGCATATGGCCAGAGGTATCGGTTTTCCTTTTGTTGAGGATGGCAATTGGATGCGCATCCTCATCAGAATCACTGACTTGGGTGGGTGCGGTTGGTGTGACTTTACGTTTCTTTGTGGGTGCGGTTGGTTTGGGTGCATCCTTCTTTGGTGTTCTTTGTTTCTTCTTGGTGGCCAATTGCTTTCTTCTTTGAGAAAGATTGGAGAGAGTAGTGGAGGAAGGGATTGCGGTACCTTCAGGGTTAATGATTGCGGATGGGTTTTGAAGAGGCGGGGTAGGAGGGTATGGGGCAATACCTTCCGTAGCCTCAATGTGATCTGAGACATCAGCAGTCTCAAGACCAAGAGTAGAAAGAATATGGGTAGGGAGTCTTCGAATCGGTCCAAAAATAGATTGATCAGATGAGGGATTGTAGCTTTTGAGATCTTTAGTGACAAAAACGTTGATGTCACTGCCCATGTCGATCCCTGCATCCGCATGAAGGTCTGAAATGCAGAGGGACCAGAACCTTGCAAACGTGAGTTCGGTTGGGTTCTCCCTTGGGTTCTCCTTGGGAATGTATTGAAGAAAGTCGTCTCATAGGATCTGCCCGTAGTTTACGTCATGACCTGTGAAGATGCTCCACACCAGCTCGAGAAGCTTTAATCCCATGTTGTCTGTGCCTCCGGTTCTGCCGGATAGACTGCGGATGACGAAATGGCAAACAAATTACCAGACCGCAGGCAGTTGGTTTTTCTTGAATTCCCCAATTCCTTTAATCTTCTTCTGATATCCCATTTTGTATAGATTAGTAGTGACGTCCGCCATGGATGGGCTGAAAATTTTGATGGAGGGATGAATAAGGAGGTTAATGGCAGAAAGAAACTTTTCTTTCGACAGAATGACCAAAGAATCGTTAATAAGGTTAACATGAACTTATTGTGGGTTTTCGATTGGGCGATAGGCTGAGAAGACACATTTGAATAGGCTTGAGAGAGGGACAACATATGTGAAAGCATCGAAGGGGCCAAACAGGGGATGATTCTTCAGAAACTTGATCATTAGCTTGATTGGAGCATTGTAGGATGAATGATCTTCGATTATTGCTCTGAAGTTGCTTGAAGTGATCGTGGGTGTGAGTTATCGTGAAGCAGATTCTGAACCAGTGGGGTTCACTGATCCAGATGCCTTTGATTGTTTCTTGGAGACGCCGGATTTCACCATTGTTGAAGATTGAGAGAATGAGTAGAAAGCAGAATGCGAAAATGGAGAGAAGATTCAATGTTCATAGAGCGTAAAGTGTTCTTGGGGAAGAAGAAAGTTTTATATAGGGATGAGTTTGAGCAGTAACTGTTTTTACCCTAGGTAAAAGAAAGGATAAGGTAAAAAGACGTTTTGGGGGAAATCGATTTTGGAGATTAAATCTCAGCCACATAAGATGAAACAGTTTTGAAAAAGATTTTTGAGATTTTCCAAAAGGGGGTTTGCATTTAATGAAAAGTCTGATATACATCATCACGTCAGGTGATCGTGTGGATGGGGAAAAGAAGTTGTAGCGGATGGGACGTGCTGGGTAAGAGGAAAAGACAGATTAAGGATTTGTATATGGAAAATCGTTCTTTTTGTCATCATTCCTAAAATAGGTCTGACACAAGGTTTATTCAGAAAGAGACAGATAGTTTCTCAAGGAATGTTTTTTATTTAATGTTTTATTTAATGTTTTATTTAATGAAGGATCATTAAATAGCACACCATGATTCAAGAATTAATGAAAGAGTTGAGAAATTATCAATGTGATTGCGGATAGAAACTTCATTGCGGATGGATCATTCATTGCGGATGGATCATCCATTGTGGATGGATCATCCATTGCGGATGGGTCATCCATTGCGGATGGGTAGATGTGTGACTGCAGTGGAAGAACTGAGTAGAGCACTTGTATAATGAGTTAGTAATAACAAACAATAAGGACCAGTGAAGGATAAATATGATATATGGTTGCGGTACATACACTGCGGTACACAGGATATACCAAAACCATCTATCATAAGTATCTTTCAGTTAGGACCGCAACAGAGACCAAGAATGGTCTGCGGTACCTATCAATTCAAGAAGAATTGGGGGTCCGGATTCATCATTCCTAACATTTGTAAGAAAGTGTTGAGCTTTGTAGAGTCAAGTGCCTTTGTGAATACATCAGCAATCTCTTCATGAGAATGGACAAAGATGAGTTCAATGTTACCTTTCAGGATGTGGTCTTTGATGAAATGATACCGTAGTTCAATATGCTTGGTCTTGGAGTGCTGAATAGGATTATGAGAAATCGATATAGCACTTTAAGAGTCATAGTAGATTGGTATCCGCAACATTCTGTATCCGTAGTCCAATAGTTGAGTTTTCATCCATAGGACTTATGAACAACAGCTGGCTGCGGCCACATACTCAGCTTCTGCAGTAGACAGAGACACACAACTTTGTTTCCTTGATGACCAGCTGATGAGTCTTCCACCCAAAAATTGACATCCACCTGAAGTACTTTTACGATCTAGTCTGCATCCGGCGTGATCCGCATTTGTGAAAGCTTGAAGGCTGAAATCATTGCCTGTGGGGTACCATAATCCAAGAGACTTGCTTCCTTTTAGGTACCGTAGTATCTGTTTGGCTGCGGTCATATGTGACACTCTTGGGTCAGCCTGATACCTTGCGCATACACATGTTGCAAAGACAGTGTCTGGCCTGCTTGCAGTGAGATACATCAAAGAGCCTATGATGCCTCTATAAGTCTTGTGATCCACAGATTCGCCTGAGGGATCAGCAGAGATCTTATATCCGAAGGCCATGGGGACCTTGGCCGAAGAACAGTTGTCCATAGAATATTTCTTTAACAGTTCAGTGGTGTATTTCTCTTGATGAATGAATATCCCTTGCGGAACTTGTTTCACTTGAAGTCCTATAAAGAAGTTAATCTCTCTATTCATGCTCATTTTGAACTTGTTGGTCATGAGTTTAGCAAATTCATCCACCATTCCTTGATCAGTTGATCCAAAGATGATATCATCCACATATATTTGTACAAGCATAAGGTGGTCACCATTTGCTTTTCTAAATAAGGTGGGGTCAATCACTCCTCTTTTATATCCAGACGAGACAAGAAATTCCGAGAGAGTCTCGTAGCATGCTCTTGGGGCTTGCTTCAGACCGTATACTGCTTTTTCAAGTTTGTAGCAGTGGTCTGGGAATTCAATACTTTCAAAGCCTGGAGGTTGCTGAAGATAAACCTCTTCTTTTAATTCCCCATTGAGAAATACACTCTTAACGTCCATTTGGTGTACCTTGATGTTTTTGTGGGCTGCGTATGCTAAGAAGATTCGGATGGCTTCCATTCGTGCCACCGGAGCATACGCTTCATCATAGTCAACACCTTCAAGTTGACTGTAGCCCTTTGCAACTAGCCTTGCCTTATTTCTGACTACCGCACCAGATTCATCCAGCTTGTTTTTGAATACCCATCTAGTGCCAACAATGGTGTGACCACGTGGCTTCGGAATGAGTTGCCACACCTTGTTTCTTTTGAATTCTTCTAGCTCTTCTTGCATTGCGGATATCCAATCAGGTTCTAGTAATGCTTCTTTGATCGTTCGAGGCTCAACTGAGGACATAAATGTTGCGTAGTGACAGTGATCAGATAAGTCCTTGGAAGACCGAGTCTGGATACCTGCGGATGGGTTGCCAATGATTTGACCTGGTGGGTGGTCCTTCGTCCATACGTGTAGACGGGGTTGCAGATGATCAGCAGCTGCGATAGAGAGAATGTCTTCAATATCAGAAGATTCTGCGGTTGGAGATGGCAGTTCCCCCTGGATTTGAGAACATCCTGCTGAATCATCTTGATTTGTTGGAACGGGAATGGAATTTTCTTAAGTAGTTGGATGAGGTTCCCCCTGGATTGCTGATGGGAGTTCCTCTGGAACCTGAGAAGGTTCCCCCTGGACTGCGGATGGGAGAGTGATGATACTTGGGTCTGTTCTTGTGTCAATGTTCTCTATGTGTTCATCATCCGAATCAGAAGAGACGTTTGATGGTAATGCTTCTCTACAGATGGGAACTTGAGCAACATCAAGTACTGGAACCTTGACGGTTGTTGCTTGATCCGGAGTAGAGCTTTCCCCCTCAACCGGAGAGGTGGAAGTATTGAGAGATGCTACTTCGGATAGAGAAGGACCAGATACATCAGCGTGCTGCTGTTGAGCTTCTTCAGACACAAGAACTTCAAATAACTTGGCTGTTTCTACAGGGTCGAAAAGATCGTCATAATTGACTTAAACAATATTTAATGGACCCGAAGAGGCAGGAATATCACTTTCCATGATTGTTGTGGTTTCAGTGGATGGAGGGGCGTTGCGGATGTGAGAATCATCAAATTTCACATCGAAGCTTTCAATGATTAACCTTGTGCATCTAATCAGAACTCGATAAGCAACCTTGTTGGTGGAGTAGCCAAGGAAGATGCCTTCATCAGACTTTGGTGCAAACTTGTTAAGCTGATCTCGGTTGTTGATCACGAAACATCGACACCCAAAGATATGAAAGAAGCGAACATTTGGCTTGCGGTTGTTGAGGCCCTCATACGGTGTTTTATTGAGGCGTTTGCACACAATGCTTCGGTTTTGTACAAAGCAAGCGGTTGCTACAGCTTCAGCCCAAAAGTAGAGAGGAAGGTGTGCGAAGTTGAGCATGGATCTAGCTTCTTCTACCAGAGTGCGGTTCCTTCTCTCTACCACTCCATTTTGTTGTGGTGTATAAGGAGCTGAGAAGTTGTGAGTGATGCCCTTGGACACCAAGAAACTGTTGAGAAGATGATTAGTAAACTCGGTTCCATTATCACTGCGGATACGTCTTACTGGAAGCTTTATCTGAAGTTCGATTTCCTTGATGAAATTGATGAGAATCTGCGGTGTTTCTGACTTGAGTCTGAGGAAGAAGACCCATGTGAAGCGTGTAAACTCATCTACAATAACCAGTATGTATTTCTTGTGATGGAGACTGGCTACGGTGGATGGACCGCAGAGATCAATGTGTAAGAGCTCCAGTGGTTCAGAAATTGAAGAGTCCATTACCATAGGGTGACTTGCTTTGGACTGCTTACCACATTCACAAGCCGGACAGAGAGTATCGTTGCTGAATTTGAGAATAGGGAGACCTCTGACTAGTTCTCCTGTGACCAAGTTGTTTATGTACCTGAAGTTGAGATGAGCTAGCTTGCGGTGCCATAGCCAGCTGACTTCGGATACGGCTTTGGAGAGGAAACACAACTGCGGGCTGCCAATGATCAGAGAGACATCCAAAGGATACATGGTACCTTCGGATCTGGATTTGATCAGACACGTGTTCCTATCAGTTGTCATTACATAGCAAAATTGATCATCAAATTCAACTCGATGTCCTGCCTTACATAGTTGGCCAACAATGATGCGATTGTGTTTAAGGCTTTCTACATAGGCAACCTTCTGAATAGAGAAATTCCCCGTAGTGAGAACACCGTAACCTCGGATGACCCCATTCGCATTGTTGCCGAATGTGACATTTCCACCATTGCATATTGGCCTGAAATCCCGAAGGTATTCTAACCTTCTGGTCATGTGCAAGGAGCAGGCACTGTCAATTAACCATTCATCTTCTTGTTCCTCCTTGCACAAAGCCTGAGAATTACACGGTTAGTTTAGGCATCCAAACAAGTTTGGAGCCTGGGGAAATAGGTGAATTACTGAATGATGCATGGACCGAGGTTGCTGGGACGGGTCTCTTGTCAACTTTTAATACTAGTCCTGGGTGTTTGTGCAGAATTCGAGTGTTGTGAGTTTTTGAAAAAATACGAGGTTTCTGACTCCGACTAGATTTGACATAGGATGAATCCTTTTGACAACTACACTGACATTTACAAAAAGAGATTTTGTCTTTTGATCTGAAACTATGCTTGGTCAGCGGTCTATAGGATGAATTGGACTTGTTACCGGTCTGAGGTTGGTAATCCCTGACATGAGTGGTGTTGGGTTTTGAAAAAGTTTGTTTTTGAAAAGATTTAGCATGTGTAAATCTTTGAGTCCTTTTAGGTGGATTTGGCAGAATACCCTTCCACTTGTTGAAATTTTGACGTGACTTTAAAAGTGTTGGTGTGGGTAAAATGTTGGATTAGATGTCTAAGCCCATAACTATTATTGGTATGTACTTGACCCGAGAGTAGCATGGTCCATTGGGGTTGCATATCATTAGGACAATTTGTTAGGATGGACTTTTGAGAGAAGGTTATTTATGGTTTATTAATATATTATAAGTTATAAGATATTAATATGAAATCATATGTTTTAATTAGTATCGATCAAGAATTAATTTGGAATTAATTTAGTGATCAAAAGAGACTAATTAAATCTATGGGGACTAATTATGATAATTAGTTATATTTATATGTGTTGGGCTTATGATCCATGTTGGACCAAGTTTATGTATGGATACATAAAGGGGTGGGCCACATGAACCATGGTTCATAAAACCCATGGGTATGGATTATGGGTTATACCCATGACCCTTGGAATCCTACATATAAATAGGTTACTCCATAGCCAAAATCACCACTTCTTTTCTTAGAGAAATATGGAGGTGTTTTGGTGCATGGAATTCTCTCTCAAGAGCCACCTTTGTCGTAGGTGTGTTGTGATTCCATTTGAGGCATTTCATACTATTGGTGCTAAGCTCTTAAGGCCAAATACATCAAGACTTCAAGCCACATAAAAGGTATGTTACCCTAACTAGTATATTATATGGTTTATGTCAAATGCATGCTAGTTATAGGTTTAATGCCTTGGAAACCATTTGCATGTATAATAGAGAAAACATAGATCCAATGTATTTAGGGTTGTATATGCACCATAGGATGTTGTAGAATACTCAAAACCCAATAGTGGTATCAGAGCCATGGGTTGTTTTCTGTTATATTGATGCATATGTTTTATTTTCAAGTTGGAAAAAAAAGGAAAAAAAACCATGATGTTTGTCAAATTTTAAGATAATTATTTGTTTTGTGAAAAACGAATTATTTGTAAAATTTGAATCATTTGTTATATGAGTTGAATTAGGTCAAATTTAGTAAAAGATAAAATGATATGATTATTTTATTAGTTTTAAAAGTTTGATCTAAATGTTTTAAGGAGTTACAAATTTTGTCATAAAATTTTGGAACTCAAAAGTTTTTTTTTAAAGTAATGATCTTAAGAGTTTTGAAACTTCCATAAGTTATGGATGTGAAATGTCTCATTTATTAACTCTTTAGGTTATGAATTCCAAGAGTCTTCAAAGGATAATTGTCAAAGTTTCAAGATTTGTATTAGTTTATATGATTATCTAATTTCTTGAAAATTGTTGATGTGAATTATCTTTACTTATGAGTTTAATCTAGATCATTGAAAAATTATTTGATTATTGTGTTAATTGGAATATTTGATCTTAATGGTTTTTATGAACTCCATAACTTGTCCTCAAGTTATGGAAAGTGAAGAGTTTTTCTTTTTAAAGTGTCATTAAGTCTCATAGGTTATGAAAATAGAAGAGTCACTATTTTTAATGCCATCATTAAATGATTTAATGTCTTCCATAACTTGTCCTCAAGTTATGGAACTTGAATTTTTTTTTTCCTTAAATCTTAATTAAACTCATAAGTTATGAAAAATCCAAGAGTTTTGAAAGGTTTCAAAACTTGTCCTCAAGTTTTGGAATTTGTAAAGTTACCCCCCATGTATACTTTAATTCCAAACTAGACCTTAGAATTTTAAAAGTTTAAAATTCAACCCTTATACTATTATTATAATTTTAATTATATAGATATGTATAAGATAAAGTCGTCTTACCATTAGTAGGCCTCATTCACGAAGCCGGTCTATAAGGGGTGTCCACTCTCACTCACCGCTTCCTTGACCGGTGGAGGGTCGTTAGCCGAACAGGTAGGACAAGGACTATAATTCTCCCTTCATTATAAGTATAATGATAAATACTAAGTAACTAAACACTTAGAAATTCTCAATCTTAGTTACTTAGGAAAATGTGAATAAGGTGCTAATCCATGAAATTACACTTTGCACTTTGTTTAAGTTGTTAGTGGAGCGTGTATGGTTAACCGGCACACTAACCTGGACTTAAAAAGGTAGGCAAAGGGTAACTTAATGTTTATCATAGTATCGTTGGAGCGTGTGTGGTTAACCAACACATCGATTGAGGGGTAAATATTAAGGGTACCAAATATATTTGCATGGTTACTTCACACCTTGTTTTGTGATCCTCGGCATCCCAGTCACAAAACCTGAAGGGCACACTCGAGATTGAAACATGCCATTGAAAAGTTCAATGAATCTTAAAAGAATCTAGGAGTTTCAAAACCAATTAAAACCTAATAATACATTTCGTTTATCTTGGTGGAAATTGGTGAATCGTCATTCACCTACCTTCAAATATTTTATAGCTTGGATTACGGCATCCCTCTTCCAAGTTATAAAATAGTTTGTTGGGTCCTAGCCTTAATATATCATATTGGGTGTTATATTAAGGACTTAAATCAACTTTACGTGAATTTCTCCCATTGTTGATGTCTGATTTAGACAACAATGATCTTCCCAAACCAAGCTTTCCTAATGAATATGACTTCCCGAGTTTGGCTCATGGAAGTCATACTTCTCTTCCTCCACCTCCTCCAATTATTCTCCCTAACCCACAAGTTCAAGGTCACTCAAGCCCTAATGGCAACCAAGGTCTATGTGTGATCACATCTTAGAGATGAAGTCACATATTGACAAGCCGGGAGAGTTGGGTGTCAAAGTCTTGAGAAAGTTGGATGTTCAATCACTTTCTAAGTCACATAGTGAGTTCCTTTGGGACTACTATGAAACAGACTATGACATGAACCTTAATGATCATATCTATTTGCTTGGTGCTACTGAATCAGCAATGATTTGGAACGATAGTAAAGCAAATTTGATTAGAAGATCAACTTCCCAAAAACTTTATGGACAGTGACAATGGTGACACTGGAAATCCAGAAAAAGCATTCTCTTCCCAATGGAAAGGGATTGGCCATAGTCAACCCGGTTGACCAAATGGTAAAGAGAAAGGCTAAGTCTGAGATAGTCCCATTACCAAAGGGTCCATATGTTTATTTTGCCAAAGGAAGGGGCGTTGATTGCAAAGCTGCCAAATTTACCTAAGGATGTTAAAGTCAATAAGTTTGACTCTACATCAGGTAGAGCCCATTATCTAACTTTGTTAAGTTCTATTCTGAGATCCTCATTACATGATGTGACTGGGTCACATGTTGATGTTTTAGGAATCAAAGAATAAAGAGAAATCTTAAAGGAAGTATATGCTGATTCTGATCGCGAAGGTGGATTTCGATCGCATCAGAATTTTGAGCAGTTGCTTAAGAAGTTATGATATATTGCTAAGGAATAGATAACAACAATTTTCCATGTGGATTGGAAGGATAAGTTTTTCCGCAAAGTTTTAAAATAAAAGAAAATTGTTTAATTTTGTTTATTTGAAGTATCCTTACAATGGCATTTGTGGAAAATTGTTGCTTATATGATTCCACTGACAGCAATATTGGAAAATGGATTTGATTCTTTCATTTGTGGTAGTGTCTAAATTTACCAAATCATGAAAGTTCCTCATCGCCCAAGTTTCAATTGGACCGAAACTTGGAATCATGCAAGTTGAATAGTATGATGAATGAGAACTTTCAAGCATTGGAAAATCAAGACTAATTACTTGTTCACATGGATGTGTGAGTCAAGTGAAGGACTAAAGGGATCGAGTACACATTCTTGTGCACTGGTCATGTCCACCACAAAGCTCGTTAAGACTATTTGATTTACTAAAGTTTAGTAAATATGGTTATACTTACAAGTTTAAGTATAATTCTGAAACATTGGAAAAGTCTCAATGTATGGCAGAACGAATGGGAAGAATCAAATTAAGCAGAAAGATAAAAGTTTCTCAAATCTGAAAAGATGGGAGAGTACTTTAGTATCATGTTTGTGATCATCTTAATGATTTATAAATCATATCACTATTAGTCCTCTAAAGGTCATCTTAGTGCATTCTTATGACTAAGAAGAGGAGTCATGAATTGTTGAAATGGTTAGATCAGGAAGATGAGTCATACTTCGTTCCAAAACAATTCTTAGAGTCATACTCCAAGATTGTAACTTGAGTGACATATCTTAAAGAAAGGTTTAAAACACTTGTCAAATGTAAGAGTAAAAGTGTCCTACTCTTGTACATTTGAAATTGGTAAGTTGTGATGTTTTGGATAAAACAAAGACCAACTAAGGCCAATTGTGTGAAGTGTTTGTCTTGATAAAGAATCTGCACTATCTCTTGAATATTTGGCAAGATAGTCTTATATGTCAAGAGGATAGTGGGAGTCTTAAAGATCCTAAAAAAAATTTCAAGAACTAATCAAGAATAAAACCTGAGGTTCTTCACTAGCACACGACTTGAGGTTTATAACCTATCGTGTTGACATATTATGTGCCCATTCCAGTTAAAGTTGGCTTTGCATAGGAGTTCTGAAAGTTCTCAATTGGTTGCATAACAACTTGGAAGCAATTGCAGGCCCTATACTGCCATGTGGCAAGAAGTTAAGATTGCATAAGTTCAGTCCATATGAGTTTGGATTTGTCATTATCCTTGTATTGTGACTATGGTTTTGACGATTCACATGGATAAGAACACATACACCATAAAATCTAAGGGTCATTAGGTTTCTCTCCGATTCGTGAAAATGATGGTGAGGAAACACTTCCACCAAGTAGATTTGAAGCAGATGGCAAAAGGTCTAAACAATTGAGACTATGATTACGGCATCCCTTTTTATAGTTCTGAAATTGTTTAGACACACGTGCATGCTATCTAAGGAAACATGTATGATTTTGATAAAGTTTTATCAAAGCATCTCGTATCAGAAATCTGAACTTTGGTAAGAAAGTCAACAAAGTATTGATTTCTAGAAGTCCAACTGATTTCTGAGTACATGTCAAAGCTAGTAGGAGCATACGTGTTATGCTAATAATCATCATGTTAGTGGGAGCATGATAATTATTGTTAGTGTTGCAAGTTAGCAATGTTAATTATAGAAAACAAAAGTTTCAATTCGTGGGGGTGCAGGGATTGAAAAGTTGTTTTGCTATAATTAAGGAGAGGATATACTTCATTTCAGTTCTAAAGGCTTAGATTGAGACCTTAATCATCTTTAGTCAAGACTATCTATATGAATTTCATGTTGGATTGGTTCAACTTAAGGAAGTTCTATATATTGCGTTCTCAAAATTCGATTATGATTACGACATCCCTCTTCATAGTCAAATTTTGAAAACATGACAAATAAAAATATTGTAGCAAAAGACTGGTCTAGAATCATGTCTTCATGTGAGACATCATAAATCGTGTACCATTTGCTTTGGGTACAGGATCGATTGCATGTGCTATAATATTTGTCATTTCTAAATTTTTCCAAATGCCCAGAGGCATTAAGAAGGGAAAAGGTCTAGAATTGGATATGACTAAAATGATTAAGCGATTGTCGAGGACAATCTGAGGTTTACCAAAGATTGGTTGCTCAGGGACAGTTGGAAGTATAGTGCTAATTTTGGAAGGACCATATTGACATATTCTGAAAAGAGGCATCTCTTATTCAGAAGTGATAGTCAAAATGAGAATATGGAGTTGTCTCCATAGGTGGAAGTTATCTGTGTAAGATTAGAAAACTTAATGCAAGAAGCATGTCCAAAGCAATGTACTTTGAATATGAGACTTAGTTTCCATGGAGTTGATCTCCATTAGAATACCTTATAATGACTGTTGACAAGTCTTTGTTACTTTGTACATATTCATTACAGGAGGGTCAGTGCATATAAGTTTAAAATCTAAACAGATTTCGATAAATGATAGGAATTTGAAATTCTCACATTTTTCGATAAGGATTTGGGAGTGTGAAATTAGAATCATTGAAATTATGTTCAATTGGTTTATTTCACAAAGTAAGGATCATAGAAAAACATAGAGTGCATACTTGGTGTATGGCAAAGCTATTGTTTAAGAAAAACATAGTGTACATGCTTGGAGCATGGGACAACTAGTGTTTTTAATTCAAGTATAAAGTTGATAAAACCGAAACAATGAATAATGAGTAATCAGTATGGTGATAAATAAAAGTGTTTATTTATATTCATAGGGTTTGATACAATATTTGATTCATTTATTCTTGTGTTTTACTTTGCATGTTTTGACTTCCAGAATAACTAAGTCGCTCTTCCTGAATGATTAAGTTATTCAAACCATCCACAGTCGGTCATATGTTGGAAGTAGATATGAATCAAGACTATCATGGGTTGGTTTGTAGAGGTCCAAGTTGGTGGACAAAGTTGTGCTACAACACTCATGAGTGCTCATAAATTCTGAGTATTGGATTCAACCCGCGCTCATTTGAATCACTTCATGGATTTTATCACGAGTGATCATGAGACGATAATATCTTATATTCTTCAAACCTAGAGATATGAGTTATTACTATGAGTTGGTTATACATTGATTGCATGAAAACGCATTTGGTAACTCGATGTTATAAAACGTGCCTTTGTGTATGATTCAACAAGTAGTAGAACAAGCCATATGAGTCGAAGTTTATCCATTCCTTTTACCTTCGGGATAAAAGCGATATCTGTGGGCCCCTCGATGATTTAGCGATGACACATGTGAGTGCTTGGCCAAGCCAGGACTGATTTGATTTGTTCAATCAGTCAGTCATCATAAATCAAAAATCGGGAAACAACAAATGGACAGAGAGAATGATTATAATCCATGTCTCAGTCCATATGATATCTAGAATGGAGGAATATATGATCCCTTATCTAATGGACGCGTCATTGATTTGTTCAGAGTTCGACAACGGCTTTAAGAGCTACGATTGCTAGTCGGGTTATGAAGTCGTACTTGCAATAATAGTTTTCGACTTATCCAAGTGGCAGACTGTTGGATTAGATGTCTAAGCCCATAACTATTATTGATATGTACTTGACCCGAGAGTAGCATGGTCCATTTGGGTTGCATATCATCAGGACAATTTGTTAGGATGGACTTTTGAGAGAAGGTTATTTATGGTTTATTAATATATTATAAGTTATAATATATTAATATGAAATCATATGTTTTAATTAGTATCGATCAAGAATTAATTTGGAATTAATTTAGTGATCAAAAGAGACTAATTAAATCTATGGGGACTAATTATGATAATTAGTTATATTTATATGTGTTGGGCTTATGATCCATGTTGGACCAAGTTTATGTATGGATACATAAAGAGGTGGGCCACATGAACCATGGATCATAAAACCCATGGGTATGGATTATGGGTTATACCCATGACCCTTGGAATCCTACATATAAATAGGTTACTCCATAGCCAAAATCACCACTTCTTTTCTTAGAGAAATATGGAGGTGTTTTGGTGGATGGAATTCTCACTCAAGAGCCACCTTTGTCCTAGGTGTGTTGTGATTCCATTTGAGGCATTTCATACTATTGGTGCTAAGCTCTTAAGGCCAAATACATCAAGACTTCAAGCCACATAAAAGGTATGTTTACCTAACTAGTATATTAAATGGTTTATGTCAAATGCATGCTAGTTATAGGTTTAATGCCTTGGAAACCATTTGCATGTATAATAGAGGAAACATATATCCAAGGTATTTAGGGTTGTATGTGCACCATAGGATGTTGTAGAATGCTCAAAACCCAACATAAAATACCTTTCCATTTAGGATCATTTGAGGAATAGACCTGAAAACCATTGTTTCGAAAAGACTGAACACCCTTTTGGGTTGTGTCAGATGAAGTAGGAATGACTTTTGAAGTTGGACATTCCTTTTTGTAGGTTTTCTTGATGGGAGAGTTTTTTGAAAAGTAGTGTGAGAAAACAAATTTTTCTGGACTCTTGGACTTTGGAAATCTGACATGCATCTTATTTTTTGAAAAATTTTGTCTATTTGTGCCTCGAGATCTAATTTCCTCTTTGAAGGCCTTTTTGGCAAAGGATTTTGGTGAACCGCAGTCATTGATGTTCAACTGCGGTTTCCTGGAACCCTTAGAATTATTTTGAAAATGTGGGCTTGAGTCATCCGAACTTGAATATTCTGGGGTCTGAGAGCATTGACCCACTTCAAAGTTCTCTATAGGTAATTCAGGATGAATCGCCTGAAGAGTCCCAGTTCCTTTTACTGAGGACTGTGCTAGTGATGATTTGACTATTGCAGAGTAAGTCTGAGTTGGGACTTCAGTGGGACTTTTGTGGGACTTTTGACTACAGTGTGAGAAACTGCAGTCTGAGAGCAGAGATGTAAAGTCTTTTGAGACTTCGGGGCCCTCAATGACAATTTCTTCATCAGCTATGGACGAGGTTTGAGAATTTGGGTAAATGGTGCCACAGATAGGAATTTGATCACATGTGTGACCCGAAACCTCAGGCACGATTTCCTCAATGACACAATTATTGCATAGATTATGGAGTCTACCGAAGTGAGTTTTCATGTCTTCGGGAAAGGTCTTGTCATTGACTGGGAAATAAAATTCTCGGTCTGGAGGGACATACAGTCTGTCTTTGTTGAACCGGGGTGAGGAATCCATTGCGGTAGGATATCCATTTGACCAACCCCAATTGTATGTATTTTCCACGGTTCCATTATTTACTAAATTTTCAATAGCTTCACTTTCATTGAACAGTTTTTCGATTAAAAGATTTAAGCGTACAATTTCACTCTGAGCTAAATCTCTCTGGTTCAAAGCTATCTCTGATTGTGTTTCACTTAACATTCTTGCATCTTTCTCTAACTCTAGGTCTTTTTCTAACATAGCCATTTTGAGTCTTTTGTTATCCAGGCGTCCTCTCACATGGAACATTTCTTGGGATGCAATGTTCTTCTCATCTAAGGCTTTGTTATATTCTGTAAGGACGATAGCACAAGTGTCATTAAGATCATCTATGTATGGTTGACAGTCATGCATGCTATAGTTTAGAGTTTGGATCATGAGTTTTACCTGTTCGACGATGCTTAGAGTTCCATCCTTTGCCATGTAGCAGTAGTTCTTTTCCAGCTTTGTAGACTCATCATCATCCGCAGTTGCCAGCATGCAGATTTTCCCTTTTCCTTTGACACTACTGATGGCTTCATCTTCGTCTCCGCATGACCAAACTTGATGGTCTCTTTTGACATGAGCTACGTATGCCCTTGCCTTTTCCTTATCTTCCAATTCTTGAGCCATTCTAAGGTAGAATGCTCTGTCTTTTACTACATTGGCCTTACAATCTCTTGCAAAGTGATTCTCTTTGTTGAATTTGTGACAAATTACAACATCAGTCTTGTCTTCAGAGGTAGTACCGGAGTCAGTGGTTGGATTAGACTGCGGTACTTCCTTTGGTTGAGTATTTTGAGATTGCGGTGGTGGATGAGAACTCTTTGGATAACGAGAATGATTATTCTGTGGACTGAAGTTACGGTTGAACGGAGGTTTGTTGAAATGTTGATTCTTGTGGAAGGAAGGAGGTGGTAGACGGTTGAACTGTTGGCTAACCAGAACAATGGCCTTCTGAAATTCTTCTTCATCATCATACTCTGAATCAACTTCGTATGACTGCGGTGGAGTGTCATACGAGGGAGAGTAGGATTGATTGAGTGGGGCTTGTGCTATGAGAGCAAGTGGTCCTCCGAAGTCAGCACAGTCTTTGAGTACGGTGGATTCTTGTGCTTGCAGTTCTCCATAGAGCTTGTAGAGTGACAAGGAATGAATCTTTCTATCACCTTGGACTATCATCTTAGCCGTAGTCCAATGTCTTCCCAAACCATTAAGAAACTGAAGATTTGTTTCATGGTTACTGCGGATGGTCCCCGCATTGGATAACTTGGTGACTATCAGGTTGAACCTTTTGAAGGAGTCTTCCAAGCTTTCGCCAGTATGAGCTTTGAAGTTGTTGAACTCATTGAGTGCGGTAGTAAGCTTCTTGTCTTGTGCTTGTTCTGAGCCTTCGTATCAATTCTTGAGAAATTCCCAGATCTCTTTTACTGATTTGCAATTTATGATAATATCGAAGTTGTCAGGAGCAACTCCACAGGAGATTTCATAAAAAGCAACAACATCATTTTCCATTTTATCGAGATTATCCTTGGTGGGACGGTTCATGACTAGTTGACCTCCTCCTAGTCTGGTTGTAACGCCGTCAGTTTGGACTGGTGTAAGGATTGGGACATGTGGTCCTTCTTCTACGGATTGCCATACATCTCTACCAAGTCTCCTTAAGTATCTTTCCATTCTTTGTGACCGGTGA
The DNA here is from genome assembly GCF_052849685.1 of Lactuca virosa. Classification (NCBI taxonomy): domain Eukaryota; kingdom Viridiplantae; phylum Streptophyta; class Magnoliopsida; order Asterales; family Asteraceae; genus Lactuca; species Lactuca virosa. The sequence continues at coordinate 265,435,424 of NC_136429.1, forward strand.
TGATATTCATTTGCTACCAGTATTGGGGCTCGATTAGAACCACCAACACTGTTGGAAACTTTCAGAGATAACGATTGTGCCATTTGAAATTTTTTTTTTAAAGAAATGAGCTTTAGTGGTATAGAAGGCCCTTTAAAAATCAGAGTTCCGTTTTCAAAAAGCAACCATTATGGCTCTGATACCAATTGTTGAGAGAAAAACTTTGAGACACACTTGAACAAATGTTAGAACAAGTAGTATTGTGGAATAGTTAATCTCGAAGGATCTAAAAGCTCAACAATAATATTAATAAGTTAGATAGTTAGAGAGTTAGTTGTGGAAAAAGTAAAGAAATAGAAATGACAACAATTGTTATATCAAGTATACACTTAAGCTGATTCATAACAAGGAATGCATTCAAACCGAGTTAATAAGGAAGATCAAGCTTACTGATAAAGTCATAGAAGACTTGCTCCGATGAGAGGTTATAATCAGTTATGTTCTAGTAAGAATTGGGAGTAAGAAGTGATGCGTAGATAAAGATATAGAAAAGATAACTTCAGAGATGTGTATTCAGAATAATAGATGCGTTTTTTTATAGAATACAAGAGAATGAGCTCTATTTATAGATACTCACGAAGTACACTAGATTACCTCTCTAAGAGTAGCCATGCAAGGCATACTGGACAATAGAGAGTATTACAATAAAAGACAAGTAAAGTAATCTAGTAAAAGTGACTGCGGTAGGAAGAGACTCTGGATGCGGTTGCTGATGAAGGAGCTTGACTGCGGGTGCTTGGCGGCTGCGGTAGCTGAAGTTCAAGAGGGTCACTTTTTATGATTCAACACCTTCCACGAGGCCCTGATATCCTTTCCTTGCTAATGGGCCCAAAGTGCATGTCCAAAATCATTAATGGGCATTTTAGCCCAATAAGGCCGAATAAATATGTCCATGGCCCATAACAGATGAAATGACTCATAATTCCTAGAATACAACTATATCCAATACCCAAAAGAGGCCCAATAGCTCAAAGGCCCAAAACAGATTTGGGTCCAACTGTGATGCGTACGCTTGGCGTACCATCCGGGTACGCGCTGCGTACTGGGGTCTTGGGACTACGATCATCGTACATTGGGTTACGCCCATCGTACTACCAGGTTAAGAACTTTCTCCATTAAGTGCTTAATACTCTATTCCTTCACGTCTAAAAGTCAGATCTAAGTTTGTTAAGATGTCCTAATGCATAAAGTTGGCAATTTTATGTCGTTGAATGCCTCATATACACCCAACACCTCCATTAAGACCTTTCCAAGGTCTTTAACACATGCATGATGCCAAAAATCCCATCAAGACTCCATTTTTATGATACTAAAGGACCAAGGGACCTCAGATCTAACATTCCCACCTTCTGGAGTTGCTTAACTCACAAGTGGAGGTCCAAAATCAACCAAAGGGATAAAACTAGAAAACCCTAGCTAGATCTAGAGATTTAAGTGGAAAGGTGCAAGCTTTTTTACCTCCAGAAGCTTTGCAAGATGACCAAGATAGAGATTCTTGAAACACCAAACCGTCCCAAGCTTGCTTGACCACTTCCTCTTCTTGAAAGAACTCTAAAATGGCCACAAAAAACCACTCCTTAAGCTCAAAACCCTCTCACATAATATCTCAGCTAATGGTAGACGAAATGAGGCTAAAGAGACTGATAGGGTTTGGTCCAAGAGGCTAAAGGATGTTTAAATAGGGGACACGTCCGAGATTTAGGGTTTTGGCCCTCTGTTGCGTACGCCCGGCGTACCCTTACGTACGCCCAACGTACATAAGGCTCCTCCGCGTTCCTTCATGTAGAGTACGCTAAGCGTACTCATAAGTATGCGCAGCATACTCAAGGGACCAATTATGTCAAAATAGGAATTCTCCGAGGGTCTCAAGCCATACCTGATTTAGGGCATTACACAAAATACCTTTCAAGCTGAAGAACACTCAACAATGGGGTTAGGGTTTTGTGGAGGTTGTTTAGGGGCAAGAGGGAGGTTGATAAAGAAGATCCTTAGGTCATCATGTTCTTTAAATAGTGCTCAAACCCTGAATATCAGGGTTTTGGGGACTGGCCACGTAGGCAATGCGTACTCCTTTGTATGCAGCGCGTATGTGCATGGCACCCGCATTCATTCCTCACCAGTACGCCCATCGTACATAGGGTGGTATTCCCCATGTACTGCACTCCTAAACCCAAACTAGAAAGGATCCAATGGATCAAGGCCCAAAACATAAAAACTAATTAATCTAAATCATTATTAATACCTTGAAAATTTTCGAGCGTTACAAATTTGTTTGACAAAACTGCATAAATGGTCCCTATGATATGTATTTTTTTCTTGGTTTTAATTTAAATCCCATTTTTTTAGATTGGTAGTCATTTTGAGCTAGTTTGCTTGTGGTTTTGGTCCCTCAAAACATTGAAAAGACTAAAATGCCCTTCTAATTTATTTTTTCTGTTTTTTCTATTTAATTTAAAGATTTATTAATTAAAAATATAGTCTCTCTCTCTCTCTCTCTCTAACTAAATCAATGGTTCTTTCATTCGATTTTTCGCTCGACAATACTACTCATAGCCAACCACCCTTTCTCCGATGATGGTCTGATGGTAAACATGATGCATTAACTCGGATTCTTCTTTGTTATGAAAACATTAACCCACTAATCTGGAGAATAAATGTGATGCAAACACATACCCACAAACACAATCGAAGACAAATGCACACCCAAATGTTGGGTCGTTCGTAGAAAAGAGGGATGAGAGATCTGGATCGTATAAGAAAAAGACACGCACAGAAAAACATAACCTCTAATAACCTTCCTTTGATTTGTCTTTCTTCTTCTCTGTCACAAACCTAAACACCCCATCGACTGTATTGTGTTCGAATTGAGATCTGATCCTCTTCTCCAAAATCGATTTACAGTTGGTGGTTCATCGATACCATGGCTATTGTTGAGAACGGTGTGTCGAATAACCAGGTGGAATTAAAAGATGTTGATTAGACAGAGTCTTCAATTTTGATTATAAGGTCAAATGATACCAATCATATTTTCCACCAGGAGAAGAAGATAACGTCTAATAACACAAATGACACTTTAATAAATGGAAGTAGTGTCTCAAATCATCACCAACATCATTTGGTGGTGAATGGGGCTGGTCGTTATAGCCACGAAGAGTGTTTTAAGAAACATATGAAAGATTTGGAGGAATTCCTATCGAAATTAAATCCTATGGCTAAAGAATTTGTGCTCCCTTCACTCCCTCAGAACATTTATAATAGGGCTCTACTACAACTACCATCTGCCTGTTGGGTTCGAATAGTAATTGTGAGGTGTCGAAGTCATTTGTAGCTTCACATGATTCGAAGTTTGTATGCTAGATTTGAATATATTTATTTCGTAAGGGTAGCTTAGATTCGAAGCCTTCATGTTTATACCCTTATGTACTTTTTGCTTACTTCTGTCATTCCTATAAATCGGTACTAGAAATAGAGTAACATTTGGCACATCGTGTTCTTACTCTAAAAACACTCTTGTATCTTTCAGAAGTACAACTGAGCCATCAAGATTATATTTACAACTTGTTTTATAGATTCAATTCAAACTCTTATTTCATTTTGTTTACTCGATCAATACGAGCTACATTTGGTATCAGAGCAGGATTCTTACAGTTGATTTTTGATTTTTTAGAGTTTGCAAAAGTTTTTGAATCTCGTTTTAGATTCAAAATATTCCGCACATTTGATCCAGAAAATCTTTTCTGATCATCTGTATCGATTCGATTATGCTTTTAGTTTGATAAATCGAGTGTTCGGTGATTGATTTCTGAAAGATTCACTTCTTAGATTCTTCTTTCTGAAGTCTTTCATCAATTTTGTCCGTAAATCAACGGCGAACTTCAACATGAACACGATGACTATATTCTCTCATCTCCTTGGTTCTTCAACCAAGATTCCTATGTTGATTCCTGAGTACTACGATCAATGGACTGATAGGATGGAAGATTATCTTATTGGGATCGATGAAGATCTATGGCGATGTGTCAAGAGTGGAAACTTTCCTCCTTCATTGCTTGATGAAATCGGAAATGTTGGTTCATTTGCTGATGTTGCTACTCAAGCTGAAAAACACAAAACAAATAATAAACGATTTATGCGAGAACTACGCGGTGCTCTTCCACCGATAGTTTACAACTATGTTCGTGGTTGTAAATCTGCTAAAGAAATTTGGGATACTTTGAAAGATAAGTATCAAGGGAGCGAGAAGACGAAGAAAAGTTTTGTTAAGTAGTGTCTGCTTGAATTAGGAGAATTCAAACAGAAGGAAGGTGAGAATATTGAACTCTTCTATGATCGTCTGAATGAATTAATCTTCAAATGCAGTCGATATGGAGTCAATCATACAACTCTTGAATTCAACTTGACTTTTATAATGGGGCTTACAAAAGAGTGGCATAATATCAGTTTAATGATCAAAACCCAACAAAGTTTTGACAACTATTATCTTGGTGATCTGTACAATGTTCTGAAAGCTCATGAAAGTGAGATCAACGAAATAGTTGAAGAACTAAAAATGAGTTTGGGTGGTCTTCTTGTATTAGTGTCGAAGGATACAATTAAAGAAATTGAGGTGGAGCCAGCTGAGAATGATGGATCTGAAGATGAAGATCTGCTCGTTAATTCTAATGACGAAGCGGTGGCTTTTTACTCAAACCATAAAGTGGAGAAATTTTGCAAGAGGCCATTCAATTCAAAGTTCAAAGGAAAAGTTGATTTTAAGGGAAACTCGTCTACTGCGAAGGGAATGAGAGAGGAGACGAAGGTGGAGAAGAAGGATAACAAGTTTGAGGTTACGAAGCTAGAAAAGAAATTGAAAGGTGACTATGGTTTCGATTGTCATTACTATAATGGTGCGAACCATATGGGAAGTGTCACACCCCCAAACCAGAACGGCGGAATCGTTCGAGGGCGGATGACTTCATGTAGTATCGTAACAGTTGAATACATAGTAAAGAAAGTAAAACAACCATCATATATATAATTTAAAAGTTACATTGTTGAATGATACTTGTTTCAAAACAAATTACAATATGATGACAAAATGAGTTTTAAAACCAACGCCTTAGCGTCACTTCTCCAAAAGCTTAAGTTTACCTGTATTACTGAATCCCTAAGAAATACAAGTAGATTTGAAAGAGTGGATCAGCATTTAAGATGGTGAGTTCATAAGTATTTAATGTCAATGTTTGTATAAATTTGAATGAAATTGTTTATAGATGTTTGAAAATTCCTAGAAAATCCTATATTTCGTACTAGTATAAAAGTAGTCTTCTACCAAGACCCGACTGTTTTGAATGTTTGCTTCTAGAAATACAATATTTTTCCATAAGTGTGTGGTAGTTTAAAAGTTCCAAAACTGTAATGCAGTAGTGTTTTTCATGCCTAGAATAGTAGATTTATGTATGTATAAAATCACTAAGTCATTTGATAACCCCGTAAATCAACGTGTTTTTAATACTCCATGTGAGTTTTATAACCATGCTATTGACCCAGACTGCCTGTAACAACGTTCTTCAGGCGTTGGAATGTTATGATGTTTGTCACCCCAGACCTGCCGGTCTAACTGTAGCTAACAGTTTAGGTGCGGGATTGTCAATCCCGTATAGATCTATACACAAGAATCACGCTCTCCCTACAAGAGATTATGGTATATAATACAGGACTTTAACTGCATACTTGAAAGTACGTGAAGTTGAATGTCTCACAAAACTTAGTATCAAATAGATTTACGTATGAAAAGTCCATTTGTTCTTGTATATGAAAGTATTTCCTTGATATAGTATTTATAGTATGTAAAATCTCATGAATATCTAGTAAACTATACCTATTATAGTTTTTCCAAAAAGTGTGATTCTTTTGTATGATAAACCGAAGTGTAGTGTCGACTTTGTATGTAAAGTATAACATTTGTAATAACATTATTGAACATTTATACTTAAAATATAACTAAAGTGTTTGATATTTACCTAACAACATATTTCAATCCAAAAAGACAAGTGTTATCGTGATATGTTGTATGAGAACGTTTTCGTACGATAGTTTTAAATCACATATGATTGATTTCATAACAAAAAGCATAGCAAAAGATTGATGTTTTTCACACGAGGATAATCGTGTGTTTACTTGTATTTCCCCCCTTTAAAAGTGTATAAAAGCATTTACAAAGCATTTGAAAACTTAGTTGTAGGGGTATGAACCCACTTGATAGATTGAAGAAGGTGAGACAAAAACTGAGAAGAACTTCGACTTGATAAAGTTGATTTCTCGGGATTCTCGGGAATCTCGGGAGTGTAAAACCTCCCATCGGAAACTTGGATGTGAAGACCAGGGCTTTGGGATGGCTTCGAGGGTTTAAACGCAGAGCTTCGGCACGAGAAAGAAGAGAATTGAGCAATGAAACCCGGAACCCTTTGAGCTCTATTTATAGCCCAATTTTTGGGTCCCACGTCGTGGAGTCGATCCTATCCTCTTCCATGGACGAGACGTCTGCTGCCAAGCCTGAAAACCCATCAGTCATGGTCCCACGTCGTGACCATCTGTGCCACGTCGTGGCCAGCCTGACAGGCTCGGATTTTGTGTCTCGAACTTGTAAAATATGTAACTTCTGCGTACGAGCTCCTTTTTGGACGTTCTATATATTCACGCGTAGGTGAGAATATGCTCTACTACTCTCGTTTAGATTTCGTCGGCTAATTTTGACTTTATTTTTAATTAATTATTTTTAACAGGCCGGGACACGAAAACTCCGTCATAAATACATAACTTCTTCATCTGACGTCCGTTTTCGCTAGACTTTTTACCGTTGCACTACTATTGTTGAGATCTTCGATTCTCATTTAGGTTGTTTCGGCCAAAAGTCTCTCGATCTCTATTTCGAGTTTTTAGCTGTCTACTGCTATATCCGGAACTTGGAAAAATCATAACTTCCTCATACGAAGTCAGATTTGGACGTTCTTTTCACGTACGTTTACGGTTTAATGAAATCTATAACTTTCATTTAGATACCTAAGGCTAAAAATTATTGTATTGAAACTTCGCGTTTTACGTTTAACAGTATTGACGATTTTGCTGTGAATCTTAGGTTGGTCATAACTTCTTCGTTATAACTCGGATTTTAGTGTTCTTTATATTTCTGAAACTCTTGACACGATATCTATCATTTATGAAATCCAGTAGAGACTTTTGAACATTTTATTTTCGACGATAATTTCATTATATTAAAAGAGATCACAATTCTTGACTTTTTAGGTCATTACATTGATTCGAAATATCGGGTTGTCACAGGAAGTGACTGCATGTTGAGGAAGATAGAAGAGAAGAAAGAAAGTGTGAAGGACGAGGCCTAGTATGCTGAAGAGCTGGAAGAAGTCAGAACAAGGATGAAGGGGATGTCCCTTGTTGCAAGAGGAAGTAGCGAATAGGATGGTACTTACCAAATCTGGTCATCTGGATCATATGATGAGGAAATGCGAAACCCCACACATCGAGGCATGTATGCAATGTGTGAAGAGGGAAGTGCGGATGAAGAGAAGGTGACAGGAAGGTGCTTCATTTCTACAAGTGCTGACAAGTCTCCAATGACTTCTAAGGTACGTTCTCTTCTTGAATCCTTTGATATTCCTTTTAATTCATGTGATGCTATTTTGTCTGATTTCGAAAATACTCTCTCTTTATTTAATTACATGCTTATTTCTATTAGTAGTGATGCTGAGAAATCAAAATCTTTACTGCTAGAATCAAAAAAGAGGTTGGAGTCGAAGATAAGTAGAATAGATCATTTGGAATTACAATTAAAGAACGTTTTTTGTGATAGGGATGGTTTGAGGATAGACAATTGTAATTTGCTTAAACGGAGAAACATATATTGTAATTCAGCCAAAAGAATATATGCTAAGATGAGTGCTTTACATCATTCGTCGGACATATGTAAAGAACAGCATAGGAAACTTTTTCCCTTTTTGACATTCGAAAGGGAAAAGATCGATTTGACTTCCTAGGAATGTGAGAAAAAGATTTATGAGTATGATAAGGTCCCAAATGACTCATATGCATACGGTACTGTTAAAACAGATGAATGTTTGGATGATAATGATTTGGTTAATATTGTGAATGAGACCTTGACTAAAACTGAACAAATTAAGATTTTGAAAAAGACTGAGAAATCGACATTACATTCTCGACACAATTTTGCTAATATTGAAGATGATTATGACAATATCAGTGAAATTGAGGAAGAGGAAGTTGTTGATTGTTCTCATCTCTCTGTCGATAATGTCACTTCGATGGCTAAGGGTAAAATAATATGTGATGATTCATTGGAAAAGGTTGACACTGACAAACCCTCAACATCGAAAGTTCATGCCTATAATCATGTTGTTGTCGAAGACAGTCAAACTGATAGTAACACTGATGATGAAGATATTCTAGTTGAAACAACAATTCCCAGAGTGGTTGTTGATCAGGTGTATGAGGAAATAGAGAAATTAGAAAAAGTGATGATGGAAAAAGGTCCTCATTATCTCGAATCAAACTCTGTTGTTTATCCAAATTTCAAATGCACTGATGATATAGTGTTCCTAAATCAAGTTTTTGTTACATCAGGAAATGGAGATAAAGTGAAACCTGAAATCAACAAAATCATTGTTGAAGATAAGGAAGAACGTTTCTCAAACCAAAACGCGGTTGAAAATACTCTTAACAAAAACTCATACACTTTTCAAAGGCAAATACTACAAAGAACTTGGGAAGTTAAGAAAGATAAAGTAAATGATGAAAACCTTCAAATGAATCAGTTTCTCAAAGCACAAAAGCTCAAATATTTTATGAACAAATTCAAATGATTTCAAAAGATGAAAGAATTTTGATGTCTAAAGAAAGGAAAAAGGTTTATTGGCAAAATGTCGATTCTCGTAAGAAACAAAAAGTTTTGTTAACAAAATCATCTGAACAGAAAAAGGCTGAACAAGTTAAGACTTCTTCTCAAAATAAGTATTTTCTTCAGAACAAACCCTCTCAAAAACAAAATGATTTATCAAAAAGTCATTCCAAAGTCTAAAATCCAAGTCAAAAACCAAGAAATGAGAATTTTGCTAAAAACCAACAACAAAGGACTTTTGTTCCTAATCAACAAAATGAAAGGTTTTCACAAACTAATTTTCATAGAAGTGGTTTTCAACAAAATGAACAAACATCTTTTCGTCAAGATCAAAATCAAAGAAGATTTTCAAATAGACAACTAGTTTATAATCGAACATCTGTTGGTTATAACAAATATATTCAAAACCGTTTTCACAATCATGCTACACCATCGTTTTCAAAGAGAGAATTCGAAAAGTTGGAAGTTAAAGGAAGAGCAAGTGAACCATTTAAACCAAAACCACCTCACTTTACTAATCCTAATTCAAAGCTGAAAGTCAAAGCTTCATTTGTCAAAGGGAAAACTGACACGAAGAATATAAATCATTGGCTTGAAGGAAAAGGAAAGTCATATCAATCAGGGAAATATTCACAAGTGAGGATTAGGTATGCTTACGAAAGCTACTTAAATGAGTCTCAAACTGGTAGTTCTTCGTGAATGGAATCGAATCCCTTTGTTCGAAAGTGGAAAGTTGTTCCCAAAGCGAAAATTGGGTCACAACAAAATGTCGATGGAAAAAGGAAAGTCTGTGTTGAACCTAACCCAATGAATGATTTCATTTTTATACCTAAGTAAGTAGTAGTTGACTTAATTGATAGTTTGAAATCTAAGGTTAGAAGTTGGGTTTTAGAATCTTCATTTTATAATGCATTCTACTCTAATAACCAAGGACCCCAAAAGCCTTAGGCGCCTAAATTCTTTAATTGACTGCAGGTGTTAAGTGATGTCACACCCCCAAATCTGAACGGCGGAAACATTCGGGGGTGGAGGACGTCATGTATAGTATCACAACAATTGCATAATAGTAATTCAAGTACAACAACCATGCATTTAATAAAGTTTATGTTTTACATATGTGTTCAAACTATTGTATATTGACACCAAAATATATATACAAAAGTTAAGAGTCTCAATGTTCCATCTTCAAAAATTTGAGGGTGTACCTGATTAACAATTTCCTTAGAATACAAGATATTTGAGAAAAAGTGTCAACAATTAAGTTGGTGAGTTCATAAGTATTTTTATGAAATATAAAAATACCATTCAAGAAATGAAATAATATTCGTTTCCAGACAATCCGATATTTTCAATAAAATTGAGTTATAAGTTGTTTATTTGTAAGAAATTGAATTTATCCAGGAAAATCCTATATTTTCCATAAAACGGTGTTGTAAATAGTAGTCTTAATTATATCCAAGACTAAAACATGTACAAGTAATTCACCATACTTGAATTAATGATATATAGATTTATACGAAAATAAAACTATTTGAAGAGAAGTATTTATGTATATATTCGTTTTCCCTATGTGAGTTTTTATAACCGTACTAACAAATGATTTGCCTGCCTCGACGTTCTCCAGGCTTCGTACTGTTTGATATTTGTCACCCCAGGGACTGTAGCTAACAGTCACGGTGCGGGGTCATCAATCCCGTATAGATCTATACACAAGTATCACGCTCTCCAGGAGGAGACTCGAGTTATAAAAAAGGACTTGCTGTTATACCTTGATAGGTACTGTGAAGACGACTGACTCACAATTTCCCAACGAAATATATATTTGTATATGAGAATATTCATATATAAAGTTGTTACTCTTTTCGTAATGTTTATAACATATAAAAATAATCATATTTTTATATAACTATTTTATTTGTTCTGAAAGAGTAAAATATATTGAGAATGTAATCCAAACTATATATATTATAGTTTACAATATATGTTTCAATTAAATCGATAATTGTTGTGTCATAAGATGTTCCATATGTATATGTATTCGTGTAAAAGTTATATAAAATGAAAGAAAATATAAATCACAATTTATATTTAAACACAATTATTCTAGTGTTTTACGTGTATTTTCCTCCTTTAAAACTTATAAAAAGTTATAAAAAGTGTAGGAGTATGAACTCACTTGATAAGTGGTGAATTGTGTAGCACTTCGTTGCTAGAAAAAGGCTTTATTGTTGAAAACCGGCCTTTGCGAGGGTCGGTTTAGAAACCGAAAGACTCCTTTTCTTGCGGACATCTGGCGCCTCGGGATGTTCTTCGGGTGTTGGATATGATACTGGGGCTTCGGGGGGTTGTAGAGAAGTTTATGGAAGTGAAAGAAGTGAAAAAGTATGAAAAATAGAGTGAAAATGGTGTTAGAACTGGAGGATCTCGCATGGCTTTTATAAGGCCGAAGCCTCGGAACTAAGGAAGGAGGAGGGGACACGTCTTCGGACAGGTGGCGAGGGGGAGGCCAGGCGTCGGAAGGAGAGGCTGCGCACGTATCTCAGTTCAGACTCCTCCACCGCAACGACACGCGTCGGATTTCGCTTGGACCGCACCTTCGGTTGAATCAGCAACTCGGACACGGGGCAGCCTCGCATGCGAGGTGACGTGGCCGAACCCGGACCATGTCCTTTGCGAAATTTCTCAGTTTTTGTGCCCCGAACTTCTAAAATTCATAACTTTCGCATACGAGCTCCGTTTTCGACGTTCTTTATATGCACGCGTAGGTGAGATTATATTCTACAACTTCGTTTAGCCTCCGTCGGCTAATTTTGACTTTATGTTTAATATTATTATTTTTAACAGACCTAGACAAGAAAATCCGTTAAAAATTCATGACTTCTTCATCCGACGTCCGTTTTCATCTGTCTTTTTACCGTTGTACTACTATTGATGAGACCTTCGATTCTCGTTCAGATTGTGTCAGCTAAAAATCACTCGATCTTTATTTCGAGTTTTTAGCTGTGTACTGCTATGTCGATTCTTAGAAAAATCATAACTTCTTCATACGAAGTCAGATTTTGGTGTTCTTTTTATTTACACTCTCGGTTTAACGTATACTACAACTTTAATTTAGACACTTCAGGCTAAAAAGGTAATTTATCGAAAACTCAATTTTTACGCTTAAGAGTGTTTTGTCGGTTTTGTCGCGGATTTTCGATTGGTCATAACTTCTTCGTTATAACTCGGATTTCAGTGTTCTTTATAATTTTGGAAACCTTGTTACAATCTCTACCACTTTATTCATCCAAATCAAGATTATTTAATACTTCATTTTTGACGCTATTTTTCATCTCAATTAATTTCTATTCTTATTATTTCAGAATAAGTTACAATTTGACCTAGACTATTACATTGACCTGAAATATCGGGTTGTTACATTATCCCCCCGTTAGAGGGAATTTCGTCCACGAAGTGTAGACTCTCTTTCACTTCAATTTCATCGATTGGAATCACAAGAGTCTCGTCAGATAGGCATTTCTTTAAATTAGATACGTGGAAGATAGGATGTATGTTACTAAGTTCTCGAGGTAGTTGTAATTTGTAAGCTACAGGACCAATCCTTGCGAGAATTTCAAATGGTCCAATGTACCTTTGATTTAATTTACCACGCTTTTTGAATTGTATCATGCCCTTCCAGGGTGAGACCTTTAACAGAACACGGTCACCAACTTGAAATTCCAAGGGTTTTCATGTTTTGTCTGCGTAGCTCTTTTGTCGATGTCGAGAGGCTTTCAGACGTTCGCGAATTTGAACAATCTTTTCGGTCGTTTCTCTGATGATTTTCGGACCAGTGAGAGTGCTATCAGGGACTTGACCCCTAGCTAGCTACGTGTTACCCATCTCAGCCCAGCACAGAGGGGATCTGCACTTACGGCCGTAGAAGGCTTCGAATGGAGCAGCCTTGATGCTAGTATGATAGATGTTGTTGTAAGAGAACTCGACCAGTGGCAAATGAGTATCCTAGGACTTGCCGAAGTCAATAACACACGTTTGCATCATGTCTTCTATTGTTTGAATGGTTCTCTCACTCTGCCCGTCGGTTTGTGGATGATAAGTTGTACTCATGTCCAGCTTAGTTCCAAGAGCCTTCTGAAGTGTCTGCCAGAATCGAGAGGTAAACCTACTATCTCTATTCGAGATACTAGATATAGGTACACCGTGCAGTCGTACTATCTCTTGGATGGAGGTTCAAGTCAGTCTCTCCATCTTGTATGTTTCTTTGATTGGCAGGAAGTGGGCGGACATAGTCAAGCTGTAAACGATCACCCAAATAGTGTCATGGCCACTCGGGGTTTTGGGTAATTTGGTGATGAAGTCCATTGTAATTCGATCCCACTTCCACTCAGGTATTTCTGACTGTTGGAGTAAACCTGAGGGCTTCTGATATTCCACATTTACCTTGACGCAAGTTAGGCACTTGCCCACGTAGGTAGCAATTTCAGCTTTCATGTTTGGCCACCAATATAATTTCTTAAGGTCCATATACATCTTGTCTGAACCTGGAGGAACAGAGTATCGAGTCTTGTGTGCTTCGTTCATGACAACTCCGTCACCCTTGATTTCTAACTTCTTTACTCGACGACCCAAGTATTCTTTCTGATTAAGGGCATCTACTACCACATTGGCTTTGCCTGGATGATAACGAATTTCACATTCGTAATCACTAAGTAGTTCAACCCATCATCGTTGTCTCATGTTTAGCTACTTCTGATCGAATATGTGTTGAAGACTTTTATGTTCTGTAAAGATGGTGCACTTTTTGCCGTAAAGGTAGTGTCTCTACCTCTTTATAAAAAATACTACTTCTCCCAACTCAAGGTCATGAGTAGTGTAGTTGACCTTGTGCGTTTTTAGTTGTCGTGAGGCATATGCGATAACTTTTCCTCGCTGCATAAGTACACATCCCAGTCCTTGATTGGATGCATCGCAATATACAACAAAATCTTCTGTTCCTTCAGGTAGAGATAGAATAGGCGCGCTGCAAAGAGCTTGTTTCAAGGATTGGAATGCAGCTTCTTGTTTCTCTCCCCAGTTGAAAGTTATACCCTTCTGTGTCAGAGTAGTAAGTGGCTTAGTGATTTTTGAGAAGTTCTGTATGAATCTGTGGTAATAGCCAGCAAAACCCAAGAATTGACAAATTTCATTGGGTGTTTTTGGTGCTGACCAATTTTTGATTGCTTTAATTTTGGAGGGGTCCACATGTATTCTTTCTTCGCTGACCACGTGACCAAGAAATTCTACTTTCTGAATCCAAAATCCACATTTTGAAAACGTTGCATAAAGTTTTTCTGCTCGCAATGTTTCCAAGATCTGGCGAAGGTGTTAACTATGCTCTTCCTTGCCTCGCGAGTAGATAAGTATATCATCTATGAACACAATCACAAATTTGTCTAGGAAAGGACGGGATACCATGTTCATTAAGTCCATGAACACGGTAGGAGCATTGGTTAGACCGTAAGGCATCACAAATTTGTCTAGGAAGGGACGGGATACCATGTTGTTTTAAAAACATCGCTTTCCTAGACTCGTAATTGGTGATACCCTGATCTCAGGTCGATCTTTGAAAAATAGTTTGCTCCTTGGATTTGATCGAATAAATCGTCTATTCGTGGAAGTGGATATCGGTTTTTAATGGTGAGCTTGTTTAGTTCGCGATAGTCGATGCACATACGAAATGATCCATCCTTCTTCTTAACGAACAGAACCGATGCTCCCCAAGGTGAGAAACTTGGTCGAATGAATCCCTTACTGAGTAGTTCATTTAGTTGACTGGACAATTCCTGCATCTTAGCTGGTGCTAGGCGATAGGTAGATTTTGCTACTGGGGTAGCTCCAGGGATAAGATCGATTCTAAATTAGACCTGTCGTGTAGGAGGTACTCCTGGAAGATCCTCAGGAAATACGTCAGGAAAATTACATAATTCAGAAATGCTCTTGAGGTCTTTTACTTCTTGTTTCTCATTCACGACGTGAGCCAAGAATACTTGGTATTCTTTTCGTAGATACTTACGAGCTTTAATACAATAAATGAAGCAAAGTATTGTATTGGGTTTATCGCAATAGATGATGAGAGCTTCGCCATTTGGCAGATTAAGGCGAACAGCCTTTTCGTTGCATAAAATATCAGCACGATGGGGACATAGCCAATCCATGCCGACGATGACATCAAAAAAAATTTATCGATACTGAAATGAGGTTGATTTGAAAAGAATTGTTTTTTAGTGAGAGGGTACAGTCTACGTATATATCATTAGTGTTTTCCGTCTTTCCATTTGCCATTTCGATGGTGAATTTTTTTTTAATGGTTTCGGTGTTTGATTAAGTAAATGTTTAAACTGGTGGCTCACAAAACTCCTCTCCGCTCCATAATCAAATAGTATGCATGCGTAAGAGTTATTGAGGAGAAATGTACCCGTAACCACAGTCGGGTCTGCCACGGCCTCCTCATGTCCTATTGCCAGTACCCTTTTTACTCCTCCTGTATTCTTTACTTTCGGGCAATCCTTCTTAAAATGCCCTGTGTCTCCAAATTCGTAGCAAGCGCGGCTTGCTGTTGCATTCGAGGTTGAGGCATTTTGTTGATCTGGTTCTTTGCAGAAACGGACACTGTGTCCTTTCTTTTTGCACCTCGTACAATACATTTCTCTACACGCACCAACATGGTGGTAGTTACACTTATCACATTTCGGAAGGCTCCCAACATATTTAACAGGTGTTGGGGCTTCTGGGGCAATGATGGTGTGAGCGGTCACCACTTGCTGTCTTTTAGAGTTTTCTTCTGTTGCTTTGTTCTTCCTTTTATTCCATGTCCTTCTTTGACTGTTACTTTCCTTTGGTTGTTCAGGGGCGGCTGTTATCGATCCTTGACGAATTCCATGATTGGTGAACTGTTGCGCCAAACGTTTCACGCGGTCAAAATTTGCAGGTTTGGAAGCCATTACATACCCTTTAATTTAGGGCGATAGTCCCCAAAGGTATCTTTCCACCTTTTTCGATTCCGGGCTTATCATCCCGGGACATAGTACAGAGAGATAATAGAATCTGGTCGTATAAGTAGCAAGATCAGATCCATTCATTCTAAGAGTCCACAATTCATGTTCCAATTTTTCCACTTCACCACTTGGACAGTACTCTTCTAACATCAAATTTTTCAAATCATCCCACGTCATGGAGTTTGCTACTGGGAGAGCTACAGCTTGACATGGCTCTTCCACCAAGTAAGAGCTCTGCTAGAGAAAGTACATGTTGCATATTTAACCTTACTTGCTTCTGGGCAAGTACATATTTTGAAGACTGTTTCAGTCTTCTCAAACAACTGCATTAAGGTGATTACTCCTCCACTTCCGTTGAAATTGATGAGTTTCCCATTAGTAAAGTCTTTATATGAACACTCTTTAGGGTGTCCATGATTCGGAGGATTAGCACCATTGCTTGTTCCACTGGTATTGTTTGTGTTTATTTGATTCATAGTTGCTGTTACAGCAGCTGTTCCTGCTGCTTGAAACATGGCAGCATCAAACTGAGGTGGTGGAGGTGGATTATTGTTGTTAGGTCTGGGATTCTTTCTTAGCGGCATCTTTTTCTACAAATTTTATGAGGAAAATAATGACAAGTTCCTTATGGTAGCTATGAGTTAGGTGATATTGAACAAGATACATCTTAATTTTTAATTGTATCATATCCTAACTGATATAATGTTTTATTTAGTGATTTAATAAAAATCTACTTATATAAGTAAACAATTGCAAACAACACTTGTAATAAATTTGTCATGAGTACACAAAATGTTATGAAAATTATGCTAATTTCCAATGAAATAAAGTACTTGTTATTTGATACATATAAATATATATATATATATATATATATATATATATATATATATATATATATATATATATATATATATATATTGTTACATACTGTTGGAAACAAATATATATCTATGTAATTTACATATGGAAAATTACAACATTGAGAATTACGAGTAGTGTGAACACTACTTATGGTGAATACTACGCCGATAACTGCATTCAGCCTCATCTTTATTCTTCCAATACCTTTCTTGGGTAGCCTGATATTCCTTTAGTGCCCTTATCTCTGCTTGGGCATCATTCATTTTCCTTTGAAATGCTTCAGTATGATTTTTAGTATCGTCCTGAAGTTCATCTAAACGAATAATATCGGCCGTGTTGACTTGTGCAGTAGCATCTACTTATAGGATCCGATTTATAGAAATCCGTGCCTGATCCGTTTGACAGGCTATACGGTGTACTATGACCGGAAGAGCTCTGTCAGCTGAACCTCCTCTGGAGAGGTCATAATAGCCTCTTGCCATTCCGTAAGGTGGACGTAGACCTTGTTGCTGACTCCAGTGGTTCAAGTATTCGCCCCATATTGGTTAGGTCCTTGAAAATCTTGTCTTACCACGGGGTGTTGTCTGGATTGAGGTGGATTGTATTGAGGTTCTGTGTCTGTACCACTAGAATCAGAGTCACTAACTTCAAGTGGTTCTTCATCTGAATTCACAATCCAACCCTGATCTTCTTGGTTGTAGGGGTCTCCGGGTAAATTATATTCAGCCATGTTATCTTGTACGAGAAATAGAGATAAAAAGTATATATATAAGAATTTTATAGTATCTCAAATTACTCCTAAAGTTCTTTATATAGTTTATTGGTAAGTTTTAGACTTTTCATTCACTACGACCATTTCTCGGCATATACTAATCATGTCCCGGATAAATATAGTTGATCAGGCTATGTTCATCCCAAACATGATTACCTACCCCGAGACATAATCATAGTGTCCAACATATCATAAAAACTTCTTAAAATGTTACTTCAGAGATTTTTAGTCCTATTGTTTTATAGTTTGTATATCTTATGTGGTTAGATATACTTAGTTCAGTATAAACAATGCTCTGATACCAAACTGTCACACCCCTAAACCTGTGTGACATCCCCTAATTTCTCGGCCAGAAAAGACCAATTTAATTTAGGCTTTTTAAAATAAAATCAGAGAAATTCTTTTAAAAGATATTGCGGAATTCGTCCCCAAAACAAAACATGATAAAAATTTATCAAAACCTTTCTTTAAGAAAGTACATATTTTCCTTTTATATCAAAACCTCGGGATGTCATGTTCCGATACAAATCAAAAGCATAAACAAGACATTATAAGCCTTTCAACAGTTATTTACAACTACTGGCCTATAATCCAAAAATCTCTCATCATCATCCGACTATGCTCGGGGTCCACTACCTGTAACATGAAAAGCTGAGTGGGTCAGGCTTGGGAGCCTGGTGAGCATATAGGGTTTTCAACCCACAATAATAATAAACTTATTAAGTTCACCAATCAACAATAACCCTGATTACCCATTCCCGTTATCCTCACTTTACGTCCCTACACACCTATCACAAGGGACCTAGCCTAAGGAATATCATCGGGATGGACACTCTTGCCAAGGGGACTCCTCAGCCATACATGTCCTAAAGGCAACCATGAGGGGGATGATGTACGCCAATGAACATTTAGTTCACCAACACCTACAAGTTGCAAACCTGCTAGTGTTCCACTGGACTGTCTAGAAAGGTATGTGGTCGTCATCTATACTCCGCTAGACGACTACAACAACAACAACAAGAACAACAACATCGAGGCCTCTCACCATTTTAACAGAAATCGACTATTTTGTCTACCCATGTTTTACCCAACATATTTGTAGATAAAATACATATACAGTTTGAAACTTGTATAAAACATTTATTCAACAGTCACCTCAAATAAACAATTAATATAATTACACATAGCATGTATGTTAAGGTAAGTAATTCATATCTATGTGTAAGGTGAAAGTGACTACACACTCACATGATTTAATGATAATCAGGCAGCACTTCGTTTCCTAAAACGATCGTTTCTAATAAAACCGGGAGTTTTATTGAGAAACCGGGCTCTACGAGGGTTGGGCTTCAAAACCGAAAATATAAATTTCTCGGGCATCACAGGCACTTCGGGACGTGTTTCGGGTGTTTGGTATCATACTAGGGCTTTGGGGGAAGTTGGAATGAAAGAAATATGGGTTTAGCGGTGTAAAATGTCAAATTTCCAAATTATCCCCGGGAGGTCTCGCACCCTTCTGATCGGACGGCTGAGAGGACTCCACGCGGCAGCAGATCCGAAGAGAGGGCAGGTGGCTCGCACGTGCGAGGGTCAGCTGTTGGCCTCTGATTGGACCGAGGTCTAGGTCCGAGGGTTGGGTCGTGGCGCTACGTTCGAAGCTCGGACACGTCAAGAAAGGGCACGTGTCAGACTCCTACTGGACCGCGCTTCGGATGCGAGGGCATGTGACACGCCTCGCCAGCTGGCTTAGGTGACTCAGCAGTTCGGCACCGTGTCGGTTTTGTCGCGAAACTTCGACAGGTCATAACTTCTTCGTTATAACTCGGATTTCAGTATTCTTTATATATCCGTAATCCTTGTCACGACCACTACAACTTTCTTAATAGATATCGGCTTTATCTAATATTTATTTTTGACGCTTATTTTTATTCTTAATTAATTACACCCTAATAATTAAGCATAAAACACATAATTTTCACATAATATTCACATAATTCCTTTTCATTTCTTCAAAATGAGTTACAAAGGTTAACCTAGAGTATCACGTCAATATTAATGCCTAGCCTAGAAACACGGGCGTTACAATTCTCTCCCCCTTAGGATGATTCCATCCCCGGAATCACACATCAACAAACAACTGCGGGTAGCGACTCATCATGTCACTCTCCGTTTCCCAGGTGAGATTTGGCCCATTCGTATGTTTCCAACGCACAAGCACTAAATCGACCATCTTACGTCCCAACTTCTTAGTCTTACGGTCAACGATTGCCTCAGGCTCTTCAATTAACCTCTTGTTTTCATCCAACCTTAATTCAGAAATTGGAATTATGTCGGGCACATCTCCCGTGAACTTTCTCAAATAACACACATGAAAGGTGTTATGAATACCCTCTAGTTCTTCCGGTAATTCTAGCTTGTAAGCTTGATTCCCGATCCTCTGAAGAACTTTAAACGGTCCAATAAACCTTGGACTTAATTTTCCCCTTTTACAAATCTTATAAGTCCCTTCCACGGCGAGACTTTAAGTAAAACCGAATCTCCCACTTCAAATGATATCGGTCGTCTTTTCTTGTCAGCATAGATCTTTTGTCGATCTTGAGCTGCTAACATCCTTTCCCTAATCATTTTCAACTTTTCAGCAGTCTGATGGACTATTTCAGGTCCCATAAACTGCTTTCCCCAGCTTCCAACCAACATGACGGCGTTCGACACTTTTCTCCACACAAAGCGTGATAAGGTGCCATCTTGATGCTCGAGTGGAAACTATTATTATAGGAAAATTCTACTAGAGGTAAGTGTTCATCCCAGTTACCTTGGAATTCCAGGGTACATGCTCTCAGCATATCTTCCAATGTTTGAATTGTTCGTTCGCTCTGACCATCAGTTTGCGGATGGTAAGTTGTACTCAAACACAACTTAGTACCCAATTCCTCTTGTAGACTCCTCCAAAACCTTGAGGTAAAACGGCTGTCACGATCAGATACAATCGTTAACGGAACACCGTGAAGCCTCACAATTTCCTTCACGTAAGAATTCGCAAGTGTATCCATATACCATTTCTCGTTGGCTGCTATGAAATGCGCGCTCTTAGGGAAGCGATCAACAACCACCCAAATCATGTCGTGACCGTTCCTTGTTTTGGGTAGTTTAGTCACAAAATCCATGGTGATGTCTTCCCATTTACCTATGGGTACAGGTAAAGGTTCTGAACTCCCATACGGTTTCTGATGTTGTGCCTTAACCCTAGCACATATTACACACTCGACCACATACTTAGCAACATCAAGCTTCATCGTCGGCAATTAGTAATAGGGTTTTAGATCCCTATACATTTTTGTACTGCCGGGATGAATTGAATACATGGTCTTGTGAGCTTCTTCCATCAGAAGATCTCTTACTCCTCCCGTCTTAGGTACCCAAATCATATCTTGGAATACCTTCAATCCTTGACCGTTCGTATTAAACACCAACGTTTTGCCCAAACGTGCTTCCTTTCGGTCATTTTTCTCCAAAGCTTCCTCTTGAGCATTCTTTATACTTTCCACAATTGTCGGGACAACTTCAATTCTCAATGCTCTTGGTCTTTTCTTTTCAAGGTTTACCTTCCGACTGAGAGCATCAACAACAACATTTGCTTTACCAGGGTGGTAAAGTATCTCACAGTCGTAGTCCTTGAGTAATTCTAGCCAGCACCGTTGCCTCATGTTCAATTCCTTCTGATTAAAGAGATATTGAAGACTCTTATGATCAGTGAAAAGTTTACATTTAGTGCCATAAAGATAGTGCCTCCATATCTTTAAGGCGAATACTACCGTTGCCAACTCCAGATCATGAGTGGGGTAGTTCTTTTCATGCTCTTTCAATTGCATGGATGCATACGCTATGACTTTATCCCTTTGGGTCAGAACACAACCTAACCCAACTCCAGAGGCATCACTATAAACTGCGAAGTCATCAACTCCTTCAGGTAACGAAAGAATCGGTGCTTCACATAATTTCTTCTTTAACTTTTCAAAGGCTTCCTTATGCTTTTCATTCCAAGTATAAGTAGCTCCTTTGTGGGTCAAAGTTGTTAATGGAGTCGCGATCGAAGAAAAGCCTTGGATAAATCTTCGATAATATCCGGCTAATCCTAAAAAGCTTCGGATCTCCGTAGGACTTTTTGGTTGTTCCCACTTCATCACAGCTTCAATCTTTGCTGGGTCAACCATTATTCCTTCTTGGTTAACCACATGACCTAAAAATTGGACTTCTTGAATCCAAAATTCACATTTAAAGAACTTTGCATACAGCTTCTCCTTTTTCAAAACTTCTAGCACTTCACGCAGATGCTTGTCATGCTCCTGCTTGATTTTTGAATATATCAAGATATCATCTATGAATACTATCACGGATTTATCAAGGTATGGTTTACAAACCCTGTTCATCAAATCCATGAAAGCTGCTGGAGCATTGGTTAGTCCGAACGACATAACCAAAAATTCGTAGTGTCCATATCTTGTTCTGAACGCAGTCTTTTCGATATCCTGCTCTCTCACCTTTAGTTGATGATATCCTGACCTAAGATCGATCTTCGAAAAATAGCTCGAAACTTGCAACTGATCGAACAGGTCATCGTTCCTCGGCAACGGGTACCTGTTCTTTATTGTTGCTTTAATCAGCTCTCTGTAATCGATGCACATTCTAATGCTCCCGTCTTTCTTCTTTACAAATAACACCGGGGCTCCCCAGGGTGATGAACTAGGTCGAATAAAACCTTCGTCCAATAACTCCTGAAGTTGTGTCATAAGTTCTTTCATCTCTGTTGGTGCTAGTCGATACGGTGCTTTTGCTATTGGTGTCGTTCCTGGTAACAAGTCGATACGGAATTCTACTTGTCGATCAGGGGGAAATCCGGGAAGATCTTCGGGAAAGATTTCCGGATAGTCACACACCACCGGAATATTCTGCACCTCCTTCTTTTCCTTCTTAGCATCGATCACGAATGCTAGATATGATGTACATCCCTTGACCAAACACTTTCTGGCTTTCATTAGGGAAATGATTATAGAGTTTAATCTGCGTTTGTCTCCATACACCATAAACGACTCTTTCCCTGGCAGGTTTACTTTTACTCTCTTCTTCCTACACAATATTTCGGCATCATTGGCGCTAAGCCAATCCATTCCTAAAACTATGTCGAAACCATTTAACTCGATAGGTAGTAATTCCTCGTGGAAGTTATTCTCATTCAAGTCAATGAGGATGTTTTTCATACAATGGCTAACAGGTACAAACTTGCCACTAGCAATCCCGACTAATAAAGCATTAACTAGTCTATCAACAGGCAAAGCTAGTTTTCTACCAAATTAATGCAAAATAAAGGAGTAATTGGCTTCAGAATCAAACAAAATTTGGGCAGGCAATTCTTTTACGAGAAAGGTACCTGAAGCGACATCGGCTTCTTCTTTCGCAGCTTTAAGTGTCATCTGAAAGGCTCCCGCCTTCGGCTTTGGTGGAAGATTGGGTTTTGCTGCATCCTTCTTCTTCGGGCAATCCTTCAAAATATGCCCTTCTTCATGGCACCCAAAACAGACGTTCTTATCGAAGGTGCATTCATTGGCATAATGCCCAGGCTTTCCACATTTGTAACAAGTGATTTCCACGCTGCATTTCCCAGCATGTTTCTTCTTACACTTGTCACACCACTTGGCTTCAGCTCCTCCTCCGAATTTTATCGAACTAGTCTTCGAGAACTTGTTCTTTTTATTGGAACCTGAACTTCCTTCAAACTTTCTCTTTTTGCCAACTTCAACCTTGCTGGCGGCTCTCCCCTTAATCATATCTTCAACATACTTGGCAGCCCAGATAGCTGCCTCCAAAGTAAGTACCTGACGTACTGGCACCGCATACTCCCATGGAAGTCCCTTTGCGCACCTGTCAATTTTTGCCAGCTCATCTGGGAAAATACGCAAAGCAAACTCCATTTTGTCTGTGAAGTTATTTGTATATTCATCAACGGTCATATTTCCTTTCTTCAACGTCAGATATTGGTTTTCTAACTCAAGCACATTTTGGGCCGAGCAGTACTTCCGCTTAAAGTGCATCAAGAACTCTACCCCAGTCAGTTGCAGTGGCTCATTAGGGCTTAGCGTTTTCCCCAGAGTGTTCCACCAACGAGCAGCACTACCCCTGAACTGACGCACTGCAAATGTGGTTTGTAACATGCCTTGGCAACCACATGTCATGAAAGCCAATTTTATTTCCGAGATCCAACCCATTACTCCGACGGGATCTTCTTTTCCAGTGAAGGTTGATGGCTTGCAAGTCATAAAGTCCTTATACTTGCACCCATTTCTCTCCACTCTATCCTCGTGGTTATTTCTCTCAACCACAAGCGGTTCACTATAACCAACAGATCTACTGTTGTTTCCTTCTTCAGATCGATCGTCACTTAATTCGTGTTTTTCAACAGGAACTGAAGGTTGCTGGTTTCTATTTGCATTTCCTCAGATCGATCGTCACTTAATCCCTGTTGTTCAGCAACATTTGCCTCAATTCCTCCCTTTGTTCAGCCATCATGCTCTGAATCATGGCTCGTACTCCAGCCATGGTGATGGGTTCTGGTGCAGCTCCTACTATAGGCACCTGTTCCACCACTTCAGGTTGAGGTTGCTGGTTTCTATTTGCATTTCCCGGTCCACTTCGGGTTCTTGACATTATAATCTATATACCGAATAAGGAGAATTTAGGTCTTTATCCTTGATAGATATTTCAATTCCCAAATCACTCCGAAACGTTTACATGTTAGTTCTAATCTCGTAATCATACGCTTAGAATCCTACACACATAAGGTTTCCATATCCGGACGGCAACAGACCATAGATCCGAACAATTAATGGCACATATGGCAAACATATAACATTTAGCACATAAAAGCATTTTAGGCATCTTTCCTAAAATAAACTAGAGCTCGTGTCTGAAATATGGTAGACACTCATCTCATAATCATCACTTAGCATTCTAAGTTTAAGTCTAGAAATCCTACAAATTTCTTAGTTTGCTTAAACTAATGCTCTGATACCAACTGTGACATCCCCTAATTTCTCGGCCAGAAAAGACCGATTTCATTTATGCTTTTTAAAATAAAATCAGAGAAATCCTTTTAAAAGATGTTGCGGAATTGGTCCCCAAAACAAAACATGATAAAAATTTATCAAAACCTTTCTTTAAGAAAGTATATATTTTCCTTTTATATCAAAACCTCGGGATGTCATGTTCCGATACATATCAAAAGCATAAACAAGACATTATAAGCCTTTCAACAGTTATTTACAACTACTGGCCTATAATCCAAAAATCTCTCATCATCATCCGACTATGCTCGGGGTCTGTGACAACCCGAATTTCCATTTGTATAAACTCTACAGTCAATCCCTGCAAATAAAAGTCAAATTCATTTCAGTACATTTTTGGCCGGATTTAAGTCCGTTTGAGTGTTTTTATTTTAAATTCGTCAAACGAATAAATAAAAGGAAGTGTCGTTTAGAAGTGTTGTGTAACAAACAATCAAACAACACCTTAGCTAGGTGTTTACAGCCAAACATGAGGAGTTTGGGCCGTAAACTCCTTTTGACCATGAACTCATGCATATAGCATGAGTTTACCCATTTTTCCCTCACTTCTCACTTCCTAACTCAAGAACACCCACCATTCTCTCTCAACAATCATAAGATCATCTTCCAAATCTTCAAAAAATGTAAGTTTTCCTTCACTTGTTTTGCTGTTATAACACCTTATCTAGTGTTTATACATCATTTCATCCATGAATTCTTCATTTTTACTTAGATCTTCAAGTGTTCTTCAAAACACCAAGAACACCAAGAACACACACTAGTGTTCTTGGCCCTTAAACACTCATACAAACTTCCTATAAGTAAGTACACTCCTCCTAACTAGTTATTTGCTTAGTGTACTTGTTAATCCATTGAAGAACATCAAAAACCCTCAAGAACACTTGTTTTTACGGTCAAGGGATATCCTTGAACCGTAAACACCATCTAATGGTGTTTAAGTGCCCCTAACACCTTCTCAGGCTTGGATATTAGACTAGAACCTTGCATGCATGAGCTAGAAACCCCAAATCACGAAATGGTTAGAGTAACCATGAGTTTACGGCCGTAAACTCATGGGTTTACGACCGTAAACTCAAGGGTTTACGACCAAAAACTCCCAAGGATGGTCCAAGGACCGTAAACTCCAAAGATGAGCCATTTTGAACCCTAGTCCCTCCCTAAGCCTTTGATTCAAACCTAGAGCACTTCCTTGAGGAGTATAAGATCTTAAATCACACAAATGTGCCAATTACCATGAGTTTACGGCCGTAAACTCATGGGGGAAATGACCAAGAACCGTAAACACATATAGGGTTACCAAATGAGGAGTAAACTCCAATCTGAGGCCATACTCTCCTTAGATGCAACCCTTTAACACTCCTAGCACTTGAAACAAGTGTTTCCATGTATTAGGATGTCTTTACATAGGATTCGTGTGTGTGTTCAAGTCCTCACTTGACACCTAGCATCCTACCCGACACTTCCATCCAAACCACTCAATGCAGGTGAGTTCATACCCCTTAATTAACCTTTTAAATGATTTTAAATGCTTTTATGGGGGGGATACAAGTTGAACATTTCTAGTTATTGCTTTAATCACATGTGATTAATAACTAGAATAAACAGAAAGATTTCCTACTAGTTTCAATATGCTATCAAACTTATGGATTTTCAAGCTTTCAAACCTTTTTATATAACTCTTTTGATGCTAAAACTGTTTTCAAACTCTTTCATACTTGTAATATTTTCAAATCCATATCTAGACCAGTATATTTATATAAGTAAGACTTGAAAGACTTACGACTGATAGCTCACCTTACTTCCTGTTCCTTGTTTGGTTGTGGACTTAGGGTATCTTGTTATTTGTCCGAATTTCGTTTTATTCTTAGTTATATATCATGTATATATGTGTTGGATATAAAAGCTTTCACTTCAATTCAGTGCCTTTGTGAAACAAAGGCATCCAAACAACCTTACTATTTTACTATTATAGGTATAGTTAGGGGATTATTACTCACTACTACTATTACAACGACCCATACAAGAGCCAATACATTTGTGAGTCATTACATAAGTACTACATTGAGTAACAGAACATACTATACACTATACAAGAGAACATACTATACGCTATGCAAACATTAAATACTAAAACAAAATGTGACATACTACTTCTCGATACGACACTTCATTGTGCTATCACCGTGTAACCAGAGTCTCCTGGAGGGAGAGCGGGCATTATGTGTATAGATCTATATGGGACAAACACTCCCACATCCCGACTGCTAGCTACAGTCCGAGCCGACTAGGCCAAGGGGTGACAAAATGTCACCATACTACGTGTGACCTGGAGGGTCATCAGTTATTTAGCCGTCGATCAGCATGGTTACATACTACGTGTGACTTTTCGAGGCGTACCTCCTGGAGTCTACACATTTCTACTTTGGACTTTTCGAGGCGTACCGCCTGGAGTCTACACATTTCTACTTTGGACTTTTCGAGGCGTACCGCCTGGAGTCTACACATTTCTACTTTGGACTTTTCGAGGTGTACCGCCTGGAGTCTACACATTTATACTTTGGACTTTTCGAGGCGTACCGCCTGGAGTCTACACATTTCTACTATAGACTTTTCGAGGCGTATTGTTCATTCAGTACCACCTGGAGTCTGTATTTCATGACTTTGTGACTTTGTCACATACTCGTTTCAGTAAACTATATTGTATACTAATAGTTTACTAGGGAAAAACCCTTACTTTTACAAAATAACAATTATACAAAGACTCGGGTCTTAGTAGAAGACTACCTTTTACTGGAAAACATAGGGTTTTATAGGGAGTATACTATTTCCAAAATATTTGAAATTAATTACTACACTACATTGTTATTAACATTTTTATACAAGCAATAACACTAAATACTTATGAACTCACCAGCTTTATGCTGATACTCGCTTTCAAAATAACTTGTATTCTCAGGTCATCAGTAGACAGGTACAGATGAAGCTTTTGAGAAGATGGAGCACATACCAGACTCATCTTTTATTTTGATTATACGTTTTGGTGTCTTACATATTGTTCTGAACACGCTTGTATTACAATTATTATATTAATGCAATGGATGTTGTTGCTTGTCTTTACTATTATGCATTGTTGTGATACTGTACATGACGTCCTCCACCCCAGAACGTTTCCGCCGTTCTCGGTTTTGGGGTGTGACAGGGTCCACTACCTGTAACATAAAAAGTTGAGTGGGTCAGGCTTGGGAGCCTGGTGAGCATATAGGGTTTTCAACCCACAATAATAATAAAATTATTAAGTTCACCAATCAACAATAACCCTGATTACCCATTCCCGTTATCCTCACTTTACGTCCCTAAACACCTATCACAATGGACCTAGCCTAAGGAATATCATCGGGATGGACACTACTGCCAAGGGGACTCCTCAGCCATACATGTCCTAAAGGCAACCATGAGGGGGATGGAGTACGCCAATGAACATTTAGTTCACCAACACCTACAAGTTGCGAACCTGCTAGTGTTCCACTGGACTGTCTAGAACGGTCTGTGGTCGTCATCTATACTCCGCTAGACGACTACAACAACAACAACAACAACAACAACAACATTGAGGCCTCTCACCATTTTAACACACATCGATTATTTTATCTACCCATGTTTTACCCAACATATTTGTAGATAAAATACATATACAGTTTGAAACTTGTATAAAACATCTATTCAACAGTCACCTCAAATAAACAATTAACATAATTACACATAGCACGTATTTTAAGATAAATACTTCATATCTATGTATAAGGTGAAAGTGACTACACACTCACATGATTTAATGATAATCGGGCAGCACTTCGTTTCCTAAAACGATCGTTTCTAATAAAACCGGGAGTTTTATTGAGAAACCGGGCTCTGCGAGGGTTGGGCTTCAAAACCAAAAAGATAAATTTCTTGGGCTTCTCGGGCACTTCAGGACGTGTTTCGGGTGTTTGGTATAATACCGGGGCTTTGGGGGAAGTTGGAATGAATGAAATATGGGTTTAGGGGTGTAAAATGTCAAATTTCCAAATTTTCCCCGGGAGGTCTCGCACCCTTCTATTTAGAGGGGCGAGGCTTCTGATCGAACGGCTGAGAGGACTCCACGCGGTAGCAGATCCGAAGAGAGGGCAGGTGGCTCTACGTGCGAGGGTCAACTGTTGGCCTCCGATTGGACCGAGGTCTAGGTCCGAGGGTTGGGTCGTGGCGCTACATGCGAAGCTCTGACACGTCAACAAAGGGCACGCGTCGGACTCCTACTGGACCGCGCTTCAGATGCGAGGGCATGCAACACGCCTCGCCAGCTAGCTTCGGACACGTGGCGCGCACAGAGCGAAGGTGACATGGCCGAAGTATCACTATGCGAATTTTCTCGATTTTAGTGCAAAAACTTATAAAATCCATAACTTTCGCATACGGGCTCCGTTTTTTACGTTCTTTATATGAACGCATAGGTAAACTTATGCTCTACAACTTTTATTTAGGCTTCGTCGGCTAATTTTGATTTTAATTTTTATATTATTATTTTTAACAGACAGGGACAGGAAATCCGTTAAAAATTCATAACTTCTTCAACCGACGTCCGTTTTCGTCTGTCTTTTTACCGTTGTACTGCTATTGACGAGACCTTCAATTCTTGTTTAGGTTGTGTCGGCTAAAAATCACTCGATCTAAAATTCGAGTTTTTAGCTGTCTAGTGCTAAGCTGAAACTTAGAAAAATCATAACTTCCTCATACGAAGTCAGATTTGGGCGTTCTTTTTATGCATACTCTCGGTTTAACGAACACTACGACTTTCGTTTAGATCACTAAGGCTCAAAAGTAGTTTATCAAAAACTCACTTTTCACGTCATTCGGCACCGTGTCGGTTTTGTCGCGAAACTTCGACAGGTCATAACTTCTTCGTTATAACTCGGATTTCAGTATCACGTCAATATTAATGCCTAGCCTAGAAACACGGGCGTTACAACCTGAACGGCGGAAACATTCGGGGGTGGAAGACGTCATGTATAGTATCACAACAATTGCATAATAGTAATTCAAGTACAACAATCATTCATTTAATAAAGTTTAAGTTTTACATATGTCTTCAAACTATAGTATATTGACACCAAAATATATATACAAAAGATAAGAGTCTCAATGCTCCATCTTCAAAAACTTGAGGGTGTAAGAAATTGTATTTATCCTGGAAAATCCTATATTTTCCATAAAACTATGTTGTAAATAGTAGTGTTAATTATATCCAAGACGAAAACATGTACAAGTAATTCACCATACTTGAATTAATGAGATATAGATTTATTTGAAAATAAAACTATTTGAAGAGAAGTATTTATGTATATATTCGTTTTCCCTATGTGAGCTTTTATAACCGTACTAACAAATGATTTGTCTGCCTCGACGTTCTTCAGGCGTAGTACAGTTTGATATTTGTCACCCCGGGGACTGTAGCTAACAGTCAGGGTGCGGGGTCATCAATCTCGTATAGATCTATACACAAGTATCACGCTCTCCAGGAGGAGACTCGAGTTATAAAACAGGACTTCCTGTTATACCTTGATAGGCACTGTGAAGACGACTGACTCACAATTTCCCAACGAAATATATATTTGTATATGACAATATTCATATATAAAGTTGTTCCTCTTTTCGTAATGTTTATAACATATAAAAATAATCATATTTTATATAACTGTTTTATTTGTTCTGAAAGTGTAAAATATATTGAGAATGTAATCCAAACTATATATATTATAGTTTACAACATATGTTTCAATTAAATCGATAATTGTTTCGCAACTTGTTGTGGGCACTGGTAGTCAATTTGTCGAAGGACTTCAACACAACTTGATAAGTGTTTCGCAACTTGTTGTGGGCACTGGTAGTCAACTTGATAAGTGTTTCGCAACTTGTTTCGCAACGGTGATCGAGTGGCTTATGTCGAAGGACTTCAACACAACTTGATAAGTGTTTCGCAACTTGTTGTGGGCACTGGTAGTCAATTTGTCTTCGATGAGGAAGGAAGTGTTATTTCGAACTAAGAAACCAAACAGGTTTTACTCAAGTCAAAAACGAAATGTGATATGTTCACTATTGATATCAAGCCGATCGTTAGCATACCCTCTGTTTGTCTACTTTCAAAGGCATCGTCTGATATTAGCTGGCTGTGGCATCGAAGATTGTCTCATCTAGATTTCAAAAATCTAAACAAATTTGTGGTAAATGATCTTGTTCGAGGCTTACCAGTTTTAAAATTTGATAACGATTCATTGTGTGCATCATGTGAATAGGGCAAGCAACATCAAAAGGGTCATCTAATTACTATTGATTCAAAGATCATCGAACCATTGGAACTACTTCATATTGACCTTTGTGGACCTTCGATTGTCGAGACTCTCAACAAGAAGAGGTACATTTTGGTCATTGTCGATGAGTTTTTAATGTTCACTTGGGTTTTCTCTCTTAGACATAAGTCTGAAACATCACAAGTAATGAACGACTTCATAAAGCATGTTGAGCTCAGTTTGAGGAAGAAATTCAAAAAGATCAAAAGTGATAATGGCTCTGAATTCAAGAATAAAGTTTTGGATTCGTTTCTGGCTGGCCTATGGATTTTGCATAATTTTTCATCACCTTACACACCACAACAACATGGTGTTTTCGAACAGAGAAATCGGTCTCTTTGCAAAGCAGCGAGGGCTATGCTCACCTATGCGAATCTACCTCAGTATCCCTGGGCAGAAGCAGTATCAACGACATGTTTCACTCAGAATAGATCCTTCATTCATCGTCGTTTTAACGTTACTCCATATTAAATTATCAATAATAGAAAACCGAATGTGAAACTTTTCCATATTTTTGGTTACAGGTGCTTCATAATGAATCTCAAAGATAACCTTTCGAAATTTTAGTCCAAAGATGATGAAGGGATATTCATGGGATATTCACAAAATGTGGTGGCATACAGAGTGTTGAATAAGCGAACAAATATTTGTAAATGGCTTGCAAATATTTGTTGAAGAGTAACTAAGCTGAGCACAATCAAGTTGGAACTACACTCTCAGAGTTTAGTTTATTATTTATTCTTGGAACATAAATTACTTGTAATGTAAAACAATATTTGTTTTGGAACAATGTATGTTTTAATTTAGCATGTCTAAATTTATGTCTCAGTTATTTTTTTCAAATGTTGATAATTTACTTAATCGTTTTTCATAACGATAATATTCATAATCTGAAATGATTAACTTCTATTTATGAGACTAGATCTCTTAATAGAATTATGAAGTAAATATCAACATTTGATAAAGAAAATCAATTTCTATATACAAGCACTTTTGACTTAAACTTGTTTTAAATCAAACTTATCTTGTACATTGTTATCTTTATTATATAAATGACATTCACATATTCCAACTTCAAGAAAGGATCTTTGAACGCAAATAATGTAGTTTATTTGACATATATGGACCTTATTTATATGTAAAGAATTCCTAATGATCTTTTTCACTAAGATGTGGAGAAAATAATTAAGGAACTATACACTTTGGCGTATGACTTCCTTTCTAATGAATGTCTGAGATTAAGCACAAGATACCAAATCAACTTTATTAACAACTATAGTAGTTTTAATTATATTTTACGTAGTAAACATTAATTATAAAATCTTTGTTGAAGGTTTCAAAAGTTGAGATGCAAACTGGTAAGAACCATCTAAGCCCTTAATGATAATAAAGGATGAATTAAATCTTACTTGGTATGATTTACTTTCTAATCGGTAGAAATATCCTCCTTTTATCTTTTTGGGATAAAACTTCAATCAATATTAATTGTATCTTGAATACAAAATACCAACTAATAAGTAGAGTAAACACTTTATAAGATTTAGTATGGAAAGGATCCATCCTCATCTTACTTAATGTTTTATGGATTTGAAGCTGATGTTGGACTAAAGCTTCTAAACCCAAAATCTACTAAACACATATTTGTATAATACTCTAAATGTGGCTTAGATTATTATATGAAAACCCGCCAAGAATAAGTCCTTTTATTCTTGTGAAAGCTAAGTTAGTAGAAAGGAAGCTTTTAATGACAAAGCGAGTGGGAGGTACATGGAACTTGAAGGAGCTCAAGAACCATAACCTTATGTAGTAATAGTTGGCACTAGATTTAACAAGGATTGTTAAAATTGAATAATAGCTATTCACAAACACAACTTGTTTACATTAATGGTAGAATTCAACTATGACTTGATAAATGTGGAATATCTCATTGATGAGCATGTATTGATGGTATCTGGAAAATCCATCAAATACCAAGATGCTATGTCAGATCTCGAATTTGATAAATGACTTAGAGTCATGAACATGAGATGTAATCCATGTATGAGAATCAAGTATGTGCTTGATTAAAATTTATCCCTATAGCAAGGCTAGAAGGAGTAAATGATTCTTCTATAAAGAATAAATTACATGGATAACCATACACATTTGAAGCAAGACTTGCTATAAAAGGATTTTTCTCATACTCATGTCATTGACTATGATCCTCATCATACTCATGACACTGACTGTGATCAATTTTTTTTTATAAGTAGCTATGATTAGATCAACAAGGATATTATTTGCTATAAATTCATAGTCTTAATATGAGATATAGCAAATAGATTTCAAGAAAGACCGTTTTTCTTAATTGAAATATACTAGAAGATATCTATATAGATTAGCCTAGAGGTTTTCTTAATCCATGTTATCCTAACAAAATGTGTAGAGCTTGAGATCCACTTGTGGATATAAAGCAAACATCTCAATGTTGCAATCATAATTTTATGTAAAACCACAAGGTATGTTTTTATATCAAAATGAATAGAACATGTTTGTTTACTAAAAAGTAGTAGGAGCATAGTGAAATTCCTAATCTTGTATGAGTGAGACATATTTAATCATTTGAAATCACATTCAGACTAAGCAAGGTCGTTTTCACCTCGACTCGGAAAGTGTTTTTAAAATCAAAGACTTAGGAAGGAAAGGATGCATTCTTGGAATGTAAAATCTATAAGGTATAGATAAAATGAATGTTAAAGCTTTCATGTCATTATACATATATTGGTAATATCTTGAAAGGAGTCATGACACAAGATTCTTTTGGAGAATTCTTGGCATTGTCATATGGCACCATTTTGAGCTAGCCTCAAAAAGTACATAGTTCATAGGCTTGAAATAGATGAAATGATTTACATTTTATTTACTTGGAAAATAAATTCATCATTTACGCCATATTATGCATAGGACATGGTATTTGATCATGTTGTAAGCATGTTATAGAATACTAATTGAATACATGGTTAAGTCACTGGATGACTAAGAGAGAATTCTAAGAGTAATTTAGAAGAACTAAGAGAATATATATGAAACAATCAGTTTAGAGAGGATCTTTATGGAAAGAGCTACATAAGAAGATAATTTCTAAATAGATACAAATAATTATGAATTATAATTGGATTTTGACTTAATTATGGAATGAAGGGTAAGTCTTGTTGGAATATGGTCCAAGCAAAACATAATGACACAATCTACTACAAAATAAGAATACACTACTTTAGAAGTTGAATTCAAATATGATTGGATGAATGGAATCATTGAAAAAATATGTTGATTTCTTCCATTCAAGGATCACATAGAAATCTTTGTGACTTTGAGAGTATACTTAATCAAGCTAACAGACTCTATGTCACGAGAGAACACCAATCATATTCTCCAATATATTTAACTATACTTAGAGTAAAGTTAAGTATGGGGATGATAGTATTCACATAATTCACACAAATTAAATTTTGTCAGATCCATTGATAAAGTCATTCTTTTGAGCTAAGTATGAATGGTCACACTTCAGCTATAAGACTTTATTATTCTAGAAATGGGTTTTTGATTTGGATTTAATATTTAGATATTGGAACATTATAACTGAAGGGTTTTGAGCACTCTAACAACCTTATGGTGCATATGCAACCCTAGATGCTTTAGATCTATGTTTTCTCTAATTATACATGCAATTTGTTTTTCCAAAGCACACACCCTAACTAGCATACAATTTGACAATTGAACAATATAACTAGTTAGATAACTTACCTCTTAATAGGACTTGTAGTTCTTGGCCTTCAAAAGCTTTAGCACATCAAGTGTGATGCCTCTAATGTGTCACAAACACCAAGTGCAAAAGGAGGCTTGAGAGAATAAGTTGCTTAGTACAAAAATCAGTTTACACTCTCCAAGAATGTATGTGGCAACCGATTTTAGCTCTAGGGAGTTCCTTTTATAGTGTGACAAGTACTAGGGTTACATCCATGAAAACCCTAATGTGCCATGACTCTTCATATTACTTAGGCTCCATGGGTTAAACCTCCATGGACTATCCATGTTGGTTTAGCCCTATCCTAAATTGTTGGATTAATGTCTAAGTCCATAACTATAATTGGTAAGACTTGACCCGACCCGGCATGGTCCATTTGGGTTGCATGGCATCATGCATTTGGATAGACTATAATGAGAGAAATAACACTTAAGGTTGGTTAATATATTATAAGTTCTAATATATATTAATAAGGTTATTTAATTAGTATTGATCAAGAATTAATTTGGAATTAATTAAGTGATCAAAAGGAGACTAATTAAATATATAGGTTGATTGTGTAAATCATTCATTCTTATATATGTGGGCTTGTGATCCAAGATTCCTTATGTTGGACTAAGTCCATGGGGTGACCCATGGATACTCCATGGAGGTTAAAATCCATGGAGCATAAGGAATGGGTAAAGTTATGAGTTACATGGTGTAACCCTAATTGCCACCATATAAAAGAATCCCATGGCTCAAGAAATCGGGCACTAATGTGTAAGTGTGAGGGCTAGACGATTTCAAGGAGTGTTCAAGTTTCTCTCAAGTTATTCCAAGTGTATTTGGTGTTGTGTGAACCATTTGAGGTGTCACACTTGGGGCACTAGGCACTCAAGCTTCATGTAGACATTCTACATCAAAGAGGTATGTATTCTATCTTGTTATATTTATTATTTTGTATGCTAGATTAGGATAATACCTTGGATGTTCATAATTGTATGTATAATAGAGAAAACATAGATCCAAGGTATTTAGGGTTGCATGTACACTTAGGAGTGTTAGAATGCTCATAACCCAACAGTGGTATCAGAGCCAGGTTTGTTTTCTTGTTATACTTGCAAAAGTAGCTGAAAAATCGAGTTGGATGCATATATTCGATTGTTTTGGCTGGAATTGGACTAGGAACATTACCCTAAGATGTTTTTGGACTTATAAACTTGTTTTTGATGTGGTAATGTTCATGCTAATCCAATTTCTAAGATAATTGTCATAATTTCAAGATTTGTATTAGTTTGTATGTTCATGCTAATTTCTTGAAGATTGATGATTTGAATTATCTTGTTCTTATGAGGTTCTTAGATTAATAGAAAAGTTGTGTGAAATAGTTGTTTTCAATCCATTTTAATCTAAGAGTTGATTCCAAAGTGTGTTTTTGTAACTTGTCCTCAAGTTATATGAAAAGTCACATTTAAGAATCATAAAACTCATAAAAGTTGGCAAAGGTTACAAAATGAAGAGTCTAGTTCTAATTAAATGGTTTTATGACTCCATAACTTGTCCTCAAGTTATGGAGGTTCAAGAGTCTCTTCATTAAATTAAAAAAAAAAGTGTAACCTTAATTAGTTCCATAAGTTACAATAAAAAAAAGTTATTTTTTTTATTAATTAGTTTAAAGTCTTCCATAACTTGTCCTCAAGTTATGGAACTTGAAGAGTTTTTTTTTTAATTAAAACTACTTTAAACTCATAAGTTATTGAATTAATTAGTTTTGAATAGTTTCAAAACTTGCCCTCAAGTTTTAGAATTTGAAAAGTTTTCACTTATGAATACTTTAATTCCAAGTTAGCCCTTAGAATTTTAAAAGTTAAAATTCAACCCTTATACTTTATAATATTATAAGTTAATAATATTTATATATATGTATAAGAGTAAAGTCAGTCTTATCGTTAGTAGGCCTCATTCACGAAGCCGGTCTATAAGGGGGGTATAAGGTTACTGCCTATAAACATGCCTTTGAACAGTTCAATGAATCTCAAAGATCTAGGACTTTCAAATCCAATTAAAACCTAATAAATTATTTCGTTTTTCATGGTGGAAATTGGTGAATCGTCATTCACCTACCTTCAAATATTTTATAGCTTGGATTACGGCATCCCTCTTCTAAGTTATAAAATAGTTTGTTGGGTCCTAGCCTTAATATTTCATATTGGGTGTCATATTAAGGACTTTAAATCAACTATCTTGAATATCTCCCAAAAAGATGTCTGGTCTAGACATTTATGATCTTCCCAAATCTCTTGAAACAAGCTTTCCTAAATGAAGATGATGTCCCATGGATATCATACTTCTTTCACCTCCTCCAATTATTCTCCCTAACCCACAAGTTCCTAAAAAGTTTAAGGTCACTCAAGCCCTATTGGCAAGGCAAGGTCTAGGTGTGATCACATCTTGGAGATGTAGTCACATATTGACAAGCCGGGAGAGTTGGGTGTCAAAGTCTTGAGAAAGTTGGTGGCTCAACTTCTTTCTAAGTCACATAGTGAGTTCTTTTGGGAATCTATGAAACAGACTAAGACAAGACCCTTAATGATCTTATCTATTTGCTAAGATCAACTTCCTAAAACGCTATGGACATTGACAATGATGACATTGGATATCCAGTAAAGCTCTCTCTTCCCTATGGAAAGGGATCGGCCATAGTCAACTCGGTTGACCCAATGGTAAAGAGAGAGGCGAAGTCTGAGATAGTCCCATTATCAAGGGTCCATAGGTAACTATTGCCAAAGAAGGGGCATTGGTTACGAAGCTGCCAAATTTACCTAAGGATGTTAAAGTCAATAAGTTTGGCTCTACTTCAGGTAAAGTCCATTGTCTAACTCTATTAAGTAAATGTTGATTCTGATCGCGAAGATGGATTTCAATCGCATGGTTCGGTGATCAGAATTTTGGGCTATTACTTAAGAGTTATGATATTTATATTGCTTAGGAATAGATAACAACAAGGTTTTCATATGGATTGTAAGGATAAGTTTTTCCGCAAAGTTTTAAAATAAAAGAAAAAGGTTTTGATTTTATTTATTTTAAGTATCCTTACAATGGCATTTGTGAAAAGTTGTTGCTTATAAGATTCCATTGATAGCAATATTGGAAAAATGGATTTGATTCTTTCGGTTGTGGTAGTGTCTAATATTACCAAATAAGGAAAGATTCTCATCACCCAAGGTTCAATTGGACCGAAACTTGGAATCATGCAAGTTGTATAGTATGATGAATGAGAACTTTCAGCTTGGAAAATTAAGACTAATTCCTTATGTGAATAAGGAAAGGACTAAGGGATCGAGTACACATTCTTGTAAACTGGTCCAGTCCACCACAAAAGATCAAGAAGACTATTCGTCATGATTTACTTAAGTTCAGTAAATATGGTTATACTTATAAGTTTAAGTATAAGTCTGTAGCATTAGAGAAGTTTCAATGTGAGACAGAACGAATAAGAAGAATCAAAGTATGGCAGAAAGATAAAAGTTTCTCAAATCTGAAAAGATGGGAGAGTACTTTAGTATCATGTTTATGATCATCTTAATGATTAAGATACCATATCACAATTGGTCCTCTAAAGTCATCTTAGTGCATTCTTATGACTAAGAAGAGGAGTCATGAATTGTTGAAATGGTTAAATCAAAAAGATGAGTCATACTTCGTTCCAAAACAATTCTTAGAGTCATACTCCAAGATTGTAACTTGAGTGACATATCTTAAAGAGGGTTTGTTAACACTAGTCAAATGTAAGAGTAAAAGGTTATCTACTCTTGTACATTTGAAATTGGTAAGTTGTGATGTTTTGGATAAAACAGAGACCAACTTAGGCCAATTGTGTAAAGTGTTAGTCTTGATAAAGAATCTGCACTATCTCTTGAATATTTGACAAGGGAGTCTTATATGTCAAGAGGACAGTGGGAGTCTTAAAGCTCTTGAAAGTTTCAAGACTTAATCAAGAATAAAACCTAAAGTCCTTCACTAGCACACGACTTGAGGTTTATAACCTATCGTGTTGAAATTTTTGTGCCTATTCAAGTTGGCTTTGCATAGGAGTTCTGAGAGTTCTCAATTGGTTGCACAACTACTTGGAAGCAATGGCAGGCACCTGAGCTGCCAAATGGCAAGAATTTAAGATTGCACAAGTTTAATCAATATGAGTTTGGATTTGTCACTAACCTTGTCTTGTGATTATGGTTTTGACAAATTCACATGGATAAGAACACATACACTATTAAATCTAAGTGTCATAAGGTTTCTCTCCGAATCATGAAAATGATGGTGAGGAAACACTTTCACTAAGTAGATTTTAGCTAGATAGCAATTGTGATATTTGCATTCTCAAAGTCGTTAGTGGAGCGTGTGTGGTTTACCGGCACACTAACATGGACTTGTGAGAAGTGGCAAAGTTCTAAACAATTGAGACTATGATTACGGCATCCATTTTCATAGTTCTAAAATTGTTTAGACACACATGTGAGCTATCTAAGAGAGGTGTATGATTTTGATAAAGTTTTATCAAAACAATCTAGTATCAGAAATCTGAACTTTGGTAAGAAAGTCAGCTGATTTCTGAGTACATGTCAAAGCTAGTGGGAGCATAAGTGTTATGCTAATAATCATCATGTTAGTGGGAGCATGATAATTATGACAAAGGTTGCAAGTTAGCAATGTTAATTATAGAAAACAAAAGTTTCAATTCGTGAGGTTGCAGGGGTTGAAAAAGTTGTTTTGCTATAATTAAGGGAGAGGAAATTATACTTCATTTCAATTCTAAAAGCTTAGATTGAGATTTTAATCGTATTTAATCAAGGATATATATATATATATATATATGAATTTCATGTTGGAATGGCTCAACATAAGGAAATTCTATATATGGGTC
This sequence comes from Lactuca virosa, assembly GCF_052849685.1. Classification (NCBI taxonomy): domain Eukaryota; kingdom Viridiplantae; phylum Streptophyta; class Magnoliopsida; order Asterales; family Asteraceae; genus Lactuca; species Lactuca virosa. The sequence continues at coordinate 265,475,229 of NC_136429.1, forward strand.
CATTATTTGAGTTCTAAAATTCGATTATGATTATGGCATCCCTTTTCATAATCTGAATTTTGAGAACTTGGCAAATTGAAATGGAAATATTATAGCAAAAGACTGGTTTAGTCTTTATGTGAGACATCATGAATCGTGTCCCATATGCTTCGGATATAGGATCGATTACATGTGCTATATTCATCCCTTCTAAAATTTTCCAAATGCCTGGGGCATTATGAAGGGAAAAGGTCTAGAATTGGATATGACTAAAATGATTAAGCAATTGTCGAGGACAATCTAAGGTTTACCAAAGATTGGTTGCTCAAGGACAGTTGGAAGTATAATGTTAATTCTGGAAGGACCATATTGACATAATCTGTAAGGAGGCAACTCTTGTTCAGAAGTGATAGTCAAAATGGAATATGGAAATGTTTCAAAGTTAGAAATTATTCAATCTGTGTAAAATTAGGAAACTTAATGAAAGAAGGATGTTTCCAAGGAGCTGATCTCCTTTGGAATGCTCTGTAATGATTGTTGTCAAGTCTTTCTGACTTTGTGCATAATCATTAAGAGGATCAATGCATATAAGTTTAGAATCTAACAGATTTCAGTAAATGGCATGAATTTGGAATTCTTGCATTTGCAGTAAGGATTTGGGACTGTGAAAAGAGGATCATTGGAGTGATGTTCAATTGATCTATTTTACAAAGTAAAGATCATAGACAAACATAGTATGCATACTTGGTGTATGGCATGACTAGTGTTTAGAAAACATAGTGTACATGCATGGCGCATGGGACAACTATTGTTTTAAATTCAAGTATAAAGTTGATAAAACCGAAACAATGAATAATGAGTAATCAGTATGGTGATAAATAAAAGTGTTTATTTATATTCATAGGGTTTGATACCATATTTGATTCATTTATTCTTGTGTTTCACTTTGCATGTTTTGACTTCCAGAATAACTAAGTCGCTCTTCCTGAATGATTAAGTTATTCAAACCATCCACAGTCGGTCATATGTTGGAAGTAGATATGAATCAAGACTGTCATGGCTTGGTTTGTAGAGGTCCAAGTTGGTGGAAAAAGTGGTGCTACAACACTCATGAGTGCTCATAAGTTCTGAGTATTGGATTCAACCCGCGCTCATTTGAATCACTTCATGGATTTTATCACGAGTGATCATGAGACGATAATATCTTATATTCTTCAAACCTAGAGATATGAGTTGTTACTATGAGTTGGTTATACATTGATTGCACGAAAACGCATTGGTAACTCGATGTTATAAAACGTGCCTTTGTGTATGATTCAACAAGTAATAGAACAAGCCATATGAGTCGAAGTTTATCCATTCCTTTTACCTTCGGGATAAAAGCGATATCTGTGGGCCCCTCGATGATTTAAAGATGATACATGTGAGTGCTTGGCCAAGCCAGGACTGATTTGATTTGTTCAATCAGTCAGTCATCATGAATCGGAAATCGGGAAACAACAAATAGACAGAGAGAATGATTGATAATCCATGTCTCAGTCCATATGATATCTAGAATGGAGGAATATATGATCCCTTATCTAATGGACAAGTCATTGACAAAGGTCAGAGTTCATCGACAAGGTCAGAGTTCGACAGAAGCTTTTGAGAGCTACGATTGATGATCGGTTCCTGAAGTCATACGCAATAATAGTTTTAGACTTATCCAAGTGGGAGACTGTTGGATTAATGTCTAAGTCCATAACTATAATTGGTAAGACTTGACCCGACCCGGCATGGTCCATTTGGGTTGCATGGCATCATGCATTTGGATAGACTATAATGAAAGAAATAACACTTAAGGTTGGTTAATATATTATAAGTTCTAATATATATTAATAAGGTTATTTAATTAGTATTGATCAAGAATTAATTTGGAATTAATTAAGTGATCAAAAGGAGACTAATTAAATATATGGGTTGATTGTGTAAATCATTCATTCTTATATATGTGGGCTTGTGATCCAAGATTTCTTATGTTGGACTAAGTCCATGGGGTGACCCGTGGATACTCCATGGAGGTTAAAATCCATGGAGCATAAGGAATGGGTAAAGTTATGAGTTACATGGTGTAACCCTAATAGCCACCATATAAAAGAATCCCATGGCTCAAGAAATCGGGCACTAATATGTGAGTGTGAGGGCTAGACGATTTCAAGGAGTGTTCAAGTTTCTCTCAAGTTATTCCAAGTGTATTTGGTGTTGTGTGAACCATTTGAGGTGTCACACTTGGGGCACTAGGCACTGAAGCTTCATGAAGACATTCTACATCAAAGAGGTATGTATTCTATCTTGTTATATTTATTATTTTGTATGCTAGATTAGGATAATACCTTGGATGTTCATAATTGTATGTATAATAGAGAAAACATAGATCCAAGGTATTTAGGGTTGCATGTACACTTAGGAGTGTTAGAATGCTCATAACCCAACATAAATAACCATGGATCATTGGCCCACACTATAAGAATCATTGATTTACCAAATCAGTCCCCGTATATTTAATTAATCTCTTTTGATCACTAAATTGATTCCAAATTAATTCTTGATCAATACTAATTAAATAATATGATTTCATATTAATATATTATACTTGGAATATATTAACAAATCACAAATAACCTTGTTCTCAAAAGTCCATTCTATCAAATTGCATTGGTGAAGGCAACCCAAAAGGACCATGCTACTCTCGGGTCAAGTACATGCCAATTATAGTTATGGGCTTAGACACCTAATCCAACAGTCTCCCACTTGGATAAGTCTAATAACTATAACTGCAAGTACGATTTAAAACCGACTAGCAATCGTAGCTCTTAAAAGCCGTTGTCGAACTCTGACCCAATCAGTGATACGTCCTTTAGATAAGGGATCATATGATCCTCTGTTCTTCAAGATATCAGCTGGAAAAATACATGGAACAATGTCATACTTATTATCCAGCAGTTTGTTTCTCAATCTCTGATTTGTTTGACAGAGAACTTAATTGACCACATCAATTTAGTCCTGACCACAAAAAATCATCGAGGGGCCCAAGATATCGCTTTTAATCCTCCAAGAGTTAAAAGGAACAGATAAACTTCAACATTATATACTTGTACTTACTATTTGTTAAATCATACACAACAGTGCATTTTATAACATCAAGTCACTGATGCGTTTTCGCACTATCAATGTACAACCAACTTATAGTCAACAACTCATATATCTTGGTTTAAAGACTTATATAATATTATCGTATCACGATCACTCGTGATAAATTCCACGAAGTGATTCAAATGAGCGTGGGTTTAATCCAATAATCAGACCTTATGATCGACTGTGGACAGTTTGAATAATATAATTTCACGATCACTCTTGTTATGTCTGAAACACTTTAGACAATCTACAAGCCAAATTTATGACAGTCTTGCCTCAATACCTACTTCCAAAGTATGATCGACTGTGGACAGTTTGAATAATATAATTATTCTGGAAGTCAAAACATGCAAAATAAAACAATAGTAAACAATTGACATAAGATAGTAACTTTACTCATAAATAAAACACCTTTTATATAATCATCAAATGTCAATTACATTTTATCTATTACAAGTTTCTAAATAGCTATCTAATCATTAAAAAAATATCATCCTTCAGCCCAATGCTTCTCGCATGTTGCAAATGCTTAACCCTACTCAGTCTCTTCGTGAGGGGATCTGTTGGGTTCTCATCTGATGATACCCTCTTTACCACGAGGAGTCCTTCTTCCACCCGATGTCTTACGAAGTGATATTTTCTGTCGATGTGCCTAGATCTGCCATGATCCATTGGTTCCTTGGTTAAGGCAACCGCATCCTCATTCTCACAGAAAATGTCCATAGGATCCTTTATAGCTGGTACAACTCCAAGGTCTCTAATGAAGTTCTTCAGCCATATTGCCTCCTTCGACCCTTCGCTTACTTCTATGTACTCTGATTCGCATGTAGAATCAGCTATAGTCTCCTGTTTGGAACTTTTCCAAGTTATTGCTCCTCCATTCAGGTTAAAAAGCCAGCCCGACTGAGAACGGAAATTATTTATGTCGGTCTGAAAGCTGGCGTCACTATACCCTGTGACTCTTAAGTCATCACTCCCACCAAGTGTAAGGACCCAATCCTTAGTCATGCATAGGTACTTAAGAATATTCTTTACCGCAGTCCAGTGAGCTTTACCTGGATTCCCTTGATATCTGCTGACCATGCTCAAAGCAAAGGTCACATCAGGGCGAGTACAAGTCATAACATACAGGATCGAACCAACTGCGGAAGCATATGGTACTCGAATCATCTCAGCTATCTCAATCTCCGTACTCGGACGTTGAGTCTTACTCAGTTTGGTATTGCCTTGGATAGGTAAGTCACCTTTCTTGGAATTCTCCATGCTGAACCATTTCAACACCTTGTCCAAGTAGGTACTTTCACTAAGTCCAATAAGTCTTTTACTCCTGTCTCTCAATATCCTTATCCCTAGAATGTAAGCAGCTTCTCCAAGGTCCTTCATAGCGAAACACTTCCCAAGCCAGGACTTAACTTCCTGCACGGTTGGAATGTCATTTCCTATGAGTAGTATGTCATCCACATACAACACCAGAAAGCTAACTGTACTCCCACTAGCCTTGACATACACAGGACTCATCCTCGCTTCTTGAAAATCCAAACTCTTTGACTTTCTCATCGAAACAAAGATTCCATCAGCGGGATGCTTGTTTCAATCCATAAATGGATTTCTCAAGCTTACACACTCTATTAGGGCACTTTGCATTGACAAAACCCTCTGGCTGACTCATGTAAACATCTTCAGCCAACTTCCCATTAAGGAAAGCGGTTTTGACATCCATTTGCAGCTATGGGTAACATAACCCTAATAGATTTAATCTTCGCCACTGGTGAGAAGGTCTCATCATAGTCAACTCCATGAGTTTGAGTAAAGCCCTTCGCAACCAGTCGCGCCTTATATGTGTGCACATACCCATCCATGTCGATCTTCTTCTTGAAGATCCATTTGCAGCCGACTGTCTTACGGCCCGATACATTGTCAACCAACTTCCATACTTGATTGTCATACATGGACTGAATCTCGATGTCCATAGCCTCTTTCCACTTTGCAGACTCGGGGCCTGCCATGGCTTCCTTATAATTATTAGGTTCATCCAAATTTACCAGTGTGCTATCACTGATAAATGCATCATCCTCAGATGTTATACTGAAACCGTATAACACAGGTGGAACACTAACTCTACTGGAGCGCCTCAAAGGTACGAACTCGTCAACTGGTTCAACAGGAGCCTCCTCATGTTGATTGCTAGTGTTAGAGGTTCCTTCACCGCTTGACTCTTGAAGCTCTTCAAGGTCAATTTGCCTCTAACTGTCCCCTTGGCCTATGAGTTCTCTCTCGTGAAAGACTCCTCTTCTTGCAACGAAGACAACATTGTCACTCGGTCTATAGAAGAGATATCCAAAGGATTTCTATGGGTAGCTGATGAAAATACACCTCTCACTATGAGGTTCGAGCTTGTCGTGAGTCTCGCGTCTCACGAAAGCCTCGCAACCCCAAACCTTGATGTGTGCTAACGAGGGAACCTTCCCTGTCCACATCTCATGAGGTGTTTTGGCAACATTCTTAGTTGGGACTAGATTAAGGATATGGGCCGCGGTCTCTAAGGTATACCCCCAGAATGAGATAGGTAACAAAGCTCGACTCATCATGGAACGAACCATGTCCAACAATGTCACACCCCCGAACCAGACGGCGGAAACGTCCGAGGGCTCACGTGACTCAAATTGAATATCATCATAATGATTATACATGAAACACAACATAAACTTCACCATGCATTAATACATTACAATTGACATTGTTCACATCAAGTACATTGTCTAGATATTACATATCCATAGCATAAATTGTTTGAGAGTTTTCAAAACATAACATCCTAACATACTTGGTATTACTCTTCAGCTTACCTGTTACCTGAGAATACAAGTTATTTTGAAAACGTCAACATATGGAATGTTGGTGAGTTCATAAGCAAGGTTGTTATAAAAATGTTTTGTGTAGTTTATAAAACCTAGAAAATCCGATATTTTCTGAAAAGACAATTGTTTATACCAAGGTTTGAAAGTCCATAAGTTTGTGTATGAATGATTTCAAACATGTATAAATGAGAAGTTTTGCATTATAGTTATTGAAAGTGCAAGTGAATGGTGTTGAATTCCTCGAAAAACCGGATGTTTTCCGATAATATAATATAATTGTTTCAAATTGTTATACCGTCACAACGAATGATTATGATTTTCCTTGATTACTCGGATAGTATTGGATTCATTTATTTATGTGAGTCGTTATAACCATGCATGATAATGACTAGTTCGTCTGTCTTGGCATTCTAGCAGACGCCGGAATTGATCTTAAGATTTTGTCACCCTAGACTGGCCGAGTCTAAGTGTAGCAAACAGCTGAGGTGTGGGGGAGTCACCCCCGTATAGATCTATACACAAACTCTCGCCCTCCCTCCAGGAGACTTTGATTATAACTACAGACTACGAACGACCCTTAGAGGTGTCGTCCGTTATTACTCACTTAATCCAAACGAGATTGATTACTATTGATTAACGAGCTATATTTGTTTACTGAATTGAAGGTAAGCCTAACAAACGTGGAGAAGAGGATTACAAAGTCCTGCTAATTACGTGTATTATTTAAGGCTGTTGGGTATACGAAGGACACGTTGGCGCATTTCGCATTTGATTTATTTGGACCTTACTAGCAATGCTAATGGGCCACTGAGGCCCAATAGCACTTGAAAGCCATTGAGGGTCCCTTAAACATGTAATTGGGTCATAGGAGGCCCAATAAATGTTTATTTTTATCGTTGGGCTCAAAAGTTATGTTAATGGGTCACAAAGGCCCAATAAGCATAATTTGAGACTTTCAAGCCCAAAGATTTGAATATTTACTTGTTTTAGGTATAATATAATTGTTGGAAAGTTTGATTGAACGATTGTTAATTTCGTATCGGCACGAGGCCGGTTGGTTGTTTATAACGATATTTTGAATTTTACATATATTTATCTTTCTATTTTCATGAGTTGTAGTTTGGTATTTTTAACTCAAATATCTTAATAAATAAAATAATTGGTTCAAAATATTGGTTTGACCCTTTTCAGCCCTTCTTTAATAACAATGACAATTTTAGTCTCATATTTTAAAAAAAGACATTTAAGGCCCTTAAACCATTTTTTTTACATTTTTGACCCATAGACTTCTTTAAGTGATGTTTTTAGTTCAAAACTTGCTCTTTGGTAGTTTCAGCCCCTCCAGTAAAGAGTTTTTCAGTTTAAGCCCAAACTTTTCGCAACTTTTACAATTTTAGCCCAAAATCCAAAAAGTTTACATTTTTTATCCTTGTTTGGAAAATAAATCATTTTAACCCCTGAATTAGTTTTGTTTAACATTTTACCCCTTGTTTTTGAGAATTTTACCATTTCAATCCCTTGAAAATTGTATTTTTCACAATTTTTGGCTCAATGGGCCGAAAAACCCAAAATTTGGCCCATTAAGCTACAAATTACATTTCTAGCCCTTAAAATAGTATGATATTCATAAAAACTTTTATTTTTACTGTTTTGACTCTTTTAGTCCTTAAGAAAACCGTGGATGGTAATTTTCAACCCAACTTTTGTTTATTTGACAATTTAAGTCCAAAAATGGGTTTTATGTTGTAACATGCTTATTATAACCTTAGATGATAAATTTTCTTAACTTGTTAAGTGTAATACATCCTAGATCACATATTTTCCTCCATGAACTATAGATCTCGAAATATCTTTCATTTTTGGCACTTATTTACCACATAAACACAAGAAATCACACATAACATACAAATACACATAGATATACACATTTTACTTGTATTCTCACCCATAAAACATGTGTAAATTAAACATAGAGGGGTATGAACTCACCTTTGCTTGTTGATTTCGAGTTGAAGAAGAAAGGGAAGAGTTTGATGCTATTTTTCGGCCTTACAAGCTTCTTGAAAAGTCTTTGGGCTTAGATAATTTCTAAGAAGCATGATCATGAATTTGAATGGATTAAGAGGAGATTTTTGATGAAATAAAGTAATTAGATCATGAGTTTAAGCATTAACTTACCTAGGATGATGATTCTTATGGAAGATCCTACTTGAAATGCCCAAGATCTTCCAATTTTTTGATGAAGAAAGGAGAGGTTGTTGAGAGTTCTTGAGAGAAAAATCTAAGTGATTTGTGTGTGTTAGTGTGATTCTCGGCCGAGAGGGGTAATAGAAAGGGGGGAGGAGAGAGGTGTGAGTTGATGGTTGCTTGTAAGTATGAGATTTGCTCTTGTTTAGTGGGTAATTAGCAATGGAGATCCACAAGATAATTTTGAGGTGTCTTATCCTTATAATTCCACCTTTCTCTTTTTTTTTGTACTTGGGCCGAGAAAGAGAGAAGAGAGAAGAGAATTTGGGCCTTTTGCGTTTAAGTCCATATTATGGGCCCATTTTGATGATTTTCAGCCCAATAGGTCTTTGGAGATGGTTCACGGCCCAAAATAAATCAAAGTATGAGTTTTATGGCCCAATAAGAGTATTTTATTTCATTCTAGGCCCATTATGGTCCAAAATGTTAAAATAAAAGAAAGTGGGTCCAATTAGAACCCATATGAGAGTTCTAAGCCCAAAATAGTCAAATTGGAAGCTTATTGGTCCATGAGGCCCAATAAGAAAATCCTAGTCCAAAATGGACTTGAACCGGGATTTTTAAGGTTTCCAACCTTTGTTGACTACTTGAATGTTTGTGTAGAGTATTTGATGGAATTTTGTAATCATTGAACAAGCATCATAGATGTTTTCCAAGTTTTAACTACAATGTTATCTTTGTTAAGGGTTTTACAAGGTATCAGAATTCCTGGTTGTGACAAACAAGGTTCGATTGCGCCTCTCAGCCATACCATTAAGTTGTGGTGTCCTAGGTGGCGTCAATTGTGAAAAAATACAACATTCCTTAAGATAGTCTTGGAACTCGATACTAAGATACTCACCACCTCGGTCGGATCGGAGAATCTTTATCTTCCTGCCCAGCTGAATCTCCACTTCTTGTTAAAACTCTTTGAATTTTTCAAAGGTTTCTGACTTATGCTTAATTAAGTAGATATAGCCATATCTGCTGTAATCATCAGTAAAAGTCACATAGAAGCGGTTAGCATCCCTTGTGGTGGTTCTGAAAGGTCCGCACACATCGGTGTGTATGAGATCCAACAAACCTTCACCCCTTTGACAAGTACCAGTGAAGGGTGACTTGGTCATCTTTCCAAGCAAACAAGATTCGCAAGTGTCATCCAACCTTAAGTCGAATGGCTCTAAGACTCCAGCCTTTCGGAGTTGGCCTATGCGCTTCTTGTTGACATGTCCAAGATGACAATTCCACAAGCATGCCTAATCCAAATTATCGGAAGAATCAATGTGCAACACATTATTTCCTAAGTTGTCTACAACCATCACAGTTTCATATACACCATTACAAGGAAATGCTTTAAATAAAAAACACCATTATAAAAAGAATTAATAGCACTAATTTCATTATCAAATGAAAAACTAAAACCTTGTTTTTACAAACCATGAAAGGAAATAATATTTCCCGCCATATCAGACGAGTAGCAACAATTATTCAAATCTATTTCTAACCCACTATTAAGAAATAAAGAATGAACTCCAATTTTGGTGGCAGGCGACATTTTGCTATTCCTTATGATTAAGTTCATCTTCCCGTGCTCCACATCCTTACTTCTTTTTAGTCCCTGCAAATCAGAACAAATGTAAATTCCACAAACTGTATCAAGGACCCAAGAGCAAGAATGTGATGAGTTATTAGATAGAATAGTATAAATACTTCCATGGGTGGGTTTAACCTTCCCAACATTGACATCCTGCAAGTATTTGGGGCAGCTTTGCTTCTAGTTCCCTTTATCATGACAGTAGAAACACTCTGTTTCTTTCGGGTTGGTAAAGGGATTAGCATAACCAACATTGGTCCATTTGGAAGAGGATCCATCAAGAGACTTTCCCTTGCGGCTCTTGGAGGGAGCCTTCCTCTTCTTTCCTTTCCCTTGTCCAATTACCAAGACAGGGGCAGTAGCAGTAGGAGTAGTAACAACAGATTTACCTTTGAGACTACTTTCAGTAGTCCTCAAAAGGCCTTGAAGCTTGCTAAGAGTGACCTCCTCATTGTTCATATGACAGGTCATACGGAACTGATCATAACATGGAGGTAAAGAGTGTAGAATGATATATATGCCCAACTCTTCATCGAAGTTCACATTTAACTTCAGCAAGCGGTCCACAAACCTTTACATTTTCTAGCAAGTGGGTCGTGTTGGATTCTCCATCCTTCATCTTTGTTGTTATCATGGAGGCGGTGATTTCATACCTCTCTTGATGAGCACTCTAATGGTATCTTTCCATCAGGTCTTGGTGTATCTCAAAAGGGTAGAAGTCCTCATAGGACTTTTAGAGTTCATCTGTCATAATGGCCAACATGATACAAGACACCTTGGTGGCATCCTTCTCATGAGTCCTAAACTCAGCGATCTCCTCAGGAGTAGCAGAAGACTCATCAATTTCCTTAAGCTCTTTGTTGAGGACATATTCCTTGTCCTCGTAACGAGTAACCATCCTGATGTTCCTGATCCAATCATTGAAGTTGGAACCATCAAAGATTAGTCTCCCATACAAGTTCATTAGGGAGAAAGAGCCGGTAGGGTTTGAGCCAGAAGCATTGTTGGAAGACATCTGAAAAAGATAGAAAAAGTTTAGATTAGATAAGAGTCCTTAATATAACACCCAAATGAAATATTAAGGCTAGGACCCAACACAATATTTTACAATTTGGAAGAGGGATGCCGTAATCCAATTGCAAAATATTTGAAGGTAGGTAAATGACGATTTACTAATTTCCACCATGAAAAATGAAAATGATTATTAAGTTTTATTTGGATTAAAATTCCTAGATTCTTTTGAGATTCATTGAACTCTTCAATGGAATGTTTAAATCTCATTATGCCCTTCAAGTTTCTGACTGGGATGCCGAGGATCACAAACAAGGTGTGAATAACCATGCAAATGTGCTTGGTACACTCGATGTCATTTATCACCTAATCAATGTGCCGGTTAATCCCACACACTCCATTGATCTATGACAAACATCAAGCTACCCTTTGCTACCCTTACTAGTCCAAGTTAATGTGCTGATTAACCACACATACTCCATTAACGACTTGGCAAGGTGCAAAGTGCAATTTCATGGATTAGCATCAAATTCACATTTTTCCTAAAGTAACTAAGATTGGAATTTAATAAAACATTCTGTTACTTTATAATTATCATTATACTTTTAACGAGAATTAATGTCCTATCCTACCCGTTCGGCTAACGACCCTCCATCAGTCAAGGAAGCGGTGGGTGAGAGTGGACACCCATTAAACTACCATTTTATAGGCAGTAACCTTATACATATATATAATAATTAAACTTTTAATATCACAATGGTATAAGGGCTAAATTTTAAACTTTTAAAATTTTAGTGTTTGGAATTAAAGTGTTCTTATGTGTGGCTTTACAAATTCCAAAACTTGAGGGCATGTTTTGAAACTCTTCAAAACCTTTCATTTCCATAACTTATGAGTTTAATGACTTTTAAAAGTGAGACTTTTCATTTTCCATAACTTGAGGACAAGTTATGGAATTCATTAAGGGCATTTAGATCAATATTTTAATTAACAAAATAATCAAATAATTTATCTATGATCTAGTTAAACTCATAATTTGTAACGCCCCGATTCTCAGGTATCGATTTTATATAAGAATTTTCTTGTTTTCAAGGTCTACTCGACGAGTTGGTTGCCCTACTCGTCGAGTAGCAGCAGCTTGGGCTGCGTGTTTTAGTGACCTACTCGTCGAGTCCAATAAGGGACACGACGAGTAGAAGCTGGAGGATGAAACCCTAAATTCTGGGGGTTTGCATCCTATTTAAAGGACCATTTGCCCCTTAGCCTCCCTTTGCAGCCTCTAGAGAGTTCAGCAAAGCCCTAATACGTGTGTGTGTATGTGTGTGTGTGTGTGCTCCATTTGTGTGTTTCAAGCCATGGAAGAAGATTCCTAGAAAAGGGAACTTGAAGATCAAGTAGCTAGCAGCAAGGAGCTTGTGTGGACCTGAAATCTACCTCAGATAGCACCATTTGAAGGTATCAAGTCGTTACCTTGACCTTCTTTCCTTCTAGATCTCTTTTGGGTTGAAGATTAGGGCTTTACATCATGTTATGAAGCTATTCTTGGGTATGAGCTAAGATCTGAAGTTGCAACTTCAGATCTGAACTCTCCTTGGTCTTTAGGTCCATAAGCTTACAGCTTTAGTAAGTATGAACCCTTCCTTTTGAGTTAAACTCCATTTCAAGTTTAGATTTGGCATTATGAGTCATTAGAGCCTTGCATGCACGTAAAGTTTGCAACTTTATGTGATAAACGTGCATTAGGAAGCTGGATCTACAATTTGGAGCCTTAGCATGGCTTAAAATCGTCTGTATGAACACAGGACTGAAGAGACTCGGCGAGTTGTATGAACGACTCGGCGAGTCCAATGAAGATTTTCGTAGACTCGGCGAGTTGAATGAACGACTCGACGAGTCCGATGAAGGTTGTCGTGGGCTCGACGAGTCAGTCGAGTGACTCGGCGAGTCGGCGAGGGTTTTCCCACCCTTTGGGCACGTATGAACTCGGCGAGTTAAGGGGAAACTCGATGAGTCAACCAAGGATTTCACGACTTCTCGAGTTCAGGGAGGACTCGACGAGTCGGTGAACTACACTCGACGAGTCGAGTCAACATGGACTGTTGAATTTGACTGTGGACTTTGACTTTGGCCAAGAGTTGACCAGTTAACTTCTGAGGGTATTGTGGCAATTTGGAAATTTATGAAAAAGGGTTTTATGGTAACTATAGGTGGTGGAGTTCGTGTTGGTGATGCAGGAGTTGAGCTTTCTAGTTTCAGACGACAGTTGCGAGGTGAGTTATCCTCACTATACTTAAGGGTCTAAGGCACCAAGGTCGGCCCTTCGGATTGTTATATGGTTATGTTATGTTAGTATGATCTGTTAGATCAGTGTCCTAAAGGGTAGGATAACATTATGTGATATGTGGTATGATCTGTTAGATCGGCATCCCGGTAGATGGGATGGTGTGTTGTGCTATGTGGTATGATCCGTAAGATCAAGTATTGTCTATAGACTGTTATGTGATTATTTGTTATATGTGCACATGTTTGTTTGGCGGTTGAGGCTTATCTGCTTTGTGCGAAAGCCAATAGACCTGGGCATTCCAACCTGTTGGTTGTGGACCGTGAGTATTCCATCCCGAGGATGACTGGACTCATAGTATGTGGGCATTCCAACCTGTTGGTTGTAGGCCTGGGGTATTCCATCCCGAGGATGACTGGACCCATAGTATGTCGGCATTCCAACCGGATGGTTGAGGGCCTGGGGTATTCCAATCGGATGGTTGACTGGACCCATAGTATGCTGTTTATGATTATATGTGTATTGTTGTGGGTATGGGTATTTTGGGGGAACTCACTAAGATTTCGGGCTTACAGTTTCAGTTTATTGTTTCAGGTACATCGGGGGATCGTGGCAAGGCAAAGGCGTGATCGTACAGCTCCTCACTTTTTATGACTTTGTTTCTGGGATACTCTGATATGATACATTTTGAAAACAAGTTTAGTAATGATTAATGGTTTTGGATATGTTTTAAAAGTTTTAAATTGGCTTGAATTTTATGGGTGTTACAAGTTGGTATCAGAGCCTTGGTTTGAGTGAACTGGAGGAACATGCGTGTGAATCCAGTCTCAAATCAAGGAAAGGTTTTCAAAATTATTTCTAAAATGGTTTTCAAAATAAGTAAATGAGGATGCAGGATATACGATCAGCCGAAGCCAGTAAGTAGCCCCCAAAATATCATACAGTTATTTGATTATGTGATATGTTAGAATAGCAAGCTAGTGCTAGGCTAGGGATCTTCAGGAATTGCATGATAGAATTGCCTAATTGTATGATGCCTGATAGCCTAGGGTTTTCCTTATATGAAATTGACATCATTACTGTAGTTGCTTAGTGTATGCATCACGGCCGTACATAATTAAGATCTTATAGCCCGAGAATGTTTGATTTAGCCTTATGTTCTGTTCTTGTCTGATTGGGAGCTTAGGGTAGGATTGGATATTCAAAAGTCTATAGGGTCCAGCATTATGTATGGCTAACATACACTAGTGCTGCAGGGTTGGTGGAAGTTTCGTGGATGGGTGAGTTGTGTAGGACCGTAGGTCAGTTGTGAGACGGTTAGCTTTCCTCTAGGAGTGAGGATTGAGTGCTCGCTATGTTTATGTATATTGTTAGGGTGTTGTGGTGATACTTGAGACAAATATGGGTAGGTGTAGAAGGTAGTATAGGCCCGTACTACTGAAAGCACAGGACCCATATGCGTAGCAAGGAAGTCACAACCCCTAGGGATTAGTCGGAAGTTGGTTCCCGGTTATTTATGCAGATTCTTTGATATCTTCCTGTTATGTTTCAGAATGGCAGTTACGAGACGTTTCACGACGGGGTCCGGATCAGGATCAGGACAGGGGGATCAGGAGGCCCCAGTGGCACCTGAGATTATCGGCCAAGAGGGGCCAATGTTCGGGACTATTAAGTCCGCGAGGAGGTGGTCGAGATTGTCCGGGGTCAGATTCCGGAGTTGTTCGGGACTATTAAGTCCGCTATAATGAAGTATTTCGATGACAGATATGCAGCCCTCGCTGAGACAGCTGCCGTTGCAGCCACCGCAGCTGTAACAGCAGCAAGAGGGGGAGTGGGGCGAGTTTTTCAGTACAGGGACTTCGATAACATGAAGCCCCCTACTTTTGATGGGACGCAGGATCCCATCAAGGCTATAAAGTGGATCTCGCATGTGGAGGGGTGTTTCTTCACCTGCTCGTGTCCTACTTACCAGAAGGTCAGGTGTGCTCTGAACCTGCTAAGGTCCGGGGGCAAGCACTGGTGGAGACTTGCGACTGGGTCGTACACTGATGATCAGAGAGATGTTGTTACTTGGGAGCAGTTCAGGGACATGTTTCGCGCCCCTAACATTCCGCGGGTCGAGCGGGAACGTTTGGCGCAGGAGTTTCTGAGTTTGAGACAGGATGGGGAGTCGGTGACGGAGATCACCCGTATGTTCACTGAGAGGGCGATGTTTTGCCCGGAGTTTGCTTCCGAGCAGGCTCAGATGACCCGTTATCTGAGCATGCTCAAGAATGACATCCGTCAGTTTGTTGCCACCTACCGATGTGATACACTTATGGAGTTGCAGGAGGCCGCTAGACGGCGTGAGTTGGAGATTGAGCTGCAGTTGAGGGAGCAGCGGCAGGGCCCGACACAGTCACAGTCGGCGCCAAAGCGGTCCAAGACCGCTGATACTAGGACTGGGGGACAGCCAGGCCGCACTTGTAGGAAGTTCGGGAAGGCTCATTCAGGGATGTGCCGGACAGGGAGTGGGTGCCACCGATGTGGCAAGCAAGGCCATTTGGACAAGGATTGCAGGCAGCCGACTCTGACTTCTGGAGTCAGGCTTTGCGATCATTGTGAGCAGGTGGTCCATATGAAGGCCCAGTGTCCTCTACTAGCCGCCAAGCCGGCGCATGGTCCAGCGCTGACTACCTTGAGGATCACGGATGGGAGACCAGTCAGAGCAGAGCCTCCGAAGGCTGAGGGTCGTGCCTTCCAGCTTACAGCCAAGGAGGCCAAGGCAGCACTGGATGTGGTTGCTGGTATGTTTCTATCCTCACTCCCATTGGTTATATCTGTTGTATGCATATCTGTTATACTTGTGATTAGGTATGTTCCTAGTGAACTCCTTACCTGCACTGGTTCTATTTGACTCGGGGGCGAGTCGTTCTTTTGTATCTCATACATTTAGTAGGGAGTTTAGAGTGCCGGTAGGTGAGCTAGAGTGTCCGTTGCGAGTTTCTATCGCCAACGAACACGGGGTTTCTGCTTCTTCGGTCTATCGAGGGTGCGAGATGGAATTCTTCGGGGTACCTTTTTCCGATAGACTTGATTCCGATCCCCATGTGGGATGTATGCGTGATTGTGGGGATGGACTGGCTCAGTCGTTTCGGTGCCATGATTGATTGCGAGGGTCAGCGGGTAGTGGTTCGAACCCTAAGTGGGGGAGAGTTGATTATATATGGCGAGGGCACCAGATCGGGGTCAAGGTTTTGTTCAGCCGCCAAGGCTCGGCAGTATATTCAGCACGGGGGTGCAGGTTACCTATCGTATGTATTAGATACGCGAGCCAGGGATCAGATTTCGGTTTCCGATGTTCCTGTGGTGAGGGAGTTTGCAGATGTGTTTCCAGAGGAGTTGCCAGGGATACCTCCGGAGAGGCAGGTCGAGTTTCGGATCGACCTGGTGCCTGGTGCGGCCCCTATTGCCAAGCCGTCGTACCGATTGGCGCCACCTGAGATGCAGGAGCAGTCGTCACAGCTGCAGGAACTGCTGGGCAAGCAGTTCATCCGACCTAGCAGTTCTCCATGGGGAGTACAGATTCTTTTTGTCCGGAAGAAGGACGGTTCGCACCGGATGTGCAGTGATTACCGGGAGTTGAATAAGTTAATGGTGAAGAACCGTTACCCACTCCCGAGGATAGATGATCTCTTCGATCAGTTGCAGGGCGCATCTTGGTTTTCCAAGATAGACTTGAGGTCTGGGTATCATCCGGTCAGGGTCAGAGAGAAGGATGTGGAGAAGACCGCGTTCCGAACTCGTTATGGACATTACGAGTTCATGGTGATGCTGTTTGGGCTCACCAACGCGCCAGCAGTGTTCATGGACCTGATGAATCGGGTCTACAGACCGATGCTCGATCGCTCGGTCATAGTGTTTATAGATGATATCTTGGTGTATTCCAAGACCCGAGAGCAGCATGAGGAGCATCTACGGGAGTTATTGGGAGTTCTGAGACGAGAACGGTTGTACGCCAAGTTCTCGAAGTGTGAGTTTTGGCTACGAGAGGTCCAGTTCCTCGGACATCTCGTTAACCAGGAGGGGATTTTGGTCGATCCGGCTAAAATCGAGGCGGTTATGCAGTGGGAGGTTCCGAAATCTCCCTCAGACATCAGGAGCTTTTTCGGATTGGCAGGGTACTACCGGAGGTTCATATAGGATTTCTCCAAGATTGCGGTACCCCTCACTCGTCTGACGAGGAAGAGGGTGGATTTCCGGTGGGGGCCTGAGCAGCAGAGGGCGTTTGAGACCCTCCGACAGCGGTTGGGCGAGGCCCCAGTCTTGACACTCCCGGAGGGAGTTGAGGATTTTGTGGTGTTCTGTGATGCATCCATCACAGGTTTAGGGGCGGTCCTCATGCAGAGAGGACGAGTGATAGCCTACGCATCGCGGCAGCTGAAGCCGCATGCGACGCGATACCCTACGCATGATTTGGAGTTGGGGGCGGTGGTGTTCGCCCTCAAGATATGGAGACATTACCTTTATGGGGTCCGTTGTACCATTTACACGGATCACAAAAGCTTGAGACATATGATGGATCAGCCGAACCTGAACATGAGGCAGCGCAGGTGGCTGGATGTAGTCAAGGACTACGACTGCGAAATCCTTTACCATCCTGGTAAACCGAATGTGGTTGCGGTTGCTTTGAGCCACAAGTCAGCTGGGTCTTCCACCCCCGCGGTATGTATGAGGATAGCGGTGGATTCTCCGCTTGTGAGTTTGGTCAGAGATGCCCAGGTTGAGGGCATGCGACCGGAGAATTGGAAGCTGGAGAGGATCAAGGGGGAGAATACCCAGTTCGTGCAAGATAGTCGGGGATTATTGACACGATGCGGTCGGCTCTGGGTTCCGATGTCTGGTGGGGTCAGGCAGACGGTCATGGAGGAGGCTCATAAGTCTCATTTTTCTATTCACCCGAGGGCCACCAAGATGTATCGAGACCTGAGTTTGAGTTACTGGTGGCCATGTATGAAGCGAGAAATCGCTTGGTATGTCGAGAGGTGCTTGACCTGCAGGATGGTCAAGGCCGAACACCAGAGGCCGCATGGTAAGTTGCAGCCTCTAGAGATTCCCATGTGGAAATGGGAATAGATCGCGATGGATTTCATTACCAAGCTACCGAGGACGGCGAAGGGATTTGATGCTATATGGGTCATCGTGGATCGATTGACCAAGAGCGCCTAGTTCTTGGCGATTCGGAAGAGTTCGTCGGCCTAGAAGGTCGCCGACGTGTACATTCGCGAGATCGTGCCTCGCCATGGGGTTCCCGTTTCCATTGTCTCTGATCGGGATGTCAGGTTTACCTCCCGTTTCTGGCAGAAATTCCACGAGGAGTTGGGAACGTGGTTGCACTTCAGCACAGCATTCCATCCACAGACTCACGGTCAGAGCGAGCGGACCATTCAGACCCTCGAGGACATGCTGAGGGCGTGTGTCATTGACTTTGGTGGGAGCTGGGATTCCCACCTACCGCTTGCAGAGTTCGCCTACAACAATATCTATCATTCCAGCATTGGCGCCCCGCCATTCGAGCTGTTGTACGGGCGGAGATGTCGCACCCCGGTTTGTTGGGGTGAAGTTGGTCACAGGGTGATGGGTCGGACGGAGGTGGTCTTGCAAACTACCGAGAAGGTTCAGCAGATTAGACAGCGTCTGCAGACCGCTTAGAGTCGGCAGAAGAGTTACGCCGACCGGCGCCGATCCGAGTTAGAGTTTCAGGTCGGTGACATGGTACTCCTGAAGGTCTCGCACTGGAAGGGCGTGATCCGCTTCAGGAAGAGGGGAAAATTGGGTCACTGGTATATTGGGCCGTTCAGGATCGTTGCTAGGATTGGCAAGGTGGCTTACATGCTAGAGCTGCCGGAGGAGCTTAGTCGGATCCACAGCACTTTCCACGTTTCGCAGCTGCGAAAGTGCATCATGGATCAGGAGGCGGTAGTGTCGCTGGATGATATTCATGTCGATGAGCGCCTGAATTACGTGGAGAGGCGCATGGCCATACTGGAGAGAAAGATTAAGATTCTAAGGAACAAGGAGATACCTTTAGTGAAGGTACAGTGGGAGCATCGGAAGGGGTCCGAGTGGACGTGGGAGCCAGAGGCAGAGATGCGAGAGCATTATCCGGAACTGTTCGCCGCAGCAGACTTCGAGGACGAAGTCTAGTTCAAGTGGGGGAGAATTATAATGCCCCGATTCTCAGGTATCGATTTTATATAAGAATTTTCTTGTTTTCAAGGTCTACTCGACGAGTTGGTTGCCCTACTCGTCGAGTAGCAGCGGGTTGGGCCGCGTGTTTTAGTGACCTACTCGCCGAGTCCAATAAGGGACTCGACGAGTAGGAGCTGGAGGATGAAACCCTAAATTCCGGGGTTTTGCAACCTATTTAAAGGACCATTTGCCCCTTAGCCTCCCTTTGCAGCCTCTAGAGAGTTCAGCAAAGCCCTAATACGTTTGTGTGTGTGTGTGTGCTCCATTTATGTGTTTGAAGCCTTGGAAGAAGATTCTTAGAAAAGGGAACTTGAAGATCAAGTAGCTAGCAGCAAGGAGCTTGTGTGGACCTGAAATCTACCTCAGATAGCACCATTTGAAGGTATCAAGTTGTTACCTTGACCTTCTTTCCTTCTAGATCTCTTTTGGGTTGAAGATTAGGGCTTTTCATCATGTTATGAAGCTATTCTTGGGTATGAGCTAAGATCTGAAGTTGCAACTTCAGATCTGAACTCTCCTTGGTCTTTAGGTCCATAAAGCTTACATCTTTAGTAAGTATGAACCCCTCCTTTTGAGTTAAACTCCATTTCAAGTTTAGATTTGGCATTATGAGTCATTAGAGCCTTGCATGCACGTAAAGTTTGCAACTTTATGTGATAAATGTGCATTAGGAAGCTGGATCTATGTGACATCCCCAACTTCACGGCCAGAAAAGACCGATTTGTTTATGCTTTGTTTTATAAAATCAGAGTAATCCTTTGATTAAAAGAGTTGCGGAATTCGTTCCCAAAACAAAATATGATAAAATTTATCAAAACATTTCTCAAAGAGAATGTATTTTCATTAAATAATAAAACCTCGGGATGTCATGTTCCGATACAAACCAAAAGCATAAAGAGTAAAATTCGACCTTACAACAGTTATTTACAACTACTGGTCTATTATCCAAAATCTCTCGTCAAGTCCACCAACTTATACTCTTATGCCATTACATGTAATGCAAAGAAAACTGAGTGGGTCAGGCTTGGGAGCCTGGTGAGCATATAGGGTTTTCGACCCATAATAATATAATTATTATATTCAATCATAAATCAATCAATCAATCAATTAATCCAAATTACCCATCCCCATTATCTCCTTCATTTCTTAAGGATTTACCCTAAGAATCAATTATCCTTTATTCATTTATTCCTAAGGATTAACCTAAGTAATTGACACAAAGTCCACCACTGCCAAGGTCCTCAAATTACAACCGGTAAACACTTAGTTCAACATACTTAACAAACACCTAGTTCTAACACTCCTAGTGAACACTTAATTCAAAACATCTGGTGAATACTTAGTTCTAAAACATTTAGCGAACACACTCAGTTCAACAACACCAAGTGAACACATATAGTTCAAAAATACTTAATGAACACATTGAGTTCAAAAATACAAATTGAACACATAGAGTTCAAAAATACCTAATGAACACATTGAGTTCAAACACCAAGTGAACACATAGAGTTCAAAAATTCCTAACGAACACATAGAGTTCAAATACACCCAGTGAACACATAGAGTTCAAAAATACTTAATGAACATGTTAGTTCAAAAACACTTATTATTTCGTCTCACATCAACTATTTCATTTACCCATGTTCTACCCAACATATTTGTAGATGCATTATCCTTTAATCATCTTTCATACCTCATCATTTATCTACCCATGTTTTCCCCATCATATTCATAGATATAAAATACATATACAGATTAACTTATTTAAAACCTGTACCAAACATTGTATTCAACACCCATCTCAAATAAACAAACAACTTATTAACACGTATCACGTATTTTATAGCCAAAACTTCATATTCAACACCCATCTCAGATAAACAAACAATTTATTAACACAGAGTACGTATTTCATAGCAAATACTTCATATTTATGTGTTGGAAGAAAGTGACTACACACTCACTTGATTAGGCGATGCTCGGACAGCACTACGTCTTTAAAAGCAGTATTCTTCGGTGAAACCGGGATATCTTCACACACCGGGCTTCTCGTGGGCAGAGCTTCGGCTTGAAACTCTTTTCTCCTCGAGATCTTCGGGGCTTCGGGACTTGCTTCGGGTCTCGGGATGATACCGGGGCTTCGGGGGTACTTCGGGATGATACTGGGGCTTCGGAGGGTTAAATTCCACGTAAAACGATGTAATACGGGAGAGAAGAAAGGAATTGAGCAACAAAACTCGGCTGGCCTTCAACTTCTATTTATAGGGTCATTTTTTGTACTCACGTCGTGAGTTTTAAGTGCTCACGTCATGAACACAGTAGGTCACTGCGTTCGTCATTCGTCCACTTGCACTGGAGGTCGTCCAGTCTGTTCTCACGTCGTGAGCATTGTGCTCACCTCGTGAGTTCTGACACAGCCTCGAATATTGTGTTTCGAACTTCAGAAATTCATATCTCTCGCATACGAACTCCGTTTTCAACGTTCTTTATATGCACGCGTAGGTGAGATCATGCTCTACAACGCTCGTTTAGACTCCGTTCGCTATTTTTGAATTTATTTTTATTATATTATTTTTAGTAGGCTGGGACAGGAAAAGTCCGTTATAAAATCATAACTTCTTCATCCGACGCCCGTTTTCGTCTGTCTTTTTACCGTTGGACTACTATCGACGAGATCTTCGATTCTCATTTAGATTGTTTCGGCTAGAAACCACTCGATCTCATATTCGAACTTTGGGCTGCATACCGCTAATTCGAAACTTCGAAAAATCATAACTTCCTCATACGAAGTAAGATTTAGACGTTCTTTTCATGCACTCTCTCGGTTTAACGAACTCTGCGACTTTAGTTTAGACCACTAAGGCTAAATATCGTTCTATCGTAAATTCACTAGTTACGCCGCGCTGTGTCGTGCCGGTTCTGTCGCGAAACCTCGACAGGTCATAACTTCTTTGTTATAACTCGGATTTCGGCGTTCTTTATATGTACGGAATCCTTGTAATATCTACTACAACTTAGTTAAGATTACTCCTTCTAAATAATCTTCCATCAAAAAGTCATTTTTGATGCTTATCGTCTCTAAATTGACTAGCCCGGATCTACGTGTTACAATTATCTCCCCCTTAGGATGATTACGTCCCGGAATCATCAACGAAAATAGGACTTGTATAATGATTCCATACGTTATCTTTTCATCCTAGGTAATAATCGTAACTTCTATTTTTTTCTTCGAATGAGTATTTAACTCTAGGGATTCCTGACTGCAGACGATGCTCAATCTTGCATCTGCTTTTCGTATTATGCTGGACATTCAATCGTAACCTTCGAGTTACAAAATAAGTCCTTATTGTGGACTCCTTCTTCTTATGATAAATACTTTCCTTTATCTATTGTAACAGACCGATGGGTCGTGCTCCAATGACCTCTCATCGCATGATGCAACGCTTAGACTCAGGTCTTTTAGAGTTAAATTCCATAATGGAATATACCTTCCTTCATATTCTAATGTGATATAATAACATTTTAGCATGTAGCATTTCTAGCTACAAGCTTCTTTAACAATGAGCGCGATGCTATCGGTCGCATTGATTTCAATCTTCTGACCTCAGTCAGATGCTACATCGAACTTGGTTCTCCGAACCACGTAACAAACTCATCGTAGTCGGACTCAATTTGATATGACCACTAGGGTCGGAATAACAACCATCCTACTAGTCATTACCGAAACAATGGTAATGACATACTTGAATAAAACGGAATCAATTACTAGCTTCTTGGTAACCTTGTGAGTTTCCCTGATCCAAGTGCGAGTCATGTGCTTCCGATAGTATAGGCCTCTACAACCATTCACACCTACTCATACTCGTCCCAAGTATTGTCTCGCAGTTAAACCAAGTCACCATACAACAACAAAAATCACACAATTATCCAACACATCAGATATTAACACCATAGATATCACATAGACATCCAAACCATAAATATCACATAGATATCAAAACCAGGGTTTATATTATAACTTGAAACGATTACACAAAGGTTCAAGTTCACCTTGCACTATGCCGCTAATAGGCTACACTTCTAGATACTAGCCATATCTTAATACAAAGTTTTCATCCTTGATTTCTCGTATTGACATCTGCTTCGTCAAGGATCATGTGGAATGCCTTTGGCTTTGCTGGTTCTTTCTTCTTTGGGCAATTGATCGAGATATGCCCTTTTTGTTACACTCATAACACACTTTCTTACTAGATGCACACTCATTGGCGTAGTGCCCTGACTTTCCACACTTGAAAGTGACCTCCTCGCCACATCTTCCCAAATGTTTCTTCTTACACTTATCACACCATCTTGCTTCATCTCTTCCTCCTTCGAACTTTTTCGAACCAGACTTTGAGAATTTTCTCTTCTCGTCGGATCTTGGGGATCCCTCAAACTTTCATTTCTCACCAACTTCAACCTTGTTGGTGGTTCTGCCCTTGATCATTTCTTCGACAGACTTAGCAACCCAGATGGCCGCCTCAAGGGTAGGTGTTTGGCGTACTGGCACTGTGTACTCCCATGGTAGTCGCTTTGCATATCTATCTATCTTTGCCAGCTCGTCTAGGACAATGCGTAGCGCAAACTCCATCTTATCTGTGAAGGCATTGGTGTATTCTTCAATGGACATGTTGTCCTTCTTTAATGTCAGGAATTGGTTTTCTAGTTCTATCCGATCTTGGGCCGAGCAGAACTTTCGTTTGAATTGCACCAAAAATTCTGCCCAAGTCAGTTGCAGTGGCTCGTTGGGGCTTATGGTTTTCCCCAGAGTGTTCCACCAGCGAACAGCGCTGCCTCTGAACTGACGCACTGCATATGTGGTTTGTAGCTTTCCCTTGCAACCACATGTTATGAATGCCAACTCCATCTCCGATATCCAATCCATAACTCCAATCGGGTTTTCTTTTCCTGTGAAAGTCGATGGCTTGCAAGTTAGAAAATCTTTGTACTTGCATCCATTTCTTTCGACCCCGTCATCTTGGTTGTTTCTCCTAATCACTGGCGGATCAGCTTGACCAACGATCCCACTGTAGTTCCTTTTTTCCGACTGGCCTCCATTCACTTCGGGCTCTTCAACTTGCATTGAAATTTCTTCTCGATTCTGCCGAAGCAGGCGTCTAGTTTCTTCCATCTGATGATCCAAAATCGTTTGAATCATCAATTGTACTCCAGCCATTGTTATAGGCTCAGGTGATGCTGCTGCAACAACTACTTGCTCAATCACAGGTGGTTGATTCTTGTTTTCGTTCACGTTTCCAGCTCCACTTCTGGTTCTTGCCATTTTTGATCTATACACCGAATAAGGTGAATTTAGATCCTCTTTCAGGATAGACGTTCAAATTATCCTTATCACTCTGAAACGTTTACATGCTAGTTCTAATAGCGTAGTCGTACGCTTAGAATCCTAAACACATAAGGTTTCCAGATCCGATCGGCAACAGACCATAGATCCGAACAAACATTATCATATATAGCAAACATATAGCATTTAGCACATAAAAGCATTTTAGGCATCTTTCCTAAAATATACTAGTGCTCGTGTCTAAAATATGGTAGACACTCATCTCACAATCATTGCTTGGCATTCTAAGTTTAAGTCTAGAAATCCTACAAATTCCTAGTTCGGTTAAACTAATGCTCTGATACCAATTGTGACATCCCCAAATTCACGGCCAGAAAAGACCGATTTGTTTATGCTTTGTTTTATAAAATCAGAGTAATCCTTTGATTAAAAGAGTTGTGGAATTTGTTCCCAAAACAAACTATGATAAAATTTATCAAAACATTTCTCAAAGAGAATGTATTTTCATTAAATAATGAAACCTCGGGATGTCATGTTCCGATACAGACCAAAAGCATAAACAGTACAATCCGACCTTACAACAGTTATTTACAACTACTGGTCTATTATCCAAAATCTCTCGTCAACTCCACCAACTTATATTCTTGTGCCATTACCTGGAATGCAAAGAAAACTGAGTGGTCAGGCTTGGGAGCCTGGTGAGCATATAGGGTTTTCGACCCATAATAATATAATTATTATATTCAATCATAAATCAATCAATCAATCAATTAATCCAAATTACCCATCCCCATTATCTCCTTCATTTCTTAAGGATTTACCCTAAGAATCAATTATCCTTTATTCATTTATTCCTAAGGATTGACCTAAGTAATTGACACAAAGTCCACCACTGCCAAGGTCCTCAAATTACAACCGGTAAAAACTTAGTTCAACATACTTAACGAACACCTAGTTCTAACACTCCTAGTGAACACTTAATTCAAAACATATGGTGAATACTTAGGTCTAAAACATTTAGCGAACACACTCAGTTCAACAACACCAAGTGAACACATATAGTTCAAAAATACTTAATAAACACATTGAGTTCAAAAATACCAAGTTAACACATAGAGTTCAAAAATACCTAATAAACACGTTGAGTTCAAACACCAAGTGAACACATAGAGTTCAAAAATGCCTAACGAACACATAGAGTTCAAATACACCCAGTGAACACATAGAGTTCAAAAATACTTAATGAACATGTTAGTTCAAAAACACTTATTATTTCGTCTCACGTCAACTATTTCATTTACCCATGTTCTACCCAACATATTTGTAGATGCATTATCCTTTAATCATCTTTCATACCTCATCATTTATCTACCCATGTTTTCCCCATCATATTCGTAGATATAAAATACACATACAATTTAACTTATTTAAAACCTGTACCAAACATTGCATTCAACACCCATTTCAAATAAACAAACAACTTATTAACACGTATCACGTATTTTATAGCCAAAACTTCATATTCAACACCCATCTTAGATAAACAAGCAATTTATTAACACATAGTACGTATTTCATAGCAAATACTTCATATTTATGTGTTGGAAGAAAGTGACTACACACTCACTTGATTAGGCGATGCTCGGACAGCACTACGGCTTTAAAAGCAGTATTCTTCGGTGAAACCGGGATATCTTCACACACCGGGCTTCACGTAGGCAGAGCTTCGGCTTGAAACTCTTTTCTCCTCGAGATCTTCGGGGCTTCGGGACTCGCTTCGGGTCTCGGGATGATACCGGGGCTTCAGGGGTACTTCGGGATGATACTGGGGCTTCGGAGGGTTAAATTCCACGTAAAACGATGTAATACGGGAGAGAAGAAAGGAATTGAGCAACAAAACTCGGCTGGCCTTCAACTTCTATTTATAGGGTCATTTTTTGTACTCACGTCGTGAGTTTTAAGTGCTCACGTCATGAACACAGTAGGTCACTGCTTTCGTCATTCGTCCACTTGCTCTGGAGGACGTCCAGTCTATTCTCACGTCGTGAGCACTATGCTCACCTCGTGAGTTCTAACACAGCCTCGAATATTGTGTTCCGAACTTCAGAAATTCATATCTCTCGCATACGAACTCCGTTTTCAACGTTCTTTATATGCACGCGTAGGTGAGATCATGCTCTACAACTCTCGTTTAGACTCCATTGGCTAGTTTTGAATTTATTTTTATTATATTATTTTTAGTAGGCCGGGACAGGAAAACTCTATTATAAAATCATAACTTCTTCATCTGACGCCCGTTTTCGTTTGTCTTTTTACCGTTGGACTACTATCGACGAGATCTTCGATTCTCATTTAGATTGTTTCGGCTAGAAGCCACTCGATCTCATATTCGAACTTTGGGCTGCATACCGCTAAGTCGAAACTTCGAAAAATCATAACTTCCTCATACGAAGTCAGATTTAGACGTTCTTTTCATGCATGCTCTCGGTTTAACGAACTCTGCGACTTTATTTTAGACCACTAAGGCTAAATATCGCTCTATCGTAAATTCACTATTTACATCGCGCTGTGTCGTGCCGGTTCTGTCGCGAAACCTCGACAGGTCATAACTTCTTCGTTATAACTCGGATTTCGGCGTTCTTTATATGTACGGAATCCTTATAACATATACTACAACTTAGTTAAGATTACTCCTTCTAAATAATCTTCCATCAAAAAGTCATTTTTGATGTTTATCGTCTCTAAATTGACTAGCCCGGATCTACGGGTGTTACATTCTACAATTTGGAGCCTTAGCATGGCTTAAAATCGTCTGTATGAATAAAGGACTGAAGAGACTCGGCGAGTTGTATGAACGACTCGGCGAGTCCAATGAAGATTGTCGTAGACTTGGCAAGTTGAATGAACAACTCGTCGAGTCCGATGAAGGTTGTCGTGGGCTCGGCGAGTCAGTCGAGTGACTCGGCGAGTCGGCGAGGGTTTTCCCAACCTTTGGACACGTATGAACTCGGCGAGTTAAAGGGAAACTTAACGAGTCAACCAAGGATTTCACGACTTATCGAGTTCAGGAAGGACTCGACGAGTCGGTGAACTACACTCGACGAGTCGAGTCAACATGGACTGTTGACTTTGATTGTGGTAACTATATGTGGTGGAGTTCGTGTTGGTGATCTCGGAGTTAAGCTTTCTAGTTTCAGACGACAGTTGCTAGGGGAGTTATCCTCACTATACTCAAGGGTCTAAGGCACCAAGGCCGGCCCTTCGGATTGTTATATGGTTATGTTATGCTAGTATGATCTGTTAGATCGGTGTCCTAGAGGGTAGGATAACATTATGTGATATGTGGTATGATCTGTTAGATTGGCATCCAAGTAGATGGGATGGTGTTATGTGTTATGTGTTATGTGGTATGATCGGTTAGATCAATTATTGTCTATAGTCTGTTATGTGATTATTTGTTATATGTGCACATGTTTGTTTGGCGGTTGAGGCTTATCTGCTTTGTTCGAAAGCCAATAGACCTGGGCATTCCAACCTGTTGGTTGTGGGCCGTGAGTATTCCATCCCGAGGATGACTTGACTCATATTATTTGGGCATTCCAACCTGTTGGTTGTGGGCCTGGGGTATTCCATCCCGAGGATGACTGGACCCATAGTATGTCGGCATTCCAACCGGATGGTTGAGGGCCTGGGGTATTCCAACCAGATGGTTGACTGGACCCATAGTATGTTGTTTATGATTATATGTGTATTGTTGTCGGTATGGGTATTTTGGGGGAACTCACTAAGATTTCGGGCTTACAGTTTCAGTTTATTGTTTCAGGTACATCAGGGGATCATGGCAAGGCAAAGGCGTGATCGTACAGCTCCTCACTTTTTATGACTTTGTTTATGGGATACTCTGATGTGATACATTTTGAAAAAATGTTTTGTAATGATTAATGGTTTTGGATATGTTTTAAAAGTTTTAAGTTGGCTTGAATTTTATGGGTGTTACATAATTCAAGATAATTCATATCAACAATTTGCAAGAAATTAGCCTAATCATATAAAATAATACAAATCTTGAAATTTTGACAATTATCTTTTAATTGGATTAGCATGATCACTACCATATCAAGAAAATAGATTTATGTTTCAAAAAATAGTTTGTGGTAATGATCCTAATCCAATTCTGGCCAAAATTTTGAAATTCTGCAACCAGAGCCTTCAACTCGACGAGTGGATGAACCTGTCTCGTCGACTTGCCCTTTTACTGAGTGGACTCGTCGAGTCAGCCAGTGGACTCGGCGAGTTCATCAGCCAGAGGCCAGAAAATCGATTTTTTTCAACTTTGAAAACTAATAAGCATCAAGTATAACAGACAACAATCCTAGGCTCTGATACCACTGAAGGGTTTTGAGCACTCTAACAACCTTATGGTTCACATGCAACCCTAGATGCTTTGGATCTATGTTTTCTCTAATTATACATGCAATTTGTTTTTCCAAAGCACACACCCTTACTAGCATACGATTTGACAATTGAACAATATAACTAGTTAGATAACTTACCTCTTAATAGGACTTGTAGTTCATGGCCTTCAAAAGCTTTAGCACCTCAAGTGTGATGCCTCTAATGTGTCACAAACAACAAGTGCAATAGAAGTCTTGAGAGAATAAGTTGCTTAGTACAAAAATCGGTTTACACTCTCCAAGAATGTATGTGGCAACCGATTTTAGCTCTAGGGAGTTCCTTTTATAGTGTGACAAGTGCTAGGGTTACATCCATGCAAACCCTAATGTGCCATGACTCTTCATATTACTTAGGCTCCATGGGTTAACCTCCATGGACTATCCATGTTGGTTTAGTCGTATCCTAAATAACCATGGATCATTGGCCCACACTATAAGAATCATTGATTTACCAAATCAATCCCCGTATATTGAATTAGTCTCGTTTGATCACTAAATTAATTCTTGATCAATACTAATTAAATAATATGATTTCACATTAATATATTATACTTGTAATATATTAATAAATAAAAAATAACCTTATTCTCAAAAGTCCATCCTATCAAATTGCATTGGTGAAGGCAACCCAAAAGGACCATGCTTCTCTCGGGTCAAGTACATACCAATTATAGTTATGGGCTTAGACACCTAATCCAATAGTAACAACAACTATTAGATAATGTTATGATATATTAGGATATAGTCATCAGATTAATACTTGTTGTTATCTATGTTAACATGTTTAATCCATCAATAATGTTATTATTCTAAAAGTTCATACTCGGTTATAATTGTGGGAGCAATTAGGAAGTAAGACTAATATGAATTGGATTGGTTGACTCTCACTAGATGAAAGTAGGCAAGTGGTTGTAACCAAGTTTCATAGGTACTTGTCAGAGAACTAGTTTTGAACTGACCCGCATCAAGATCATCTCATGGATCACTATCATGAATGATACTTGAATAAAAGGTACTATCTTTGTATCCCTAACACCTGAGATACATAGTGAGACTTAAGTGTAGGGAGTACTATGCTTTGATAATGGTCAAATGTTGTTCCTTAAGCGGGCAGTTATAAAAGCCATTTTCAGGTTTGGTGTGAACTATACAAGAGGCTTATGTAGTGAACATGGAATTTGTTCCTCTTATGTGTTGAGAGTTAGACATCTAAGGCACCTTACCAAAAGTTGAACAACTAATGAGACTGATCGCTATCCGAATCTCAAGTTCAACATGATGTCTGTAGCAAAGGGATAACTGATAAACTTACCTTATACACCAGTTATAGGTTTGAGCTTTTTGGGAATTGGGCAGTGATAGAATGGCACAAAATGTCATATGGTCTTGGGGGCAGTGAAATGTTGCTAGACGTTCACCACTGTCTATATCAGTTTAATACGAGTCTTGCGCAAGTGGGAGATTGAAAGGTCTAGTATGCTCAAGAGTCATATTAAAGTGATATTGCTAAATAACATATGATACTAATGGGTCATACTAACAACAACTTGATACAATTGATTATTTATTAGAAATTGATTTTAATAAATATTCAATAAAACTCTTATAATTAAATTAGAAATTATTTATTTCATGGAAATAATAATTTTCATTAGCACGTAACATTGTATTATTTCATATGGTATGAATTAATAAGTCATGCACAACTTTTTGGACTAGTTCAAAAACCTTTTGTATTTTACTCAAAAGACAAAGTTTATATTTTATAAACCTTGAGTTTATAAAATTTAAACTAACTTTCCTCTTTTTTATACAATTTTTGAAATTTGCATAAAAAGAAGATAAAGGTATGGATTTCTCAAAAGTATACATGTATTTATAAGCATGGGGGACACTCTTATAACATGGGGACAAGCTTGTCTAAAGTGGAAGTAACTAATGGTTAATAACTTCACTTTATGCATATAAATAAGAGGGCTTGCATTTGGCTAGATTGCTCATTCCTTTCTTGATGAAAAATTCGAATCCTTCTTCTCATCCCTCATTCTCTCTAGTTTTGGTTAGAAAACTTCAATAATACTTGCATATTCAAGACTTCTTTAAGTTCATATTGGTTATGAACTTAAAGCTTAAGGGTTTAAGAGTTTTGGACTAGCATCTACATCAAGTTAAGTCATTGTTGGTGTCTCGAAGTTTCCATATTCTTCATCAACTTCCAAGCCTCCCAAGAGGACCCAAAGAACTATAAAGGTTGTTATTTCTTCATCCTTTCTTTGGTTGGTGTTTAAATCTTTATATAACTTTCAATATAACTTTTGATGATTATCATGTTAAACAAGTAGAAAAGCCATTTGATGAAAAGCCTATCATTTCACAAATGAATGTTGAGTCAGAAATTATTAATTCTTTCAATTTTGATTATGACTTCAGTTTTGGTGTTCCTGACAGGGCCATAGATGCAGAAATTCATGCTGAGGATAATCAGAATTGTAGTGAATTATGAACATTGGTTTGGCATGCGAAATTAAAGAACACACAATGAACACGGTGATTTGGGTGGTTAAGAGATGCATTCGATTATGTATGGTGTTACACAAAAAAGGATCTAGATCTAAATCTACATAATTAACACACACACACGCTCAATGTTACATCTCTCAAGCACACATCCATAAGTGGTATGAACCCACCTTATATAGAGGTGTTTACATGTCTCTCTCTCACTCTCTATCTCACAAGTCACAAGGCTAATGCACCACATGAAAGTGGGTCTACAAAAGACAACCCATTTACAAAGTCATACATGGATAACTTTGTACCCAACATTCTCCCCCTCAAAGTTAGGAATGGATGACCCACTTCAAATCCTCCAAAATCGAGCAACTACGCGATCTGAGCCTTAAGTGTGACACATGTAGAGATGAACTTCAAATCTTCAATTCTTCCATGATTCTTCAATTTGGGTTCTAAGATGTGAAACCATATGAATCGAGCATCAATGGATAATTAAGAGCTTCTCAAACTCAAAATAATCACCCTAAAGTTGAGCATAAAAACACACCCCAAAAATCTTCAATAAGTCCAAACCCATCTTGAACCGAAATCACTTCCGAATCTCCAATCGAATCATTTCATAAACTTCAAAAACTCAAGGTCACTTCGGTCTTCAAATCCGCGTAATATGAAAAATTCAACTTTCGAATTTCCATATAAATTTCTCCCCCTTTTTATAATTGAAATTTGATTATAAAACCAACAAGGAAAGAGAATGTGTTGTATTCGGAATTTTTCTAACCAAAACTCCCCCTTAACATGTGGCATAAACTTTTTGCTTCAATCCGGAAAATCCGGAAAATCTTCAATTATTAGCTTCATTCACGGACCGCCTTTGACAAAATTTCTCAAAAAAAGGGTAGAAATTGTCAATTTCAAAATTCTGCAGTGACCCGGTGCGCCCAAAACAGCCAAAATGCGAAATTATCCCCCATTTGCGAAACTGGGTAGAAAACGTCAATTTGCATTAACTGCAGGGGCCTGAAATGCATATTATTCAATTTCTCAGCAAAATCAGTCCATTTTCGAAATTGGGCAAAAACTCGCAAACTTTCGAAAGTGTAGGCCCAACTTTCGAAACTTCTTCCCTTTGTCTTTCAAAACTTTCGAAAATCATCCAAATTTCGAAATTGGGTAAAAGCTATCAAAATTTCGAAACAGCAGGGACCAAATGCGAAACTTCTGCCTTATTTCATCCAAACTTTCGAAAATCAGTCCAACTTTCGAAAGTGGGTAAAATGTGTCACACTCTCGAAGGTGTAAGGGCTAATTTCGAAATTTCTTCATTAGTCTTCAAATGTCAGAAATTTAAGTCCTTATTTCGAAATGGTTATAAACTGACAAACCATCGAAATTTTAAGGATTATTTTCGAAAATTTTCATTATCTTCTTAAATTCGCTTCATTGTACAGTTAACAAATACCCTTCATCCGTTGATATCCTTCCAATTGAGATCAATAATTTCGAAATCACAAAACAACCCTTCGAAATCAATATCGTCGAACATAATCCCAATCAACAAATTTCATCGACCTTTGAAATCAGATTACAAAAACCAAACCTTCTTTCTTTAGCCCCAAAATATCCCAGTTGTCTTCACAAGTTGACATTCCAAATCGAAACTCCAAAACAAGACCCATAGCGAACCATCAAGCCTTACAACGAAGGTTATCTTAAGTCCCTGTTCAACATTCCAACCGATTGACTAATACATCAAGATCGAATTCTTCAATCTTTAACCCACATCATCAAAATCGATCCAAACCTCACACATTGACCAATACAGGGACCTTTCGCCATCACGATTTCAAGTTTCGGTTAACACATGAAGTATAGTCGATCAAAATTAAAATCTCAGCTTTCATTCTCAATTAACTTCCCAAAAATCATTCGACAACTATAAACTCATCCAATTTCGAAATCGATTTTAAGAGGTGAATAAAAACCCATTTACTCTGTTCGACACCAAGAACTCTAAATCAAGCAAATATCGAAATTAAACCTCAAATCAAGTATGATTTCTACATACACAGCCCAAATACAACTTGTATCTTCCAATTTCTTCTACCAATTCATTGATTCATCCCCAGCAAATCAACTTTGACTTTTTGTGGATTTGACTTTTTGAAGTCAAGGGTTAACAAACACGAAATCGAAGATTCCTTCACCAAATCTCAGATCAAAACATGTTCAAACAACTGTTCTAAACCTTCTTCAAGAGTTCTTGACCAAGATTAACAAGATCAAAGAAACAATTGCCAATTTCTAAGCTTCATCATGAAAAATATTCGACTCATAATAACCAAATCAAATCTAATAGATTCACAAGATCAAAATCACGAATTATTGATGGATTATTAGGAAACAAGAAGCGAAAATAAAAATTCAACTGATGAACTCGCTTCGATCATAAGAACGTACCACCATAGAAGAAGACAACGAAGTTAAGCATTGAGTATCAGTGATATTGATTGAATTGAATTAACAATTCACTGGGCTCAAAACAATGATTATCTCGTATGAATTGGTTTATGGACTCAAGCAACAATATCAATGGGCTAAAATGTGGACATGAACAGTAATCGGTAGCTTGATACAATATCAATATGAATTTTGGGCTTATAATGGATCTAATATGACTTTGGGTTAATTCTTGATTCAAACAAACAATTGAAATTTGAGAATCATATCGAACAACAAATAGGATTGGATTGGGCTTGATCAATAGAAAAAATTATTGGATCACAACAAGTTGTTTTTAAAAAAAACATTGATCCAACGAATCAAAACGATCAAAAATCAAGAACGCAACGCACGAATCAACTAGATTAAGAGAGGACATAGAGAGAGACTCACCATAAATACTCCAATTGTGACAAATTTAGCCAAACCGAGAATCGTTTCTTCAAAAAATCGTGTTGATCTTCGAAAACCTACTCTGATACCAATTGTAGTGAATTATGAACATTGGTTTGGCATGCGGAATTAAAGAACACATAATGAACACGATGATTTGGGTGGTTAAGAGATGCATTCGATTATGTATGGTGTTACACAAAAAAGAATCTAGATCTAAATCTACATAATTAACAAACACGCGCTCAATGTTACATCTCTTAAGCACACCTCCATAAGTGGTATGAACCCACCTTATATAGAGGTGTTTACATGTATCTCTATCACTCTCTATCTCACAAGTCACAAGGCTAATGCACTACATGCAAGTGGGTCTACAAAAGACATCCCATTTACAAAGTCATACATGGATAACTTTGTACCCAACAGGATTCCTGAAGCTTCAAAGTATTCTGAAGATTCAATAGTAACTCAGGAAAATGATGATTCTTATTCAACCTCTAATTCTCCATGCCATGTCGACATTCATCCTGTTTTACAAGGTGATCAAGTGGAGGGGGAGCACTTGAATTCGAATACTAATGTTGAGGGGGAGCATAGAAATTCTAGTACTGATGTCGAGGGGGAGTGTCATATTTTGAATGCAACTGTCGAGGGGGAGCATCACCAGTCCAATCCTATTGTCGAGGGGGAGCAATATGGAATTATACCTAATAATTTGAACATACAAACTGATGTTTTTCATGATGTATCTGATAATGTGTCCAATGTAGGCGAAGGTTCAGAACCGGATGACATGTTCGAAGATGCACCTTTGGATTTCGATCCAGCCTACCCACTATCGGACAAATGGACAAGGAATCATCCTAAAGAACAAGTTTTGGGTGATCTTCATGATGGAGTTTTGACAAGAGCCCAACTTCGTGCTAAAAATGAGGTACTAAATGTGCATCAAGACTATTGCATGTTTAATGTTTTTATTTCAAGAAATAGAACTAGAAACAGTTAAGGTTGCATTGGATGATCCTGATTAGATTGTTGCAATGCAACGAATTAGCTGAATTCGAAAGAAACAAAGTTTGGCGTCTTGTTCCAAAACCAGATCATGTGTCAGTAATAGGCTTAAAATGGATTTTTAAAAATAAAAATGACAAATAAGGTAATGTGGTTTGAAACAAAGCTAGGCTAGTAGTTAAAGGATATTTGAAACAAGAAGGTATTGATTATGAAGAAACATTTTCCCCCGTCGCAAGACTCGAGGCTGTTCGAATATTTTTTGCTTATGCAGCACACAAGGACTTCGATGTTTATTAAATGGATGTCAAGTGCGCTTTTCTGAATGGTGTACTGCAAGAGATGTGTATGTTGAGCAACCACTAGGTTTTATTAATGATAAATTTCCTGATCATTGTTATATTCTCGATAAAGCTGTTAATGGGTTAAAACAAGCACCACAAGCGTGGTATGCAACTCTTACCAATTTTTTAAAGCAATCGAAATTTAAACAAGGATCAGTTGATCCCACTCTCTTTCGAAAGAAAGTTGGGAATCATCTAATGCTTGTTTAAGTATACGTCGATGACATTATTTTTCACTCTACTGACCCTGTATTGTCAAGTGAAATTGAGAATATGATGAAGAGTCAATTTGAGATGAGCATGATGGGGAAGATCAATAATTTTTTGGGATTAAACATTCGTCAAAGTAGAGAAGGAGTATTCATAAATCAAGAGAAATATTCTTGCAATCTGCTACAGAAGCTTGGAATGACGAATAGTTCCAAATTGCGAGTACCTATGGCTTTCGGCACACGTCTTTGGCCTTCGATGGACAACCCGGCTATCGATCTCACATTGTACAGGAGCATGATCGGTTTGTTACTATACTTAACTGCTAGTCGACCTGACATTATGTTTGATGTTTTCAATTGTGCTAGGTATAAGTCGAATCCCAAGGAACCTTATCTCACCGTTGTAAAGAATATATTTTGCTATCTCAAAGGGATAGTTTCGTTGGGTTTGTGGTAACCTTCGAATACTGATTTCTTCATTCAAGTATTTTCCGATGCAGACCTGGGTGGATGCCAACTCGACAGAAAAAGCACTACTGACGGATGTCAATTACTGGACAGGAAGCTTGTGAGCTGGCAATCGAACAAACAAACCTGTGGTTCGATTTTAACAGAAGAAGCATAATATGTTGTTGCTGCAGCTTGCACTTCTCAGATCATTTGGATTTAAAATCAGCTTCGTGATTACGCAATCAACATGAAGAAGATACCTTTGTATTGCGATTCACAAAGTGCAATTTGAATATGCCATAATCTGGTGCAACATTTGAAGACCAAGCATATCGCACTTCGATATCATTTCATCAAGGATCATGCAGAGAATGGGAACATAGAGGTTCATTTTGTAAAGACCACAAATCAACTTGCCGATATTTTTACTAAGCCTTTCGAGGAAAAGTCTTTTCTCAGGATCTTATATGACCTTGGAATGATTGATGCAGCTGCTGTTCCAAATGAATCTCCGTCGTGAAATATCAAGGAGTCGAAACTTCGCTAAATGAATCAGTAGTTACTGTTCATTATTCAGCGTTCGACATGCTTCGTTTTTGAGATCTACCTGAATGATTCAAAAAATCCTTCGTTGTCTGAGCTGATTTGATATATCGATGACTTATGTCTCAATATCGACGTTCTTCATTTCGTTGTCTGGTAACATTGTTTTGTTTTTCACTTTATTTTGTTTTTCTAAATCGAAAAGACCAAAAAGATTTTCTTTCTCATTTTCTCAAACAATCAAAAACCTAAAAAGATTTTTTCTTTTTTCTTTAAATTTCAAAAACAAAATTTTCAAAAAGATTTTCTAATTTTTGTTCTCTTAATTTCACAAGCAAAAAATCCAAAAATATTTTTTTTGTGTCGACATATTATGGTGGTCATTGCTTCGTTACTGGAAGGGACATGTATAATTTCGAAACTTTGCACTCATTAGGCGTCCCTAGAAGCATGTTGTTGTATGTCGACCACAGCATCATAGACTCAATGTGTTTCGAAGCCTTAATGGATACCGCACTATAAGTGGTCCTTCCCAATTAGGCTATATTCACATTAGTCGACGATCTACCTTTCTCTTCTCATCTTAAGTTAAGAGATTTTTGCTTGGTCCTTATCATTCGCAGAGGTACAACATGTTTCTTGACCAATCTTTTTCATCAACATAATTCTTCACGATTCACACCCTTCACTTGCATATCCTCCACATCTCTGGTAGAAACCAACCAAAATGTAGATATCGCACAAGTCTGTGTTCATGCTCTTGATTCATGAGTCTGTGATGATGTTGAAACTCAATATTCCAAACTCTTCAAGGAATTGACGGTGAACTTTGTTCAAGTTTTTCACGAAACATCTGTTTTTGTACCTTACTTCGATATTTTAAATCGTATGCCTTCGTTATGAGTGGTCTTGATAAAATGTTCTATACCCAAGACATTTTTGCCCAACAAGATCCCGCACTTTATTTTTCATCGAATATAATTTATGTATGAATATCACACTGAACCAGTGTCACTTCCAAATAAATACTATCTCTTTGCTTGTCCCTGACTACACTGGTCATACAAGACATTTTGATCATTGCATTCACACTTATGTTATGTTGTGATCATGAACAAAATTGAACCTACCTTTCGAATCTTATCTAAAAGATGCCCTTCGATATTCCTTTACGAATATTCGATTGTAGTTCATGGGATACCACACAAGCTGTTCGGCATCTCTCTTTATGTAGAACGAAGCGATTTTTGCCTGGGGACTTACTGCTTTTATGTCAATTCTTTAATTGACATCACCAAACCACATTTTTCCGTTGTTTTTTCTCATCTCATTGTTTGGCACACATTTGTACAAGAAATCCTTCAGTTCTTGAGTAATACCAACTCAAACCTAGATTTCAAAAGTCTGGCTTTGATTTCGTTTCTAATCCCAAAAGCAAATGACAAGAAGTATAAGCTCACGAAGAGACACTTCTCTCAAATCTTGAACATTTCCAATATTGGACCTTTCTATGACGTTACAAATGAATAGGCGGTTCATATTTTCAACGAGATGGGTCATCAACCCCCACTCACCAAGATCAGTCAGTTTTAGAAATCTTCTTTACCGTGTGTGTGGAACTTTCTGTTTGGGATATTTCTTTGATGCTTGACAGGTCGAAGTGTGGGTTTGGATAAAGGAAGACTTGAAATTTATGCTATGGTTGCTGGTCTGTATTATGATTTGACAGTTGATTATGCTACTCAACTATGGGAGGGGTTTGGTGTTAGTATCTCACACACAAATGTTTCTAATGGTGTTTCATGTGCTAGATATTGGAGTCTGATTCTGCAATATGTGTATGAGAAGGAAGGGATTATTGTACCTGCTGATGTTCCAAAGCAGAGTTTGGAATTTATCAACATCTGAAGACTGTTGAAGATGACTCGGAGGTTTTTCCCAATGTTGCAAGGATTCCAGATGCTAAGCTTCGCAAGGTTGATCCAACAAACCCTGTTCTTGTGGCTTACCTTCAAACCATCAATCCTACTGTCCAAACAGGCGTATTGTTCTCAAAAAGAATTGCAAGGACTTCTAAATGTGGCCAAAGTTCCAAGAAGTCTTCGAAGGTTGAAAAGCCTAAATTTGATCCTGAGACAATCGAAAAAGAGGTTACAAAGCCTGTTATAGATCCTGTTCAAGAACCTATTGTGCAGGATGTTCAAAATGAGGTGGTGCCATCGAAAACTGGAGTTTTAAAACATACGAAGAAGTTAGCCCATAGACCTCGTCATTCACCAGATCGGAGGCCTATTGTTGAAGATGTTCATGAAAAGACGATGACTTCACCAAAAAGGGTTTTTGTTTCAAAGTTCTAGAAGATTCGCAAACCACTGTTGAATCGAAAGGGGGTGTTGACTTGCGAAGTTCCGGCTCCAGTTTCACCTACCTCTAAGAAACGAAAAGCTGAAGCACTGGTGAAAAAGATAAAGAAGAAAGCAAAGGAACTGGAAGATCCTCTCGATGAGGTTGTGGTCGAGATCGAGTTCGAAGATGATGACTCTCCTGTTCGACATGCTGATTTTGGTTTCCCTTCACCGTAAAGGAACTCTCTAGTCAAGTCGACTTTCGAGCCGACTGACAGTCCCGGTGGCACTGTGAAAGCATCTAATGTGGACACAACCAGTAATTTGGGTGATTCTTTTCATTCATCCATCCCTGAGCAGACGATTTTCATACCACCCGAAGTTTCGATTGCCAAGTCCATTCCGGAGGAGGTGCGAACTTCATACATCACTGTGGAAATATCTAATATGGACAAATGCCAATATGGGTGATGGGATGTCGACTCACGAAGCCCAAGGTACTTTGAATATTTCTACTTCATATGTTCCTGTTTCCATTGTTATTTCTTCCACATTCGAAACAACCACTATTGATACTTCTACTTCCTTACCACCATATATTACACTTACACCCACTTCACCTATACCCACTTCGTTACCAGCTTATACTACTTCACCCACTTATCAACACATTCTCAATCAACCTATCACTTCGATTTTTCTTTCACAATCAACCAAGGTGCCAAGTCAACTCCTGAGGCTGATCAAGATGAGGATGAAGTTATGATTTCATTTGCTGACATACAGTTTGACTTTGAGGAAGAAAATATTCCAGATCACATGCTTATGTCTGGTAAGCAGTTCAAGATCCTCAATCAAAAGCTAAATTCTTTATTACTGCTTCAGGCTGATGCTGGAAGTCGGAACACTATGTCTGGGATTGAAGTTAACGTTTTTTTAAAAGCTCAAGAACATCGCTTAAAACAGTTATGGATCAGACTGAAACAAGGCATGAAGAGCATTTGAAGCGACATGTTGATGCTTTTCAACACGAGGTTATGTATTTGAGGGTTGTTGCTAAAGAACAACATATTCTCTTTGTCGAAGCAGTTAAGAAGGTGCAATAGAATGTCAATTTCAAAGTTGAGGAGCTTCGTAT
Source organism: Lactuca virosa (assembly GCF_052849685.1). Classification (NCBI taxonomy): domain Eukaryota; kingdom Viridiplantae; phylum Streptophyta; class Magnoliopsida; order Asterales; family Asteraceae; genus Lactuca; species Lactuca virosa. The sequence continues at coordinate 265,515,833 of NC_136429.1, forward strand.
TGAGATGACTAAGGAGGTTGTTCAACTTGATCATAATTATTCCAATCTTCACACTAAGGTTGATATAATTGTTGATGCTGTTAAGAAGGTTGTTGAGTTCTCTAATTTTCTTCTCACCAAGGTTGATACAAAGTCAGAGACTGGTTCTAAAGTTTTTGCAACGCTGGAAGAGTTATTGGGGAGTTTGAAGGAATCTTTGTCAAAGATTGAGGTTTCTCCCACTTCTTCAATTTCTCAGGAGTCTCTTTCGAAGCTATTTTCTTCCTTCGAAACCAGTATTAAGGCTGAAGTTGCTCCTTTATTACGATTGGTGAATTTGATGCCAACCGATGCCCCGCCTGTGTCTCGTGTGTTGCAAGGGGAGAAAGGGGAGTTGGCATGGGCTCTTCAAAAGTGGCTGGTACTGGTTCGTCAAAAGATGTTGATGGTGGAAAATTTATTGGGAAAGTAATCAGTACATAATTTCCAACTTTGTTTCCTACGTCGTTGTCAACAACCTCAACAACCATGACTTCAAGACCTTTAACCAAGGGCATTGTCATTGGTTCATCTGTTGGGGGTTCGAGTTCAAAAACACAAATTTTGAAAGAACACAAAGGAGATAAAGGAAAGGGTATTGAACCTTCTAAAGAAGAAAAGAAGAAAGCTCAAGAGGCTGAAATTGAAAGGCAAAGGCAAATCCACAACATTATTTGTCAAAGGCAAAATGATCCTCCAGGGCTTGAGAAAGGTGATCCAACAAAGCCTTTTTTATGAAACTATTTCAGATATAGTTTTCAATGGCATACTGCATGATTTCAAGAAAGTTCCTTAAAAGAGCTATGATACCGAAAATACTGATTTCAATCAGTTGGATTTTCCTATCAATGAGATGATGTTTATCTCAGCTTAGTATCAAATTATTGATAAATCCAAAGACAAGGAGGAATACAAAAGGTTGAAGTTAAGATTTCATGTTGTACTTGAAAAAATAGAAGAAAACATTTGGTCTTTAGTGAAGATAGTGAAAGTTCTCAACATTTCGAAAGATGTTTTGTTCGAAGGGTTGTTGCAGAACTATCGATTTTATGTGGTCAGAGCCAACAACGACCTCATCAATGTTGCAAGGATTTTACGTACTTTGGATGTTTCAAAGCTTCATGTTAATAACAAGGAAGACTTCTTGATTGAATTTGCACATCTCAAATTGTTTATAGACAATTATTATAATTGTCTAGCCTTGACCGATGTGGAGTTGGCTTTGGCAATGGGTCGTCAAGTGAAAGTACCTCAATCAATGTTAAAGGGTCAAGTAAGTTTAAATAATTTAGATGATGGGGACATTGTTTTGAAGCCGTTGGGAGTGGTGTTTGTTGGGAAGAACAAGAATAAAAAGATAACGAAGATTCTTTTTCAAGTATGTAATGTTGACAAGTATACGAATTCCCAATATATAAATCTTCTGGTTCGTATGAGCAATTGTATGAAGAATAATCCAGGAGATATTACTGAAGTTCAAAAGAATAGTGCATGGTATACTGAGGTTCGTAGGAAACTTCATCAAGCTACAAAGTTGTTAATGACTTAACTTCAACACTGCTCACAAAGGGGGGGGGGGATGTTGGGTTCGAATAGTAGTTGTGAGGTGTCGAAGTCATTTGTAGCTTGATAGGATTCGAAGTCTGTATGCTAGATTCGAATATATGTATTTCGTAAGGGTAGCTTAGATTCGAAGCTTTCATGTTTACACCCTTATGTACTTTTTGCTTACTTCTGTCATTCCTATAAATAGGGATAGGTGCTAGAGATAGAGTAACTTTTGGAACGTCGTCTTCTTACTCTAAAAACACTCTTGTATCTTTCAGAAGTATAATTAAGTCGTCCAGATTATATTTACAACTTGTGTTCTAGATTCAATTCAAACTCTGATTTCATTTTATTTACTCGATTATAACGAACTACATTGCCGCTACTCATTTTGCTCATGTTGTTGTTAATGATTCCCTACTCCAAAATAATCACACAAATATGGTGAGAGAAACCTTAATGGCATCAAAAGAGTAGAAGGAGAAAAGAGAAACCTATGGTGACTGAAACTGTTGAATGAACAGATGAACAAAGCAGATGAAATACAAAGCTTCAGTGGAGCCCTAATCATAACTAATAAATTTGCCGACAGAAAACCAACTCTTCTTTCTCTCAATTCAAAATCATTGCCTTTGTCCCTTGTTCTTCTTTGAATCGCGGCTATGTGTGTGGGGATTCTACTCTTCAACTTTCAGAGTGTGTTTTGTGTTTTTAATTTCAGTGTGTGTTTATGGTTGGGGAAGAAGCGGGGGTGGGTGTGTTTGAGAGAGAGAGAGAGAGAGAGAGAGAGAGAGAGAGGTGGGCCTTAATGTTTTTAATTAATAAAATTTTAAATTAAATAGAAAAAACATTAAAAATTAGATCGTAAGGGCAATTTAGTATTTTTAGTTTTTTTTTTGTTTTTTGTTTTTTGATTTTTTTTTTGGGGGGGGGGGGGGGTTGGGGGAGGGGGGAAATCACAAACAAAGATGGTCAAATGGACCGTCAATTCAAAAAGGTTACGGTTTTGACTAAAACCTGAAAATAATGCATACAGAATAACCATTTTTACAATTTTGTCAATTTGGTTTTAGACTAAAAGGTTGGAGTTGGTGTGTGTTGGGCAAGACATCTGAAATTTGAGCGTATTTTAGTCTAAATGACTTATTCCAATGTTGTTCCATGTTTTTTAGTTTGACTAAAATTTGGTAAGTTAGTCCCATTTGATCCGGTCATTGTTCTATGTTGTGCTAGTTTTGTCATTGTCAAACGCTACTTCAAATGACTTTGTTTTGCTATGTTTTGTCGAGTTCCATATACCAAACACTATATAAGAAAACAATTTTCAACTTTGCTCATTATTTCTTCGACACCTAATAAAACTCATAGACAAATAATTTGAAATGTGGATGTTATGTACGAGGGATTTTTTTTTTTAACACCAAAATTTATTAAAAAAGTGACCGGGCCACAAAAAGTACAAGATACAAAAGAAAGCAAACATAAAGAGAAAACAAGTTTAAAAGGATAGAAATTCGACCAACTTAATGTATGGTTACTTTTAGTAACTTCACATGACAATACAAATATATTAGTAAAGTCCATAGAAAAATTAAAGTATTCTATGTATTAAATGTGATGTATAAAGAGGTTTTATTTGATAAATAAGGTACAACCAACAAACTATTATATTATAATTGTTACAATATGAGTCTAATACAATCATTTTTCATTTTAAATTAACATAATGATATGAATGTAGATGGTTGTAATACATAGTCAAACAAAAATTTATATTTTGTTTTCTTTAAATTAGAAGCTACATTAATCTTCTATTTTATTGAAGACTAAAATTTTAATGAATATCATAAGTCAAACAACTATATATCGAAAACAAAGATCACTTTAAATAATCTTTTTTAAAAGAGAGGTAGACAAAACCAGACGATATCCATCTCATCATTCATGTGGCTTGTCCAGTATGATCATTGAATGAACCAACCATCCCAGGATATTTTATTGGGGATATGAGACATTTTCATACCATATTCTAGTTTAATGATCCTTATTTAGATCTGCAAGCTGGCAAAGGTTCATAAACCACATTCTAGTTGTATAATCCGTATTCTGCATGATGTGAACTGGTTATTTTATAATAAACCACCAATTATGCACCGGAGAGGGAGAGAGAGAGTTGACTTACTCCTTAAGTTGTATGTATTGCTATGCAACAACATATAAAATATCATCTCTTTCAAGCACTTCATCTTTGATTCTTTTACAGTCTTAGTATAGTTTCTTTTTCTTCATCGATTATCAAGATGATGTCAGTGGAAAAACAGTTTGTACACCTCAAAATACAACTAGCTGATATAATATCGGCAACCAACAATTTTTCCGAAGAAAATTGTATCGGGAAAGGTGGATTTGGAAACGTGTACAAAGGAGATCTCGTCCACTCGAAGGGGAAAACAAAGGTTGCTGTAAAACGTTTAGTAAGTGAATTTGGACAAGGAAATTCTGAGTTTTGGAAGGAGGTCATTATGCTCTCCGTTTACAGGCATGATAACATCATTACCCTCTTAGGTTTTTGTGATGAGATGAGTGAGAAGATCCTTGTGTATGATTATGTGTCTAACAAAAGTCTCGATTTGCATCTCGACAACAAGGATCTAAACTGGGTTCAACGACTTACAATATGCATTGGGGCAGCTCGTGGACTGGCATACCTTCACAATCCTGCTAACACCCATCAAAGAGTATTGCACCGTGATATAAAAAGTTCCAACGTCTTATTAGATGAAAATTGGAATGCAAAGATCGCTGATTTTGGCTTATCAAAATTTGGTCCTGCTAACCAGCAGTACACGTTCATTGTCTCCAATAATGTTGTAGGCACGATAGGGTATTGTGATCCGTTGTATTTAGAGTCGGGTTTACTAACAAAGGAGTCAGATGTTTACTCTTTTGGTGTAGTGTTGTTTGAAGTTTTATGTGGGAGGTTGTGTATCGGGAAGTACGATAACTCTCACACTTTTACTCAGTTGGTACGAAAACATTACAAAGAGGACAACATGTATGGAATTATTTTCAGTCATATAAAAGATGAAATACATCCTAACTCTTTGAAAGCGTTTACAACAATAGCTTATCAATGTTTGAAGCGGGACCACAAAAGACGTCCATTAATGACGGAGATCGCAACACAACTTGAAACTGCACTTAATTATCAAGTAAGTTGTTTATTCATTTGATAGATTCATTTTTTATGATTATATTACTTAATTTTTTTCTATAAGCTTTAAGCGAAAGAGGGGAATATAACGCTAAAACATCTTGAAAAAGTGGTAATAATGTAATATATAGTTAACATAACAAATAGAAAAACTAAATATAACAAATTGAAATGCCACATAGTTGGCCTTGAGGTATAACATGCATTTGTGTCGGAATAATTGATCTTTTTCATTTGCTTGTTTTATGAAATTGAATACAAAATTATGTGGAAAGGGGAAGAATCAGTCTATCATCATTATACTGTAAAACTCCTGAGAAAATTTAACAAGCAAATTTACTATCAAATACTCATGAAATTCATATCAATTTTACAATGAAAAATCAAGCCTCTTGACATCAAAATTGAAACTCTATTATGCAATCCTAAATTTAAATCTATCGACCGAACCATTTTATATTTAATAAATAAAATTAATTCGTAACATAAAAGAGATCCAGTTAAAATAAAACATAACCGTTAGATAAACAGTACTTCAACCCGGTTTTTAGTAAACCCTACCCATTCAATTCAAATCATAAATAGGCAAAAAGCAATTCATAGTTGACCAACCCTTTTCAGATTCAATCCGAGTCATTTAACAAAAAGCGGTTCATAGTTGACCAACCCTTTTCAACAAATTGCAGTCCAACAGATTCCACCAACCAGGTCAACCCAGGTTTTAAAAGATTGCTTTTTATTTGATTATAACTCTTTAAACCTCTTTTTTTGCGCTTTTGCCCTAGTCTAGTTCCATACTAAACATGGTGCTTTTTTGTATTTACGTATCTCGCGGTTAAAAAAAAAAAAAGATCGACATCTCAACTCAAACCCAAAAACCTTGAACTTCACAAAAGTCAAGTCAAACTCTTGACTCGAGAAGGTCCATTAAACGACACCATAACCCAAATAATTGTTTTTGGGTTCAAGATATCTTTGAAAAGTACATATAAATTTACATCTACTGATTTGTTTCTTCAGGGACCTGAGGTCAGAAGTGGAGATGTACCTAAACCAATTCCCCTTCAGGAGGGAAAAGAATTCAATTTCACCATAAAAAGTGGAGTCAGCACAAATGACACTGTTAGTGTAAATTATGATGGCTTTATAAACGATGTCGAACCTGGCGATATTGTACTGGTTGATGGTATGCATTTCTAAAAGAGAAACAAGTTACCAATTAGTAAAACATTATGTAGTTATTATTGTTTAAAGCTACTATTTTTCGTGTAGGAGGGATGATGTCATTGGCTGTTAAATCTAAGACCAAAAGTTTAGTAAAATGTGAAGTAATTGATGGTGGAGAACTGAAATCCAGGAGCAATCTCACTGTGCGTAGAAAAAGTGCTTCTTTGCCTTCAATAACAGGTTTACTTGCATCTGGTTTTACAATTATTCTTTATGTACTGTAAACACTGATCATTCATCTGATTATACTAGGTCTCAAATCAAATAAATCAACTGGAAACTATAATCAGATTGAGGAAAAGAAAATTCCAAATACGCCCCATTCAACTGAGAGCTTAAATCAACTAAAAGAGAATTTGCAGATGATAGAGCCAAAGGAATCGAAGGCAGGAAAGTCAGTTGACGACGTGGAGAAGCTAAAATCTACTTTACAAAATATGTATGCCGAGTTGGATAATGAGAGAGAGGCTTCGGCAACGGCCGCCAGTGAGGCATTGTCGATGATCCTCCGGCTTCAAGAGGAGAAGGCAAAAATGCAAATGGAGGCCTTACAGTATAAAAAAATGATGGAAGAACAATCTGAAATACGATCAAGAAGCTTTGCAACAAATCAAGAATAGGAAAAAATTTACGAAAATCAAAGGTATGATAATATAGCAACGAGTATATTATAATAATCCATAAGTTTTATAAAAAAAAAAAAAAAAAGAAAGAAAGAGATGGTGCAATCACATGTGGAAGCTATCGAATTCACCATTCCTACTCTAGGTTGAGTGTGTGACTCTTTTTTTAATGAAGGTTGTTGCCGATTTCTTTTATGTATCTTTATTTAAATGAAGTAGGTGGATGGTAGCTGTCTAGTTTTAAATGTATGTTCCTTTTGTATTAAAATATTACCGAATGAAAAGTAGTAGATACTTCCTCTCAACGTTTTTGGCATTTGTTCTTTCTCATCCCTTGCACACTACGAAAACAAGAAGAACTCCATCTTCTTTTCATTTTTTCTGCATAAAGTAAAGTGATCAAATGTAACACTAGTCAAAATAGGTCAATAATAATCACATGTGATTATGTCAATCATGTAATGTGATTTAATTAAACTAGTAATGTGATAAACTTACTATGTAGTTCATGATAAATTATAATACAAATATGAACTTTCTTTATGATACAACTCAAAGTATATGTCCATACAATTCCAAAAATATAGAGAACGTCTGAATCTGACTTCGCGTGAAGAAGTTATGATAAACCGAACACTATAAATCTCTATAATAACAGGAATTTAAAATAGACTTATAATTAGCTATTGAAGTCTAAAAGAGAGTTGTAGTACTCGTAAATACCTACGCGTGGATCTAAAGAATGTAAAAAACGGAGTTCGTATGCAAAAATTACGACCTTCCGAAGATACGGATGTCAGAAACCCTAATCCGACTGAACTCACGACATGAGCATAGAAACTTACGACGTGAGGAGTCAAATTGCCACATTTCGGACCTAGAAGATGCGTGACGAGGCTACGAAGGGATAAGCTCTAAGCTCACGACGTAAACAATGATATTTCACGACTTGAGGAGTCATATGGCCACCTTCGGAAGCTAGAAGACGGATGGCAAGTCTACGAAGAGATAAGTTCCAAACTCACGACGTGAACAATGAGTTTCTCACGTCGCGAGGGCCAAAAATCTTCCTATAAATAGCAAGTCCGGCCTTCTCTTTCCTTACACCTGAATTTCTTCTCTCTCTCTCTCTCTCATTTGCTGAACCCCTCTTGCATCTCGAGCCCGACGACCTCGTACCGCTGACCGTTTCTACTTAGATTACATAAAATCACGCTATTAAGGTGAGTTTCACGGCCCCACTTTTAATCTTTTCGGGGGAAAACGCATGCTAAATATTGAATACAAGTTAATACTATATTTATATGATAGTATGTTCGTTAATCGGGATATAATTATTTTGAATATATACAACTATTATCAACTTGTTAGCATGTTATTGTTATAGTAGTATACTAATGTAGATCTTGAGTTATAATTAGGATTCTATATATATTTCGTGTGCGATATAGTTCCAGAGTTATACTCGGAAGTTCTATATGTTAATTGATATGTACGTTGTTATTATTGGTTTTATGTCAAGATAAAACTAGGAACGTTATATGTTGTTATTATTGGTTTTATGTCAAGATAAAACTAGGAACGTTATATGTTGTTATTATTGGTTTTATGTTAAGATAAAACCTGGTTTTAATTCTAATTATAGTTGTTGTACTGCCTATGTATTATAAATATTAGGAGTAATGCTTAAAGCATAGTCTAATAACTTAGGGTTTTAGACACGAATATGAGTTTACTACTAGAACTAATGGAACTCGACAAGTCTACATGAGTTATTGTATTCATCAACTAAGATCGGAAATCTTAGGGAAAATCCTCTGACCTGTAACCGCTAATCCCGTGTGAGCGAGGAAGTCGTGTATGAATAAGATACGGGTTGACAACCTCACTCGTGGTTGCTAGCTACAACCCAACGGTCTGCGAGTGACGAACTGTCCTTTTATTTGTTTATTGTTCCGACGTTGATGAAGCGTGTGGAACTTATCTTAAGATGTGAAACTTGTAGCATCAAGCAAAGGTTTGAAACTAGTCATACAGCCGCGGTTACGGACTCATGGTAGCACAACTTTAGAAGCATTATACTTTGTCGATATACAAGTATGAATGTTAAGTATAAGTTTCCCAAAGACTTATACTCTAAGTACAAGGAAGTTGTAGGTATACTACTTGCTCATTAAGTAGACAATTATACCTAGCACACTTACTCGTATAGAATTGAAATAGATTTATACGTAGCGGTTTTGCTCGTACAGAATTGAAATAGATTTATACGTAGCGGTTTTACTCGTATAGAATTGAAATAAGATTTATACGTAGCAACCTTAGTTTGTATGGGATTACAATCATTTATTCATAATATGTGAAACTTATAGGTATATCACTTATTTGATAAGTAAACCATTATACCTAATATATATACTAAATGTTGGAGTGTCAAAATGATACTTTCAAAACTATACTTTTGAACTTGAGAAAAAGTGTTATTTTATATGGAGTCAAAACCTGTGAACTCACCAACTTTATGTTGACGTATTTTAAAATGCATGTGTTTTCAGGAAGTTGATAACTATGATACGAGAAATGACGTTACACCGCCCGGTGTTTCCGCCGACGGCTGGGGGTGTGACAGATTGGTATCAAAGCATTAACTATACTGAATTAGTACTTTCTTAGGAAAGCACGATTATAGTTTAGGGCTTACTCTGTTAGGTTTAGGTATATCCCTTAGCCTACAATATAAAGTATTATTAATTATTCTACTGAAGGACTACTTACGGGAGCGGTGACAGGATAGACATGTTGATTTGGGTTGCTGGATTTCAGAACGGCTATATGCTAAAATGATCCTGCCCTTTCGACTGTATTGACTGGCCGGTGCCTTATCAGCTAGACCTGAAGTAACAAACAATAATTTATAGAGCATGAATACAATAAATAATAAATATAGATTCATATATGAAGACTCAGACCTGCGATGATAATACACCTAAATACCCGGAATGTTTTTTATCTCAAGGATTTAGATCAGATATTCCAACTAAAGTTGATATGTGCATATATCTTATCACAACTAGGTGTAGGTGTACAACTATATTTTATTATGATCAGATCATATGAACTATTTAAATTGGGAGTAATATTTGATAGACTAAACACTTGGTGATCCAAAATGTATAGGAACTAAACAAAATGCCTAGAAGAAGTAGCGCTCGGTTAAAGCTTAACCAACGACCAGAACTACAACAACAACAACCGCAACCACCACCACTAGAAACAAACCCTCCAATTAGTTCAGCAGAACTTGAAGAAATCATAGCTTAGAGAATCGCTGCAGCTCTTGCTAATGTCACAAGAGGAGGAGTTAGAAATGAAGGCAATGTAGGGACCGCCAGAATTTGTACCTACAAGGATTTTATGAATTGCAAACCTAAGAGCTTCCATGGAACGGAAGGGGTTGTTAACTTGACCCGGTGGATTGAAAAGGCAGAATCAGTATTTGAAAGAAGCTTCTGTCCGGACGACTGTAAGGTACGATTTGCTGCGTGTACCTTCGCTAATGCAGCGTTAACATGGTGGAACAATCATGTTAATACAATGGGAATTGATGTTGCAAACTCCATGAAATGTGTAGCACCCGATTCCTGGTACGTATTTAAATTCAAGAATTTCATGTATTTCCGTTGGGACTCGACGAGTTGGCGGCCTTTCACGTCTCCCAGTTGCGGAAGTGCCTTTCACGTCTCCCGGGTGGGCAAGGTGGCATATAGGCTGGATCTGGCAGCCGAACTCAGTCAGATTCATATCACCTTTCACGTCTCCCAGTTGCGGAAGTGTCTGGAGGACGACTCGGCAGTGCTGCCCTTGGAGGATATTCAGGTGGATGACAGCCTGAACTACATAGAGCGGCCAGTGGCGATCCTTGACAGGAAGTCGAAAGATCTAAGGAACAAGAGGGTGGAGCTGGTGAAGGTGCAATGGCAGCACCGCAAGGGGTAGGAATGGACTTGGGAGTCGGAAGAAGAGATGAGGGAGCACTACCCCGAGCTTTTTCCTGATTCAGCAGCAGACCTCGAGGACGAAGTCTAAAATAAGTGGGGGATATTTGTAGCACCCGATTCTTGGTACGTATTTAAATTCAAGAATTTCATGTATTTCCGTTAGGACTCGACGAGTTGGCGGCCCAACTCGTCGAGTAGAGTCGTGATTCGCGGGAAGTTTAAGTGGCCTACTCGACGAGTCGGGAGACCGACTCAGCGAGTAGGTGTTGTTTGAGTGAAACCCTAAATTTGCGGGTTTGCACCCTATTTAAACAACTTATCTCAGCCTCCATCGTCCCTTATACTCCCAGAAGACATCTTATCGAAACCCTAGCCTTGTTTGAGTATTCTAAGGCTATTTTGGTGCATTTTGGTGGATTGTGAAGCTTGAGAAGGGGAAAGGAGCTTGGGAGTTCAAGTTGGAGCTTGGAGATCCTGAGATTGTGTTCCATTCCCAGCTCATTTAAGGTAAAAAGCTCCTGCCTTGATCTTCCATGTGTTTATTCATCTTTAGGGCTTGGATTTTGGGTATATTTAGGGCTTTCTAAGCCATTTTCGGGTTGTGAAGTGTTATAGGGAGTATTGACTTCAGATCTTGGTCATTGGAGGGGTCTCATGGCATAGAGGTGCCAACTTTATGGCCATGAGAGCCCCATGCATCTTTTAGACATCATTTGTAGTCCTTTAGGGCTAAAAGACCCATGCATGGATGTAAATTTTGTGGCTTTACGTGCTATATCGGCCCTAGGAGGTCAGATCTACCCTTTGGATGAGATGAGCTTGACAGAAATCAAGTTTATGGACATGGACTTTAGTGGACTCGGTGAGTTGTTCTTGGGACTCGACGAGTCGGATAGTGGTTCTCTAAGCCTTGCTGTTTTGAGGGTCTGGTTGAGTCTAGAGAAGGACTCAACAAAGATGGACGAGATTATAGACCTGGGAATCATGGGACTCGACGAGTGTTTGAGCAGACTTGGCGAGTCCAAGGCAATCTTCCAATCTTTGAAGATGGAATCGAAGAGTTGTTTATACAACTCGGCGAGTCATAGACTGGACACATTCTTATGAGGGAGATGAACTCGACAAGTTCAAGGTCGAACTCGGTGAGTCGGATGAAGATGGCCCCGATGGTATGATTGAAGAAGAACCCGTCGAGTTCTTGCTAGACTCGACGAGTAGAGACGGGGATTGGTTTGAGTTAGAGGAGTATGGACTCGACGAGTTGGTAGACCAACTCGGCGAGTCAGGTCAAGTGGATGTTGACTTTGACCAATGTTGTCTTTGACTGAATTGAGTTGACCCTGGTTTGGGTTGCATGTTCGAATTGATAACTTAGAAGGGTTGCCGTGTAGGGATTGAGGAGTCGAGGGGAGTCGACTTTCACGCCGAGGACATTTCAGACACTACACGACATCGAGGTGAGTTACCTTCCAGTAGAAGTGGGTCTAAGGCACCAAGGCCGGCCCACTGGTAACTGTTTAGTTGTGATGATTGTCTTTGTGATAATCATCTGGGTTGCTTGTGCTTGATATATGTGTATGCTAGTATGCTATGTTATGTGAGATAGTATCAGTAGGAGGGGACTAGTCCCCGATTCGGTCGCTAGGACCAATGGGTAGGTCGGACACCCCAGATATGTCTGACAGCATGATTATGATATGATATTATATGCTAGCGGTAGGGGTGAAATAGTCCCCGTATTCGGTTGAGATAGACCGGAGGGTAGGTCGGCACCCCCGAATAGCCTGACATGGGTAGGTCAGCACCCCAAAATGGCTTGACATGGGTAGGTCAGCACCCCAAAATGGCTTGACATGGGTAGGTCGGGCACCCCAGAATTGCCCGGCAATATGTATGTGGTTTGGGTATGTGGTATGATGGGGGAACTCACTAAGCTTCGTGCTTACAGTTTTAGTTTTGGTTTCAGGTACCTCTTCGTCTAAGGGGAAGGAGTCGGCGGTGTAGCAGCGCATCACACACACACATGGTTTCCGCATTGAGTTTCTGGGATTGTACTCTGATTTTCATTACTTCTGATGATATGGTTTTGAGACACGACATTATGGTTTTTATAAGTTGATGTAATATTGACAATGTTTTGGTGAACTGTTTTATGAATTACTTAATTAAAAATGAAAATTTTTGGCCTCGAAATTTGGGATGTTACAAGTTGGTATCAGAGCCTTGGTTTGAGGGATTCGGACACACCCTCGGGGGTGTATGGACTCAAACCGAGGAATTAAAAGATTTTTCATAAAGAAAACAGTTTTCTAATATTTAAGTTAAAGAATTTTGAGAAAGAACAAGGTGTGTGATGTGTGCGACCAGCCGAGCTCAAGTAAGTTTTCCCCAAGATACCCATACTTGTTATGTTATGTTATATGATTTATGATTCTGAGAACTGCATGCTAGATTAGGTCTAAGGATCTAGGAGGATGCCTTGTATTCCTGATGTATGATTCTGAGAACTGCATGCTAGAATAGGGCTAAGGATCTAGGCAGGATGCCTTGAATGCCTGTTGTATGAGCTGTATGCTAGGACTGTTTAGTCAGCGGTAGGATATCCTGATTAGGTTATGCTTGATGTGGTTACTCGATGCACGAATGTTGCTTGCTTTGTGCTATAGGGGTTCTGGCTAACTTTAACTAACTAGTGAGAGGATATGTAAAAAGTGTTCGCAAGCTAGTTAGGGAGAGGTGGTAAGGACTCCTAGTGCAGCTGACGGTGGAGAGCAGGTCGGAGAGTGTCCTAGGAAAGCCTAGGATGAGCTTAGTTGGGAAGTTGTATTAGTAGAAAGGGACTTGGTGAAGTCAAGGCAGTTGTTGAGGAAAGTACGGATAGATGTGGAAGGTAGTATGGGCTCGTACTACTGGAAGCAGAGGATCCGTACTCGAATCAAGGAAGGCTGAGACAGAACCGGGAAACTTGGAGAGTGTGCGAGACCTCTCGAGGATATGTATGATCCTGACATTTATGTGTTTATTTTCAGTATGGCGATTACACGACATGGAGCAGGATCTAGGTCAGGATCAGGGTCAGGCTCGGGCGCGGGATCCGAGCAGGTTGATGACGGACTACACAAATTCATCGCGTCTGAGATCACTAGAGGCATCCTTGAGTCGACCCCTATCATTTTCGGGTCAATCAAGGAAGGGATTATCGAGTTGATGGAGGATCGCCTCCAGGCGTTCAGTAGGGACTCGGCGTCCAGCCAGTCGGGTACGCGCACACTGTCCTTCAAGGACTTCAGGGGGAGCGGTGCGCCGGACTTTCACGTGGTGAAGGACCCCATTGCTGCCAGGAGATGGATCGCATACATTGAGTCTGCGCAGTTGACGAGCTTCTGCCCGGAAGGGTCGAAGGTCCGCTTTGCGGCGGGATGTTTGGGGGATAGAGCTAGAGATTGGTGGGAGTCATTTGGTGACTCGTTGGGAGCTCCATCCATCGAGGCTATGACTTGGTCGGATTTTGTGACTAGATTCAGGGCTGAGTTCGCGCCAGATGTGGAGCTTCAGCAGCTTGCCCGAGAGTTTCTTCATATGATACAGACGACTGAGACAGTGGCGGAGATCACCGCCAAGTTCAGGGAGAGGGCCTTGTTGGTTCCTCAGTATGCGGGGGACGAGGAGATGTGGAAGACCTGCTACCATGATATGTTGAGGGCTGATATCTGGGAGCATGTCAGCTATTCAGCCTGCCCGACCTTGGAGTCCATGATTGCCAGGGCGGGGGAAAGGGAGATTGATTTGGACCACCTCAGGAAGATGAAGGCAGAGACTGAGCAAGTTACAGGGGTTTCGGGGAAGAAACCCAAGAGATTCGACATTAGATCAGAGGGCCAGCCGGGCCAGATCTACTGCAGGAAATGCGGCAGGCCGCATGAGGGAGCTTGTTGTAACGCCCGTAGATTAGGGCTAGTCAATTTAGAGACGATAAGCATCAAAAATGACTTTTTGATGGAAGATTATTGAGAAGGATTAATCTTAACTAAGTTGTAGTATATGTTACAAGGATTCCGTACATATAAAGAACGCCGAAATCCGAGTTATAACAAAGAAGTTATGACCTGTCGAAGTTTCGCGACAGAACCGGCACGACACAGCGCGACGTAAATAGTGAATTTACGATAGAGCGATATTTGGATTTAGCGATCTAAATGAAAGTCATAGAATACTTTAAACCGAGAGCGTGCATAAAAAGAACGTCTAAATCTGACTTCGTATGAGGAAGTTATGATTTTTCGAAGTTTCAGCATTAGCAGTATGCAGCCCGAAGTTCAAATATGAGATCGAGTGATTTCTAGCCGAAACGATCTAAACGAGAATCGAAGATCTCATCGGTAGCAGTCCAACGGTGAAAAGACAGACGAAAACGGACGTCAGATGAAGAAGTTATGATTTTATAACGGAGTTTTCCTGTCCCGGCCTACTAAAAATAATATATTAAAAATAAATTCAAAATTAGCCGACGGAGTCTAAACGAAAGTTGTAGAGCATAATCTCACCTACACGTGGATATAAAGAACGTCGAAAACGGAGCTCGTATGCGAAACTTATGAATTTTTTAAGTTCGAGGCACGCATACCAAAGCTTATCCGAAGCATACGCCCAGCGTAGAGCTTAGTACGCCCAGCGTACCGAGTACGCCCAGCGTAATCCAATTTTCAGCACCCTATAAATAGAATGCGAGGGCAGCCGATTCCTTTGCTCATTTTCTCTTCTCTCTCTCCCGTTTTGCCTCGATTTTCGTGCAAGAAATATCCCGAAGCCCCGGTATCATTCTCGAGCCCCGAAGCAAGTCCCGAAGCCCCGAAGATCCCGAGAAGTGCAATTCCCGAGCCGAAGCTCTGCCCGCGAGAAGCCCGGTTTTTGTGAAAATCTCCCGGTTTCACCGAAGAATACTACTTCTACAAGCCGTAGTGATGTCCGATCATCTTCTGATCAAGTGAGTGTATAGTTACTTTCTTCTAACACATAAATACGAAGTATTTGCTATGAAATACGTGCTATGTGTTTATATATTATTTGTCTATTTGAAATGGGCATGGAATTGATGTTTTATACAGGTGTTAAATGATTTAAACTGTGTTTGTATTTATATCTACAAAAATGTTGGGTAGAACATGGGTAGATGGAATAGTTGGTGACGATGCGACTTCGTGCCTATTAAGTAAGCCTTGGTGACGATGCGACTTCGTGCCTATTAAGTAAGCCTTAGTGACGATGCGACTTCGTGCCTATTTAGTAAGCCTTGGTGACGATGCGACTTCGTGCCTATTGAGTAAGCTTTGGTGACTATGCGACTTCGTGCCTATTTGATAAACCTTGGTGACGATGTGACTTCGTGCCTGTTGAGTAAACCTTGGTGACTATGGAGTTAGCGCCTATTGTATAAACCTTGGCGACGATGTGACTTCGTGCCTATTTGATGAACCTTGGCGACTATGGAGTTAGCGTACGTTGAGTAAACCTTGGCGACTATGGAGTTAGCGTACGTTGAGTAAACCTTGGCGACTATGGAGTTAGCGCTTGTTGAGTAAACCTTGGCGACTATGGAGTTAGTGCTTGTTAAGTAAACCTTGGCGACTATGGAGTTAGCGCTTGTTGAGTAAACCTTGGCGACTATGGAGTTAGCGCTTGTTAAGTGAACCTTGGTGACTATGGAGTTAGCGCCTGATAGCTATGGATTTAGTACCTGATAGATAAGCTTTGGCAGCAATGGACTTCGTGCCAATTCCTTAGGTAAATCCTTAGGAATGAATGAATGAAGGATAGTTGGTTCTTAGGGTAAAACCTTAAGAAATAAAGAAGATAATGAGGATGGGTAATTGGGTTGATTGTTTGCTGATTAAATATAATAATTATATTATTGTGGGTTGAAAACCCTATATGCTCACCAGGCTCCCAAGCCTGACCCACTCAGTTTTCTTTGTATCACAGGTATCAATACGAAGACATATTTCACTGAGGGATTAAAGGAGATGTAAATCATTAGTGTAAATAAATGTAAGTTCTGTTTATGCTTATGTGTCTGTATCGGAACATGACATCCCGAGATTTTGTTAAATAATGAAAATACTTTTCTTTAAGAAATGCTTTGATAAATTTTTATCATATTTTGTTTTGGGAACAAATTCCACAACAGTTTTCTTTAAACGATTACTCTGATTTTAAAAACAAAGCATAAACAAATCGGTCTTTTCTGGCCGTGAAATTGGGGATGTCACACTTGTAGAGCGGGATCGGTAGGCTGCTACAAGTGCGGCAAGATGGCGCACTTTGGCAGGGATTGTACTACCCCCGCCCCCACAGTTCAGACATCAGACCTGATTTGCTTTCATTGCAATCAGAGGGGCCATAAAAAGGCCAACTGCCCTAGATTGTCAGCAGTGTCAGCAGCAGCGCCAGTGGTGGCGCCGACTCCAGCGACAGCACGAGTTGCAGATGGCCGAAAGGTCAAGGCAGAGGCTCCAATGGTGCGGAGCCGAGCATTTCAGTTGACAGCCGAGGAGGCACGCGCTGCACCCGATGTGGTGACGGGTATGATTTCTTCCTTATGTTCTTATTTTATGTCGCTGTGATTTTGATATGTTATATGTATGCTCTGTTTAGGATCATTCCATGTGAACGGTATCCCAGTTCAGGTGTTGTTTGATCCGGGTGCTACCCGATCATTTGTCTCTCTTGCGCTTAGCAAGAAGTTTTCTGAGTCCTCGGGCATGTTGGATTGCCCTCTAGAGATCGAGATTGCGGACGACCGGTCAGTACAAGTATCAGAAGTTTTTAGAGACTGTGTTCTGAGACTGCTCGAGGAGCGCTACCTGGTAGACTTGGTTCCCATACCTTTGCGGGGGAACAAGGCTATTATAGGTATGGATTGGCTAAGCCCCAATGGGGCGGTGATCGACTGCGCGCAGCAGTTGGTGCGGATCAGGACCCCAAGTGGGGGAGAGCTGGTGATTCAGGGTGAGAGGCCACAGTGAGGGCCAACTTTATGTTCAGCAGCGAGGGCTAGGCGCTACCTTCAGCAAGGTTGCGCAGGATATGTCGCCTATATTATGGATACCCGGGAGGCGGGTAAGGTGACGGTGGGTGATGTGCCAGTAGTACGAGAGTTCGCGGATATATTCCCAAAGGAGCTGCCTGGGATACCTCGGGAGAGGCAAGTGGAGTTTAGGATCGACCTAGTCCCTGGTGCGGCTCCGGTAGCCAAGGCATCGTATTGGTTGGCTCCTCCTGAGATGCAGGAGTTGTCTACACAGTTGCAGGAGCTGTTCGACAAGGGATTCATTAGACCGAGCAGTTCACCCTGGGGAGTCCCGATTCTGTTTGTGAAGAAGAAGGACGGGTCGCATCGCGTGTGCAGGCTATCATCAGATGAGGGTCAGAGAGGAAGATGTGCAGAAGACTTCCTTTCGGAAGTGTTATGGTCACTATGAGTTTGTGGTACCAATGCTCCTGCCGCGTTCATGGATCTTATGAACTGCGTGTGCAGACCTATGTTGGATCGGTCTGTGATAGTTTTCATCGAAAACATCTTGGTTTATTCCAAGACACAAGAGCAGCATGAGGAGCACTTGCGAGAGGTTCTGGATACTTTGAGGAGGGAGAGCTTGTATGCTAAGTTCTCCAAGTGTGAGTTCTGGTTGCGTGAGGTGCAGTTTCTTGGGCACTTTGTCAACCAGAACGGGATTTCGGTCGACCCGGCCAAGGTGGAGGCCGTGATGAGATGGGAGGTTCCGAGGTCTCCATCTGAGATTCGGAGCTTTCTGGGACTGACAGGCTATTATCGGAGATTCATTCAGGACTTCTCCAATATAGTTGTGCCCCTGAGCCGGTTGACAAGGAAAGTCGTGGTCTTTCGCTGGGGGCCTGAGCAGCAGGCCGCATTTGAGACGTTGAGACAAAGATTGTGCGAGGCGCCAATCTTAGCCCTGCCGGAGGGCATGGAGGATTTTGTAGTATATTGCGATGCGTCCATCTCGGGTTTGGGCGCCTCACGAGGCGAACTATCCGACGCATGATTTGGAGTTGGGGGCTATTGTTTTCGCCCTCAAGATTTGGCGTCATTACCTCTACGGGGTTCATTGTACCATTTACGCGGACCACAAGAGCCTGAGGTATCTCATGGATCAGCCAAATTCGAATATGAGGCAGCGTTGGTGGCTCGATGTGGTGAAGGATTATGATTGTGAGATCCTCTACCACCCGGGGAAGGTCAATGTCGTGGCCGACGCGCTTATCCGCAAGGAAGCGCCGATCAGGGATATCTGTATGAGGATGAAGATTGTGACTCCGCTGTTGGAGCGGATTCGGGAGGCCCAGCAGGAGGCCATAAAGGAGGAACACCGTAAGAGCGAGCGTATTGTGGGACAGGTTTCCTCCTTCGACTATGATAGATGTGGGTTGTTGACGCTACACCGCAGGGTGTGGGTTCCATACCATGGGGGTGTGTGTCAGGTTCTGATGGAGGAGGCGCACAAGTCCCGATTCTCGATTCATCCCGGGGCAACGAAGATGTACAAAGATCTTCGTCCCGATTATTGGTGGCCCTGCATGAAGCAGGATGTAGCCTGGTATGTTGAGAGATGCCTGACATGTAGGAAGGTCAAGGCCGAGCACCAGAGGCCTCACAGGAAGATGCAGCCGTTGGATATCCCTATGTGGAAATGGGAAGATATTACTATGGATTTCATCACAAAGCTTCCCAGGACCGCGCGAGGGGTAGATTAGATTTGGGTCATCGTTGATCGATTGACCAAGAGCGTCCATTTCATTCCGATTCAGGAGAGCATTTCGGCTGAAAAGTTGACCGACATCTACATCATGGAGGTAGTGGCGCGTCACGGGGTGCCAGTTTCAGTGATTTCCGACAGGGACGTGCGGTTCACTTCCAGGTTTTGGAAGAAGTTTCATGACGAGTTGGGTACTCTTCTGCACTTTAGCACTGCCTTTCACCCGCAGACGGATGGTCAGAGCGAGCGGACCATCCAGACTCTAGAGGATATGTTGCAGGCTTGTGTTTTAGATTTTGGAGGTAGTTGGGATACTTACCTACCATTGGCGGAATTCTCTTATAATAATAGCTATCATGCGAGCATCGACCGTCCTCCTTTCGAGATGTTGTATGGGAGGAAGTGCAGGACCCCGATATGCTGGGGTGAGGTTGGGAAGAGGGTCATGGGGAGTACCGAAGTGGTGCTCAAGACTACGGAGAGGATCCAACAGGTTCGGAGCAGGTTGCAGACTACTCAGATCGGTAGTAAAGTTATGCCGACAAGCGTCGATCGGACCTGGAGTTCCAGGTCGGGGATATGGTACTCCTGAAAGTGTCGCCTTGGAAGGGCGTCATTCGATTCAGGAAGCGCGGCAAGCTGGGCCCCAGGTATATTGGACCCTTCAGGGTTGTAGCCCGGGTGGGAAAGGTGGCATATAGGCTGGATCAGCCAGCTGAACTCAGTCAGATTCATAGCACCTTTCACGTCTCCCAGTTGCGGAAGTATCTGGCAGACGACTCGGCAGTGCTGCTCTTGGAGGATATTCAGGTGGATGACAGCCTGAACTACATAGAGCGGCCAGTGGCGATCCTCGACAGGAAGTCGAAGGATCTGAGGAACAAGAGGGTGGAGCTGGTGAAGGTGCAATGGCAGCACCGCAAGGGGTAGGAATGGACTTGGGAGTCGGAAGAAGAGATGAGGGAGCACTTGTTGGGTCAAAATTATGGTTTATACTTTGCTTTTCTTGGCAATTGTATTTTTATGTAATATGTTATGAGTTTACGGTCAGGTTTATGGCCAGGTGGGTGTTTACGGCCGTAAACAGGTTTACGGCCGTAAACCCTGTTTACGGCCCAATGGGTGTTTACGGCCGTAAACCCATTTACGACCGTAAACCCATTTACGGCCCATGTTTCTCATGTATATATATATGGTTGAGGGGTGTAAGGAATAGATTGATGAACAGAAAGAGTGTACGGAATAGAGAGAAAAGAGAGTGTGTGTTAGTGTGTGTGAATCTTGTATCCGGATCTTCATTCATATCAATACATACAAGATTCATATTATTCTTCTTCTCCTTCCTCTTCTATTTGATATGACATCATCCAATTGATTGGGATTCCGCACCATCAATTGGATCTGATTGATACACAAGCAGATTAGGGACTCACAATTGGTATCAGAGCTTGGATTGTATCAGTCATTTTTGTCAGATCTGGAGCTTATTTAATCTTAGTTTTTGAAAGATTTCTGCGTTTTTGGATAGATCTCTGAAAATTACGGGCGGGCGGGGGGGGGGGGGGGGGGGGGGGTTTGTTCTTCAAGTTTTTGATAACAAGAGGTTTTTGATCGAGTTTTGGAGCTTCAAAGTCGAAAAAACGTTGTTTTTGGTAGTAACCAGCGAGGGGGTGGCAGCGTTTACGGTCAGCAGCTAGGGTTTCCGAGGTTTACGGTCCGGAGTTTGCGGTCCGAGTTTACGGTTCGCACGTGTTCGGTCTCGTTTACGGCCAGCAGCATCCTCGCACCTCGTCCTCGCATCGCATCGCATCTTCGCCTCGGCCTCGTCCTCGCTTCGTAGCCGTCTTCACAAGCCCTCGTCCTCGCATCGTACAATTAAAAAGAAAAGGGGGGGCAGATTTTTGGAGGTGTCAGGGATCGAACCCGGGTTCCTCGCTTCAGCATCGCATGCGCCTTACCATCTCAGCTAGGCTGCTTGATGATTCAACTCTTCCGATTTTAATTCAAATAGATTCCTTTTCGCACCCAATTTCGAAAATTTGACACTTTTAACCCAAAATTCAATTTTTTTTTCATTTTAAATTCCAATTTCAACCAAAAATTTTAGTTTTTAAATTTTGACTTTTATTTTTGATTTTTTATTTAAAATTTTGACTTTGACTTTTAAAACTTGACCTTTGACTTTAAACTTTGACTTTCTCGTTTAACTTTTAAATTTTCAAATTTAGCTTTTCGGTTTGACTTTTAAGTTTGACTTTTGAGTTTGACTTTTGAGTTTGACTTTTTAAAATTTGACTTTTGAGGTTGACTTTTGAGTTTTTAGTCAAAGTGCATATTTTTTTAAAAATAATAATAATAATAATAATAATAATAATAATAATAAAAATGAGTTCTTCAAATGTTCCAGTCAATGAAGTTTCATGTAATCCATCTTGTAAAACTACGATTAAGTTTCTTCGGGAACAAATTGATCTATTAAAAAGAGAAGTTGAGGACTTGAGATATGAAGGATATCAACTCAGGAAAGGACAGAAACCCCTTAAGGCCCAATTAGAAACAAAAATAAAGGACTTTAAGAGAATTCAGCAAGAATACAGTGAAAAATGTGAAAACTATGATTATATCAAAAGACTGAATGATGAGTTAACTACTGAGCTTGATACATTAAAGAGACAATTTGATACTGCAAATTTTGATTATAGAAAATTTGATGGATCAAGCGAGGTAGTTGCCAACATGATTGATCATTGCATGCAGTTCAAACGAAACCAGCAGAAGGGTTTAGGATACGATAGTGTACCTCCTCCTTATAATCATACATATCAGTATCAACCCTTGTCTAAAAAGGAGATTGCCAACGAACCATTCATGGTTTATGGCAAGTCATCTGGTTTTGTTTCAGGAGGATTTATTAATGTTGAAAGTTCTAACCTTTCTACTTCCCCTGCAGATCAATCCTTAGATCAGTCAAAGCACAAAGTTGAAAGATCTGTTTCTGATAACAAAACTGAGCCTGAACCTGATGTTTATGTTTCCAATGAACAACCTTCTGTTTTTGATATTAAAGTTGATGATACATCTTGTGATGTTTTTGATGCTTTTGCATCGGATCATGTTGAGTTAAATTTTTTTTGACATATTTGATTATTTGTTTGAAAATACTGATGTTCCTGTTTCTAGCACATCTACTTCATGTGCAGGTAAAGTAGCAGGGGATGAGAACAAGGAAAACACCACTGAACAAACCAACATCTCCTTGAGCCCTGAATTTGTTTCTTCGAACTCAGCTGCTTTTGATCAACCTGCTATTGAGAAATACAGGCCACTAATTCCAGAGAAACAGAGTGCCTGTTGTTATTGTGCTTGTGGGAAAAATAAGAGATAAGGAAAAGATACGCCACCAGGGGCAGGAAGAAACAACTTCACAGTGAAGAAAAAGACTTGCTTTCACTGTGGAACACCTGGACACATTGCCAGACATTGTCCAAATCGCGCATACGTTCCCTACTATGCACAAGGGTGGCAGAACGCGCCAAGAGGGAGATTTTCCAAAAGAAACCCCTCAAGGTCACGATTAGACATTGGTGACTGGAGCGCACAGAAGGCCAAGAATCAAACCCACAAGGCCAAGAATCTGAATCCCAAGGGCAAGAAGGGAATATCGGCCAAGAAGCCCAATCCAAGAGATGCTCCAGTGAAACAAAGACCGGTTAGGTCAAAGTCATCTCAACGGCCGACATCAAGATCAAAAGCAAGTACTAAGCCACCCATCAGATCGAAAAAGAAATGGGTTAAACCCAACTACAAATGGGTTCCAAAGGCTTACTCTCCCAAATCTTCTAACGATTCTAATATTTCTTCATCTTCTGTTTGTGATAAACAGGATATGTCATGGGAGAGAGTACCGTGCAAGGATGAAAAAGGTCAACCCAGTTTCAAAATGGACTGGGTTCCAAAGACCAACTAATCCCACTCTGTGTCGGAGCAGCTATGGAGGCATATCATCATACTTCGGTTTGTTGGTAGTGGTTGTTCCAGGCACATGATAGGGGACATCTCTCAACTGTACAACACTCAGAACATTATTTGAGAGTATGTGTCCTTTGCAGGAAAGGAAGAAAGGAAGAGATCACAAACGGGGTTAGTGCTTAACGATGTGAAGAATTTTTGGATCTGTTCTGAGATTACGCGTGTTGTTCTCAGACCTTCTGGATGCAAATTCAATCGGTGACTTACGGTTTGAGTTTTCTTCTCGATACTCCTGAGTTTTTCTTAAGCTGATTCGCTTTAAAGACTAATTTTTGTTTTAGGATAGTTTAAATTTGCGCATTTACTTTCGTTTCTCTCCTATGCATAAATTTAGGGGGAGAAATAAAAACTAAACAAAAAAATTGAAAATCTCAAAAATCCAAAAACATTAGAAAATCAGAAAATCCAAAAATATGGTGTTAATGAAATGTGCTTGAGGGAGATGTTTTGGGAAGTGATATAGTCATGTGATAACAGGCAATCTGAATCTGTGTAAGGGACTGAATCTGAATTGTCTAGGCTCTGTGTTTGATGCGTTGGTAGGCACGAAAGATTCTAAATGGACTTGACTAGGGAGATCTGAACTAAAGGAATTCATAGACTTGACAAATATTGACCTAGTTAGATCTGTTTAGCCTGACAATACGACGCTCGGATAGGTTGAGCAGGGAGATAAACACGGGAATCTACCGGTTACACTAAAGAACTCGTATCCGGAACTGTGGATTAACTTCTCCTCGATGTGCGGATTTTGTCCTTAATTCCGGTATTGATGGGGTGACTGGGGAATTCCGATAAGTTAGGTCTGTAGAAGATTATTTTCTTTCTCTCTATCTGTTAGTCATATGTTGCCTCCTCTGCGTGATTGAAATACATCTGACCTGGACTGCAACATATGCAATTCTATTTCTCTGCATCTTCTATCTATGCAATTCTTTCTATCTGTTAGCCATATACTGTCTCCTTTGCGTGACTCATAATCCGACCTGGTACACAGTATATGCATCATTCTTTTTCTCAATCCCTCTAAAACTTCAGTTAGTCATATGTTTCACCCTCTGTGTGATTTGAAGAGATCTGACCTGGGTGTATAGCATATGCATTCTAAATCTATCTTCTCTCTTAAAAATTGTCTGCTCACCCGATGTAAGGAGTATTCTGGAAGTCCTTGATTACTGGAGCATATCAGGAAGCGGGAAACATGTTCTAGTACATTTAAAATTGAACAATCACTAGGTTGTCTGTAGATCTCGCTGCTCAATTTAGGTGGACAACAATATCTTTGGTCGTCGTCAGCTGAATGGTCCTTTAGGAATATTATCTAGGAACATAGGATCACATTGTCTTGTCACTTATAGTATGTCCTAATTTTGTCACAATCTCTCGTGTTTAAGTGGACCACAATACCGGCGATTGACCAGATTTATTCATGAAGGGAGAGGTACTGATAAACGGATAAAGGATGTCTAAAAACTTTGATCCCAAATCACTCTTAAAGTTAGATATCATTTTATTTTTGTTAAATTTGTTCATAGTTTCTTCTAATTTAAATATTAGGGGAGAATTAAAAGTTTTAAAAACCAAACAAAAATCAGAAAATTAAAAAAAAAATCCAAAAATAGTGTTATTTCTGTTTTATTTTTTCAGAAAATATGAAAAATCCAAAAATATTGTGTGCTAAATTTTTCTTTTAGTTTTGTTTTGTCTTGAATAGTGAATTCAGGTAAAGATGAAACTCATAGAAGTTTGTGTCGAAGATTTCTGAGCCAAGGCTTCATCCGTGATCATCGAAGAATTCTCATTCGAAGGAGCAAGAAATGAAGATTATTCTTTCGACATTCAATTTTTCAACCCCAGAAGCAAGGTGAAGCTGCAATTGAAGATTATGTGACGGATTGCATTGAAGCCTCCTCAATCAGCCTGCTGCTATCTTCAACCTGCTGAAGTGATCCAGAAGATTTGTTCTCTCTGATGTTCTCTGAGAAGATTCTCAAGCTGAAAGCGCTATCTTTCAAGAATCAGTACATCAAGCCTCCTCACCCGACAAGCGTTCAACGCCAAATTCTGAAGAAAAGCTCAAGTGCTCAAGATGAAGTCATTCATTGAAGATTCACAAAGTTCATCTTGAAGTTGTGAAGAATTTGAAGATAAATGTTGAAGCCAAGCTTACAATGAAGATGAACAAGAAAGCCAGCTACTTTTTAGGGGGAGCTTGTTGGGTCATTTAAGAAAAGAAAAGAAAGTTATAAACCAAGGGGGAGATTGTTGGGTCAAAATTATGGTTTATACTTTGCTTTTCTAGGAAATTTTATTTTTATGTAATATTTTATGAGTTTACGGTCAGGTTTACGGCCAGGTGGGTGTTTACGGCCGTAAACTCATTTACGACCGTAAACCCATTTACGGCCCATGTTTCTCATGTATATATATATAGGGGTGAGGGGTGTAAGGAATATATTGATGAACAGAAAGAGTGTACGGAATAGAGAGAAAAGAGAGTGTGTGTTAGTGTGTGTGAATCTTGTATCCGGATCTTCATTCATATCAATACATACAAGATTCATATTATTCTTCTTCTCCTTCCTCTTCTATTTGATCTGACATCATCCAATTGATTGGGATTCCGCACCATCAATTGGATCTGATTGATACACAAGCAGATTAGGGACTTACAGCACTACCCCGAGCTTTTTCCAGATTCAGCAGCAGACCTCGAGGACGAAGTCTAAAATAAGTGGGGGAGATTTGTAGCACCCGATTCCTGGTACGTATTTAAATTCAAGAATTTCATGTATTTCCTCTGGGACTCGACGAGTTGGTGGCCCAATTCGTCGACTAGAGTCGTGATTCACGGGAAGTTTAAGTGGCCTACTCGACGAGTCGGGAGACCGACTCGGCGAGTAGGTGTTGTTTGAGTGAAACCCTCAATTTGAGGGTTTGCACCCTATTTAAACAACTTATCTCAGCCTCCATCGTCCCGTATACTCCCAGAAGACATCTTATCGAAACCTTAGCCTTGTTTGAGTATTCTAAGGCCATTTTGGTGCATTTTGGTGGATTGTGAAGCTTGAGAAGGGGAAAGGAGCTTGGGAGTTCAAGTTGGAGCTTGGAGATCCAGAGATTGTGTTCCATTTCCAGCTCATTTAAGGGAAAAAGCTCCTGCCTTGATCTTCCATGTGTTTATTCATCTTTAGGGCTTGGATTTTGGGTATATTTAGGGCTTTCTAAGCCATTTTCGGGTTGTGAAGTGTTATAGGGAGTATTGACTTCAGATCTTGGTCATTGGAGGGGTCTCATGGCATAAAGGTGCCAACTTTATGGCCATGAGAGCCCCATGCATCTTTTAGACATCATTTGTAGTCCTTTAGGGCTAAAAGACCCATGCATGGACGTAAAGTTTGTGGCTTTACGTGCTATATCGGCCCTAGGAGGTCAGATCTACCCTTTGGATGAGATGAGCTTGACAAAAATCGAGTTTATAGACATGGACTTTAGTGGACTCGGCGAGTTGTTCTTGGGACTCGACGAGTCGGATAGTGGTTCTCCAACCCTTGCTGTTTTGAGGGTCTGGTTGAGTCTAGAGAAGGACTCAACAAAGATGGACGAGATTATAGACCTGGGAATCATGGGACTCGACAAGTGTTTAAGCAGACTAGGCGAGTCCAAGGCAATCTTCCAATCTTTGAAGATGGACTCGACGAGTTGTTCATACAACTCGGCAAGTCATAGACTGGACGCATTCTTATGAGGGAGATGAACTCGACGAGTTCAAGGTCGAACTCATCGAGTCGGATGAAGATGGCCCCGATGGTATGATTGAAGAAGAACTCGTCGAGTTCTTTCTAGACTCGACGAGTAGAGATGGGGATTGGTTCGAGTTAGAGGAGTATGGACTCGACGAGTTGGTAGACCAACTCGGCGAGTCAGGTCAACTTGATGTTGACTTTGACCAATGTTGACTTTGACTGAATTGAGTTGACCCTGGTTTGGGTTGCATGTTCGAATTGATAACTTAGAAGGGTTGTCGTGTAGGGATTGAGGAGTCGAGGGGAGTCGACTTTCACGCCGAGGACATTTCAGACACTACACGACATCGAGGTGAGTTACCTTCCAGTAGAAGTGGGTCTAAGGCACCAAGGGCGGCCTACTGGTAATTGTTTAGTTGTGATGATTGTCTTTGTGATAATCATCTGGGTTACTTATGCTTGATATATATGTATGCTAGTATGCTATGTTATGTGAGATAGTATCAGTAGGAGGGGACTAGTCCCCGATTCGGTCGCTAGGACCAATGGGTAGGTCGGACACCCCAGATATGTCTGACAACATGATTATGATATGATATTATATGCTAGCGGTAGGGGGTGAAATAGTCCCCGTATTCGGTTGAGATAGACCGGAGGGTAGGTCGGCACCCCAGAATAGCCTGACATGGGTAGCTCAGCACCCCAGAATGGCTTGACGTGGGTAGGTCAGCACCCCAGAATGGCTTGACATGGGTAAAAACTTTTGTCACAGTTGAAGCATTTTTGGTGAGTCTCTCTCTATGATCTCTCTTAATTTCATTGAATTCATGCGTTACGTTCATGATTTTTTATCATTTGACTCATTGGATCAAATTTTTCTTGAAAAACCCATTTGTTGTGATCCAATAATTTTTTTGTTGATCAAGGTCTGATCCAATCATATTCATTTGTTTAATTCGATTCTCAAATTGCAATTGTTATTTTGATTAGTCCAAAAATCATTTTATCTTGGAGTTGATATTAGGTTTGTAAGTGTTCAGAGTCAATTCGTATTGTTTAGCCCAAATTATTTTTGATCTGGCCCAACGAATTTCGATCCATATTTGGTTTGATCCGAATTTGTTTATGAATCTATTCATCAAACTTACGTCGCTGACTCATCAAATTTCGTTCATCAGTTCGATTTCAAAATCTCGTTTCTAAATCTGATTCATGATTGTTGTTCATCAGATCAATTTTCTCAAAATCACTTATAATCTTCATTCATGATTCCTATTTTCATCACGATTTAAGTTTTCAATTTGAATTTTGTATCTCAAAATCGTTTTCTTCTAAATCGTTTTAAGCTATCCTAACTTTCTGATGATGCGATAATAGAGAAGTTTATTCTTCTTGAATGATACGAAATTGATAAATCTTGGTTTTGGATTGGATTGTTGAAAGAACAAATCAAGAAGATGAATGTTTTATTAATGGTGTTCCTAATTTACGAGCTCGAAGAAGGAATCAGACTTGATTTAAGAAGATGAATTAGGTATTTGTTGATGGTCGGGTATGAAAAGTATAAAAGAAAATCAAAATCGAAACCTTTTTGTTGATGAATTCAATCTCGCCCTTTGATTTTGAAGAATCGATTCAGTGAACTCGATTTGGGAGTCGATGAAATTTTGATATCGATCTGATGCAAAAGCAAAGGTTTATGATGCTTCGTTAAATCGATGGTATTTGCTTTGGTATGGGAAGAACTGTGAGAACTAAGATTTGGAATCGAGATGCCTGGGTTAGCAATCGAATGATTCTGACTTGAGATTTGATGATCGATGGTGTATGATGTATGAAGGGTCTCACATACGAAGACTCACTTGGGTTACTAATTTTCGAAGGCTGAGATATGGAGTTTGAGAAATCGATTTCAGAGGTTTTGGTGTTTCAGGACTCACGAAAGTTTTTGAGTCACGAAAGTTTCTTTTGTGATGTTCGTACCTGTGAAACAAAATTGGAGCAGAATTAACGAAGGTTTTGATAGTTGATGTACAAAGGTTTCCAGTCTGTCGATGATTTTGATTGTTGTTATGGATTTGGTGCTCTGATTGAACGAAGGGGAGAGAGAAAATGGGCAGATGAAATTTCATACGAAGGGTGTTATAGATTTCTAACGAAGAGGAGAGAGAAAATAGGCATCTTGATTTCGTACGAAGGGATGAAATTTCGTACGTTTGCATAAAGTTTCGTACGTTGCTGTGAATTTTTTCGTTTGATTGGGGAAGATGAAGTTTCGTACGAATTGGGGAAATTGGGGAAGAAACTCAGAATTTTCGAAAATGACCCCTGACCTTACGAAAGTTTGACATCTTTTACAAAACTTCGTACGAATAAACAAAGTTTCGTATGTTTTGAATGAAAAAGAAGAATTTTCGACATTGGCCCCTAAACTTTCGAATGTTTGGCAGTTTTTGTCCAACTTCGACAATTGGGGTATTTTTCAAATGTTTGGAAGACAAAAGGCATACCTTTCAAAATCCGTCCCTGGAGTTTCGGAAATTTGGCAGTTTTTGCCCAAATTCGAAAAAGGAATTTTTTTGCTGAGAAATTGAAGAATATGCATTTCAGGCCACTGCAGTTTATGCGAATTGACACTTTCTACCCAGCTTTGTAAAAGGGGGAGATTTTTGCATTTTTGGCTGTTTTGGGCGCACCGGGTCACTGCAGAATTTTGAAATTGACAATTTCTACCCATTTTTGAGAAATTTGTCAAAGGCGGTCCGTGAACGAAGCTAAAAATTGAAGATTTTTTGGTTTTTCTGGATTAAAGCACAAAGTTTATGCCACATGTTAAGGGGGAGTTTTGACACGAAAAATTCCGAATAGAGCACGTTCTCTTTCCTTGAAGGTTTTATAATCAAATTTCGATTATAAAAGGGGGAGAAATTTATATGAAAATTCGAACTTGAATTTTTCATATTACGCGGATTTGACGACCGAAGTGACCTTGAATTTTTGAAGTATACGAAATGAAGCGATTGGAGATTCGGAAGTGATTTCATTTCGAAATGGGTTTGGTTTTATTGAAGATTTTTGGGGTGTGCTTTTGTGCTCTACTTTTGGTGATCAATTTGGAGTTTGAGAAGCTCGTGATCATTCGTTGATGCTCGGTTTGTATGGTTTCACAGCCTAGAGCCCAAATTGAAGAATCATGGAAGAATTGAAGATTGAAGTTCGTTTCGACATGTGTCACCCTTGAGGCTCGGATCGCATAGTTGCTCGATTTTGGAAGATTTGAAGTGGGTCATTCATTCCTAACTTTGAGGGGGAGAATGTTGGGGTACAAAGTTTTTCATGAATGACTTTGTAATGTTTGACTTTTGTAAAACCCACTTGCATGTGGTGCATTATCCTTGTGGCATCAGATAGAGAATGAGAGAGAGACATGTAAACACCTCTATATAAGGTGGGTTTAGTCCACTTGTAGAGGTGTGCTTGAGAGGTATAAAAGTGAGTGTGTAAGTTTGTGTTATTTATGTAGATATAGATCTATGTCCCTTTTTGTAACACCATACATATTCAATACATCTCTTGAACACCCAAATCACCATGTTCATTGTGCAATCTTTAATTCCGCATGCCAAACCATGTTCTATAATCTCATCAATGGGTAGGTCGGGCACCCCAGAATTGCCCGGCAATATGTATGTGGTTTTGGTATGTGGTATGATGGGGGAACTCACTAAGCTTCGTGCTTACAGTTTTAGTTTTGGTTTCAGGTACCTCCTCGTCTAAGGGGAAGAAGTCGGCGGTGTAGCAGCGCATCACACACACACATGATTTCAACATTGAGTTTCTGGGATTGTACTCTGATTTTCATTACTTCTGATGATATGGTTTTGATACACGACATTATGGTTTTTATAAGTTGATGTAATACTGACAATGTTTTGGTGAACTGTTTTATGAAATACTTAATTAAAAATGAAAATTTTTGGCCTCGAAATTTGGGATGTTACAAAATGGGAAGAGCTGAAGAGGGTGCTAGTAGAGGAGTATTGTCCTAGAGATGAAATACATAAGTTGGAACAAGAATTGTGGACCCTAACCATGAAGGGTTCGAGTAGATGGCCCCCAACTAATGAATAAAATTAAGTTTCTATTTCTTGCATTGAGTTTGGGTTGATTGCAACAAGTAGAAACTTACTCTCATTAATTTCTCTATTATACTATATTTTAGGGACAAGAAAGAAGAATGGAGAATACATGCTTCAACTGGTTTGATTCATCAGCTGAGTTTGCCAAGGAGATCCTCTAAGTTATCTGTCACGGAATAATTATTGTAGTTCCAAAACAATAGCCTTTAAGGAGCAGGCTAAAAGGGGTTGTGCCACCCATCCACGAAGCATAATAGAAATTTTAAACAATCTTAGCTATTTTTCATTTGGAATTTCAAACTTATCATGAGGATGATAAAACTGCCATTTTTTTACTTTTCTAGGTAAGGCGAACACACATAAGTGAAAGAATCTTTGTATAGTAACTTATCATGAATATGAACAATGTAAGATCATTTTTTTACCAATTAATTATCCTTCTTAAATATCTACTAAGAATCTTTGTATATGATATTTGTGGCAAACGAACACAACATACATGTTGGATTTGGTTGCCGATTACATCTAAAAGCATTAAATACAAGTTCAGGTATGCTAGGAGAATGGGCAAAACCTAGCAATATATGTCTTCACATGGAAGTAGAAATATGTCACACCCCCAAACCAAGGATGGCGGAAATGTCCGGGGGTGGAGGACTTCATGTCTAGTATCATAACAACAGTTGTAATAGTAATTCAAGAAAACACAACCAACATATATATAATTGAAAAAGTTACATCATTGTATTAATTACATGTTTACGAATCAATTACAATATGTTGACAAAATATGAAATAGTAGACGCCTTAGCGTCCCATCCTCAAAAGCACTTGGTTACCTGTTTAATGATTTCCTGAGGATACAAGTTGTTTGAAAAAGTGTCAACACAAAGGTTGGTGAGTTCATAAGCTTTTGTTTGGTATTATTAAAAGCCTTTCGTTTGTAAAAGTAGTATTTGTTTTAGAAAAATCCAATATTTTCCGTAAAATGTATATGTAGTCTTAAATCCAAAGACCGAAATGTATAACTAACTTTTCTTACTTATAATAAATAATGTAAGTTTACATCGACATAAACTCGTTTAATTTTAATGAAGTTCCCGTAAATTCCAATATTCATTAATACTTTATGTGAGTTTATTAAAGCCTTTTCTTGTAAAAGTAGTGTTCGTTCCAGAAAATCCAATATTTTCCTTAATGTGTAAATGTAGTCTTAAAACCCAAAGACCGAAATGTACAAGTAGTGTTCGTTCCTTATAGTAAAACAATGCAAGTTTAAATCGACATAAACTCGTTTGATTTTAGTGAAATCCCCGTAAATTCTATGTTTGTTAATACCACATGTGAGTTATTATAAATTGAATCGAATGTCTCACAGAAGTCATTAACGAATTTACGTGTAGTGTAATGAAAACTTGGTACCGTATGGCCGTACCTCGCTTAATGAAAATATCCCTTGTATAAATGTACCCTTTTTAAATGTATGTGTTATGTAATGTTTCATAAAGTCATTAACGGAATTTCGTGTTATGAAAACTTGGTACCGTATGGCCGTACCTTGCTTAATGAAAATATCCTTTGTATAAATATACCCTTTTTAAATGTATGTATTATGTAATGTATCATAAACTATACCTATTATAGTTTATCAACCAAGGGTAGTACGTAGTAATGTATGCAAACTATATTC
Organism: Lactuca virosa; assembly: GCF_052849685.1. Taxonomy (NCBI): domain Eukaryota; kingdom Viridiplantae; phylum Streptophyta; class Magnoliopsida; order Asterales; family Asteraceae; genus Lactuca; species Lactuca virosa. Next base: position 265,548,839 of record NC_136429.1, read on the forward strand.
AAAATAGTTTATTAAATGTTTGAATGTATCGGTTGTACTTTGATTATAATCACTTGTTATTCTTTATATTTTATATGTCCAAATCCATTTGTAAACTGATGTGTGTCTAAATATTAAGATAAAATGTCATATATTGCAATAACATATAATCACATAAAGATATACACCTTGCTCAACAAGTTACAAGGTGAAATGAAATTGACAGCAACTTTTTGTTGTATACAGTTTTTGTTACTGTTCTTAGAAAATTTATAGAAAAATCATCAAAGCTCTAAATCCAAATCCGCAAATTCTGAGAGTTTGGAATATGAGTCTAGTTTGTTCGTAAATTTTATCATGATTTTTAGTGATCTCTAACAGAGGTGAAAATGTTCATAATCACAGACTGGTCCGGGTTTGCCTCTGAAATGATAGGCAGTTTTGTAAAAATCACCATATATTGTAGAAAAATCATATGGAGATGTGCAAGTAGCCATTTTAAAGCTAAAAGTTTGAACTACTTGCACCTGGAACAGTTTTGAAAACTAAAATATTTAAGTTGACCAAAACAGTCCGTGATCGAAGTTCATCTTTTCTGATGTAATCTGATAGAAAAAGTTTAATTGTGTTCTTGATGATTTTACTTGTATCCCCCCATTAAAACTTAATAAAAACATGTAAATGTAGGGGTATGAACTCACCTTATGTGATTTCAGTAGATGAAAGTGAGATAGAGGAAGTGTTCAACCCAAGAACACTAAGAATATGTCTTGATGATTCGAGAATCTAACACCGAATAAGATGGAATTTGTGTAAGATATCAATGATTTGAGTAGAATGGAGTTTAATAATTATGTGAATGATGAAGATACTTACTAATTGAAGAAAGAAATCCCTGGAGAAAGCCTTGAAGTTCTTGAAGTTGAGAGAAAAGATGAGAGAATTTTGGAGAGTGTTCTTGGTTGCTAAGTGTAGAATGAAAGGGCTTTTAAGGAGAATGAGGAGAGAGGACCAATCCTCCAGCTCTTAGAACGTGGGAAGAGTTGGATATAGGGTGTAAAGGTCCACTAAGGTGACAAGGAGTAGTGGGAAAGAGTGGCTGATCATAGAGTGAGGTGGTGGTGGCTTGCTTTTGTCATAAAATAAGGAAAAGCAAATATTCCCTCAATAATTAGTCCAACCACCAATTCTTTTAATACATTTTTATAAAAACCCTGGAGATTTATATATTTTGGGGCCTTAGTTTATAAAATAAAGTTTTGGGTGAAAATCCCACGTTAAAATAATGAAAAACGGAGTTAAAACAAAGTCGTAGTCGAAAAACCGGTAAAAAGGGGCCGTCTGCGAGACCTCTCGCATGGGCTGTCTAAGAGGCTTCTCATGCGAGGCTTCTGTCCTGAGAGGCTTCTAATGAGAGGCTTCGGTCCTGAGAGGCTTCTCATGAGAGGCTTCGGTCCTGAGAGGCTTCTCATGAGAGGCTTCGGTCCTGAGAGGCTTCGGTCCTGAGAGGCTTCTCATGAGAGTTTTCGCTTCTAATAGGAGGGTTTTGGTTCCTTAAGGTTATTTTACCCGTTTCTACCCTGTTTCAAGTGGTTTTTGACCCGGTTAAGGGTCGGGATGGCCCGAATGATTACAAAAAGTTAAAGTAACTTTTGAGAGAGATTTGGGAGAGATTTCAAATAGAAAGAGATAGAGTGAAAACGATTTAGAGAGGTTTCGTTTGTGATTAATTTGAGTGTCCGACTTCACAACGCAAGGTTCGTAAACCCCGTTAAACCGTGTTTTAGTGTCGTACACAATCCCGATGACTGTGCAATAGTGTTTTATCGCTTTGGTTCGTTGTTTAGCACTGTTAAGGCTAAGGAAAATCAAACACATGAACTTTCCAAATGATGATTTCTCATTAAAATAGCGAATTGTATAATGATTACATAACGTAAACCCTAACATACAAGGGTTATTGGAGTTGACCGGTTTGACTTGTTGACTTTGTTTGACTTTGACTTGACCGAAATTTGACGGTTGTCACATCATCCCCCCGTTAGAAGGAATTTCGTCCCGAAATTTTCATTTTGACTGGGATTTCAAGAGTTTGGGAAGAGATGTGGATACTTTTGTTTCATCAGATCCTCGTGTTCCCAGGTGAATTCGGGTCCTGGTTTAGCGTTCCAACGGACCTTCACGATGGGAATACGACTTTGTTTCGTTCGTTTGATTTCCCGATCCATGATTTCGACTGGTTCCTCCACGAAGTGGAGATTTTCGTTAACTTCAATTTCGTCGAGTGGTATTACGAGTGTCTCATCAGACAAACACTTCTTTAGGTTCGACACGTGAAATGTGGGATGTACTTTGTCGAGTTCCTGAGGTAATCGAAGTTTGTATGCTACTGGCCCAATCCTAGCAAGGATTTCGAATGGCCCGATGTACCTTGGATTTAGTTTCCCGCGTTTGCCGAATCGTATCATTCCTTTCCAAGGGGAAACTTTTAGTAGTACACGATCACCCACCTGGAATTCCAAGGGTTTGCGTCGTTTGTCTGCGTAACTCTTTTGCCGATCGCGAGACGCTTTCAGTCTTTCTCGAATTTGAACGATCTTTTCTGTGGTTTCCCTTATGATTTCAGGGCCAGTGAGGGTGCTATTAGAGACTTGCCCTCTAGCTAGCTGTGTATCCCCCACCTCAGCCCAACACAGGGGTGATATGCATTTGCGACCGTAAAGAGCTTCGAATGGAGCGACTTTGATGCTAGTATGATAACTGTTATTGTAGGAGAATTCGATAAGCGGTAGATGGGTATCCCATGCTTTACCGAAGTCTATCACACAAGCTCTTAACATGTCTTCCAACGTTTGAATGGTTCGTTCGCTCTGTCCGTCGGTTTGTGGGTGGTAGGCCGTACTCATGTCAAGCCTAGTTCCCAATGATTTTTGTAGAGACTGCCAAAACCGTGAGGTAAATCTACTATCTCTATCGGAGATAATGGATATCGGCACACCATGGAGTCGTACAATCTCTTTGATGTACGTTCTAGTCAGCTTCTCCATCTTATCGGTTTCTTTTATCGGTAGGAAGTGTGCTGATTTGGTCAATCTGTCTACGATTACCCATATGGTGTCAAGCTCGCCCGATGTCTTAGGCAGCTTGGTTATGAAGTCCATGGTTATTCGTTCCCACTTCCACTCAGGTATATCCGGCTGTTGTAATAGCCCGGATGGTTTCTGGTATTCGATTTTGACCTTGGCGCAAGTCAGACACTTGCTCACATAGGTAGCAATCTCAGCTTTCATGTTCGGCCACCAGTATAATTTCTTGAGGTCCAGATACATCTTATCCGACCCGGGATGGATGGAGTATCGAGTCTTGTGTGCTTCATTCATGACGACGTCTCGGAGTCCACCGAACTTCGGTGTCCAAATCCGGTTCATGATATAACGTGCTCCATCATCCTTGACTTCTAAGTTTTTATCCATTCCCCTTAATGTCTCTCCTGCCACCTTTTCTGGTTTCAAAGCTTCCAGTTGAGCTTCCTTGATTTGTATGGTCAGGTGGGAATGGATTGTCATTGTTAAGGATTTTACTCGGCGGCCCGAGTACTCCTTCCTGCTTAGAGCATCGGCCACTACATTGGCCTTGCCCGGATGATAACGAATTTCGCACTCGTAGTCATTCAGCAACTCTACCCATCTCCTCTGTCGCATGTTGAGCTCTTTCTGATTGAGGATATGCTGAAGACTTTTGTGATCAGTGAAGATAGTGCATTTCGTGCCGTAGAGGTAGTGTCTCCAGATCTTCAAAGCGAATACTACTGCTCCTAATTCCAGGTCGTGCGTAGTATAATTAACCTCGTGCGTCTTAAGCTGTCTTGATGCATACGCGATAACCTTCCCTCTCTGCATGAGCACACATCCAAGGCCTTGATTCGAAGCATCACAGTACACTACGAAGTCTTCGGTTCCCTCTGGGAGAGACAAGATCGGTGCGCTGCATAGGGCTTGTTTTAACGTTTGGAAAGCAGTTTCTTGTTTATTTTCCCACTTGAATATCACACCTTTCTGCGTCAAGGTGGTGAGTGGTTTCGCAATCTTGGAGAAGTTTTGTATAAATCTTCGGTAGTAGCCAGCAAGCCCAAGGAATTGTCGAATTTCGGTTGCCGTCTTGGGTGCTGACCAATTCTCGATTGCCTTGATCTTGGAGGGATCCACATGTATGCCTTTCTCACTTACCACATGGCCAAGGAAATCCACTTCTCTAATCCAGAATTCACACTTAGAGAACTTAGCATAAAGCTTCTCCGCTCTTAGTGTCTCTAGCACTTGGCGTAGATGTAGGCGATGCTCTTCTTCGCTTCGCGAGTAGATCAAGATATCGTCGATGAATACGATTACAAACTTGTCTAGGTAGGGTCGACACACTCTATTCATTAGGTCCATGAATACCGCAGGTGCGTTTGTTAAACCGAAGGACATCACCACAAACTCGTAGTGCCCATAGCGAGTTTTGAATGCAGTTTTGGGAATATCTTCTTCTTGAACTCGTAGCTGATGGTAACCAGACCTTAGTTCGATCTTTAAGAAGAAATTTGCTCCTTGGAGTTGGTCGAAAAGGTCGTCGATTCGGGGTAGAGGATATCGGTTCTTGATGGTGAGTTTGTTTAGTTCCCGATAGTCGATGCACATGCGAAAGGATCCGTCCTTCTTCTTTACAAAAAGGACTGGTGCTCCCCAAGGTGAGAAGCTTGGTCTGATGAACCCTTTGCTCAAAAGCTCGTTCAACTGACTGGACAACTCTTGCATTTCTGTTGGTGCGAGGCGGTATGGAGCTCTGGCTACGGGGGTAGCTCCGGGTATTAAGTCAATTCTGAAATCGACTTGTCGTGCGAGTGGTACACCAGGAAGATCTTCTGGGAACACATCCGGGAAGTTACACACTTCGGGGATGTCTTTGATGTCTTTCACGTCTTGTTTCTTGTCTACTACGTGGGCCAAGAAGGCGTGGTACTCCTTCCGGAGATATTTTTGGGCTTTGATGCATGAGATGATTTGTAAATTCGCACTAGGTTTGTCACCATAGATGAGAAGGGTTTCGTCATTTGGTAGATTGAGGCGAACGGCCCTTTCGTAACATAGAATGTCGGCACGGTGAGGAACTAACCAATCCATCCCGATGATTACGTCGAAGCTTTTTATGGTGACCGGCATCAGGTCAATTTTAAATGTATGGTTGTCTAGAGTGAGAGTACACTCTGAGTATATATCGCTAGTACGTTCTACTTTCCCATTTGTCATTTCTACTACATAAGTATCCTTTACTGCTTGGGGATTTTGTTCAAGTAATTGTTTATATTGGTGGCTCACGAAACTCCTCTCCGCTCCACTATCGAATAGTACGCATGCATAAGAGTTATTGAGGAGAAACGTACCGGTAACCACCGCGGGATCCTCAACTGCTTCCCCATGTCCTATTGCCAGAATTCTTCCTACTCCACCAGCATTAGGGGCTTGTGCTTTGGGGGCAGTTTCTTTTGAAGTGACCGGCGTCTCCACAGTTGTAGCAGGTTCGGGTTGCCCCCGTACTGGCGACTTGGCTGATTGGTCGAGCCGGCGCTTTACAGAAACGAGCAGTGTGCCCCTTCCTGTCGCAGTTGTTACAGTGCATCTCCCTACAAGCACCATTGTGGTGAAAGTTGCACTTGTTGCACTTGGGTAGGGTTCCAGCATATGGCTTCGGTGGTGCTGGAGTGGTAGCAGTAGTGGCAGCATAGACAGCAACAGTTTGTTGCTTCTTAGCGGGGTCTTGTGCTGGTTGGCTCTTCTTTTGGTTCCAAAACTTCCTTTTGTTGTTTCCCCCTTTGGATTGATCAGTGGTGGTCGCTATAGTGCCTTGGCTGGCTCTATGGTCGATAAGTTGTTGTGCCAATTCTTTGGCACTTGCAAAAGTAGTGGGTTTCGAGGCTAGTACGCTATCGTGAATCCGGGATGTTAGTCCCCAGAGGTATTGTTCCACCTTCTTATCTTCTGGAGTGACCATTGCTGGGCAGAGGAGGGCCAATTCATTGAATCGGGTGGTGTAGGTTTCAAGGTCGGAGCCCGTCATCCTGAGGTTCCAAAGTTCTTGTTCCAGCTTTTGAATTTCGCCTCTCGGGCAGTACTCCTTCATCATCAAGGTTTTTAGTTCTGCCCAGGTTATGGAGCTAGCCACTTCGAGAGTAAGTGAACTAATCCGACAGTTCCACCAAGTAAGGGCCCGACCGATGAATGTGAAGGCTGCGAACTTAACTTTGTTCGCTTCGGGGCAAGAGCACACTTGAAAGACTACTTCGGTTCTTTCAAACCATTGCATTAAAGCGATGACTCCCCCGCTCCCATTGAAACTGTCGGGTTTGTCATTGGTGAAGTCTTTGTAAGAACACTCTCTTGTGCGCACCCATCTGTCGCCCTGGTTAGAGGGTGTAACACCTGGCCCAGATCCACCATTCCTATTAGAGACAATTTGGGACACGGCTGCCGCTACTGCTGCTGCTATTGCAGCTTGGAGTATTGTTGGATCAAATTGTGGAAGCGGCGGCAGAGGTGTTGGTGATGGTGGTGGAGGTGTCAGTGATGGTGATGGTGGTGGAGGTGTCGGTGATGGTGATGGTGGTGTTGGTAGTGGTGGTGGAAGTGTCGGTGATGGTGAGGGAGGTGTTGGTAGTGGTAGTGGAAGTGTCGGTGATGGTGATGGTGGTGTTGGTAGTGGTAGTGGGGGTGGTGCTGTGCTGCTAGATAGTCTAGTCTCCTTCCTTGGCGGCATGGTTCTGTCATAAGTTGTAAACCAATGTTCTTTTAGTAAAAGTATATTTATAGGAAAATATTTTATACATAAAGTATATTATTACGTTGTTTTCCGGTATGTTTACGATACATACGATTTTATACTTTTAATTGACCCAATACATTGGGTTATGAGGTAAAATGAAAGTATAAAATATTTTATTTGAGTTTCCTTGTTTCCAAGTATATGACCGTTTGTAAAAGTTTCACACATACTAATTTAGTCAGGACATAATTAATATATTTATGTTTTAAAAAGATCTTTATCGGTTACTTCATTAGTTGCAAAGTGCATACCAGTCATATGTGATTAAGATATAATAGTCCTTCGAATAGATGACCCTAACTCCAAGACCACAACCAAACAAGGACAGGAAGTGAAACAAAGATACATAAATTCTAAGTCTATAGCATCTTAGTTACATATAACCTTAGCGCATCCACTTAGCAGCTATTGATCTATAAGTAAAGACCTATTTAATTCTCAGATAATTTATTATAGTAACAGAAAATACTCCTATAGTATTTGTAAATGTTTAGTTTTGAGTTCTTAAAGTATCCTTTGTAATGTGTTATTAGGTTTGTTAGATTTGTTGCCCATCCTGACCATCCCCCGGTATATGCAAGTCAATTCCCGGACAGATATAGTTGATCAGGCTATATCCTTTCCAGACTTAATCCACATATACTAAGGCATACTCAAAATGTTCAACTCTTCTTCTTTTGCTTTATGTTTTCGCTAGTTATGATACCATGCGAGCATGTAATGTATGTATATATACTTTAATCAAGAAAATCATTTATTTTCTAAAAGTATATTTATTTGAAAAATGCACAAATCAGAGACTATTAGTCCCAATTGTGTTTATAGTTTGTATATCTTATGTGGTTTGATATACTTAATTCACTATAAACTGTGCTCTGATACCAATCTGTCACACCCCCAAACCAAGGATGGCGGAAATGTCCGGGGGTGGAGGACTTCATGTATAGTATCATAACAACAATTGTAATAGTAATTCAAGCAAACACAACCAACATATATATAATTGAAAAAGTTACATCATTGTATGAATTACATGTTTACGAATCAATTACAATATGTTGACAAAATATGAAATAGTAGACGCCTTAGCGTCCCATCCTCAAAAGCACTTGGTTACCTGTTTAATGATTTCCTGAGAATACAAGTTGTTTGAAAAAGTGTCAACACAAAGGTTGGTGAGTTCATAAGCTTTTGTTTGGTATTATTAAAAGCCTTTCGTTTGTAAAAGTAGTATTTGTTTTAGAAAAATCCAATATTTTCCGTAAAATGTATATGTAGTCTTAAATCCAAAGACCGAAATGTATAACTAACTTTTCTTACTTATAATAAATAATGTAAGTTTAAATCGACATAAACTCGTTTAATTTTAATGAAGTTCCCGTAAATTCCAATATTCATTAATACTTTATGTGAGTTTATTAAAGCCTTTTCTTGTAAAAGTAGTGTTCGTTCCAGAAAATCCAATATTTTCCTTAATGTGTAAATGTAGTCTTAAAACCCAAAGACCGAAATGTACAAGTAGTGTTCGTTCCTTATAGTAAAACAATGCAAGTTTAAATCGACATAAACTCGTTTGATTTTAGTGAAATCCCCGTAAATTCTATGTTTGTTAATACCACATGTGAGTTATTATAAATTGAATCGAATGTCTCACAGAAGTCATTAACGAATTTACGTGTAGTGTAATGAAAACTTGGTACCGTATGGTCGTACCTCGCTTAATGAAAATATCATTTGTATAAATGTACCCTTTTTAAATGTATGTGTTATGTAATGTTTCATAAAGTCATTAACGGAATTTCGTGTTATGAAAACTTGGTACCGTATGGCCGTACCTTGCTTAATGAAAATATCATTTGTATAAATGTACCCTTTTTAAATGTATGTATTATGTAATGTATCATAAACTATACCTATTATAGTTTATCAACCAAGGGTAGTACGTAGTAATGTATGCAAACTATATTCAAAATAGTTTATTAAATGTTTGAATGTATCGGTTGTACTTTGATTATAATCACTTGTTATTCTTTATATTTTATATGTCCAAATCCATTTGTAAACTGATGGGTGTCTAAATATTAAGATAAAATGTCATGTATTGCAATAACATATAATCACATAAAGATATACACCTTGCTCAACATGTTACAAGGTGAAATGAAATTGACAGCAACTTTTTATTGTATACAGTTTCTGTTACTGTTCTTAGAAAATTTATAGAAAAATCATCAAAGCTCCAAATCCAAATTCGCAAATTCTGAGAGTTTGGAATATGAGTCTAGTTTGTTCGTAAATTTTATCATGATTTTTAGTGATCTCTAACAGAGGTGAAAATGTTCATAATCACAGACTGGTCCGGGTTTACCTCTGAAATGATAGGCAGTTTTGTAAAAATCACCATAAATTGTAGAAAAATCATATGGAGATGTGCAAGTAGCCATTTTAAAGCTAAGAGTTTGAACTACTTGCACCTGGAACAGTTTTGAAAACTAAAATATTTAAGTTGACCAAAACAGTCCGTAATCGAAGTCCATCTTTTCTGATGTAATCTGTTAGAAAAAGTTTAATTGTGTTCTTGATGATTTTACTTGTATTCCCCCCCCCCCCCCTTAAAACTTAAGAAGAACATGTAAATGTAGGGGTATGAACTCACCCTATGTGGTTTCAGTAGATGAAAGTAAGAGAGAGGAAGTGTTCAACCCAAGAACACTAAGAAGATGTCTTGATGATTCGAGAATCTAACACCGAATAAGATGGAATTTGTGTAAGATATCAATGATTTGAGTAGAATGGAGTGTAATAATTATATGAATGATGAAGATACTTACTAATTGAAGAAAGAAATCCCTGGAGAAAGCCTTGAAGTTCTTGAAGTTGAGAGAAAAGATGAGAGAATTTTGGAGAGTGTTCTTTGGTTGCTAAGTGTAGAATGAAAGGGCTTTTAAGGAGAATGAGGAGAGAGGACCAATCCTCCAGCTCTTAGAACGTGGGAAGAGCTGGAGATAGGGTGTAAAGGTCCACTAAGGTGACAAGGAGTAGTGGGAAAGAGTGGCTGATCATAGAGTGAGGTGGTGGTGGCTTGCTTTTGTCATAAAATAAGGAAAAGCAAATATTCCCTCAATAATTAGTCCAACCACCAATTCTTTTAATACATTTTTATAAAAACCCTGGAGATTTATATATTTTGGGGCCTTAGTTTATAAAATAAAGTTTTGGGTGAAAATCCCACGTTAAAATAATGAAAAACGGAGTTAAAACGAAGTCGTAGTCGAAAAACCGGTAAAAAGGGGCCGTCTGCGAGACCTCTCGCATGAGCTGTCTGAGAGGCTTCTCATGCGAGGCTTCTGTCCTGAGAGGCTTCTAATGAGAGGCTTCGGTCCTGAGAGGCTTCTCATGAGAGGCTTCGGTCCTGAGAGGCTTCGGTCCTGAGAGGCTTCTCATGAGAGTTTTCGCTTCTAATAGGAGGGTTTTGGTTCCTTAAGGTTATTTTACCCGTTTTTACCCCGTTTCAAGTGGTTTTTGACCCGGTTAAGGGTCGGGATGGCCCGAATGATTACAAAAAGTTAAAGTAACTTTTGAGAGAGATTTGGGAGAGATTTGGGAGAGATTTCAAATAGAAAGAGATAGAGTGAAAACGATTTAGAGAGGTTTCGTTTGTGATTAATTTGAGTGTCCGGCTTCACAACGCAAGGTTCGTAAACCTCGTTAAACCGTGTTTTAGTGTCGTACACAATCCCGATGATTGTGCAATAGTGTTTTATCGCTTTGGTTCGTTGTTTAGCACTGTTAAGGCTAAGGAAAATCAAACACATGAACTTTCCAAATGATGATTTCTCATTAAAATAGCGAATTGTATAATGATTACTTAACGTAAACCCTAACATACAAGGGTTATTGGAGTTGACCGGTTTGACTTGTTGACTTTGTTTGACTTTGACTTGACCGAAATTTGACGGTTGTCACAAAATAAAAAAAATGATCCATTTAGTTAACCATATATGTTTATTTTTAAGATGATTTTTTTTATTTACGTTTTTGTTTAAATTTCAAGAACGCAAAACACATTAGACTTCATCTCAAATTTGACGAATGTATGATACAACCTAATGGTTAAGCTTAATTAGCAATGCTTGCTACCACACAATGGTAACAAATAATGTTCTTAAATTTTCATCAATCCACTTGGAAGGAAAGAAAACTTTAGCATTAAAGAAGGCCTTTAATCAAAAGGTAACATAAGATGGGCTCAATTCATAAAATTAAAATCATGATAAGTAATTTTTATATATATTGTCATCTATTTTGATTTATTTATTTAAATTTGTGCATTTGAAGTAATATTTGGATAAGTTTTGGTGTTGATTGTGAAGCTTGATAAAGCAAAACAAGAATCGTGCTTGAAAGATTAGTCTTTGAGCAAATTAGAATAGAAAGCCATATTTTAAATTTCAGAAGAAACATTATACATTTCACCCCAACCAAAACCAACATTCATAATATGAAAACCAAACATGGTTTTGGTTGTATTATTATAGATGCTGGTTTTGGTTGGGTTATTGCTTCTGGTAGAGTAGCAGTAGCCATGGAAACAGGGGTAGTATATGGTCAACTAAAAAATCAAGTCCTGGTAGTTTTCATATTAGGTTGGTCTATAATGTGTTTTGATCACAATTCCAAAAGCTATAGGAATCAAATTTTTAGGTGAGCCATTTTTATAAATTTTGCAAGCCCGATTTATATATATATATATATATATATATATATATATATATATATATATATATATATATACATGCATTAAACACTGTTTTTTGTCTTTTTATTGAACAAATTTTTTTATTAACCATGGTTGCTGCAAAATCATATTTTCTTATTGATTTTTACATGAGTGGTTATAATAAAACTAAAAACGCAATCATGTTGGAGGAGCATTTTCCACAAAAAATAAAGGCAAGCTTAAACTTCCATTTTAACAAAGTTGCATTAAACCATTAAAACTAACATTTTATTTGATAACATTTTAAGTATTTACGTTCCATTCATTTATATTAGTTTTGTCAATTTACCCATTTCTATAATGGGTGGATTATTTAAAAACACATATTTTAATAAATAAATTAGAAAGCAACATTGTTATTAGCCGATTACCTATAAAACAAATGCAAGTTCGTCACACTTATTGGTAAAAAAAATTAAGTTGGTTGTTATTTCCTGTAACTTTTGTCATTATTTCCAGTAACCAACATTTTGATGTTGCTTAATAATGGATATTATTTGTGCCCGGTCAATGTGGTCAACCTTGTGGATACTCTACTTTCTTTTTCTTTCTTGTTAAGATTTTACGTGTTTTTGCAGACGTTGATGTCCAAACAAGTGATGCAAAGGATACAGTGGCAGAGGCGACAAGATTGATGAATATGTCGATGAACTTGTCATCGTTAAATAATAGATGGTAATTATTTTGTTTATTATTGAAAGAGTTTTATAGTTACAGTTGCACTCAAATTGTTATTGCAGTTGTGGTTGTTGTCTCTGGATTTTTGTAGCAAAAAGGTTGTCTTTGATATACATGTCAATCATTCTATATTGGTTTTATGTTTTTTTTCCATGGTTTTTGTTGTTGCTACTACAAGTGGATGAATTCATTGATTTTTCTATGTGGCTTTTTTGTGCATTGTTTATTATGTTTGATAATTACAACCATCCAGCTATGTTGTTCATTCTTGTGATTTTTTTAATTACTCAATTTAATTTATTTTTTCAAAGAATCAACATTTGTAATAATTAAATGGTTGAATTTATTTTAATTACTCCTTTCAGTTGAATTCTTTATACATTATATGTTGCTAAAGTGTCGTTTTTCTGAATAGTTGTTGGATTGCCTTGGATACCTTATATGTTTCTAAAGAGTCGTTGTTTTTCTGAATAATTGTTTTTCTGAATAATTTCTAAAGCACCTCTTCTTACTATCATAGCAACATACTTATGGCTAATTGCAAAATAGCAATTTATTGTAATTATCATTGATTTTTTGTTTGTTTTTCAAGTTTTTATTTTTTCTATTTTCTATTTTTTATTTTTTTTATTTTTATATAGTCTATACTCAAGAGTTTATACCGTTTTTAAATACACATCTTATATACCAAAGGAAAATGAAGCTTAGTTTGACCCATAAAAACATCATACATATGGCTCTTTACCATTAATCGCAATGCAAGAAAACATAACAAAGTTGGTGCATGTGTAGAAAAAGACTACATAATTGGTCCTTCTGGTGAAAAAAAATTACATAATTGGTCCCTAGGCAGAAAAAGATTATGTAATTGGACCCTGATTCCGAAAGGCAGAAAAATGTTATAGTAATATATGATGTGTCAAGAAAAATATTACATAACTGGTTACCAATGGTGATATATATATATATATATATATATATATATATATATATATATATATATATATTTCCATTGGTAACCAGTTATATATATATATATATATATATATATATATATATATATATATATATATATATTTGTTATTTTAAAAGATGGAAGTATGTTGCTATAACTATAATTGGTAGATTTGTCACAGTACAATTCTATAATGATGAAACATTGATTGGTCGTTGTCATTAACAAGTCAAGGACGAACATTATCAAAATTTGGATATCCTACTTGCATAGGCCCGTTCACTCATACCATTTATATGTCGTTTATCACGTCACAAGTAAAAAAAATGATTGAATGTACTCATATGTAACGATGAAGATCGTCCAACTAATAAAACAAAAAATGTTGTTTACAAAGAGATCTTTCAACGATTATTGATATTTATGTGTTTCATTGTTTTTTTTTCAAACATTTAAATGTTACCAATAACATTAAGGTCCCGTTTGATAGTTGCTGACTGAGAAAGTGCTGACTGAGAAATGTCTATATGGGTAATAAATCTTGGCTGAGTAAGAAACCATGTTGTTTGATTCTACGTCTGACTGAATTGACTGACTAATGAAAAATGTCCATTTTACCCTTTGCTCTATACAGTGATGTAAATTACACACAAATCCTTTAAAAATTCCAAATAAAAGTTATAAAAGAAATCATTATTTTTATAAAGTTATAAATAAATTCATTGTTTTTCAACAATTCAAACAATTTATTCATTGACCAAAATTGATACAGAGCAACAGTAAACATAAAAATAACACTTTGACCAAATTGCCCCTGCTCCATTTTTATTCCAGACCATTCCATGAGCATAGAACTTTGACCATATGTCTTGTAAAAAACAATTCCTCTTATCCATATCTTTAATAATCTACTAATTTTGAATTTCTTGATCCAGAAAAACCAACTGAGAATCAACAGACCTGGCATATACTTGCTAATCTTGAAATTAATCAAAAAAAAGACCAACCTGCCCTTTTCTCAAAAAAATTCCAAATCAATAACCAAAAATGTTCATTCAATATGCCATTGTAAAGATCCCACTGAACTGAAAGAATTAACATAAAAAAAACTTCAAATTCTTATTTCCCTGTAACTTCATCATCCAAAAACTCCAACAGAGCAAAAAATAAACTAAAAATAGTTATAAAAAGATAATTCATCAAATTAAGCATTATCTTTTTCAATGGGAATTCCCCATTTCCTTCTCACATCATTATTAAATCCCTATCCATTCTTAATCCCGATCAATTTAAGCCTGTTGTCTTCAAAGATATTCAGAATCAGCTTATTTTGACCATTCTTCCATTTATTTGATAAAAAATCAGTTTATAAAAATCGATTGTGGTGCAAAGCGTAAATCATTGCAATAATCCAAAATTCAAGAACACCAAGAGGATGAATTAGAGCAATAATCACAAATTAAAGAATAATCGCAGATCGATTGAGAGAGGGAGATACATACCGACAGATGTAGGGAAGGAGGAGGACGCGGTGCCGGTGGGTACGACGGCGCTGGACGGGGACGATGAAGGCGACGGTGAGAGAAGGCAAAAGTGGCGTTGATATTTGTTCTTATTTGCAGATGTCGGAGGTAGGCAAGATGAAGGAACGCTTGAGAACTGCGAAGGAGAAGGGCAAACAAGGGAACGAGTCTTTCTGTTTCAATCAGCGGCCTTTTTTTGGATGACTGGGTAAGACCTTCATGGCTGAGTAAGATGCAACATATCATGATATCAAACGCAATGAGCTGACCGAGTCAGCCAAATAGGTCTGACCTGACCGAGTCAGCAACAAATCAAACAGGGCCTAAGTCTATTGCTATTATTTTTTTTTATTATTATTGTACCAATTTTTTTATACCTTTATATGTATTTTTTTTATATATTCCCGTGTTTAATGCGGGTCATAATCTAGTTTTTATGTTATAAGAAAACTTGTATTTCCTTTAAATCTTTATTCTGATTGGTTATTTTTAACTCATAAGGATCACCATTTTTTACCATTAATGTATTAGATGTGAAATTAATAGTTGAGATTTAAGCTACTAAGACTTTGGTCTTAAACTTCTTATTATGTCTCTATTATATTATATATATATATATATATATATATATATATATATATATATATATATATATAATAACATTACACAACTTATTTTCTTCTTTCTTTTGTTCATTTTTAGTGTATAATTTTGGTGTCAATCAAAAAATATTTTAACATAAAACGGAAATCGGAACGAAAAATCATAACCAAATAGAAAAAAAATGGATCTGAATCAAAAAATTCGTAAACAAAGATCGTGAGGTCGAACCAAAAAAAAACCATTTGGGACCATTTTTATTAACTATTTAATTTGTTTAAGTAAATGGAAATTTTAGACGAATTATATATATGTAATTTAGTAATTTTTAAATGTTTGGGATATTTCTATAATAATAAGAATACCACATTGCTTATATAGTTAAAACAAGAAAAAATATATTGGTTCTAAAAGGAAAAGCCAATCAACCATATGGACCATTTTTAAAATTCGGTCTATTGTTTATAGTTATTGCTTATAGTTATAGGTATCGTTATTTTATCGTTGCCTAAATGTGATGTCGATCCCATATGTTGGCTGATATCATATAGGGAAAGGCACAAGGTGGGGGAAGGGGCATAGTTGAAAATTGAATGTGTTAATATAGCAATCAGCTAAGCCAATCACAATCAAAACAAAAGACGAGGAGTCGATGTATTCGATTTCAGGCGAAACACAATCACAAATCAACCTTTAAAAAATCATTTTTTTACACAAACAACAAACTACAAAACACAATCGTGATTGTCGATTGACGATTGAATAACCCATCTGCCCAAAGATGCGTTCATTCGAGAAATCATAATACCAAATAACAAAACATAATCAAAACGAGTATGTGGAAAACACGAATATACAATCACACTTGTTTTTATGGTAATTTCCTATTTCTGATTTTGTATATCTACTTGGTTTTCTGATTTTATATATCCTTTAATTTCTGATTCTGTAAAATTAAATATTTTGTTCATTTGTCTTTAAATCCTTCCAAAATGGAAGGAAAATTATGTGGAATAGTTTTTCTTCCACTTATGGAAATAAGTGGAACATGGCATAAATGGGAAATAAAATACTTTGTTAAAATGAACTGGGGAACATGGCATAAATGGGAAATAAAATACTTTGTATCTCTTGTCTCGGTTATTGCTAAATTATTAATCAATAGATCATTTCCCATATACAAATGTTTGATTGTTTATTAGAATTAGAAAATTAGGGGTAATTTGTGCAATTTGATTTCTCTCATTTGTTCTATTTATTGATGGGGTTGTTGAATACGAAAAAGATAAATGTGACATAATGAAGGATCATCATGTATGAATTAATTTTCTATGAATTTTAACATTCAAGATTCCCAGGTTCATATTACAGTCATTATTCTTTTCAAATGCTTGCATATATGAGAAGGGGATTATAATCTTGCAAACTTAACCATCTTAAAGGGCTTTTTCAGTTTCAACTTTCAAGGTTTATTATTTCAAGGATTACTACTTTAACTTTCATATAATTACTAATTGTAGTGAAATGCTCTTTTATATCATGGATTTCTTTATTGCTTTAAAATTTTATAATCTTTTTAATTGTTTGATTTGATATTATGATCCTATTTTGAGCAGTATTTGAATTTATTTTAAGGTTTTACTTTTATCAAAACTTGATATCTAAATGTCAAACATTCAACTCTTTTTCACCCTTCTATGGACCGGTAGGAGTGGGAACCCCGTACAATACAAGGTGCTTAGGTAACACACCAACCATTATGCCGTTGTGCGGTGTACACCCCCATGCAACATACCGTCAACGCATGCTTCCCTCTTTGTTTCTTCCAAACGGTTCTTTTTAAATTAATTTTTTGACAACCACTATAAATACAATACGACATATACTTCATTTTCACACAATCAATATACCTTTTACTACTCATTTCATACAAAACAGTACACTTTCTACTACCAAAATGAATCCAAACAACCTTTCCACCAATCTTCTCAAAATCCGGCCGAAACAAATCGCGTGTAAGTGGTTCAAGAACACTGATTGCAAATGTTTTCCTTTGGATCTGTCGGTTTACCGACCACAACTTGATGCCCTTATATTTTCACCCCCACTCTACCACCTACCCTAAGCCCAACAATTTCTCTACCAATAAATACCACAACACCTACCCCAACAATTTTAATTTACACAACACTTTAGACCAACCTTATACCAAAATTTCCCCTATTCCCAAATATGTTCCAGGAAGCCAACACATGATGGAGCTGGAAGTCAAATTTGTTCGGAAAATGCAACCAGAACCATCCAAACCCTAAAAGACGAGGAAAGGGGAACGAAAAAAAAGCATCGTTTAGTAGAAAATAAAAGGTTCGCCCCTTAATAATGGACACCAAAAGAATAGAAAATATCAACAGAATCGTGGGTCGACATTTTGGAGGATCCCATTACTGGAAATGCGTAAATGATGATCATTTTTGGCAACGCATTACAGAGCGGTTTCACAAAGACGAATGTACAAGCAAGTTTCGCGAAATGAACAAAACAATCACAAAATCCAATGAGACGTTCAAGAACTTGCTAAGTCAACAAAAAAGCGAGGAAAGCAATACAAATATTTTTGATGTGGCGCTTGAAATTTTAAAAATCGACAACAATAGGAAGTCATTCAAATTTATCGATATTTGGAAGTTTTTATCTACTTCCTCAAAATGGCAAGAAGATTTTAGCAAAGAAGAAGGTGGTTTGAAAAGAACTAAAAATTTTGAGATGAGTTACACAACTTCATCGGATGTTTGTTAGGGTTTTGATTTGAATGAAGAAGAAGAATTTGAACATAAAGAGAAAGTCCACCCGATGGGTCAAAATAAGGCACAAAAAGATAGGGTCTTCGTCTAATGACTAATGAATCGGGACCCGGAAGATGAGATTTTGTGCGCAAGGTGCTAAATAGTTTTGAAATATATATATTTTGAAAGTCGAAAATCGTTTGTAATTCCAAAAAGAGAAAGCGAGAACAAAAACAAAAAGTTTGTGATATGAAATTTTTAACGCGAAACATCCACCATCTTTCTAGAGACGAGCTTGCAATGGTTTTGAAAACAAGAGATAAATTCATAAAAAAAAATTAAATTGGACTTATTTTGTATATCAAATGCTTCTCCAACCTATCCCTTTCCCGCCAGCTGGCCGCTCACCACTGTTATCCTCCAATACACTTGTGTTGTTCTTTGAATTTGTGTATAATCTACTTCAATTAGGTTCATGCCTTTGTTCCAGAAGAAATCGACTACACCTCCACCTCTGCTTCCTCCCCTAGGAATCGATTCGTCAGGTGAAGCTTTCATAGGCCACGAGTAGAGACCCACTTGAAGCTTACCTCCTCTGCGATTTTCTATAAACTGAAGTGTAACAACGTAAATTTTCAAAACAATTTTTCATTTTTAAAACATAATTTCATTCATACGATATCATAAGAATCCATTGTATCACATGTCATCATAATAAAACAAATCCCAAGATCTCTAATACATAATCCCATCAGTGTGCACAGATCATGTCGGCGCCTTCCCACGATCCTCACTGGTACCTAAAACACATCACACAAACACTGTAAGCATAAATGCTTAGTGAGTTCCCCAAAATACCACATACGCACATACGCCACTCAAGGATATAGCTCTACAATACCTTTCGGTCCATGTGTCTCAGGGGACTTCCGTCCCACAATCCCGGTAGACCTTCCGGTCCTACCCATAATGACCTTCCGGTCCATATCATAATGACCTTCCGGTTCATAACATACTACTCATAACATAACATAGCACATACATATTAAATAACAGCATACATCACATACTCCTCATAGCACATAAGACCTTCCGGTTACACATATTACCACTCTAGGTAAAGTATAGTGAGAAGACTCGCCTCGTACGATGTCGGATAACTTCTCGTGCTCGATAACCTGACCTAGCCTTCTCCTATTAACATAATAACATCTCTAATCAATACTTTCTCTTGTCCTCGTTTCTAAGGAATGGGTAGAAGACCATTCTACCCCTCCCAGATCTTTCTCTAGAACTAGCTTGACCAAAACCCTAAGGTCAACTGAAGTCAACTCAAGTCAACGGTCAAACTTTGACCAGACTCGTCGAGTGCACTCGTGTGACTCGGCGAGTCCAGGCGTCTTCCGAATCCTCATAGATCCTCACTCGACTCGTCGAGTTAACCTTTCACTCGACGGGTTACCACCGGTCATGAATCGCGTGGCAACCCGACTCGACTCGTCGAGTCCCCTTATGGACTCGGCGAGTTCCTTCCATGGCAACACTCAAATGACCTTCTGAGGTCAGATCTGTTTCTCTAACCTATAGATCTAACCTTACCCTACTCAATAAACACGTAAAGGTCCGACCTTTACACTCATGCAACGTTCAATATGCTTCTTTTGGTGAAATAGCCACTAAAATGGCAACCTAGGCTCATATCTCTAAGGAAGTAGCATAAAGTAGGGAGGTTGGGGCTCTCTGGACCTCTCAAGGTCCAGATCCAGAGTTTAACACTCAAAGGGACATCATAAGCATCATATCCAAGCCCATAAAGAATAGAGAAAACCCTAGATTCAAGGGTTCTACCCCAAAACAGAAGGTTCGATTTAATACCTCAAATATGAAGTTTCCTTGCTTGAAACCACAGAATAGCAACCCCTTTGACCTTCTCTTGCTGGAATCTCCTTCTTCTTTGCAAAAACCACACCAACAAGGATTAAAATAGCCCTTCTCCTCACACCACACGCTCAAGCTCACTAGGGTTTCTCTCTCTGGACTGGTAGCCGCAAATAAGGGCCATAAGGTTCCTTAAATAGGGCACCGGGCCGAGGATTTAGGGTTTCCACCCACAGCGCCTACTCGGCGAGTCTACTCTTGGACTCGTCGAGTAGTTCATTAAACTCATGTGGCCACCCCGCTTCTACTCGACAAGTTATAGCACCAACTCGTCGAGTAGGTCAATGATTCACAAAAATAAATAATTAAAAAATAATATACCTGGAAATCCGGGTGTTACAATTCTCCCCCACTAGAATCAGACTTCGCCCTCGAAGTTTCGCTCTGCAAACAGCTCTGGATGCTGCTCCCGCATCTCCAACTCCGGCTCCAAAGTCAACTCGGACCCTCTCCGATGTTGCCACTGGACCTGAACCAGGGGCACCTCCTTGTTCCTCAGAACCTTGATCTTCTGATCCAAGATCACGATTGGCTTCTCAGCATAATTCAGGCTCGCATCCACCTGAATATCCTCTAGTGGCACTACTGCCGACTCGTCGGCTATTCACTTCCTCAACTGAGACATGTGGAAGGTATCATGTATCTGGCTCAACTCCGCAGGTAGCTCGAAACGATACGCTACCCTGCCTACCCTTGCGGTCACTCTGAAAGGACCAATGTACCGGGGCCCCAGCTTGCCCCTCTTCCTGAATTGGATCACTCCTTTCCAAGGAGATACCTTCAGGAGTACAAAGTCTCCAACCTGGAACTCAAGCTCGGATCGTCGCCTATCCGCATAATTCTTCTGGCGACTCTGGGCTGTCAGCAATCTCTACCTGACCTGTTGTATCTGCTCAGTCGTCTGAAGCACTATCTCAGTGTTACCCATCACTCGCTGCCCTACCTCTCCCCAGCAGATGGGAGTCCGACACCTCCTCCCATACAACAACTCGAAGGGAGGCATACCAATACTCGAATGGTGGCTGTTGTTATAGGAAAACTCAGCCAATGGTAAGTACGTGTCCCAACTTCCTCCGAAGTCCAACACACATGCTCAGAGCATGTCCTCGAGCGTCTGAATCGTCCGCTCACTCTGTCCGTCCGTCTGTGGGTGGTAAGCGGTGCTGAAATGCAACCTCGTACCCAACTCCTCATGGAATTTCTTCCAAAATCTGGAAGTGAAACGTACATCTCGATCTGACACAATCGAAATCGGTACTCCATGCCGCGATACCACCTCTCTCACATACATCTCTGCCAGTCTTTCTGCGGAAGAGCTCTTGCTGATAGCAAGGAAGTGAGCGCTCTTCGTCAGCCGGTCAACAATCACCCAAATTGCATCGACACCCCTCACGGTCCTCGACAATTTGGTGATAAAATCCATGGAAATCTGTTCCCATTTCCACTAGGGAACCTCGAGTGGCTGCAACTTGCCATGCGGACGTTGGTGCTCGGCCTTAACCATGCGACAGGTCAAGCACCTCTCAACAAACCACGCCACATCCCTCTTCATACAGGGCCACCAATACTCTCTCTTCAGGTCCAAATACATCTTAGTGGCCCCGGGATGGATCGAGAACCTCGATCTGTGCGCCTCCTCCATCAGGATGGTACGTGCCCCGCCCGTAAACGGAACCCAAATCCGACCCTGAAAGGTCATAAGCCCTCGGCTATCGGTAACAAACTTAGATACCTGCCCAATCACCCGATCTCTCTTGCGGTTCTCCGGTCTCACAGCCTCTGCCTGGGCCTCTCGGATGGCGTCCAACACCGGAGTCATCACTGTCATCCTCATACAAATATCTCGTATCGTAGCACTCTCCGCCCTACGGCTCAGGGCATCGGCTACAACGTTAGCCTTGCCCGGGTGGTACAGGATCTCGCAGTCATAATCCTTTACCACATCCAACCATCTCATCTGGCGCATGTTCAGGTTGGGCTGATCCATCAAGTACTTCAAACTCTTGTGGTCCGTGTATATGATACACCGAACCCTATACAAATAATGACGCCATATCTTGAGGGCAAACACCACTGCCCCCAACTCCAAATCGTGGGTGGGATACCTCGCCTCGTGAGGCTTCAGCTGCCTCGATGCGTATGCTATCACGTGCCCTCTCTGCATAAGCACTGCACCCAACCCCGATATCGATGCGTCACAATACACCGCAAAATCCTCCATTCCCTCCGGAAGGGCTAACACCGGGGCTTCGCACAGCTTCTGGCGAAGAGTCTCAAACGAGGTCTGCTGCTCTGGACCCCACGTAAATGCAACGCTCTTCCGGGTCAACCTAGTGAGTGGCACGGAAATCGTGGAGAAATCCTTGATAAATCTCCGATAGTAGCCGGCCAACCCCAGAAAACTCCTGATCTCGATGGGGGATCTCGGCACCTCCCAACTCATCACCGCCTCAATCTTAGCCGGATCGACCAATATCCCATTCTGATTAACGAGATGCCCCAAGAACTGGACCTCTCGTAACCAAAAATCACACTTGGAGAATTTGGCGTAAAACCTCTCCGATCTCAAAACCCCGAGGATCTCCCTCAAATGCTCCTCATGCTGCTCTCGGGATCTCGAATACACCAGAATATCGTCGATGAACACGATTACCGATCGGTCCAACATCGGGCTGCACACCCTGTTCATGAGATCCATGAACGCTGCCGGTGCATTGGTGAGCCCAAAAGGCATCACCACGAACTCGTAATGCCCATAACGAGTCTTGAATGCCGTCTTCTGAATATCCTCATCTCGCACTCTCATCTGGTGATATCCAGACCTCTAATCTATCTTGGAGAACCAAGACGCTCCCTGTAACTGATCGAACAGATCGTCGATCCTTTGTAAGGGGTAACGGTTCTTGACCGTCAACTTGTTCAGCTCCCGGTAATCATTGCACATCCGGTGTGAACCATCCTTTTTCTTGACAAAAAGGATCGACGCTCCCCACGGCGAGCTACTCGGTCGAATAAACCCCTTCCCCAGCAGCTCCTGAAGCTGCGAGGATAACTCCTGCATCTCTGGCGGCGCAAGGCGATAAGGCGCCTTGGCGATAGGCGCTGCCCCCGGAACCAAATCGATACGGAACTCCACCTGCCTCTCGGGAGGCACACCCGACAACTCCTCAGGAAAAACATCCGGGAACTCACGCACTATCAGAACATCATCAATCGAACTCAATCTCTCCGCGGCCACTCGTGTATCTATCACATAAGCTACAAACCTGCTGCAGCCCTGCTGTAAACTCTGTCTTGCTCTGGCAGCCGAACAAAATGCTGACCCACATCGGGTACCCTCGCCATATACAGTCAGCACTCCCCCACTAGGGTCTCGTATCGTTACCGTCTGCCGCTCGCAGTCTATAACCGCCCCAAATCTACTCAACCAATCCATACCCACTATAACGCAAATGTCCCCCATCGCAATCGGGACCAGATCTATTGGGAACTCAACACCGAAGATCTCGAGTACATATCCTCGAATCACGTCAGTAGCATACACCGCTCGCTCGTCAGCTATGGAAACTCGTAGAGGTCGACTCAACACCTCTCGTCGAATACTGATGTGCTGACTAAACGCTAACGACACAAATGATCGACTCGCACCCGAGTCAAATAACACCAAAGCAGGTACATAACTCACAAGAAAAGTACCTACGCATATCATAATATAAGCATAATATCTCAACTCAGCATAAATAAATGAATGAATACATACCAGCCACGACATCGGGCGTTGCGCGGACCTCCTCCGCTGTCAACTGGAAGGCTCTCCCACGAGCCTTCGGTGCCTCGGTCTTCACTGGCCGACCCTCAGTAGCTCGTGCAGTAGCAGGGGCAGATCCCTGTGCTGATCCCTATGACAACTGTGGGCAATCGGCCCTCCGGTGACCCGTCTGGTTGCAATGAAAGCAAACCATAAATCCCTTGGGGCAGTCCTTGGCTATATGCCCCTCCTTGCCACATATGTAGCAAGCACCCGCCCGACACACTCCATCATGTCCCTTGCCGCACTTCCCACAAGTGCGGCCCTTCTGGCCTCCAGATCTCGTATCAGCGGGCTTAGCCCGCTTGGCTGCCGGCTGTACCTGTACCGGTCGCCTGTCACTCCTCTGAGACTCGGCCTCCTCCCTGGCCTGAGTCTCTAGCTCAATCTCCCTCTTACGGGCATTTGCCTGAAGCTCGGAAAACGTCCGGTACGTCGAGTTCGCCACGAACTCACGGATGTCTCTCCTCAGTATGCTCAGATACCGGCTCATGCGTGCCTGCTCGGTAGACACATGCTCAGGGCAAAACATCGCCCTCTCATGAAACTTCCTGGTGATCGCAGTAACAGAATCAGTACCCTGCTTGAGGGACAAGAACTCCTGGGCCAGCCGTTCCCTTTCCACCGGGGGAACTCACGAAACATAGTGGTGAACCTCTCCCAGGTCACCGCAGTAAGCTCAGCAGGGGTGAAATCCGCCGACATAAACTTCCACCAGTCCTTCGCCCCCAAGCGAAGCTGGTTCAGCGCGAACCGTACTCTCAGATGCTCCGGACACGAGCAGGTGTAGAAGCATCCCTCAATG
Source organism: Lactuca virosa (assembly GCF_052849685.1). Taxonomy (NCBI): domain Eukaryota; kingdom Viridiplantae; phylum Streptophyta; class Magnoliopsida; order Asterales; family Asteraceae; genus Lactuca; species Lactuca virosa. The sequence continues at coordinate 265,573,546 of NC_136429.1, forward strand.
TCAGAAATCCATCTCATTGCAGCAATCGGATCCTGCGTCCCATCAAACTCTGGTGGCTTCGTGCTGCTGAAATCCCGAAACAGCAACGAGTCACCCCCCCCCCCCCTGAGGTCTAGCAGCAGCAACAGCTGCAGTAGCTGCAGCGGTTGCAGCCTCAGTAACCACTGCGTATCTCTCGTCAAACGTCTCAATCAGGGTGGTCTTGATAGACCCAAACATCTCTGGTATCTCTGCGCGGATAGCCGCATCCACCTCATCGTGGATCATCTGACGAAGCTCCTCTTCACTCACGCCGCTGGTCTCTGCTCTGTGGCGTGTCCCAACCATGATGTCTCTGAAATACAACATAAAAATATCAGAGACTCACTCGAGTATGCACGCACTCGATAACCCATCCCTACTTGTTCCTTAGTACCCTAAGGATTCTTTCTTGGACTGCGCACTGATCCGGTGTCTTCAGTAGTACGGGCCCTATACTACCGTCCACACCGCATCAGTATTCACCCCAAGTCCTCCTCCTAGGATCCCAGATCACAAGTACTCTACTTCTCGCTAAGCACAGGCTACCCTTCGGTATGCCCCTCATAAGGAAGTAACATAAAGCAGGGAGGTTGGGGCTCTCTGGACCTCTCAAGGTCCAGATCCAGAGTTTAACACTCAAAGGGACATCATAAGCATCATATCCAAGCCGATAAAGAATAGAGAAAACCCTAGATTCAAGGGTTCTATCCCAAAACAGAAGAAGGGTTCGATTTAATACCTCAAAGATGGAGTTTCCTTGCTTAGAACCACATAATAGCAACCCCCTTGATCTTCTCTTGCCGGAATCTCCTTCTTCTTTGCAAAAACCACACCAACAAGGATTAAAATAGCCCTTCTCCTCACACCACACGCTCAAGCTCACTAGGGTTTCTCTCTCTGGACTGGTAGCCACAAATAAGGGCCATAAGGTTCCTTAAATAGGGCACAGGCCCGAGGATTTAGGGTTTCCACCCACAGCGCCTACTCGGCGAGTCTACTCTTGGACTCGTCGAGTAGTTCATTAAACTCACGTGGCCACCCCGCTTCTACTCGACGAGTTATAGCACCAACTCGTCGAGTAGGTCAATGATTCACAAAAATAAATAATTAAAAAATAATATACCTGGAAATCCGGGTGTTACAATGAAGAACCCTACAACTTGGATATTATCTTCTACTACTACAGCCCTAATCGATATGCATCTCCGATCATCTTCTGCTACTACATTTCTAATAGATATGCATCTCCTACCGTTCCCTGTTGCTCGCTTTAAGCCCTATCGATGTCATCTCTATTTCCCAACGTCGTAGATCCATTAAAACGATGATAGGATGGAGCAATGACTAGGTAAACAAAAAATTTCAACTAAGGGGGTGTTTGGGATTGCTTTTGAACATCAAAAGTCCTTTTTGTAGAAGGACTTTTTGCAAAAGGAACTCTTTAAAATGTGTTTGGATTAGAAAAAGAACTTTTGGTTTAACTTGTCCATGTAAAGTCACAAAAAGTCAGATTTTTGTGACTTTTTGAAACCCCTCATTTTCCTCTATGCAAAAAAGTCATTTTCAAAAGAACTTTTCTATTACCCAAACATCTTTTGGTTTTTGTTGACTTTTGGAAAAAGTTAAAAATCAAAAGTCACTCTATAACCAATGACAAACACCCCCTAAAGAAGTATCACACCTGTTTTTTTTTTTTTTTTTTTTTTTTTTTTTGCTTTTTTTATTTCGTTGGATTTTTTGTTCTCCATTTTGAGGCTCAGTAAAACCACAACTGATTTATGCCCACCAACTGTTTGTTAAAATGTCAAATAGAGATTTTTGAATTGCTACACCATTATTTTTTACTCTTAAGTTTTTCTTGTATATTAACTGATTAAAAAATATTTTTTAGTGGTAAGAATACTTGATCAGGAACATCTGTCTCTTCTATTTTGTTGAATACATGTAACGACCCAATTTTTCAAAAGAAATTTTTTCATTTTTAATTATCCAAAACACAATTCCATCATCCACAAAAACCAGTTACAATTGTTTTCAAAACCATATCCAATACAACTTTATTTCAAAATATCAGAGTGTCCCATAAAATGCCCGACTAAGAGTGCACGCCGCACAATCAAGCCTTGCCCTTGCCCTTGGGCTCAGATGTACCTAAAACAAATCCACAAACTGTAAGCTAATGCTTAGTGAGTCCCCTAGAGCATACCCCACACACAATCCTCATAACGCATATCATATTAGCTATAAAAGCTACATATACCACATAAGCCATGCATACTAACATATAAGGATGACGTGGGCTCCCCCAGGGTCTTATACCTTCATTTCATGGGCTCCCCCACATGGTCTTTACCTAATAATGTCATGGGCTCCCCCACATGGTCTTATATCCAACTGCCACGGGCTCCCCCCGGGGTCTTCCATGCAATAACATACATAATCAACTAGCATGTCATATATCACATAAGTATCTATCATACTACATAATACATACATAAACATATAATGATGATGTGGGCTCCCCCCAGGGTCTTATACCATCATGTCATGGGCTCCCCCACATGGTCTTATATCCAACTGCCACGGGCTCCTCCCGGGGTCTTCCAAGCAGATATCATATAATCATTAGCATACTACTTAGCATAAAGCTAACTATCATACCACATATCTCTACTACAGCTAGTGTATCACATATCACAAAATGGGCCGGCCTTGGTGCCTTAGACCCATTTGTATGGTGAGAAGACTTACCTCTGTCCGAAGAATCGGAAAGCTGCTCTCCTAACAGTCTGTAACCACTCGCGCTGAACAATAATAACATTACTTAATATTAGAATCAAACCTCATCCAAGTGGGGAACCCAAATCCCCAAGTCCTTTCACAATGACCCATAAAGTCTTCCTTAGTCAATGGGCCCAAAGTCCATATCCAAAATCATTAATGGGCCTCATGGCCTAATAAAGCCCAACTATACATCCATGGCCCAAAACAGATAAACTGGCCCACTAACCCCAAAACGTGACCATGCCCAATGACTAATTGAGGCCCAAAAGCTCAAAGGCCCAAAACAAATCCAAGTCCAACTGGTGTGCGTACGCTTGGCGTACCACCCTGGTACGCGCATCGTACTGAGTCCTGGGGCAGTACGCGCGGTGTACACTAACTTACGCCCAGCATACTAACAGATTAAGCACTTTTTCCGTTAAGTGCTTAATAATCGACTTCCTCATGTCCAATAGTCAGATCTAAGCTCATTAAGACGTCATATGGCATAAAGTTGGCAACTTTATGCCTTTGCATGTCCCATATGTTCCCAACAACCCATTAAGACCTTTCCAAGGGTCTAAATCCATGCATGAGGTCAAAACACCCATCAAGACTTTATTTTTATGTTATGAATGGACCAAAGGACCTCAGATCTAACCTTTTCAGCCTCTGGAGTTGCTCAACTCTCAAGAGGAGGTCCAAAACCAACCAAAGGGACAAAATAGAAAACCCTAACTAGATCTAATGAATAAGATAGCAAGATCAAAGCTTTATACCTCCAGAAGCTCCTCAAGGTGAACTAGATGCAGATTCTTGAAGCCCAAGGTCACTCCAAGCTTTCTTAGTAACTCCTTCTTCTTGAATAAACACTAAAAAGGCCACAAATGCACTCCTTGAGCTCAAAACACACTCTCAAATGATTCTAGGGTTTTTAGGGACGTTTGAAGGTGAAAGAGGCTGATTAGGGTGAGGCTCAAATGAGATAAGGATGCTTATATAAGGCTCAAGTCCGGAAATTAGGGTTTAGACATCCGTCACATACACCCAGCGTACTTCTGGTACGCCCAGCGTACGTGCTGTCCCTCCGCGATCATTAATATATAGTACGCTAAGTGTACTCATGAGTACGCCCAGCGTACTTAAGGGACTTCTTATGCAACAATAATTAACTTCAAGGGCATTTGTGGAAATACCTGAATTGGAGTGTTACAATACATCATTATATTCCAACAGGGTATCCTGCGTCAAAACTGCTAAAGATGTTGATAAGCTTTCCACTTCTGAATCTGCGTCCCGTAGGTACTCATTCTATTATGATTCTATTAGTGTTACAGAGGCTGCTTTGATTTTAATCATGTCACAAGTAACCTAGATTCCATCAAATACAAAATTGGACAGGAAAACCATACCTGAACTTATGAAAGTCACAAACAGATCTTGAAAGAGTTATGCAACAACACAATTATGGGTTGTTTTTATTGGCTTACTTCAACAAAAATAAGGGGGAGGGGGGGATTGATATGGAAGAAAACATGAGTTGAATGAGACTTGTATTTGTATAATTTTGTAAAATTTGTTTGCTTCTTCGATACCCCTTCTCCCTTCTTTCCATTATTTCAGTTTCTTGATTTCGTCTCTGTTTCTCACTATATCTTCTCTGTTCTCGAACATTTAAAGTTTTTATGCATGTTGATCATACAAGATATGGGTAGCCGTTTTTCAAGCAGCAAAATTTATACTTAAGCATGGTAAAAGTGACAATGACATTTAAAGTTGAACACAAGAAATTGAGGTATGAAATTGTTAGAGTTCTTTGATTCCATTCTCCAAATGAATCTGATTCTTTCCCATGTTTGCAAAGTATTCTATTTTTTGTTTTCAAAAATAGATTCTAAATGCTTCTTTTTCACTAAAAGTACTACATGTATTTTATTCATTGTTCATTCCCCTGTTTCCATGAAGGTTCTTTTCTATTTAATGAAGTGTGAAATATCTTATATGTTTTATGTAACTTAATTTGCTTAATAGGTAAATGGTTAACAATAATTGATGCCATAAACAAATTTATTATATGTTTTCTAAATTAATTTTCTATTGTTTGAAAACATCTCTGATTTGTTGGCATATCATGTAACACCCCGTTTTCACATTCATATAGAATTCAGTATAAACCGGTTTTTATAAAATTTAAAGTAGAGATATATTACTTTTTAGCCAAAGTAATTGTCATAAACATGTAGGATACGTCAATACGATTTTCGTAGATATATAGAACACTCGAATCTAACTTCGTATGGAGAAGTCATGATTGTTTGAAGTTTTGTGTTCAGCCTTATACGGCAAAGCGCGTCGTAAAATATGAATCGGAGATAGATTGCTTATTTTCCTAAGTAGTCTAAATGAAAGTCGTAGTAGTCATAAAAGCGAGAGCGTGCATATAGAAAACGTCTAAATCTGACTTCGTATGAGTAAGTTATTTTTTAGAAGTTTCATCAAAGTAGTGCGTGACACTTAAATCGAAATAGAAATCGGTTGATTATTATCCGAAAAAATCTAAACAAAAGTTGAAGATCTCGTTGATACAACTTTGTCGATATAAAGACGGTCAAAAACATATTTCGTATAGAAAAGTTGCGATTTTTAGACAGACTTTAACAGTCTAAGCCTGTTAAAAATATAACTTTAAAAATAAAATGAGAATTACCCGAATGAGTTTAAATGAATGTTGTGGATCTCGTCGATAGCTACGCGTGGATATAAAGAAAGTCAAAAACGGAGCTCGTATGAAGAAGCTATAGAATTTACAAAATAAAAGTTTTGCGCCACGCGCGAAGCGTCCTTCGAGAAGGGGACTACGCAGACCAGCATGGAATCGACACGTGGCACCACCCGACATCACCGAAAACTGTGGTGCAAAAAGTAAAAGGCGCGGCACGCCTTGCCCAAATTTCGCCTATAAATAGCAGCCTATGCCTCATTATTCCTCATATAATTCTCTGAACTCTCTTTGAATCGATTCTCCCCTCGAGTTTTGTTTTCCCCTAGATTTTTAGAAATAGTTAGCGGAGCTCTGAGTCGTCAGAGGGTCCAACAAATAGAAGCTCTTGGGTCGGAGTTCTGCCCATACAATTTCCTGGTTTTCGCTAAAAACTCATATAAATTAAAGTTGCACTTACTACACTTTAGGTATAACTTGCAATTATATTCATAGTCGTTGTTATGAATATATAAATAAGATTTATCAGTAATTCCAGTCATAAAATTGATTGATATACTTACGGGAGAGGTATCTAGAATGGTCACGTTGGTTTGGTTGTTGGATTTCAGAAAGGCTATATGCCAAAATGCTCCTGCCTCCCAACTTTCCTGTCTGGTTGATCCTTATTTGATATAACTCTCAGTATTCATTGGGAATAATGAAAAATCTAGCTTTTATTACCAAATTGTCATAGAGATTAATAAGTTATACTATTATAGGTTAATACATGTTAAACGCGTTACGCGTTGCCCGCCAGTAAGATCACCCAGATAGCTGTCAATTGTCTAAGTAATTATCCAAGTGAGTTTTATCACTATATTGTTTACTCCAATATGTATCATTTGTATGGTAGGATATAGTTGTCTTGTAGTATACAATTAGGCTAGTTCAGTAGTGTTGGATTCTTGTGTTTTATATATATATATATATATATATATATATATATATATATATATATATATATATATATATATATATATATAGTTGTCTTGTAGTATGCAATTAGGCTACTTCAGTAGTGTTGGATTCTTGTGTTATATATATATATATATATATATATATATATATATATATATATATATATATATATATATATATATATATATATATATGTGTGTGTGTGTGTGTGTGTGTATGTGTGTGACCCAGCCTCGGAGGCCAATACACTCGGGTGGACTAGCATTATGCGAAAGGCCAAAGTAGCGGACCAACATTATGTTGAAGGTCATTATGTGTATGCATTTTATATGTATTGAGGGATATGATATTTTGCGGAACCCACTAAGCTTCGTGCTTAACCAATTGAATATATATGTTTTTTAAGTACTCTGATGATTTGTAAGAAGGGCAAGGTTTGACTGTACACACACGCATTCGCAACATGTTTCTATATAATGTAATTATACTCTGATATATTTGAATAAATAAAAATGAAAATTTTATGTTGAAAAACGGGACGTTACATATCATCATCTATATTTTCTTCCATAAAATTTGATAATTGCCAGTGGAAGACACCTTTAAAAATATGTTACCCACTTGATCAATTTTTGAGAAGTCATAAATTAAATTTGATTTGGATTTCCAAATTTAGACTAAATAAACAATATGTTAGAGAAATGGTGTTGGTTTTTGAAAGAGGTTCCTACATGTAACAGGTAGATATGTCATTGGGATCAAATACAAGGATGGTATTCTCATGCCTGCTAACATAGGAGGTTAGATGATTTCTCTAACCTTTTGAATCTTTTTAAGTTTTGTTGACTTGTACAATGAGTTATCATATGCAATCAATTTTTAAGTGATGTTAATATGAAATTACAAGTATAACAATAGAGTAATGTTATTGCTAGATGGTATATATGCCAAGGTCCTATCAATGTCATTGCATTTTCAGTTGATGTATGTATGCATATGAGTAGGTTTTTGTTGTTTTGAATATTTTGGTCATAGTAATTATTGTTTATTCTTTTAATTTGGAAAGATATCATATGGATCCTACTAATATGGATGAAAATATGGCAAAAAATGATTTTTATAAGGCCTTTTGAATCTGTAAGTTTGTTCCCTTTTTAAATTTTTATTTATAACAACTGGCTTGAATGCAAGTAATAGCATCTTACCTTCATTACATTAATGATTCTTAGAACATAAACTGGCATTCACTAATAAATTATTTAACATTACAGTAGCACTTGAGGACTACCAACTCTTGGATCTCATGTGTTAATCTGGGTCTAAAACCATCAAGTGCAGTTCAAGCATGCAAAACAAATAGAAAAACGATCAGAATGATAGTGATAACCAAGATAAAAAATTACAGAAGAGTAATTTAGTCAAGTATGTACTAATTAGTAGTTACTATTATGAATTATAGTATTGGCTTTAATCGATTAGTGTGAACAAGTGTATTACTTTAGAATGGGTATTAGGGAACTCGTGGGTTGGTTAGAAAGAAAGTAACTGACATAATTATGCATTAACTATCAATTGGCGGTTACACTCTAGATTTGTATAAATATGTATGTTTAATATACATAAATGATAAATGTTTATTGGTTGTGTGATTAATAAAAAGAGTCTACGTTTCCTACATAATTCTTCCTGTTTACATATTCTCGTAGAAATACCAACCATATTCACCGCTATAATTAGATTTTTTTTGGAAAGATTAATGTTATAATTAGGTTGTTTGCCATGGAAACAAATTAAAATAGTTCATTTCAGGAATTACCGAATTAACCCTTATGATGTGTAGGTTTTAAGAGTTGCAGATAAGTTAAAAAGATATTCTACATATTAAAGTTGAAGATTTTGTTGATGGTTATGATGGGGGATAAGCAATTACAAGAGAGATGCCACCTTTTGAAGCTGAAAGCTGCAACTGCAAATTTGGTTAAAGACTGGACAAAGTTGAGACTACATAGGTTGAAAGAATGGGTGGATACAAATGTCCAACAAGAGGTGACTTCATTAAATAAATAGCAATGTACTTTACCAAGAATTCTGATTATAGCAACTTACTTTTTGTAACAACGTAATTTTTAAAACAATTTTTCATTTTTAAAATCATACTTTCAATCACACGATAATCACAAAACATAATGTATCCACTGTGTCATAACAAAACATGTCCCAGAATCTCAATAACATAAACTCCATAAGTGTGTACGGATCATGTCGGCGCCTTCCCGCGATCATCACTAGTACCTGAAACACATAACATAACAACTGTAAGCATAAATGCTTAGTGAGTTCCCCAAGATACCACATACAACACATACGCCTTTCCAGGCCATAACTCTGTAGGATCTTCCGATCCATGTGTCTCAGGGGACTTCCGTCCCGAATCCCGGTAGGCCTTCCGGTCCTACCCGTATCGACCTTCCGGTCCGTAACCTCTTGACCTTCCGGTCCATATCAACCTGACCTTCCGGTCCTTACTATACATAACATACATAGCACATACATATCACATAACTGCATATAGCACATACATCATAGCATACAAGACCTTCCGGTCACACATAGGTACCCTTCCAGGTACAGTATAGTGAGAAGACTCACCTCAATGAAGTCGGATAAACTCTCGTGCTCAACGTCCCGACCTAGCCTCCTCCTATTATTCAAATAACATTCCCGATCAATATTCTCTCATAATCTCATCTCTACAGATTGGGTAGAAGGCCATTCTACCCCTCTCTGAACTCTCTTGAATCAGTCTTGATCATAACCCTAAAGTCAACGAAAGTCAACGGTCAAACTTTGACCCGACTCGTCGAGTGCACAAGGGCGACTCGGCGAGTCCATGCGGGTTCTCTGAATCCTTCTAGCCTCTCTTGGCTCGTCGAGTCATCGACCCACTCGACGGGTTACACCTGTCACGAATCGCGGGGCAACCCCGACTCGACTCGTCGAGTCCCATTATGGACTCGGCGAGTTGCATCCATGTCAACACTGAAATGACCTTCTGAGGTCAGATCTATTTCTCTAACATATAGATCTGGCCTTCCCAACCACTATAATCACGTAAAGGTCCGACCTTTACACTCATGCAATGTCCAATAAGCTATTTTGGGTGAAATAACCTCTAGAATGGCATTCTAGGGTCATATCTCTAATGGAGTAGCAAAAAGCAAGGTAGATAGGATTCTTTGGACCTCTTAAGGTCCAGATCTAAGAAGAACTCCACCTTGGGACCTCACATACTTCGAATCCAAGCCAAAGAAGGCATAATAAAACCCTAGATTCAAGTATATCACCAAATACACGAGATTGAGCACAGATTAGTACCTCTAGCAGCCTCTTCTGATCAAATGGGTGATAGATCTGAGCTCCTTAATCTTCCTTGTTTGTCCTCCTTCCTTCTTTCTTGCAAAAACACACTTAGAATGATGAATTAGCCCTCCTCTTGCACTACAAGCTTTCTCTCTGCTCTCTAGGGTTTCTCAGGGATGCATTGGCCACACATGGAGGCTATAAAGGCCTTTAAATAGGGCACAGACCCCGAGAATTAGGGTTTCACTTTACAGCTCGGACTCGCCTAGTCCACGCATCGACTCGTCGAGTCCTTCATTAAATCAGACAAGAAATGCGCGCTCCTACTCGGCGAGTCTGAGCGCCTACTCTTCGAGTCTCTCCATAAAACTCAAGATAAATGAACTTTATAGTATACCTGGAAATCCGGATGTTACACTTTTGTTTTTAGTCATAACAGAAATCGATTTTTAATTTCTTTATGATTATAACAAAAACCGAAATTGTCACTAGATTGGAAGTACGTTGCTATTATAGTAAAAGTCAACACACTGGATTAGATTTCATTTGGAAATACTTTGTCCCTCTTATGTCCATTAAATAACAAAAACACCACCCAATATTTCAAAATAATAAAAGTATATTGCTAAAATATGCAATTTTTTCTTTATGATTTTGTCCATGGCATGCTCTTTTATCATTGTGTTTCTTTCTTAAATATAGATAGTGCAAAGAAAAACCAAAACAAAAAGACTTGTGGTTTAGCACAGGATCATCCACTAGTTATTAAATTATATTTTAACATATTTAATTAAAAAAAAATGAGAAGTGGTTGTGGTGCTGATATGACATCCTAACTATTAGAAAATAATTGATGTTTTGGTCTCGAATGAATGCACGGATCGATATTGTTTTAGGTGTTTATTTTTTGCAAATTTTGTTTGTATTAATATGAATTTTTTAAACAAAAAGTTCCATTCCATTTTTATTTTATAAATTCATGTAGTATACGTGTTCGGTATATGGGGGTATCATTAACTTATCGGGTCTTCCACATGGAAAACTAATAGAATAATCTGACTCTTAACATAATAATAACAATAATAGGCATATTGACGGATAACATAATATATCCTTAAAATAACATAATATATCCTTAAAATAATACGTTCTACTTGTAATTAAACTTTAGATAAAATATCATCAAGAGTGACACCAATATCCTTATACAATTTCCACACACGTGGCACATCCTTATCTCTCGCTGCATAATCTAATCCTGTGACATCATTAAAAAGTTTGGAATAAAGATTCCGAAGTTGAGGTCTTTCATTTCCAGGCTTCCCTTGAATTATCGTATAAATGTCTTGTTTCAAATAAGAAGCACTCTTCCTCAATTCCTTTTGCGCCTCTTTCCATGATTCCAATTCCAACAGATCTTTCACTTGTACCAAACTCATCGCATGTTCTCTGATTCCATTCTCAGCTTCCTCCACTGTCTGGTCAGGAACAGTCATTCTAAACATGTCTAGAATCGAAGATTCAGCTGCATATGCTTGTTGGGAATGGAATGGAATTGGAGAAGAAAGGAATAGGAATAGTGATGTTGCCTTTCTTCTTGTGATGTGGGTGTGTTTACAATGCAATTTTGTTTCTTGCATGCGCTTTTCATTGTGTTTTCCTGCACATGAACATGTGAACAGTCAAAATGGTATTAATTCAATCGTAATAATAAGAAAATTATACATTTCAATTTTATCGATGGTTGTGTGAAGTTTTATCATATTAAACAATTACTAACAATTAAAAAGTTATCCAAAATTGTGTAACGCGATTTATCTTTACCTGGAAGAGCAAGAACATCAAAAGTTGTCATCGTCTGCCAAAGTAAAGCAACCATTCTTCTACAACATGGACATCTTGTTTAATGTTGAGACTTGAGAGTAAATGTGTCAATTATTAGTCTGCAAATAAGAATAACATTAGGGCTAATTTCATCGTTTTATATCATGCCTCATTAGGTATAATTTAGTATTTTAGTATATTTTAGATTTTAATAAGAAAAAGAATGTAATGCAACCATTCTAATACCATGCTACATTTGATTAGGGACATTGTAATGTTTTCTATGTTGTAATAAACGTTAAAGAATATTATAAACGTTACCTTAAAGAATAACTGAGACTTAATTACCTTAAAGAATATTATAAACGTTGACGATAACCAATTACTTGTTGGAACACAAAAATTTGTTCATATCTCTAGCAACCATGTACATAACCTGCTTCGTACAACTTATAACACATTCTTATTTCAGATATCAAATTTCGACAGAGATAAAATCAACAAGAAATGACCATATACAATTGTAAATTAGCAACGGAATACTACTATTAACCTCTCTTAATCAATGATAGGGACAGAAAACATTACGGAGCCACAGAGGAATCGGCAGTGAGCCTTGAATACTTTTGCTCTTCATGTTTCTCTCGCTCAAATTATCTTCGATTTTTCCAAATACATTCAATAATGAATGGCTGAAAATATGAGACACTAGCTTTTAGATATTTGCGATATTTTACAATTTTAGCCCTTCCCTATCCATTATTTTCTCAGATAGCACCAACGCCAAAAGCATGGAGCAGAGCAGCTGCTTGACCTTATTATCGTTTTCTTCAATTGTGTGCCACTTGCCAAGTGTGTTGTAACCGGGTTTTCTAAACTTTTCATTTTTCAAATTTTCCGAGCTTGAAACTTTATCTCCATCACTTGAATTTAATTTAATTAGATTTTACAAAACAATCATTTTTCACTTTTTTTTTGCCAAGTCAGACATTGTGCCGGTTTTTTCGGGTTTTATAGCCGAAACTGATTATTCCGGTATTTATGATCCAATACCCTAACTAACCGGTCCGTACCCGGAACTGGTATCGAACCAATTGCATAATATCGGTCCGGTAACATCCCTATGTTAATGTATTGTTAATGTATATGCTTTATTTTTTTTCATTCTAATATATAGGAGATAACTAATGTAAGATAAGATATGTGCAAAGTTCTTGAAGTTCTCTTAAAAAGAAACTCATGTGGAGAAAGAAAACTCCAACATATATACACATATATGGTCAAATCATATTGATATAAGATACACTAACAACTAATTTTGATGCCTATTTAAGATATATAATTGCAATCGCTTTAGGATATATTACGAGTAACCTCAATGTCATATCATACCGGTATAAGATACACTAACAACTAATTTTGATTTTTGTTTAAGATATATAATTACAATCACTTTAGGATGTATTACGAGTAACCTCTTATGTGGCATTGAGGTGGCATCATGTGGAGCTAAAATCGCATCCAAATTATTGCATCATGATTTATGTCATTTTTAATTTTTTTATATTCCTTAAATTATATAAACTAAAAATAATAACGTGGCATCATAACATCCTATTTCGGTTTTGTTTGGGTCGTGAGGAAACATATGTTTTCGTAAGAATCCACGATGAAGAAACATGATTCACATGTAAGAGTGTAAGAAAAACTTAACATTTACACTCTTCAAACCTTCGGTGTTCAAACATATCATATGCAAGAGCATGTATGAAACTATAACATACTAACGTCACTACCAAATTTACAACTTAATCCTATTAGGGCCACAAAGTAGAAAGTGTAGTGGTATGATCATCGTCTAGTAACGAACAAACATCCTATAAATAGCTAGACAAAGCACACAAGGAAAAGAAAGTATGTTTCATCAGGATTGAATGAGGTGGATCAAACCTTCATAGGCGTGACCTTGTTATTCCAAGGTAAAATCATTTGCGACATACACACGGGCCTTAAGGGGTGTAATCCTTATTCAACCTAATTTTGGTCTTAGATGATTCCATTGATTTAATCTGGTTCATTGTTTCTAAAGATTTCTTAGTTTGGTGTTCATATCATTCATATCATAGAGATCTGATCTTTAGTTCTAGTATATTGACACATTGATTGCACCCTAGTCTATGAATCTAATCTAAGGGAGCAAGTAGAGTTCAAGTTTTTGTGGAGTTCATGTTGGAACAATAACCTGTTAGTATGGTCTTCAGACTATTCTTGTAATGTTTATTACATATGAGGTGCAATTATAGTGTGTACCATAATATTTGTCATATGACATATCATGTCCCTAGGATTAATTTATGTAGTATGATGGATATGACATTTATTCATAACTTGGGGACCTATTTTGTGTGGTTCTAAATACTTTCCATATGGTGTAATTGACAAATAAATACACAAATTTGAGAGGGCGTACGTTTTAAGAGGGAATGACGCTTCTTCCTTCTGCATTCTTAATCATCTTTATAAACACTGTTATAGTGTGTGTAATTTAATCCATCAAAATCAATCATTTATACATCATTATATGAAGTGGAAGAATCATAATATAGAGATTGTCATCTTCAACATCAATGGGATTTCATATTCTTCAAGTAAGTATTCTTCAACTAATCTAGGGTTCTTCGTGTATATGTATCTATTAATCTTGGAGTGTGCGTTAATTACAAGATGTGGTATCAGAGCATGGTTTAATTTAGAATTATCAAGCCCTAAATTTCAGATTAAATTTATGATTCATGCCCTAACTGAAACAATGACGTATTAGAATTTTGAAAAACCCATATACTCCCTGATTTGGGTTTGTTTGTAGAAAAGATTTTAATGACACAACAGGTTATTAGGACATTGATGTTTAATCTTATCCTAAAAACGTAAAAGTCCTCTTTTCTTTGTGCTCCCATTCATCATATTTTAATTCACTTCAATATTCAGAAGACGAGAATGTTTTGTTTTTTGAATAATGAGACTAATTTCAACCCTAATTTAAACACTGAATGGGCCAAGCCAAAGCAATGACTGTCTGAATTTTTCATTAGTTTGGAATCAAGTATTTTTTTTCCTAGAAAAGTAGTCAACATTCATTAGACCAAATATTTCTTTGCTAAACTTATATTTTCTGTAGTGTGTTTGAATCGAGTTTAAAGAACAAAATCAAGAACATAAATCGTTAAGAACACAATCGTAAATAAGTTCTATTTGGCTCGTTGATTCGTCTGAAAGAGTATATGAGTACAAGAGAGAGAAAGTGAATGAAGTGCTCAAAAGCTACTCTCTACTTCTATACTATCTCTATTTATAGGGTGATACAAACTCTCAAAAAATATGTAAGGACTAGACATTACACCTCGACATCTAACAGTGCCTTACAAAATACATACATAGCGAAGTGCTAGACTTCAACACTACAAAGACCAAATAGGACTTCGACACCTCACTAGACATTTCGACACTTACAATCTCCCCCTTAGTGAGAAGTGTCGAACTCATGCCATCAGCTTCATGGTCTGGTGAAGTACTCTACGAACCTCTATATACCAAATAATTGTCTTTCGAATTTCAGCCTTATCAACTGCCTTATTCTGTTTGCAATTTTTGAGACGAACTAAAACTCTTGTATATTGAGAGTTATTGTACCTATAAGGAAATCATCCTTGTTGTTTACTTGAAGCTTCGAAACATCAAGAGTGCTTAGAATATTTGTCACATTGATCTGGTCATTCAAGTTCATCAAAGGGAAGTCAGCGATCGAAAAGTCACATACTACATTATTCGCTCTGAAAACAAAATAGCAAAAATTATGCAGTTGACCTTCGAACAAATTCTCGCTTGAAATATTCATCACTTTAACAATATTTACTGGAGACCATACTTCCTCTTCTTTATTACCCAAAACTGCATGAAATTTCATTTTTAGTCTTTTATATTCATCTTTGTCATCGAACTGACCAACCAACTTATATTGTGCAGAAATAAACATCATGTGATTTATCGGAAAATCAAGTTGGTTAAAGTCAGAGTTTTCAGTCTCATAACTCTTCTTTGGAGCTTTATGAAAATCATGCATTTTCCCCAAAGAAACAACTTGTTCGATAGTTTCATAGCACCAGTGTTTACTGGGATCACCCTTGTTCAAACCTGGTGGATCATTTTGTATTACCCTCAAAATATTGTTTATTTGTCTTTTCCTTTCAATTTCCAGCTCCAAATTCTTCTTCTTCTCTTCTTTAGAAGGAGTCATCTCAATGCCTTTCCCTTAATGTCCCTTATCATCTTTCGAAGGAGGTGGTTTCAAACATGAACCTGAGCCTCTAGCACTTTCTCCAATAACAATCCCTTTCGTTATCGGTCTTGATGTTGTAGTTGTAGAAGTGGTTGTCAACGAAACTGGAAGTGATGTAGAAATTTGAGTCGATATCACCTTCCCTACAAGTGTACGCTTATCGGCATCTTTCGACGGGCCAACACCTCCGCATCCTTTTTCTCCCCCTTGCACCATATGCTTCGCAGGTGGAGCATTAGTTGGTAATAGAAGTACCAACTTAAGGATGGGATCAAGCTCCGCCTTGATGTTTGATTTGATAGAAGAGATCATCTTGGAAATAGATTCTTGAGAAACTGAAGATTGTTGGGAAAGATCAACCTTCAACAGAGATTCTTTTAAACTGCTCAAAAATTCCTCCAACTTTTCAAAAACTTTGGTATATTGTTCTGTTTTCGCATCAAGTTTGGTTGAATACAAGGTGTTATATTCCACAAGCTTTGTTATGAAATCAGCAATGACATCAACTTTGCCATGAAGAATTCAATAATTCTTCTTTATCTTCTCCATTTCTTTCGTCATTTTAGACTTAAGCTCTGCCACATTGAGATTAACAGAATCTTCCAACTTCTTAACCTGCTCAACAAAAATTTCATGACGTTCTTTTGCAACATGACGAAGTTTTGTAACCTCATATTCAAAATTTCGAGCATGATGCTTTAATCAATCAACATGTTGTTGCTCAATTTGCGCCATTACAATCTTAAGGCGATTCTCCTGAGATTTCAGCATAAACTCCACTTTAACCCCAGAAACAAAGTTTCGTCCTCCTATATCAGCTTGGTTTTGTAACAAAGAGTTAAGCTTGTTGTTGAGAATCTTAAACTGTTTTCTTGACATAAGCAGATTATCAGGAATATTGTCTTCTTCAGGATCGAACTGTAAATCTGCAAAAGAAACCATAACTTCATCATCATCAGGTTCTTTTTCTTGAACTATCATTTCTCCTTATGTGGATTGAGAATAGAAAAGGGTTGTGATTGGTTCATGCATGATTGTGGAGAATGTTGGTGAAATTATAGAAGTAGGAAGTGAAGATGGTATTCGAGAAGATAAGGGTGGTAACGAAGTTGAGGTATCAAGTAGTGTGGTTTCGATGGTAGAAGAGAGAATAAGTGTTGTAGGAACAGTATAGGTTTCAAGAAAAGAAGTACCAAGGGCTTAGATATTCATCATCCCTTCACCCATAGTGAAATTTGTATTCGTATCAGATACGCTCACAAGGATGCCTGAGGTTTGAACCTCCTCCGTAGCGGACTCAGTTAACGAAACCTCTGGTGATGTGATTGTTGCCTTCTCATGGATGGAAACAGACGGATGATCATGCAAATTGGAGGTTGTTTCCATATTAGATACGTGCACATTGCCACCAGGATTTTCAGTCTCCTTGAAAATCGACTTTACTGGGGAATCCCTTTGAAGTGAACCAAAACCAGTATCATTATAACGAATGGCTGACCTTTCGCTTTCACTTTCAGTATCAGTTTCAACAACAACTTCATCAAGTGGATCTACATTCTGTCTCTTCTTTTTCGTGATATTTTTAACCATTTCACGAGCTTGTCTTTTCTTGGAAGCAGGGGACACAGAAGCAAGAACTTCTCGAATGAGCACCTCTTATGGTAAGTTGAGGTTTGCTAATCTTCTTTTTCCCCTTTGGTGAAGACACGTGCTTAGAAACTTCTTGAACTATTGGCCTTTCAGGAGAATGATGAGGTCGATGATCAGGATTCTTTGTTCTTTTGAGAATGCCTGTCTTTGAAGGAACAACCTCCTTATGAACTTCTTTCTCCACACTTTCTTGAACAGGTTTTGTAACCTCCTTCTCCACATGCTCGTTAACAGATTTTGGTTGTTCAGTCTTCTTTGTTTTCTTAGAAGCTTTAGCAGCCTTCGATGTACCTTCAGCCCCCTTTGACAAAAGAACCCCAAAATAACATTTGGGTTAACAGATGTCAAATACTAAACTAGAATCGGATTTGTTGGATCAATTCTTCATAACATGGCATCAGGAATGCGAGCCACACTCGGAAAAAGAATTGGATCATCAGTAACCAGTTTTGGAGTCTGCAACAACGAAAACTCCACCTTTTCATCTTCCGATGGAATCAAAATCCTTTTTTTTCGTATACATCCTTCAGAATTAAGCTCCAGTATCTCGCACAAGAGACACCATTCGTTACATTGGTATGAGAGATTCTTGTACCAAACTCTTCCCATAGTTGAGTGACATAATCGACATTTAGATCATAGTAAAGACCTGCAATCATCGCATACACCTCCAACTTCGCCTTATCAAGCCCTGAACTATGACCAGTCAAGCATCGTAGAAAAATAACAAAAAGGAAATTCCACACACAAGGAAAATATGACTTGCAAAATTGACTAATCCCTGTGAGAGGTGGTTGATGACCCATCTCATTAAACATATAACAACCTGTTCATTCGTTACTTCATAGAATGGACCTGTGTACGGAAGCTTCATGATTTGAGAAAACTATCGCTTGGTGAGATTTTGCAGTTTGTTGTTCGTCGGTTGGAATGTCACACCGCCGTTGATCACATAAGGGATAACCAGGTCATAGGAACAGAGAATGAAGACAGCATGACAGTTGAAAGAACAAAGGGATTTAGGGCTTCAATCAACATATGCAACTGTTCAGGATATTGAGTAACGCCTGGCTGTAAACGAAGATTTGAACTTTGAATCTTGAGCAGTGGTTGGGAAGTCTCATCTTTATTTGTGGTGTTGGAAGGATCAACATTGCCAGTTGGAGCCGTCATGGTTAGGGTTTGCAAGAATTGTGTGAATACGATTATCTTTGAAGAATTTTGGGGAAAATTTGACCAGAGAACATCAAGTCTTCAATTTCCACCATCAAATTCCTTTTATAGTCGACGTCTAATTTGAATTCGAACTGGTAACCAATCAGATTCTGCCACGTGTAGCCTTGGTTATGGGGTCAGTTACCGTAAAAGTCGCCACGTTAGAAAAAATGATCATCACAATTTCCTAAAAACCCATGAAATACTGAATCATCCCATTCGCCGAACGGTTTGTTGACCCTAATGAGATAAGAACCGTCACTTGTTTCGAACTGTAGAACAAGTACACCAGAAGTTTCGACATCGAGAGAACACTAGGCCTTTGCTATGAGGTTAGGTCCATTCGCTTTTGGGATTGTAAAGCAAAATCATATGCCAGACTTTGCGAAATCTAGGTTTCGAATTGGTATTATCCAAAATCTCAGGGATTCCAATGCAAACGTGTGCCAAATAATAAGTGGGAATCAAATTTTTTTTTAAAAATGTGCAATTAGTGACATCAAATAACATTTGACGCGAAAGCAGTTGGATCCCGGGCAAAGATCTCTTCATTCGACATCATGAGAGATGACGAACTGCTTGCGTGGTTTCCTGTGAAGTAATCGAATACTCCTCAATGAGTATCTAAGGGCCTCTTTTTGCATTGGTTTCGAAGGTAGGCTCAATTTTGCTCAATACCACAACTTAACATAAGTGTGAGTTGATTGAACAAAATTACTTGTATGACCAGTGTAGTCAAGAACAAGTGTGAGGTTGGATAATATTTCGAAGTGACTAGAATTCAAAAAGATATTCAGACAGAAAGCATATTCCAAAAAAATAAGATTTGGATCATGTTGGGTAAAAATGTCTTGGTTAAAGAACAGTTTTTGAAGATCATGCATAACGAAAGGATATGATTTTGAATATCGAAAAGTGGTACTGAAATAAATGTCTCATTATAATTTTGAACAGAATGTTCACCATCAATTCCTTAGAAGTTGGGATTGTTGCGTTTCACCATCATCACGGAAAAATCAATCAGGATCATAAACACAGACTGGTGCAATATTAGGACTCAGGTCTGTGTTTTGGACTTATGGACTTAATCATTAAGAGCTTAATGAAGAGTTTGGCTTAATGGATGAGTATGTTGGGCGTACAAGTCTGTACGCTAGGCGTATAAGCCAAATAGCATGTACGCTTAGCGTACAGCTGAGTACGCCTCGCCTACTCAGCAGGATTGGACTTCGATGTTGGGCTTCGGTTTGGGCCATCTTTTGGGCTTAGTTGACTTGGGCTCTGTTGGGCCATCAGTTTTGGGCTGATAATTATTTTGAGAAGGCCTACAATGGGGTTGGGCCCAATTTGGAAAATTGGGCCTTGGGTGGCTAATTTTTGTATTTGGGCCTTTTTAGATTATTAGGTTTGGGCTTAAGTCTTAGCCCAAACTAGGTAAGGGGTAAATTGGTCATTTACCCTAGTATTGGTCTGATGGTTTGGACGGGAATCCAATTATTAATTGAATTTTATTTGATATTGATAGCTCGGGGATTCATCAACCAGCAGCCAGGGATTATCTATGAGATTCGACAGTGCGAGGTGAGTTTTCCTCACTGTACTTGCGGGTCGGAGGCACCAATGTTGGCCCATTGGATTGATATTCGGTTATACATGTTATTGTACTTTAGTGATCTTTTAGATCAGTATCCTGATATATAGGATGATGGTATGCTTTAGTGATCTATTAGATCTGTTTGACTGGCTGTAGATTGTTATATGATTATATGTTATATGTGCACATGTTTGGTCGGTGGCTGAGGCTTCACTGCTTTGTGCGTAAGCCAATAGGTCGGGGCATTTTAACCCGATGGTTGAGGTCCTGGGGTATTCCAACCTGATGGTTGATTGGACACATAGTATGTTGGCATTCCAACCTGATGGTTAAGGGCCTGGGGTATTCCAACCCAATGGTTGATTGGACCCATAGTATGTTGGCATTCCAACCTGATGGTTAAGGGCCCGGGGTATTCCAACCCGATGGTTGATTGGACCCATAGTATATTGGCATTCCAACCCGATGGTTGAGGGCCTGAGGTATTCCAACCCGATGATTGATTGGACCCATAATATGTTGGCATTCTAACCCGGTGGTGGAGGGCCTGGGGTATTCCAACCCGATGGCTGATTGGACCCATAGTATGCTGTTATTGTTGTTGTTATCTGTTGTGTGGTGGTATTTTGGGGGAACTCACTAAGCTTTGTGCTTAAAGTTCAGTTTATTGTTTCAGATACTTCAGAGGACCGTGGCAAGGCGAAGGCGTGACCGTACACATCATTGGTTTTACGGCTGAATGGATCTTGGGAGACTCTGATTTTAAATAATATTTTGGAAATACTAATTTTGTAAACACTTTTATTAGTAAAAGGGTCGTTTTGAAAAGTTGAAACTTTTAGGATGTTACATATGGTTATCATTCTTATACATACTACTATTTTTCTTCTTATTTGTGTTTCGTTTTTCTGATATTATTTTGATTATCATTTGTATGGAAGATATGATTTTTGAATGTAGATTAGTTTCAATATAAAAGAGTATTAATATC